>NC_085138.1:389626021-390278511 GCF_035046485.1 Aedes albopictus | reverse complement strand
GAAATTTCAAAGAAATAGGGTATATCGAAGTTATTTGAAGATATTTCAATTTTTAAAGCCGTGCGGTGACCCAAATCATCTCCATTCGATACTACGGAAGTTTTTACACAATCACGACTTAAATAAACCATTTATTTTGCACTTCAGGGATTTCCGAAAAAGTCTAAAAAGAGAGAGAGTGGGGTATAACGAGCTAAATTCATTGACTTCCAGCATCGTGCGGTGAATGACACTTTCCTTATCTGAAACTATAGAGAGTTTTACAGTTTGTGACAAAAATTTATTCAAATCCATTCACTCCGAGCAGAG
Source organism: Aedes albopictus (assembly GCF_035046485.1). NCBI lineage: Eukaryota > Metazoa > Arthropoda > Insecta > Diptera > Culicidae > Aedes > Aedes albopictus. The sequence continues at coordinate 390,278,202 of NC_085138.1, read as the reverse complement.
ATATTAAATTCGCGTTTTATACCCATTTTTCCCCATTGTGCAATGTTGAACAGCAAGCACGAAAGACCATCACCTTGCCGTAACCCTCTGCGAGATTCGAAGGGACTCAAGAGTGTCCCTGATACTCGAACTACGCACATCACTCGATCCATTGTCGCCTTGATCAATCGTATCAGTTTATCCGGGAATCCGTATTCGTGCATAATCTGCCATAGCTGATCTCGATCGATTGTATCATACGCCGATTTGAAATCAATGAACAAGTGATGTGTAGGCACGTTGTATTCGCAATTATTTCTGCAACACCTGGCGGATGGCGAACATCTGGTCCGTTGTAGCGCGTTCACCCATGAATCCAGCCTGATATTGCCCCACGAACTCTTTTGCAATCGGTGATAGACGGCGGCATACAATTTTAGAGTACCTTGTAGGCAGCGCTCAGTAGTGTGATCGCGCGGTAGTTCCCGCAATCCAACTTGTCACCCTTTTTGTAGATGGGACACACGATACCTTCCACCCATTCCTCCGGTAATACTTCCTCCTCCCAAATCTTGGTAATGACCCAGTGTAGTGCTCTCACCAGTGTTTCTCCACCGTATTTTAGAAGCTCGCTTGAAAGTTGATCTACTCCAGTGGCGTTGTTGCTTTTCAACCGGCCAACCTCCTCCTCAATCTTTTGGTGGTTAGGGGCCGGAAGTCTTTCGTCCTGCGCGCATACTTCTAGATCTGTTACCACGCCACCTTCGGTACTTGCAACGTCGCCATTTGAGGTGCTCATCGTGATGCTGCCGCCACCTCTCGACCACCTCACGCTCGCTCGTGAGAATATTCCCGTGATTATCTCGGCACATGTCGGCTTGTGGCACAAAGCCTCTGCGCGAGCGGTTCAGCTTCTCGTAGAACTTTCGTGTGTCCTTAGCGCGGTCCAGCTCTTCCATCGCTTCGCGATCTCGTTCTTCCTGCTGGCGCTTCTTAATCTGGAAGACTGATTTCTGCCTGTTCCGCGCCTTTCAATAACGTGCCTTATTCGCTCTCGTACGGTGTTGCAGCATTCTCGCCCATGCTGCATTCTTCTCGTTTTTCAACTGTTCACACTCGCCGTCATACCAGTCGTTTCTGTGATTCGGAGTCACGAAGCATAGTGCTGTAGCCGAGGTACTACCTATAGCGGATCGGATGTCCCTCCAGCCATCTTCAAGTGTAGCTGCGAAAAGCTGCTCTTCCGTTGGTAGGGCCACTGCTAACTGCTGTGCGTAGTCTTGAGCCACCTCTACGTTACGAAGTTGCTCGATGTTGAGCCGCGGCGTTCGACTTCGACGCGTGGTGATAACTGTCGAAAGTTTTGAACGCATGCATACAGCGACTAAGTCACACACAATACGCGACGCGACATAAGACAACACTTATCGTTCTTACAATCGTCAAGAAAAGATTAAAAAAAAATACCTTTTGTCGACCGGCTTCGGGCGAGATCTAGCCCATCTTCAGGACAATGTCCGACTGACTGCGTTGTGTTCGTACGTTGTTCGTATATTCGGTGTTAAAAACTCGTTGGATTTGGTTGAGCAGTTAGAGGGGTTCAAATTGCGACGAGGTGAAATGCTGGTATCGTTCGATGTCGCCGCTCTATTTCCGAGCGTACCAGCCACTGAAGCTCTGCAAAGCCTGCGTCGACACTTGGAACGGTGCCGAGTGCCGCTGAACCACATCGAGGCTTATCTCTCTGTTGCTAAGGTCTGTATGAACCAACATTTTTTCAACTTCCGGGGAAAATACTACAAACAGACCTTCGGCCTGAGCATGGGTAGTAAGCTCTCACCACTTCTGGCCGATTTGTTTATGAGCGATCTAGAAAATGAAGCCCAGAAACAGAAGCTTTTTCCCCGAGTGTGGTGGCGCTACGTAGACGATGTTTTTTCCCCGGTGAAGGAACGGTACGTAGACCAGACACTTAGCATGCTAAATTCACAACATGAAACGATCAAATTCACGGTTGAGAAGGAAGTAGACGGGAAGTTGCCTTTCTTGGATCTGATGATTATCAGAGACGAGGATAACACTCTGAAATTTGGGATTTATCGCAAACCAACTAGCACTGATCGGTACATAACATCCGACTCCAACCACTTTGGTGCCCAAAAGCAAGCCGCCTTCCATTCTATGGCTCACCGGCTTTACAATGTACCGTTGGACCGCGTAGAATTCAAGGAGGAACAAAATCGAATTTACGCTGCAGCCGAGGTCAATGGATACAACAGAACTTTCGTAGATAAAATTCTACAAAAACACAAACGCAAAAAACACCGTCAGAACATAACAACGCTGGAGCCAATAGCAGGACAAACAAAAAGGACGTTCTACCCTAAAGTAACCAACCAAATAAAATCGAAGCTTCAACGACATGGATTGCAAGTAGTGCATAAAAGTGCCAACACGTTACGTGAACTACTTTGCAATCTGAAGGATAAGGTTCCCCCGGATGAGCAGTCAGGAATTTATGAAATTCCGTGCAGGGACTGTCCAACTGTCTACATAGGTCAGACACGCCGGAAATTCAAAACCAGAATCAGGGAGCATAAGAATGCCGTTGACACAAACAAACAAATCGAATCCAGCGTGGCAGTTCATTCAGCGAGCAGTAATTATAACATCAACTGGGAAGAAGCGAAACTGCTCAAATGTGTCAACAAATCTTCGCATTTGAATGCATGGGAGTCCATGTTCATCACAGGGTCGAAAAAGCAATTGATGAATGAGGATGACCCTCCCATCGCATCGTGCCTCTTCGACCTAGCAGACTTGACGATAGAGTAAATTTCTCTTCTTTTGGACGTATACGAACAACGTACGAACACAACGCAGTCAGTCGGACATTGTCCTGAAGATGGGCTAGATCTCGCCCGAAACCGGTCGACAAAAAGGTATTTTTTTAAATATTTTCTTGACGATTGCAAGAACGATAAGTGTTGTCTTGTGTCGCGTCGCGTATTGTGTGTGTCGTGTAGTTCTTACGTTAGTGCAACTGTAAAGTAAATTGTGAAAAGCGACTAAGTAGTGATCCGAATCTTTATTTGCACTGCGGTATGTTCGGACGTTGATTATATCCGAGAAGAATTTGCCGTCGATTAGAACGTGGTCGATTTGGATTTCTGTTTGATGGTCGGGTGATCTCCAGGTGGCTTTGTGGATATCTTTGTGGGGGAAGGTGCTTCGGACTACCATACCACGGGAGGCTACAAAGTTTACGCATCGCTGGCCGTTATCATTCGATACGGCGTGCAGGCTGTTTCGTCCGATTACCGGTCTGTACATTCCTTCCCTTCCTACCTGCGCGTTCATGTCGCCGACAACGATTTTCACGTCACGTGGCAAGCAACCATCGTATGTTTGCTCTAACTGCGCGAAGAACGCTTCTTTCTCGTCATCGGGTCTCCCTTCGTGTGGGCAGTGGACGTTGATGATGCTGTAGTTGAAGAAACGGTTCTTAACTCTCAACATACACATCCTTGCGTTGATCGGCTGCCACCCGATCACACGTTGTCGCATCTTGCCCAACACTATAAATCCTGTTCCCAGTTCGTTTGTGGTGCCACAGCTTTGGTAGTAGATAGCCGCTCGATGCCCGCTTTTCCACACTTTCTGTCCAGTCCAACAAAGTTCCTGCAACGCCACGATGTCGAAGCTGCGGGGATGTAGTTCGTCGTAGATTATCCTGTCACATCCTGCGAAACCTAGTGACTTGCAATTCCATGTTCCAAGTTTCCAATCGTAGTCCTTATTTCATCGCGTGGGTCTTTGCCGATTGTATCGAGTCGTATTTTCTCCTATGTTATTCGCAATGGGGATTTTTACGGGTGGCTTATTGGGCCTACGCCAACACTCCTGTCTCGCCGGAGGGCCATCGTGCCAGTTCTGTTTAACGTCTCAACCAACACTGGGACTACCGATTCTGTCACATTCGCCCGAAAACCATTCGCCCGAATGACAAACGCACGAGTTCCATTCGCCAACAGACGCATGGTGTATTTAGTATCCGACCAATCGCAAGAACAGCTGCACTAGCGCCAATAATAATCATATTAGCTTAGTTTGAAAGAACGGCCTACGTTTTGAAGGAGGCCAAATTGCTTGTGAAAATATTACATAATAGGACATTAATTGTTATAGCACTGTTGATCTAAAGGATAAAGACAAAACTTCAGCACATAGTTTTCAACTTTTTTAAGTTAACAGTGTTCACGACTGATCTACTCGGAATAACTACGTTCCCATTCTTATATAAACAAGCTGTTCTTTTGAAACCATGATTGGAATCCAGAATTTCAAAAGTTACATGTATAACGTTACGGTTCCCTATAACAGAACAACTTAAAAGAACGGCTCATGTTTGAAAGAAGGGCAAATTTCTGGTAAAAATTGACACCAAACTGAATTTAATTCCCTATGAGGTGAAACTAGAAAGAAAAGTCTATTAACAAAAGAAGGAACAATTCCAATCAATGCTTCCACAGCTATATTGCCGCAAATGTATGTAACTCCTTACATCAGACTGTGTTCAAAGAAAGCAAAACCCTCTGATGAAAATGATTGCAGTTACTTTTAGTTGATAATGGCATTCAGAAATACGCGTGGACGACGCCTAAATTGATTTCAGAAAAGTTGTTTCAAGATTATTATGGTTTTCGGGCAAATGGCCCTTAGGGCGAATAGTCTTTTCGGGCGAATGGTCTTTTCGGGCGAATGACTTTCGGGCGTTTGTTACATTCGGGTGTTTGTCATTCGGGCGAATGGTTTTCGGGCGAATGTGACAGAACTGTGGCTACCACCTTGGATCTAGCTGGGCGTGGTGCAGCGTTTTTTACTCAACCGCTGGATGTCAGAACAGACGCTGTTTGAGCCGCACCTCCTTGGTGAACAGACGCTCGAATCGTACCTCCTCAATCTAGCTCAAGTCAGAAGGACAACAGTGCCCATGCTGCACTACCAGCTAAGCACACAACTCTTAGCTGGCGGTCTTTGTCATCGTTTGATCCGTGGAAGCATGAGGTAGGAATTTGTGAGGACCAGAGCTATGTCTGACGCTCTCCTTATCGACTCACCGTTTTGCAGCCCAACTGCAGTCAACTTAGTCTATGAGGTTCTTCTAACAATGATTGGCACAAGTTGAGACGCCAGGAGACTTCCTCGTCGGAAGTAATATGCAAGCGATTCCCAAACCAAACTGGAAGGAGACCACCGACAACCGTTCGGACCACTGGCAATCAACCCAGAAACTTCTGCAGCAGATCTGGTCCCACTTTTACCAATAGTACCTAACACAGATGATATCTCGCGCAACGAAAGGTTGAAGCCCGCCCGTCCCCATTGAGGTCGATGACATCGTGATTATCAAGGATTACAACGTTCCGCCAGCAAACTGGCAGCTGGAAAAGATTACCAACCTCCACCCCGGAAAGGACGGTATCGTCCGTGTGGCGACCCTCTGGACAGACGGTGACTCTGGGGTCCTCTGGCCAGTAATTCCGACCTTGGTACAACCAAACTGGCCTGGTAAACCCGAAGGACTGGTAATCGAGCTGAGCAGCTGATATACCTCGAGAAAGGGCGTCAGGAGGATTCTCGACAACCGCTACATGGCTCCAGACATCACTCTTTCACAGATACTTGATCTCGGTCTCGACGAAAGTCTGCCTGCCATCGAGACGGTGTTTACGCAATCCTTTACTTGACATTGTAAAATCGGTCCAAGGAAACGACGGAATTGCCAGCTGAGTGGCATGACAGACCTTCTCGTTCAGGTAACTGAGTAGTAGAGCGGAAGATAGTTCGCGCCGTGTGGTGTAGACTGCATGCGTTTCCATTTCTTAAGGTCCTCCAGTGGCACATCTCATAATTTCGACATCATCAGTTGGATATAGACGACACCGTCTAGGGTGCGAGATATAAGGATGCTCCAAATGCGTAGTCTGAAGCATCATAAAAGCCATGTCATTCGGTAGATACTGAGTGCTTGGCAAGGCCGATCCATCGCGGAGCGAACTCAGATTTTTGCGGTACTCCGACTAGAACGTTTAAAGATTTGGCGGTAGAGGATCGCCCCAATTCACTTCCTGTTTCCACAATACCGGGATGAACATTTTGGCTTCATTGACGGCAGGTCCTACAAGTCAGCTAGTCCCAAGGGAACAAACAAGTTCGACGAATCGGAGATGACGAAACGCTTCGTGATTACCGCCGTGGAACGGTGAATCGAAAGTTATCAATCGACAGACCCAAGGTCTTCACCATGGCAGTTGACACGGTAACACCCCTGAGCACCTCTTTGAAATTCCAATTCTACTTCCGCAAAGTGAATCCAGCTGATTCGGTTGAATCGACAGCCTCTTTTACGAGTGGTTTGCCTTCTAAGAGTATCGACACTACTAGAAGTCATGTCGTCGACGTAGGTGTTTTTCTGTAGAATCTAGCTGCAGTTAGATGGCTTGTTTCTCTGTCCTGAGCTAGCAGCACAAATCAGAGCGTTGCTAGGAATAATAGAGTACCATACATAACGGTCGTCAACTAGCAGATCTGGATCGGTTCATTAGGGAAGTTCCACCACAGGATCAGCTGCACCTTCTGGTCTTGAGGACACACGTTGATCATTCGATACATCTTCGCTGCATCAGCTACAATATCGATGCGGTACAAGCGGAATCGAGCGTAAAACGAGATCGTCTTGGACAATCATTCGGAGCGGGTAGCCGGGCTTACGGCCAGACACTTTGGAGATCCAACCAAACACAGTATTTTTGGAACGTTGGTCTATTTTCGCTTAACCAGAATCTACCCTCTTGCAGCAGGTCGAGGTAATATCCGGCACCGATGCGATGATCATGTCGAAGGCCCATTTCGCCGTTGCGGTATAAGCGCACGGGACCACGGGTATTTAGCATGACCAATTGACCAATGACCATTTTAAGGGTGATGGGTTCAATTCCCGGTCCCTAGCACTTTTCGTAAAGGAAATTTCCTTGACTTCTTTGGGTATAGCGTATCTTCGTGTCTGCCACACGATATACACATGCAAACTGGTGATTGGCAGAGGAATCTGAACTGCAGAAGTGCTCATAGAATATACACAGATAAAAATAATGAGATTTACACGTCATGTAAACTTCATTTTACTCATGTAAACTTAATGTTATGGTGGTTTACATGATATATCATGTAAATTTGTGTTATATGTCATGTAAATTCTCAGAGTCATGCTGAATTACATGACATATAATGGAAGTTTACATGATATTTCATGAACTTTACATGATATGTCATGTAAACTTCTATGATATCCCACGCTCCAATTATGTGCATCATATGTCACAGAATATTACACTCTTTTTTTCGATCTGTGTAGGTAGCCGAGATGCAGGCTTTATCCTAGCTGGGATATTTTGCCAAGAAGAATAAGAAGAATCTCGAAAAGTATTAACAAAACATCTCGAGCTGAGCTTGTCATTAGTGTTCTCAAACATCCCGCAATGATATCACATACATTCTACATGTTGTATGGGCCCATTCGAGAGACCACCATTTGGCATCCTTTCGATGAGGTGCCAACATTTCTCCCTATTGTGTGTAACTGAACAAACTTGCACTTGACGGATTCTGAGGGTAACCCGTGGGCTATGAACGAGCGCATAGATGCTGCAATATGCATTCCACCACTCGTAAAAGTTCTTTGTTTAAAGAATACGGAAAAAGGGGTAAATTCTTTCCACCTGATGGGGCGGCCGGTGCGAACGCTACCTCTCAGTCACAATAGAACGAGGAACGCTCACTCGGAAGGAAGCACCGCCGCCAGCTGGAGTCGAATACATACGGCGATGAGCATGGCATTTTAAAAAGTGGTTATAACCACTTCATAGGTCGATCGCGAGCAAACTCCGATGAAGTTGGTGAAAGCCAGCAAGCGTTGGAAAAAAAAGTTGCGCATTCGCCAAATTCTCATTCACTTTATGTGCTTAGAGTTTTTGGTTTTTTGTATTTCCACAATGGGAATGCCCACCTTCTTTAGGATCAGCGGCGTGAACTGGCGCCTGATCAAAATCGAACTGAATGGCGAGAGCCATTCAGAAACAATCTAAGCTCAACCCAAATCTATCAATCTATCACTGGGACCAAACCCAGTGAAAATTTCATGCGAAAAAATTAAAGCCTCAAGAAAGTACTCTATTACATACAAATCAAATCTAAAATTTGAAATACAATTAGCTCTAAATTTTTAAACCACCTTTTTTCGTCAAAATAAAATCTCTGCACACGTCACTGACGATCACAACGCGCGACCTTTCCCCCTTCCAATCAACAGAAAGCGATGGTGTTGAGCCAATGCAAGCAGCGGAAACTGCAATAAATCAATGGGATTCTTTCTCTGCAATAGCTTACCGACGTGCGTTTTACTTTCTTGTGGTGGGTGGGTTCTGATGGGTGTACGTACAAAAGTCCTCGAGAAAGATTTTTATTTCGTGCGTCGTCTACCTTCCGAATGCAACAGCACGTATTTTGGCTACCGGAGCTCTTTTATCGGGGACTAAGTTTTATAGAAAAACGTGTAGGGTCACAGTGTCATTGATAGTCATTAGTATGGGACAAACATCAAATTCTCGCTCCAGTCGACTTTTTCGATCCCATTTAGGTCCCATATGAACTGTACAAAATTTCAGCGCAATCGGTGAAACTATAATTTAGCGCAAGCGGTTCAAAGTTTTAATAGGATTTACTATGGGAAAAGTTGCACTTTCAAACAAAAAATCCCAGAGGTCGCCCTTTGTCTCCATAATTCATCAACGTTTCTTGTAGAAAAATCATTTGTGAAACTTTTCTTCAAAGACCGCAAAACGATTGGATTCTTGTGGAAAAAGTTATTGATTTATTACCGATTAGTGATCTAACGAACGGCTTTTTGTTTTGTTTTATCAGCAGCACTGTAGCTGCTGCCTTGGCTGCTGCTGTTTCTGGGGGTGGTGATGCCTCCCGCCGCCCCATGCAACAACGGCAGCAGCAGTGCTGCTGATAAAACAAAACAAAAAGCCGTTCTTTGTATCACTAATCGGTAATAAATCAATAACTTTTTCCACAAGCATCAAATCGTTTTACAGTCTTCGAAAGAAAGTTTCACAAATGATTTTTCTACAAGAAGCGTTGATCGATTTGAATTATGGAGACAAAGGGCGACCTCTGGGATTTTTGGTTTGAAAGTGCAACTTTTCCCATAGTAAATCCTATGAAAACTTTGAACCGCTTGCGCTAAATTCAGTAACAAATTTTGAAAACGACGTATAATCAATGCTACACCATTGATTATACGTCGTTTTCAAAATTTGTTACTGAATTATAGTTTCACCGATTGCACTGAAATTTTGTACAGTTCATGTGGGACCTAAATGGGATCGAAATAGTCGACTGGAGCGAGGATTTATTTTTTCCATACAAGCGAGTCCCATACTAATAGTCATATGCTTCACAATTCATCTTATTCGAAAATAAGCGATTAAGCTTCAATCCTTTGTTTGGATTATAGGATCCCACTGCCGCATAGCGTACCTGCGTCACCCTAGATATGCATGAATGCTTCACGTTTTCGGTTTTATTGATGATATTTGCCGTTGATGGGTTCTTTGACTTAGTTACCTTTCATGCAATAAATGTTATTCAAGGGTTTAAATGCGGTGAATGGATTTCTTTTCGAAAGCAAATCAATGAAGTCAAATTGCTTGGAAATGTTTTATTTGGGTTCACTTCCGATGCAAGCTTGGGGATTGGTCAATTTGGGGTTTTTTGTTTTCAAACTTAAGCTTGAAGTCAGCAACAACGTGTGCTTACACACAAGTGCCCTTACAAGTGTTTTTAACATTCACGCATAAGCAGGACTATATTTCTATCAAATTTGGACAACAGATGAAAGGCGGAATAACCTTCGCGTGAGCGTCACAAGAAAAGAATAACGGCCAATTAAGGCGAAACTGGATCCATTTGATATTTTTTTGGTTTATGATTTTTTTTTTATAAAATAACGAAGCAATATTTTCTAAATCGGTTTTCCTACACATTTAGAGTGTGGATCAAGGTGTCTCCTTTTTTTCCTGATGGAAAATGTTTTTCGTTTTTGCAAAACCATTTTTGAACAAAATTTCACAAAAAAATGTTTTTTTTGCAAAAATGGAAAACATTTTCCACCAGGAAAAATAATCAGGAGATACCTTGATCCATACTCTACATGTGGACGAAAACCAATTTTGAAAATATTGCTTCGTTATTGTATACAAAAAAAAAAAACCCAAAAACCAAAAAAAAATTAGGAAATGCTTCCAGTTTCGCCTTAACCCTTTGGAGCCGGAGGGGTCATATATGACCCCGGCGATGAAACCGAGCATAACAAACGTGTTCGACACCAGCGAGGTTGCGTCGACAGCCGCGAAACAAATCGGCTCCAAAAGGTTAAGGAGTTATATATGTTAAGGTTGAGCACAAAATCTTTATTTATTCTTTTATTTTCAAGTATGGGTTCTTAAGAATGCTGTGACAAATTTTCATAGAGATCCAAGCAGAAGATATAGCGTTTTGCGCCTCGCTCCCTTACGGGCGCGTAGTGCAAACTTGAAACTTAAAACGCGATTATCTCGGAATTATGTTTTTCCATAATCGTCGATGCGATGACTACGATTGCGATAACAGTTCTCAACCGATTTCAACCAATTTTTTCTAGTGTTCCCTACTCATGTGTCGTGTCCTTGAACGATCAACATTTTCCAAAAAAACCTTTTGAACGTTTTGATTTTTTTTTCATACACTTTTTGCATGAAATAAGTGATTTTTTGGGAAAAAATCGTCCCCTTTTGGAAACTAAAAACATTTTTAAATACTCTGATCGTGTAAGGACACCACAAGATCCTTTAGTAACGGTTTTCTTTTGGATTTGTGCTGTCAGTTGAGCCATTAAACTGTAAACATAGTCCTGGCAAACCTCATTAAAGAAAACACGTTTAACAGAAAATGTTATAACTTTGGTAATTAGTTTTATTTTTCTTGTTCTCAAGCTGTTTTTAAACATTAAATATTGTACTGTGTATGACGTAAAACTAGAATTTGAAAAAAAAACCAGAATAACCCACCTAGTGGTGGTAGTGCCTTTCTCGTCGAATATTTACTCATGATCTACATATTCATCGACTGAAGTCAAAGTGTTCCTGAAAGCAAGATATGTTTTCTCAAAGCCATCATCGATTTGGTAAACTTATTGAAGGCACATATTCTTGACAAATTCCGAGTTAAATGCATAGGCAGAGCTGAAAAATATCAGACCTCCTAGTTGGCTGCATGACCACTTTCACTATCACTGGAGGCAGATCACTTTGCGGTCTTGGACAAAGTTTTTTATGCACAGCAAGTGAAATTCCCCATACAGAATCTCATTAAAATTTCAACAACATTACAGTCGCATCAAAATTTCACGCAGTTATTTTAGACGCAAAAAAGGATTGAACAAACTTTGTTTGGAGTTGTTGCGATTGAATTTTAATTCGTTGAACCATCTTACTGTACAGTTTAACCTCAGAAATCTGAAAAGGTGTGGTTTGATGATTAGTTTTGTCAAGACTTTGTTCTCCTATTTTGCACCGGTTTTGTTCACTTTCGTATTTCCGGCGAACCCCCAACGCTGGTCCTACAACACTAGCGGTAGTCACTATTGTGGTCTGAGCCTATTTGCTTGCAAACCGTTCATCAGGTTATCAAAAAAGCCTTGGTTTGATGTGTCGCACGGGTTTGGTTTACTTTGTTGTTGTTTTAAATTTTTGGGATTGGTCAATTCCGGTGGGACACCCGAAGCTGATACTCAAACACTACCAGTTGACCAAAATGTGCCCTGAGACTATTTTCTTACAAACCGTTCATTAGCTTTTCCAAAAAGTTGCTATTTGATATGTCGCATGCATGCGTTTGGTTCATATTTACATTTGTTTACATCTGTTTTCCTTCTTATCGTTCATCGGGTTATCGGAAAAGCCGTGTTTTGATGGGTCGCATGCATAGGTTTGGTTTATTTTTATATTTGGCCACTTCCGGCGGCACACCCGGAACTAGTTCCGGAACAAGTGGTTCAGATATGGTCTGAAACTATTTTCCCGCTTTCCGTTCATCAGGATATCGAAAAAGCCGCAGTTTGATGTGTCGCATACATAGGTTTGGTTCACTTTTATATTTAGTCACTTCCGGCGGGACACTCGGAAGCGGTTCCGGAACACAACCAGTTCAGATATGGTCTGCAAATATTTTTCTGCTTACTGTTCAGCAGGTTATCGAAAATGCCGTGGTTTGATGTGTCGCATGCGTGGGTTTATTGCATTTTCATATCTAGCCCCTTCCTGGGGTACCGATCCGGAACGCCTAAATGGCCATAATTCCGGAACGGCTGGACCGATCCGAACCATTTTCAATTGCAAACAATGGGACCAGATTCCGCGTCGAATGAATCGTCGGTCATTAAAATCGGTTGAGATTTACTGCCGAAAAGTGACGTGTGTTCGTTTGTACACATACACACACACATACATACACACACACACATACACACACACAGACATCACCTCAATTCGTCGAGCTGAGTTGATTGGTATATGTGACTCGAATCTTCGGGCCTCCTATCAAAAAGCCATTTTTGGAGTGAACATATAGCCTTTTAAGTACACTTAGTGTACGAAAAAGGCAAAAATATAGTAACACATATAGATAGTGGAGTAAACATAGATCCGTGATGATGAATCCGTTGTATCCAAACGAACTGTCAAAATATGTATCCAAACGAGCATGACGTCACGATTTGGACAACATCAATGGAGCGCGTGACGTCATATTCAATCGTCGCACTCTTGAAAATTACTACTTACACGCTTGAAACATTTTAGTCAGCGGTGTCCGCGGATCTATGTTTACTCTACTATCTATAGTAACACACTTTAACAAAAGTTCAAACTTTTCTTTATTTTCACGCACCTCAACATATACACTCCCGATCAAAAGTTTGGGGTCACCCCCTGAAAAAGATGTCATTTTTTAGTACTATGTCTCCGCCAATTTGCGTTCGATTTCAAAACCCTAGGGCTCATTCAAAAGATAATAAGTCATAGAAACTTTGAACATGATTTTGATGAAACCAAATATCAAATTTGCGAAACAATGAATATTAACTTACGGCAGTGTAACTGGAAATTGGGTCCACCAAATTTTAAGATGAGAGCGGTGATTTCATCTTTTTTCTATTAGCTTTGACCTGCTTTTTGCCGCACTTCGCTAAAAAAATCTAGGAAAAAAAAATATTCAGTAAATTAACTGTTTACAGAAATATTTAAATATGTAAATAGAAAATTTACAGAAAACTAAACAGTACCTGAAACACGTGGAAGAATTAGTGGCGAGAAATTATAAATTAGCTACGAATCACTAATTCACCACCTTGATGTACAAAATAGTTAACCAGACCCCGACAGTTCTATGCAGAAAATTTGACGAAAAACGATAATAGCGATTAACCACTGAAGAAGACCAAAAATGTGACCGAAACGTTGGGTAAAATCAAATATTAACGTTTGATTTTCTCGAGACAGCTTGGCCGTTTCCGTAGCATAACTATCCCATTCAGTCGAACCCTCCCAATCCATTTTTGAAAAACTTAGCCGTCAAAAACTTGGTGTTGTTGTGGTTCCCTCAGCCGAACCTGTTAGATCGAGGTTCCTACATTACCAGATCTGCCTCGCTTGCCGTGACGAAGCGATTGATGTCTTCGAGATGTCCCAACACTTCGACCCACATGGATTTCTTGGACCCGTGGGCGTGAACGCAAAGATGTTCATTCATTCATGGTGAAGAAAATGCTATACTAACATCCCAGGTAACAATTTGAATGTGTACAACCGTTTCTCCAACTATTTTAAATCAGCCTTGATTTGAACAAAAGCTGAGCACAAGAGGTACAATCCTTTATTCAGCTCTTAAGCATCTAATTTTGGTGATTTTATTCAACCTTTAGCTGATTTGAGGTTGATTGGAAGGCTGATTTAAGCCTCAATATGCGCTTAATCAGTAATCAATCAAATTCATTAATTGTGTAAACATTGTCAGACAGACGATTAATTCTGCATGATGGTGTATGTTTTGAAGCTGGTTTCCCAGGTGAATGATATTCTATTCAACTTGCCATCTATGTATTGCTGATTAAAGAAGTTGAACAAGCCATAGACCAATATTCAGCTGTCATTGTGTTCAGCCATTGACACCATTAAGCAGCTTTTGTTCAGCTAAAACTCTCACTGTTCAGCATTCATTGTTGCTTAGGTAGGATTTACTTACGAAATGATCACATTTAGAAAATTAGTTGTGAAAATTTTAATAAAATTGTAATATAATTTTGAAAACTACGTTTTTGCAGATAAAATGTATTAATGTAACGACTTCACTAGCTGGAATTTCCAAGAAGGGTTTTCTGGAACACTCTAAAATAATTAATTGAGTCATTGCTTCTTCGACGCCTCGCAGAAGGGTTAAGGATGCTGTGTTTACATTGTTTCATCTGTCGAGCTAGGGCAGCTGCGTTCGCATCTACTAATGCCAAAGTCTCGTGTCACACCGCTTCATGGACAGTTGATTCCATGGTTAAAGCTCTACGCAGCACTCCTCGGGAGTTAATAGGCTCACAACCTAGTATTGAGAAATATGAACCTGTCTGCACCAGTCACATCCAAAACCGACTCAGTCGTCGATCAAGACCTGATCGAATTCCTGGAAAATGTTTGTATCACAGGAGTAAGACCTCCCTTGGACCATCGTTGAACGGAAGAAGAAGAAGGACGTGCAGGAGCGCAGGCCTAAAAAAACGTGCGAGAAGGGTGACGCACTCGACATCAAGACTGAAGAGTCTAAGTACTCGGAAGTCTGTGAGTCGACGTACGCAGTATTAGACGTATTCTTACAGATGAAATGTTTTTCGAGCTCAAGCGCGACAAGGACCGCAAAAGCACCGCATACAAGAAACTGGTGGAAGAGGTCCTTGAAGAGGGTGTCGAGGTGAGGGCTCTTACACCGAAGGTGACTTTGCAGGTGAAGAACAGGTGAAGGCTACGAAGAGCCCGGCTGGTGCATAAGTAGCTTTGGTATAGGTACTTGTGATGGAAGCAAAAAAGTACGTTAAACTAGGGAAGCTGAAGGTGTGCTGCTCAGTATATCAACCGACCTTGCACCTTGCTTTAGGTGTCTGGAACCAGGACACAAGCCATGGGACTGTAAAGGCCCTGACAGCAGCAAGCTGTGCAGGCGATGTGGCGGCGAAGGTCATAAGACACAAGGCTGTACGAGTCCACCCACGTGTTTGATTCGTTCCGAGAAATCCGTGAACAGCAAGGATTCAACGGGAGGTCCAAGGTGCCCGGCCTTCAGAAAAACCACAGCTGACAAAACGCAGTGCAGGTGACACAGTTGAGCCTGAACCACTGTGACGTCACTCAGCAACTTCTTTGTCAGGCAGTTTCTGTGTGGGGGACAGGTATAGCCATCATAGCCGACTCATAACGAGTACCCGCCGCCAACGGCAATTGGGTCGCGGATGGGTCCAGAAAATGAGGGCTTCGTGGTCGCCAAAGTAAACGGGGTTTTCTTCTGTAGCTGTTATGCGCCTCCGCGTAGGTCGATCGAGCAGTTCACGCAGATACTGGACTGTATGACGGCCGTGCTAACAGGGCGAAGGCCGGTGGCAATAGCGGGTGACTTCAATGCCTGGACCGTGGAATAGGGAAGCCGTTTTGCAAACTAGAGGAGGCAGATCCTGCTAGAGGCACTGGCTATGCTAGATGTCGATCGGGCTGATGTCGGTACCAACCCGACTAGAAAAATCTATCAAGTTTATAACACATTGTGTTATGATGTTATAAAAAATTTTCTATAACATATTATGTTATAAACTAGGTGCAGGATGATGTAAAAATAACTAAAATTGTAACAAAAAGTACACCGGTCAAATCAAAATAATAACCTATTTTGTTATGATCTGATCAATATTATAACAAAATATGATATAAGTTTTAGCTTCAAGAAAACTAGTTCCTATCATATTTTGATACAATTGTACAAAATGGTTTTCTGAATATCAAGTAATTGAAACTAAATTATTTCACAAAGTTATTAAACAACATTTATAACATAATATGATATAATTGAGATATGATATTTTTAAACCCCAAGGATATTAAAACTTGATTATATCACAATGAGTTATATATATCAGGGTTTGTTATAATAATGTTATATTTTTGTTAGAATCTTCTAGTCGGGAAGCGTACCTTCAGTCGGAACGGTGCGGAGTCGATTATTGACGTTACTTTTAGTAGTCCTGGCCTAGCAAGTAGTGCCAACTGGAAAGTATACGATAGCTACACGCACAGCGATCACCTGACGCTTCGCTACAACAACGGCAGGCAGCGGGTTGAGAAAGATGTGGCTAGGCCAAGGCCAAGTCCTCGAAAGTGGAAGACATCATACTTCGACGAAGGGGTATTTAAGGAGGCGCCCCGCCGTAAGCGAAAGCTACATGGTTTGAACGGCGACGAGCTGGTAGCGGTGCTCTCGCATGCATGCGATGCGACCACGCCTAGGCAAGTCCACCCTAGAAATGGGAGGCCACCGGCATACTGGTGGACTCAAGCGATTGCGAACCTGCGCCGCACCTGCCTACGGGTGAGCTAGGCGGTGGATGCAGCGAGCACGAGCTGAGGCAGAGCGAAATGAACGGCGGGTGGTGTTCGCCGCAGCCCAAGTCGCGCTGGTGACTGAGATAAGGGCAAGCAAAAAGGCTTGGTTTGAGGGGCTCTGCCAGAATGCCAATGCGAACCCGTGGGGTGACGCCTACCGGATCGTTATGGCCAAGACGAGAGGTTTAATGCAGAGCGTTAATGATTAATCATAAATTTAATCATGATTAATGATTAATGACTAAGATTAATCAAAATCATTAATCATAATCACAAAAAAATCTCATTTAATCATTAATCATTAATCTTAATCACACTGTTTTTGCAATCTAATCATTAATCAGTAATCATAATCATAAGAAAAAATATTAATCAATCATTAATCATTCATCACCAAAAATGATTCATCATATAAAATTTATTATCCAATTTAAATTGGTTCAAATGCTGTTCTAAATAATAGAATTTATGATTCTTTTTTCAAAAATCTCCCGGACAGAGTTACCTTTTACTTTTGAAACTTCAAAAACATGTTAAACAATAAAAATATTTTAATCATTCCAGTTTTTTGTGATTGATTAATCATGATTAATCATGATTTTTAATCAATGAGCCATTTTTAATCATTAATCATAATCAATAATCACAGATAAAACCAATTTTAATCATTAATCATAATCTTCAATCATCCTAAAAATCAAATTAATCATTAATCATAATCAATAATCACCAAAATTGGAATTTTAATTATCAATGATTAATCATGATTAAAATTTTTGTTAATCATGAACGCTCTGGTTTAATGGCTCCTACAGAGCATTCTCTAGAGATGTTTGAGGGGATCATCGAGGGCCTTTTTCCGCATCATGGTCCTAGTTCTTGGCCTCCTTTCGTAGGGCAGGTTGGGACTGGGGCTGGCGATGAAGACAGGATCAGCGATGAGGAACTTCGATCGTAGTTCTGTGGACCTACCAGCAGCTATTGCAGAGATTCCCGAGATCTTCAGGTCTGCTATGCAGAAATGCCTGAACGAGGGAGTTTTCTCAGAGGTTTGGAAGCGGTAGAGCCTGATACTATTGCCAAAGGCGAGAAACCACCAAACACCCGTCTGCATATAGACCAGTATGATTGATCAACAAGTAGGGGAGAGCATTCAATACCTAACAGTAACATTGGACGATCGATTCGCCCAGTTTTCTACCAAAACAGACCTTTCATTGAATTATAATACTGGGAGGATGGAGACAGTGCAAGACACAGTGTAATAATTAAATAATAGAGATTACTGTGAAAAAAATCTGAATTGTTTCCAAAGGTTAATCTCAGATTAGTCTGGTCAAACACGAAGTAGCACCGCTACTTATCACGAAATGTATTTTTCCGCACTCTTCAAATATCGCAATAACTTTCAAATTCAAAACCGACACCTCCATTCTGGAGTAATTAATTCTACAGCTCCACTATGTTACTGCTCTGATCACTCACTCTCCTCGATGACTAGTTTTACAAAATGGAATCTAATTGAAGTGCTCATCTGGCTTGGCCACAGAGCTCAAACCATCCGCTACCAGTCATCATCGTCATCCCCATGCGTCAATCAAAGTTCGCCGGAGACTACTAGCTAGTAGCTACTTCCCTCGAACCACGGATTACTCTCCCGGACACGTAGAGACATTGGCCATCTGTCACCTAAACGACTATGTCGGTCGGTGCTGGTGGTAGCTGACACGAGCCAAACTCACCTTGTCAGCGTCACGACCCCGCTGCTGGCTGACGCTGTCGTACCATACCACCGCCGCCGCCGTAACAATAATCCACTTTTCCGCAGAAATGACAAGCTTCACGAACGAATGACCGACAACATCAGGAAGCACACCAACTGACGCAAACACTACTGCTGCTAACTGCTGCATATAGGGTGGAATAACAATGGAATCGGATGCTGTTGCTGCCGCCGCGTCACCCCCTCGAGGTGAACTTTTATTTCACACATTGTTGGTTGGTAGCTATGTCATTACACAGTGGTCCGGTCTGGTGGTCGGTCAATGCTTGGATGGAGAATTAGAGATCCCATTTGGGTTCCAATTTATCAGTGGAAATTCAAAAGGGATGGTAGCAAATCACCTCTTAGGTTATCTTTTATAAATATTTCGAAATATATCGCTTGACCCTAAGCAACGATTATTTTGTGTAATTCACAATGGCGGTTGATCATAGAGTTTTTAGCTCTAAAATCATACAATTTGGATTCACATCGCATGGGAAAATATCACTACCAGCCCTGCATCGAGATATCCGTGGATACATGTGAGAAGTTCTCACTGTGGTTGCATGATGGTGGAAACAAACTAGACGCTTAATTGATGCCATTAAGTGCAAATGTGGTGCATTACAATACCAGTACCCAGACGCTGCCAGTCTTACCAGAGTAGACGAAACTTTCGCGCATTCCACTAATTACACGTAATTTACAGTTTGTTGGACAAAGCTGGAGGTCATCTGCTGTAAGCACAAAGCCACTATCTCATCCGAAATAATTCATCCATTCATTGCCTCAACAAATCATCAATTCAAGTTCGCAATTTACCACCCCATAAATCTTGTCTTATCTACCAAGCGAAAATCTCACTTTTATTGGATTATGTCCTCGGACGCAATGGTCCCCAACCGACTCGACGGCGGACGGACGGACTACGGCAGACCGCAATTCCGAATGATGAACGCATTCCACACTCCCATTCCCTTGGACACAAAGCGATGACGAAGGGAAAGAAAATCACAGAATAAAATTCGCTTTTTCCATCCCATCGACCAGACACCTTTATGGCTGCAGCCGAAACGGATGGGTTCCACTTTTTAACGACAGTCAAAGTAGAAAATTTGATACCAATTAGTCATTATGAGTAATCTCGGGTCTAAATCTTGCCGTTGGTTACTTTTCAGTGCGTTGTTGCGGTCCAGAGCGTTTCTTGTGATTTATGACGGTGGTGCGGAAAATTGGGAGAATGATTAAAGTTGGAACGTGAACGGACTTCGGATGATTCGGCGAAATTAAGAATTTGATGGAAAACTTTTCTTGTGATGGTTTTTGCGCTGGCAGCTGCAATCTTAGGAATTTGGTTTAGTTTATTGGATTTTATCTTGCTGATTACTAGTAAATTATACTAGGCAGTATTATGTAACATTCAAGCTTGGCTTACCTAGTAGTACCTAGTACTAGAAACACTTAATCAACAACAGAATGCCTCAATACTCGACTGTATGGGCTTGGTAGTCTAGTGGCTACCGCATGCATGCAAATTCCCATACCTTTCCCTTTCCAACTGACTATAAGGATTTGGCCGTTATTGATAAAAAAAATAAGCTGCTTAAATTGCACTATGAAATTAAGTCGAGTGTCCCAGCCCTTATTCATTAGGAACTCAGCGCAATTGGTACCAGCTCAGAAAAATCACGGAGGAGCAATCATTTACATATATAAGTCATATTTGATCGTAGATCAATCGATCGAACATAATGCCTCAATACTCGTATAGCGACTACTTTGCAGGGTTGTTGTGCGGATAATTTGCAACCCTGCACTCTATTGTATTGCGGTGTTGTGAAGCTCAGAGGTTTCCAACCTGGGGTCACGGGAAATGTTAATTTCTCAAAAGCCGGAAGGAGGAGTTCTCAAAAATCACTTCTTACAATAACCTATTTGGCGTATAGTTATCTAGTATAGGTCTGCTCATAAGCCACGTAGACGACTTTTTGACCATTCAGATGCCCTTCGTCTCACTGGAACTCTTGAGAGGGCTCTTGAGATCTCTCTCAAACCGCAATCAGATCCCCTAAAACTAGATGTTTTACTACTAGATACCAATACTAGATGATTTTATGAAAAATCTACATAATTTTTTAAATCTGTATCCCATACAAAATTTGTGTGATAAATCTGTATCCCATACAAAAATAAAATAGCCCTTCTTGCCCAAATATATGTATTTCATATAAAACAAAATCTGTACGGAAGTTCAGAAATCTGTACAATTCAGATAAATTTGTATATATCCCAGGAACCTTCTGATACCTCTGCAGCGCCCCTGAACCCTCCTGGGATCACCCTGTGACCTCCTGAAGCTCTCCCTGGACTTCTTTTATAATCTCCCTGATATCCCTTAGAAACTCCAGAAACTCCCGAGGAACCCCTGATACGCCTCCGAGACCACTGGAGCACAGAACAGATGTGTATCTTCGAACAAATTTGAAGTTTGGAGGCGGAAGTCGTAAAATTATCACTTGGAGAACTAGATGGGAATGAATTTCCATGCGAAAATAAAAAATCATCAAAGCGTGCTACGCCGTCTCCCTATGTTCGCTGTAGGCAAAAGCTTGCCTTCCACCACCAGGTTCGCTAGTGTTCAGCTATCAAATGAGCAGTGCTTTTCGCTCATCCCCTGAGAAACCCTGAAACGCCCCATAGACCGCCTGAAACGCCCCTGGGACCCCATAGAACGCCATGAGAACCTCTGAAATGACACTCAGATCCCTGAGAGCCTCTGAAACCACCTGAGACCTTCTAAAAGTCCCGAAAAATAATTACATTTCGTTCTCACTATCATTTTTGGTTCATGAGATTTTTTTCTGACCCGTGACGCAAGATTGGGAACCAGTAATCATTGCAATACAACTACATTGTGATTAGTACTCTCTGAAGTGCGGAATCCGAAAAACCTTTTCACTTCATCCTCACACCGTCGAATATTGAGACATTTGCTTGGCCCTTTACTGTAGCTTGGGAACCACTGAGCCTAGCAAAACTGCTATATTATTGACTGTACAGGGGATAAAAAAAATGATCCTTGCCATTGGATTCTTCGCTGCAGCAACATCGTCATCATCATTCTGAAACGCTGCCTCGAGATTCTGTGCGTTGGCTAGGCACAGCAAAGTTGCTTTAGTCACATTAAATAGCACCGTGGTAGTCGTCGGTACCGTATAATGTTGATGACGGATATTTTGGGCGTAGTTTGATCATTACAAGGCACGGGCAATTAAAATAGATTTCAAAATGGATTACGGGGATTTGAAAGGCCTTATGGAAGTTTCTGGGGCATTTCAGGGAATATCAAGGGTTTTTTGTGAAGTAAATCCTCTTAAACTTCCTAAAATGCTTCCAAAACCCCCTGGGGTCATGTAATGCATCTGAAACCCTCTGAAATCTCCAAAAAATGGCTGCGTAACGCTTTCAAAGCTTCCAGAAATGCTTTCCAAATGCCCAATAATCGCATCATTCCCCATGTAATGCACCTGAAAACCTCCGATACCACCGAAAATTCTTGCATAACGCCTCTAAAACCCAAAATGTCAAATGTCTCCGAAATCCCCTTAAAATCCTCTCGGGTCCCACGTAACGCACCTGAGACCCTCCGAAACCCCCGAAAACACCTTCGAAACGCCTCTGAAATCCACCGAAAATGCTCTGAAACTTCCTGAAATACCTCTGAAATACTCCCGAAACCCCCGAAAACGCCTGCGTGGAACGCCTCTGAAACCGGCAGATACTGTACTGAAACTTCTCAAGATGCTTCTGAAATGCCCTACAATCTACTGGGATCCTACTCTCAAGATTCCCGAGAACGCCCCTAAGACCCTATGGAGCCCCTTGGAATCTCTTGAGATCCTCTGAGACGCTATTAAGACCTCCTCAAAGCCCCTGAGACTTCCTGATACCCCCTTAATCCCCTGAAATGCTCCTGAACGCCCCTGAGACCATTAGGGACTCCTTTGGAACCCCCTGAGACTCCTGTCGCACCTCTGAGACACCTTGCAACACTCTGAAGCCTTCTAAAACTCCTGAGAGGAATGGAGACATTTGTAACGGTTCGAGGAAGGATTTATCCGATTCCATACAAAAGTTGTCTAGGGGAAGTTTTTTGGAGAAAGATATTATGATAGTTCTATCAGGATTCTTCGAGGCGCAGACATCTCTTTCTGAGGCATAAATTGTGGTGAGAAAACACTTAGCTGGATTTCAGGGAGCTTCTCTGATGAGAGAAATTCCAGAGAAATCCAAAGTGCAATAGGTGGCATAATTGCAGGTATACTTACTTTCAGTCCCAAGCACTCACGGTGATGCAGAGGGCCGAATTGAAATCTATTGATGAAGACCTGCAGTTGTTCTCCACTGATACATACCAAGTTTCACTGTCGTATAGCAGCACAGATTTCACGATCGAGTTGAAAATTCTGGTTTTGGTACGTTGAATAATCTGGTTGTTTTTTTACACATTTCTTAAACTCGCAAAAGCAGCCCTCGCCTTTTTGATCCGTGTACCTATGTTGATCTTGGTACCACCATCGGCTGCCATTTGGCTACCCAGATATTGGATGCTTCTAAAAATATCTACAGCTTGTCCAGCTACCGTGAACCTGAAAGGGTTACCGTGATTACATCTAACGATTTGATATTATTGACGTTGATGGTGAGACCTGCCGCCGAGGAGCGATTGGCAAGCTCATCAAGCTCAGAGCGCCGTTGAGCTAGGAAAGCAACATCATGAGCCAATTCGAAGTAGTTTAGGTGCTCCTTGGTAATGGACTGCCACTGAAACCCACAATTTGGTTCACGATCATTCGCACCTACCAAGATCTCGTCTATTACGGAATAGGAATGTGGAATAGTAGCGGTGTTAGGATGCATCCTGGCCTCACTTTAGCAACGTCCCGGATGGTGTCGGACCAGACACCGTTGTGCAGTACTCTGCACGAAAATGCCCTGTACTGTGTTTCAATGAGGCCGATGATTTTTTCAGGGACACCCTTAATCCCAAACAGATATCATATTGGTTCCTAGGTTCATTGTGCTGACGTGCCGATACTGGAGTAATAACTACGGTCAGTCAATCAAGCTCAATGCGTTTTGCCCTGCATTTTGTTCATATATGATATACCAAACATGATACACTGACCCCTTTATTGTGTACTTGATAATAACTAAATTACAACTCATTACATATTGAATTTCAACAATGTCTCGCCACTACTGGTACTACACAAAACCCACATCGAAAAGCCAACAACCTTGTCAGTGTAAATAGTCGACCAAAAATAAGTGCAAATCCTTTGTTGCTAATCCATTTCACCGCAGCAGTCACCACATGCATGGGACACCATATCCCACCTAGTCAGTTGCAATGGTGATGGCAATGGGGAAAAGCCATCTGCGGACACGGGCGAACCATCAGCCAGTAGCACTAGCACCATCCACCATCACGGGAGATTAATTTGTCATAATACGATATGAATACTAATGCCACCCGCCACTATGGGCACGGTGGTCCTAGCTGCACAAATGCAGTTGCGAAAGAAGTGACCCCAGTTTTGCTGAGAGGGGTGGAAGATGGGAATAGTGCGCTTAGATGCCAGATTTCCGTTTGTTTATTATACGTCCATTTTCTGGTTTCAATATAACATCTGGCATCCCTGGTTTCATTATGTTAAATCTACACTGACGGATGGACATGGGGCGATGTAAGCCGGCTCGCGCCAGCAGTGCAGTGGGAATATGACCAGCGGGGATGTACTCTCTGAGTGCACAGGATTTATGCCGGACTGACTGACCGGGTTCCGTCTGACAGATTTCAAGTTCCGGCGGCCGGCAGTGCTCTACCTACCTACAGCCAGCACCAACGTCAACGCTTCGGTCGGTGGGTGGTACAGAGTGGATTAAAGTGCTCGCGTTACAGCTGATGCACAGCAGCACGGCGAGGTCCGGTTCTCCTGGAACAATGTGTCAAAAAGTTTCAATTTGACGCTGCTGCTACTGCTACTATACTATAGCGAGTTGAGCTGTGTGATTGTTCGGTCCTACGATGTGGAACTGTTTGAGGAAATGGGCCTAGTTATTGTGTAGGATAACAGGGTCACAGTTTACTACGTCTGAATTCTGAAAGTATCATGAGCTTTTCAAAGATTTCATTTGGTTATTGACAAATGAAGAAATAAGATGTGAATCGAATAAATAATTAAGTAAGAAGCAAAAATAAGGCACTACAGTAAGTAAGTAAGCAAATCGTATCGTATCATTCGCTATAATTCATCATACTGTACAAAAGCATCTTTAAGCCAACCAAATTCCAGCGAAAGGAGAATTGTGCCAATGCTTCCGTTCCAGCCTGCAGTCACTCAGTCAGTCAGTCGTCGATGATCCGGCGGTGCAGATTGGATGACTTTGTGCGTGCTTTGTGGAGGCGTGGTTTGCATAAACCAATTCCAGCCGCGAGAGCTGGATTGGTTGGCATCTGTGGCGGAATGTCGGCTTGCCTACAATTTGGGCCGTGTCCATTTGCTTGCAGCTTGAAAATCGATTCCAAATTCAAACTACTACAACACGACGACGACGATGACTACGGAGGACGTTTGTGAAAATGTTTGCATACGAATTATCTCGGGTGAGTCGATCTGCTCCGGTCCCGGCTGGCGGTTCCTATACCTAAGCCAATCGATTTTCCCGAGAATGGAAACATTGTTGCTAATGTAACGTTTCGATTGCACTGTGTTTTGCTTTTAAGCACCAGTGACGGGTACATGGATGCACTTTGAATTTCATAGTATGATATGCGAATGACAGAAGCATTAGAACTGAATCTATAATAGGATGAGTCCACTTGATTTCAATCTTGCACGCCCTAGGTGGTACCGTAGGCTGTTGTTAAAGATCGTAGGTTTGGGAGCGTCCATAAATTACGTCACGCTTTTAGGGGGGAGGGGGGGTTCAGCAAAGTGTGACGACTCAAACAAAAATTTCAGAGGTCCCATACAAAAAGTGTGACATAGGGGGGAGGGGGGGTTGAAAATGATCAATTTTTGCGTGACGTAATTTATGGACGTTCCCTTTGCAGATTCGATTTCCATCTGTGCGTAGACAGAGTTCGGCGGTCCTGGAGTTTTTCTAATAATTTTAATCGACTTCGACGGTAGATTTTACGTTTGCGTTATAGTAATGCGTTAATTAGTTCGTTTTTGCCTTTCTCGTACACTAAGTGTACTGAAAAGGCTATATGTTCACTCCAAAATAGTTATTTATGCAACAAGTTGCAAAATGATGATTTTTTCAGCACGAGTCGTACGTTTATCCAACGAGGCTTGCCGAGTTGGATAAATACGACAAGTGCTGAAAAAATCGAGTTTTGCAACGCGTTGCATACAACATTTTTTGCAATTATGACAAATACCCTGAAGTACGATCATTTCTGACTGCTCAGACAGAGGTGTCACCTAAAACCACGTGTGAGCATCCATGCGCACAGGTCCATTTTTTCAATCAGGTAGGCTATGTTTATAAGTGTCACAACTACTCGGAGTCGCGTCGTCAGCGAGCGTTTTTTGTGCTGCTGCTTCTAACTCTACCTATGTCTGTTTGGCTGATCAAATCAGAATTGGAATCGCTTCTATTCAGGTTCGATCTGCCGAACAGACATAGGAGCAGCCATCGAACAGCCAAATGTATACGGAAGAACGTTAGTGCTTCTGGAAATTTGTGAAAAGTGTACCATTGCAAAGGTGCCGAAAAGTAGTACTTCTCGGCACTCTTAAAAGTGCTGAAAAGTACTACTTTTCGGCACTCTTTAGCTAGTCAACAAAAGTAGGCCATTTCTGCACAGTTTCGGCAATTGAAAAGTGCAATCTTATGGCACGTAATTGCAAAAATGACTTTTTGATAGAAGGCCCGGAGGGTCGAGTCACATATACCAATCAACTCAGCTCGACGAATTGAGGTGATGTCTGTGTGTATGTATGTGTGTGTGTATGTATGTGTGTATGTGTGTATGTGTGTGTACAAAAAACTCACATCACTTTTTGGCAGTAAACCTCAACCGATTTTAATGAGCGACGGTTCATTCGACGCGGAATCTGGTCCCATTGTTTCCTATTGAAAATGGTTCGTATCGGTCCAGTGGTTCCGGACTTATGGCCATTTAGGTGTTCCGGACCGGTACCCCAGGAAGGGGCCAGATATGAAAATGCTACAACCCTATGCATGCGACACATAAAACCACGGCATTTTCCATAACCTGATGAACGGTATGCAGGGAACTACTCTCAGACCATATCTGTACCGGTTCCGGGTGTCCCGCCGGAAGTGGCCAAATAAAAAAGTGAACCAAATCCATGCATGTGACACATCAAATAGTGGCTTTATCGATAACCTGATTACCGGTATGCAGGAAAATAGTCTCAGACCATATCTGAACCGGTAGTATTCCAGAACCGGTTCCGGGTGTCCCGCCGGAAGTGGCCAAATATTAAAGTGGAGCAAACCTATGCACGCGACACATCAAATCGCGGCTTTCTTGATAACCTGATAAACGGTTAGCAAGAAAATAGGCTCACACCACATTAGAAACTACATGTAGTGTTCCGGAACCGGTTCCGAGTGTCGCGCCGGAATTGGCCAAATACAAAAGAGAACCAAACCCATGCATGCGACACACCAAATTGCGGCTTTTCTGATAACCTGTTGAACGGTATGCAGGAAAAGAGTCTTAGACCATATCTGAACCGGTGGTGTTCCGGAACCGATTCCGAGTGTTCCGCCGGAAGTGGCCAAATACATAAGTGAACCAAAGTAGTGCATGCAACACATCAAATTGCAGCTTTTTCGAAAACCCGATGAACGATTAGCAAGAAAATAGAACCAGACTACATTAGAAACTACCGGTAGTGTTCCGGAATCGGTTGCAGTTGTCCCGCCGGAAGTGATCAAATGTAAAAGAGAACCAAACCCATGCATGTGACACATCAAATCGCAGCTTTTTAGGTAAGCTGATGAACGGTTAACAAAAAAATCTCAGACCACATTAGGGAAAACCAGTAGTGTTCCAGAACCGATTCCGGGTGTCCCGCCGGAAGTGGACGAATGTGGAAGGAAACCAAACACATGCGTGCGGCTCATTAAATACCGGCTTTTTCGATAACCTGAAAAACGATCAGCAAGAAAATAGTCTCAGACATTAGAGACTACCGGTAGTGTTCCAGAACCGGTTCCGGGTGTCCTGCTGGAATTGGTAAAATGTAAAAATGATCCAAACCCATGCATGTCACACATCAATTCGTGGCTTTCTAGGAAATTGAGGGAACAGTTAGAGAAAACTAGTTTCATGCCATATTTGGGACAATTGGTACTGTCCTGGTTCCAGATGTCTCGCCGTAAGTGGTAAAATGTAAAATTGAACCAAACTCATGCATTCGGTGCATCAAATCACGGCCTTTTCGATTACCTGATGAACGGTTAGTAAGAAAATAGGCACAGACTACATAAGTTACTACCGGTAGTGTTTGTGGTTCCGGGTGTCCCGCCGGAAGTGGCCATATACAAAAGTTAACCAAACTAATGCATGCCACACGTCAAATCGCGGCTTTTTTGATAACCTGATTACCTGTAACCACATTAGAGACTACCAGCAGTATTACAGAACCAACTTTGGGTGCTTTGCCGGAACTACGAAAGTGAGCAAAATCATAGCAAGCGATAGATATCTGTAATTGTTCTCTTCATCATGACAAAATTAAAGTGATCTCAAAACTCATCAAATCACACCATTTCAGATTCCCACTCATCCTTACAGTCAACGTTGTATGGGAAAATTAAAATTTATGTAAAGACAATTACACCGTCTTCGACCTTGCGGCCTCTTCAGACTGAACATTACAAACATTCGACAACAGACAACACATATTACACCCAGAGGCCCAGTGGAGAATTTTCCGATTGACGAAAAGTTTTCCCCGACTGAAGCGGGAATCGAACCCGCACTCCGAGGCTTACGAGACACCTAAACGACTGACGCCGCTAACCGCTCGGCCACGAAGCCCACAATTTAATCGCAACAATCCTGAACATTTTCCCCCTTCTCCCCTTTTGCGTCTAAAGTTATTACACAAAATTCTGATGTGACTGGTTGCGCCCTCGCGCTCTGTAATGTGGTTGAAATTTTATTGGGATTTAGTTTGGGAAATTTCACTTACTTGAATTTTTTTTTGTTCAATTTTACATGGATCTTGTA
Source organism: Aedes albopictus (assembly GCF_035046485.1). Classification (NCBI taxonomy): domain Eukaryota; kingdom Metazoa; phylum Arthropoda; class Insecta; order Diptera; family Culicidae; genus Aedes; species Aedes albopictus. Next base: position 390,249,377 of record NC_085138.1, on the reverse strand, counting down.
ATCAGCGATAATTAAATATAGCCTGAAGTGTACAGAAAAAACTTTGTCGATGACCTCAAATTGCAAATTGATAAAATTCTTGCTTTCTCAATAAAGTATTCTCAGGATTCAGGAACACTTCGGCTTACGTCGACATCATGAGTACTTATTCGACGAGAAAGGTGCTATCACCACTAGGTGGATTAATCAGGGTTTTTTTTATTCAAGTATATTTTTTTATTATAGGTTCATTCGCCTCTTGAAAATTCAAGTATATGTAGAAAGCACGAAAAAACAGTTTTTGTTTTTTAAATTCGTGCAGCTGTGTCAATGTTGGTTCCCCGAGTATACATGACAGCTTCTATGCTAGATAGCAGATAGGCTAGATCGTTTTTTTTCTATACATACTACTAACTAACTACTTGATATTAGATGAGGAACAATTGGTAGCGGGGTTTCTACGCCGAATGAAGCATTTACCTCCATTTGTCTCGGTTCTAGCCTAATCGTTAATTCGTTTTCTTGAGCGTTTAGAGTCCTTAGGTTCCCCTCAATTACAAAAAAGCCAACGGCATACCACGAAACCAACGGCCTCTGCAAAATATGGCTTTAGTTTATCGTTCCTTCGGCATACGAGCTACGTGCCCAGCCCACGTTTGCACCTCAAAACTTGGCATATTCCTTTCAGCTTAGACTATCGGTGAAAATGAAGTCGTGCTCAGGTGGAAGAGTTCTGATGTACTCTAATGTGTAATAGATAGCCGCTAGCTCAACAACGTTTACAAAACAGTGCTTTTGATGTCTGAAAGTGGCGAAATGAAATTCGTTGCAAACACCAAAGCCCGTTTAATCATCGGTTTTTGACCCATCTGTAAAGAACTGCCTGTCCTCACTAATGTGCCTATATACAGCAAAAAGATCTTGGTATTCTGGTGATCTCATCCTTCGCGGATAGATCAAAATCCACAGAGGAACTATCATAGCCTGAGAAGTAGTAACGATTGGCGCCAACCGAGGATGGGCTTGCCACCACCCAAGTAACCGAAAGTTCCGCTCCCTATGACGAAATGCACTTTCAAGTTCCGCGAAGTTCAGATAAAGTTCCGAAGGGAACTTTCCAGCTACTTAAGAGGCTAACAATGAGCCTTGCTGGAACTTCACACACAAGTTCGGGCAAGTCTCATTGTTAGCCTCTTAAGTAGCTTGAAAGCTGCTTAAGGTGCTACTCGGTACTTTGTCGGAACTTTTAAGTTCATAGAAGTGCATTTCAGTAACTTGTTGGGCTAAGGATTTTATTTTCATTTTAACAAAAAACACTTTATGCTAAAATTTTCATGGACATTAAAATTAAATTTACCGAATTAATTATTGAAATGAAAATGAAATGAAAAAAATGTGACGCTCACCGGATTGGAACCGTAAGCCGGTGCATGAGAGCCCTACACGCTACCCCAACACCACAATTAGAATGCGTAGATTTTTGAGGTCGGAGAAGTTTCTTAGCATAGTGTGAGACTCCTCCCATCTCTGGAAAAGGGGGCTTTTATGCCAATGATCTGGCGGAGCACTTCTCTATTAAGCTGTATCTCATAAAACACAGTAGGCAGGCTGTACGAGGTTTACCGGGACAGCTATGGAGCTAGGGAGAGGAGCAAAACAACGAGGGGGAACAGCGGACTCAACTTTGTTGAGTTGTCCAAAAAAACCTTACGAAACCTTTTGCAAGCCTATCCATATACGGAAGAACAAAATATATTTTGATATGACAGTTCTTACACATTCCTAATCCGGAGAATTTGAACCCGGTCGGTCCTTTGGTTCGTATGCTAGCTAGAACGATCTGTTAAATTCCTTTCGGAAATATTAATTGAACTCGCCCTGAGGAGAGTCTCAACTGGGCAAATTAAAATTGGACATGGTCTCCCTTGTGGAGTGGCGCTGAAGCCATGTGTTTTGAGACGGATCGCCAGGGCTGGCTATAGTGTTAGTCGAAGACTGTTTACACACACGTTGACCGGACACTCACAAACGTGCACTGCATCTATTGGCGGAGACACTACGCACGAAAATTGCACTATGTGACGACGAACGATGGCTTTGCCAATGAAAACAAATGTCCAAGCGTGGATCATGATATGCAGAGTCTGTTCAATGATCTCGCTGATTATTACACAGCTGCAGATCTAACCATAAATGTCAACAAAACTAAATCGAGTGTTAAAACGACAAATCCTTCCAGTTTAACGGTAGCTATAGAAGCTAAGGATAATGTCAAAAGCTTCCAATATCTTCAAATGGCAGTCAATAGCAAGCCTGCAAAATATCAGTGCCAGTGCCTGTTTTTCAGCCGAAAATGAATAACTGCAGTGGTCGTTTTCAGTTCCTCGATGTAAGAACTGACAGAGTCTGAGAGCTCCATTCGTGAGCAACCCAACAAGGTCAATTCCCAATCATGCTGACAGGTCATTCATCTCAAGCGGTGGCTTGTGAGAGTGAGTTCCCTATACGCTACCATGGATGAGTGAAAACACTCAAATACAGAAAATTGAATGGAAATTTTGCAATGTCAGCTCTCGCTCTCAGCACGCTGCCTGCGAGTGTGAGTACCCATTTCATTTCGTTTCCGTGATGCTGATCGAAAAGCAACATTGACAGGAAAAACAAAACATAGAAAATGAAAAAAGCAAAATATCGCTATCATAAAGGCCTGTCGAAAAATTGCAGCACTGGTCAATAGTGGCACCAACTCAAACATATTGATATTTATCTTAGGTATATTAGAACCTATTAGCGGACGATATCGACATCATCGGGATCGACCGTCGAGCCTTGGAAGAGATGTTCATACCGTTCGAGGACAGACTTTTGAGAATCCCAAAATGGCAGACCTTGGCACCTTCTCAGGATTTTGACGCACAAATCTCTTTGTAAAGAAAACTAGCTCACCTGATCTTCCTATTTTAAGCTAACAAGTGAGCATTAACAAAATGGGAAATGTACTGCCAGCTGCTTTAGATTTGTGCGCCTGAAATTCTACTGCACTGCGGGGGTTCAAGACATTTTTTAAGAGGGGGCTTCGAGAATTGGACCATTAAAACCTACGACCAAGAACATGATTGTTGGTGGTCAACGTCGGTCCGGTCGTGGTAGTGGTGGCGATGTGATTTGTTTATTTTGGAACAAACTACCTTTCCGTATTGGGCTCTTGGAAAGCAATCTCTGAGTCAGCGGTTCATCAGGATATTGGACATGTCGTGTGAGGTGAGGTCAGATCTGAGCTGTATGAAATTCTCCGGATCCGAGGAAAACAACAGGAGCACACAATTTGGAGATGAACCAGCCTCGGGCTGATAATCTCCCTAATAAAGCTAATAATAATAATAACAGGAGCACGTTAGAGAAGTGTTGGCAGGTCTTGATTTGGTGTATCAGGTATCAGAAGACCGGCTCCAAAGACACGTTATCCTCCATTTGGGACATTTGTACCATCGCCATACATATAAGCCTATTTCATCATTTACCTGAGGGAGAATGGGACAAGGGATGGGAATTTGGAAAGGGAAAGGTGATGAAATAGGAAGGGGTGCCCTAGAAGAGGGAATGAACGCATAAGCGCAACGAGAGCTCATAGCCTATACCACAACGGATTTAGTCAGTTCCCTGAACAGGATACTGAAAACCCCAGATTAATCCACCTAGTGGTGATAGTGCCTTTCTCGTCGAAACTGTACTCATGATTTTTCCATCGACGTTAGCCAAAATGTTCCTGAATCATTTTATATAGAAAAACACAATTTTAACTTTCAAAAAGCAACAATTTTGGCTTTCATCGATTTGGGAAACTTATTGATGATACATATACCGATGTTATGTTCAACAACAAAACATAGCTATAAAATATCAGGCCTCTTAGTTGAATGCTTGACCACCTTACCCCTAGTCGTGCATTGGGGTCATTATGACCCCATTCTATTCACTACGGCAGCGGGGTGAGCATCAGTTAATGCATGAAGAAGGTTGACTTTATTCACAATCACAGATCACTTTGTGATCCACGACAAAGTGTTCACACTTTAGGCTATATTTTAGTATAATTGGTAACACGATTCATGTGAAATTTTACCTCCTTACGAGAAAAAGCAGAAAACGGAAATTTTCCATTCAAATTTCAATCGCAATGAGAAGAGCGAGGGCTCAACCAGCCGCACCCAAATTGTGAGCAGTAATTTTAGAAGCAAAAGGAGATTGAAGATTGAAAAAACTTTATTCGGTGTTGATGCGATCAAATTATATTTTTCCACGTTGTTCCATCCTACTATATATTTACACCGCACGAATCTGAAATGGTGTGATATGATGAGATCGCTTTGGTCACGATTTTGTTCTCTTGACCATTTCTTCACTTATAATCTTCCCCAACGTTTACAAGCTATCAAAAAAGCTACGATTTGATTTATCGCTTTAACTTTTATTTTGTTCACTTTTATAATTCCGCTATTTGATGTGCAGCGTACATGGGTTTTGTTCAATTTTACGTTTGACCACTTACGGCGGGACACCTGGAACCGATTCCGCTGTCTCACATATGGACTGAGACTATGTTCTTGTCAACTGTTCATCGGGTTACCTAAAAAGCCGAATATTAAAGTGATTTGAGGCTATTTTCTTGCTAACAGTTCGGCAAATTTTAGAAAAAGCTGCGATTTCATGTGTCGCATGCACGAATTTGGTTCACTTCTATTTAATCACTTCCCATGGAACACCCGCAACCGATTCTATTACTATTACTATTACTAGTTCTAGATATGGCCTGAGACTACTTTCTTGTCGACCGTTCACCAAAAAATCAAAAACGCCGCTATGGCTTGGTTCCCTTCTCTATTTTACCACTTCCGGTGGGTTTCTCGTCTCATCACCAGTTATCACCGGTTCTCTCAAATATGGTCTGAGATTATGTACTGGTTAACCGTTTATCATGTTACTGAATAAGTCAATGATATGTCGCATGTATTGGTTCTCTTTTACATATGACCATTTCTGGCGGGACACCCAGAATCGGTTCCGTAACACACTGATATGGCTTGCGTCTATTTTCTTGCAACTGTTCATCATGTTACCTAAACAGCCACGATACCTCAATGCATGGGTTTGGTTTCACTTCCGGCCCGGAACCGGTTGCGGAACACTACCGGTAGTCTCTTAAATTGTCTGAGCCTATTTGCTTGCTAACGTTTATTAGGTTATCAAAAAAGCCGCGCTTTGCTGTGTTGCATGCATGGGTTTGGTTCAATTTTATATTTAGCCGCTTTTGGAGGGAAACCCGGAACTAGTTTCGGCACTACTGGCAGTCCCTAATGTGGTCTTAGTCTACTTCCTTGATAAGCGATCATCAAGTTGTCAGAAAAGACGTGATTTGATGTGTCGCATGCATAAGTTTTGTTCACTTTTATATACGGCAACTTCCGGCGGGACACCTAGAACCGGTTCCGAAACACTACCGGTTCAAATATGATCTGAGTCTTTTTTTATGCCAACCTTTCATTATCAAAAAAAAGGCACGCTTCGATATGTCGCATGCATAGATTTGGTTCACTTTTATATTTGGCCACTTCCGGAGGGACACCAGGAACCGGTTCCGGAACACTACCGGTTCTGATATGGTCTGAGACTGTTTTCATGCTAACTGTTTATCAGGTAATCGAAAATGCCGCAGTTTGATGTGTCGCATGTATATGTTTGTAACTGTTTTATGTATGCCCCCTTCAAGGGTACTGGTCCGGAACACCTAAATGGCCATAACTCCGGAACGGATGGACCGATCCGAACCATTTTCAATAGGAAACAATGGGACCAGATTCCGCGTCGAATGAAACGTCGGTCATTAAAATCGGTTGATGTTTACTGCCAAAAAGTGATGTGAGTTTTTTTGTACACATACACACATACACACATACATACAGACACACATACACACACACACATACACACACACAGACATCACCTCAATTCGTCGAGCTGAGTTGATTGGTATACTTATGTGACTCGACCCTCCGGGCCTTCTATCAAAAAGTCATTTTTGGAGTGAACATATAGCCTTTCCAGTACACTTAGTGTACGAGAAAGGCAAAACGCATAAGCGTAAGGAGAGCCTATAGCTCATTGGAGGTAGCTTGTGACGTCAGCCGACTTTCAATATGACATTGAACGGCACGTCATCGAAAGCATCCTCAATATTCAAGAAATCACCCAAACAAAAACTACGTTTGAGCGAGTGCATTCTTGAAAACGTATACAACTTTGTACAAAAGGGGCACTGTGGACCAGGGATGCCAGATGATTTTTTAAAAAATCTGAAATTTCTCAAAATCTGTATCCCAAACAAAATTTTGGTGAAAAATCTGTATCCCATATAAAATTGAAAGGGCCCCTCAAGCTTAAACATCTGTATTTCATATAAAACGAAATCTGAACGGATGCTAAAAAATCTGTATATATGGCATCCCTGCTGTGGACATCCCAAATTGGGTGGAATGTGGGTTCACATGAATAGGCATGTTAGACGAACATCACAGATGTGATAATCGACAGTGCGTTTCAAGCATTTCAGAAAGAATGAGGTAACCAGATAAATCTTGAACTCATTCCTTCTTCATACAACGTACGCACCCTTTCGATATAAACCTATAGGGTAATTTTCGCCATGAAAATACCCGATAGAAAACTACGGGAGTTCAAAACATGTTTGAAATACACAAGTCCCTGTGGAGAACGCAAAGCTTTATAGTGTTCACTTAATCGATTCTATAGCTACAATCCTCAGGGCAAAAGCTAGAGATTCGTAGCTATACAAAAGACTGGTCTATCCAAAGATATTTTGAACTTTAATAGATCAGAGTTCCATGGGGGAATATCTCTTGCGGTCCGTACAGACCGCCGAGGGCAGCTTCTTTTAAAGCAATATTTATAATATACCACGATGGAGGGCGCTATAGTAACAAAACCACAATGATGCTCTCTCGGTGTGGTAATGGAAGCGGGTTATCCATAAAATGTGGTCGCAACAAATTAATACAGGTTCCCTAGTTTGTTAAGCAGGGACACTTGAATACGCAGAGTTTGCGAAGGAACACTCAAATGTGCAAAAAAGGTCAAATGGAGACTCATCATCTGATACATGCCAATCAGTCAACTCATGGCAAATTCTGTTCATGCAGAGTTGGGTTAGGTGCAACTCTATGTTAAGTGAAACATGAACTGTACTGTACTACCTAAGTATTCCATCAACCTGAAACCTCTCAAATCAATATTTGAACAACTTCAGATGATATAATCATCGTAGCAGTACTACCAAATATCGATCGAAACTATAGCTTGCTTTAAGGTATACATAAGCAAAGGTTGTACATACTGGTAACGTTATTCTATTACTGGATAAATTTGTTATCATTGCACGCAGTGGAATGATAACAACAGGGGAGGAAAAAAAATCTAAAATATAGCATGCTCGAGGCACGACACTTCATTTATAATGAAAGAAGCAAAACTGGGTTCAAAGGTTACATATACAGAAGTTACCCTACGAAAGTGAACTATTTTTAAGTAGAACCACTTGCGCAACACATTCTTTTTACGCTGAAAAATGATCTGAGGTTTCCTAGAGTGAAAAGTGATAGTTCGGTCTCGCCGGTCGAGGAAAGAAATCCGCGTGACGCGGTTTGTGCTTTGATTGACGGAGAGAAACCCAGACAACCAGCGATGGAGGCACATGAACTGGTGAGCTCGTTTCATGTTATAGTTTACTGTGAAGATCAGTCTTTATCTGTTTAATTTTATTTTTATACACTAAATCCTTTTTTTAGGCGATGGATGTGTCCGCACAAAAAAAGATCGTGTAAAAAAAGTTCGCGTAACTTCGTGAAATCGCGTAAAAAAAATCAAAGGGAAATCTTTTTTATGCGATTTGCCCTCCGCAAATAATCAAAATCGCGTAAAAAAAAGTCGCGTAACTTCGAGAAAATCGCGTAAAAAAATCGTGCAAAATAAAATCGCGTAAAAAAAAAGTCGTGTAAAAAAAGGATTTAGTGTATTTGATGCACACTCTGATTAATCCGTCATTTCAAGTAATGGAATGAATCTATTCCTCAAGATTTTATGTAAAGTAGATTAAGTTCTGATAGTGAAAATTGAGCGACCATTTTACGCGAGTGGAAGATTGTTTGCTTCATGCGTGAAGCGAATAGTGACGAATCAGTTTGAATAGCCTGCCGCTTAGGTTGTAATAAATATTAGGCCTTTACATGATGATTGTTTACTTTCCACGTTAAGTGAAAAAAGGCGCGGCGGTGTGTATGGCGTTTTACTAAATCGGAAATTTGTACCACTTGCCGGGGTAGAACTTGACACAACGATATCATCCGTACTAACAAACTTTTCTATCTACACTCGATTGCTGAGTAAGTCTAAGTTAAGCGTCGCGTTCAGTGTTTTTCTGTGTGGAATAGACTAAAAGGTTTCTGCTCCCTAGTGGTCGGTTGTTATCGGCGGTTTGTGTATATTGATCCATTGTCAAATCATATCACCAACCATAGGTGACTCCCAGACTGACAATGTACCCTACCCTACTAACAAAAATTCCTTCCTGAGACAAAAGTGGAGATGCAGCGATTCGCGGTCTTTATAACAACGTTTGTCTTACTAACATTCCCTCCCATCCTCGATGACCGTAAGGACGTGGCCGGCGCCGTTATTGACCTTACTAAAGTTGAGAGGTCTCGAACTGTGTACATTGAGAATAGTAAGCTAGTCCCAAGCCATATTCATTGGTTCTTTGTGCAATTTCGATTGCTCTGGTCAATCACGGAGTAGCAACTGCGAATTGTGCGGATTTGAGGTTTCCTAGCCGTAGCCACTACCCAAATTAAACAGGATTACACTCTTCACAATTACATTAGACCCCCCTTACCACTTATTTCTTGACACGTTAAGCATAAAGCCGCATATCACCATGAATTAGGGGTCACTTGTTTAGTGGGCTCTTACCACAGGAACAGGCGGCCCGTAGTGTTATTCTCAGCCAATTGAGACAACCGCTACCAGCACTACACAGCTATCTAGGCTGATCGGGAAAAGAAGGCTATTTAACTAAAAAAAAATGTTACTTGAGTTCCGTATTGGGCTCCCGGAAAGCAATCTCTCAGCCAGTGCACAGTGGAAAAAATCGACCCAAGAAACGGATCTTTTAACGCCGCTGATTTCGGTACGTGAAGTTGACCATTTCTGACGTAAAAATTTACGAGAAAACGATTGGTGCTAATTTCATTCACCGCACGGCTCGGAAAGTGGTCCATTTTGCCATTTCGCCCTTTTTTCATACAAAAAGAGAATCAAAATGTACTTTCAGTCGTGTTGGTTGACTGTAGATCATTAAAAATAGCTGCAGGTGTAATTAGAGGTTATTAGAAATCATAAACAAATGAATTATCCTTTTAAATGCTTATATTGCTCCATATGCCCCAACACCTGCTGGAAATTGTGAGTTTTACATGATTATGAATGAATTTGAGTTTCTTTTTTTCGCATAAACAAAAAGCGCTAGATCTGTTATCACCAGAATCATCTTCAGTAGTTGTCCAATTTGCCCCTTTTTGCCCTATTATCATAGAGATATGAGATTTAAAATGTATTTATAAGAAACAGATACAGTAATGGAACGTTGAAATTAGGTTTCGTTGCAATTGGAAGCTAACAGCAGAGATGCATTTTGAACGCTCATGTTCAATGAGCGTGCCAAAAATGTTCCCTTCGAGCTCTCAAGATCATGTTCAAAATTTTGAACACATTCTTGATTACTAGATTGAACACGGAGCGGTGTTCAAATTTTGACAGGTCAAATGCGTTTGGTCTGGATTGAGAATTTGGAAGTCGGGGTTATCGATGAAAAAGGGAGATTGCAATGCTTTTTAACCCTTAATTATCGTGAGTCATACGTAAAAGAGCTGGGCTAAATATTCTCATTACGCCAGAACGGGACCAGGTCTTCGAGTCCTTTCCAATGGCGGGCTTCTCATTAGCTCGAAGGCGTCTGTCAGCACCACGACATAGTGTAGTGAAAACCTCACGAGGATCCACGCCATTATATCGTTGAATACAAATAGATGTCCAGGCCTAACCGGGATTCGGCTGGGTTAATGAGGAAAGTTTTTTATTCATTATATCGTTTCGTAGCGCAAGTCTTCGTAGGTTGCTCCCACAGGGCCCACGCATTATAGGCCACAAATGCTCGAATAGTTGAGGACTCAAATCCATCGTGATTCGGTTCTATTGAGGAAAATATTTATCGTCGAGCAAAACGTAAGTGTCATCGGCAGCAACTAAAGTGTTTGTAGTCAATGCAATGAATACTTTTCATATAGAAAACCCTTTTGTAGAAAGTTGGGCACATGAAGACATTCACAAACGGTAATCTGTAAAGTCGTACAACTTTTGAATACATGAGACAGGCAGGGACCTGCAGGGACTAACCATTTCATTTTCATTTCTAAATTGTTTTTTTTTCACGGTTTGGCAGGGAGAATAACCAAAAGACACAGAATGACACCTACGGGTGCCTACGGCAGCAATGTGTTGCTACGTGTTGCTACTAGCTACGAAGTGCACTGTGATCAGGCACCTGAAAAGTTTGAACATGAACACGGCTCACGTGAGCACAGCTCTTGAACAGAACATGAACAGAACACGTTCAAATGCATCTCTGGCTAACAGCTATCATGCGCATAAATGAAAGATATTTTCCATATTTTGCCCTACATGCGCCTAAAACTGCTCGATGATAACATCGAGTGATAACAACTCGATATTTGTACAAATAGCTGTCCATTTTACCCCAATTTGCCCTGATTTGTTGTCACCTCATGAATGAATTGATTTCCCCCATTTGCTTAGGGGCCGTACACAAATTATGTCACGCTTTTAGGGGGAGGGTTTTGCAGAGCGTGACGACCCTTACAAAAAATTTTGAGGTCGCATACAAAAAGTGTGACATAGGGGAGAGGGGGGGTTGAGAAAGGTCGATTTTTGCGTGACATAATTTGTGTATCACCCCTTATGTTCGAATTGATGGACTTTTGTTACTGAAACCAATGTTATCGAATATGTTATCGAAGGGCAGTTAAGGACAAACGTCTTGAAATTCCGCTTCAACAGTGCATTAAAACTTCAGGCGCACAAATCTCAAGAATCAAGCTTCAAACAATAGCGCATTTCATTATTCTGTTCTTGCTCACTTGTAATAAGCTTAAAATAAGAAGCTAGGATGCGCTGGTTTTGTTTACGAAGAGATTTGTGCGCTCGAAATCGTGAGTAGGTGCCAAAGTCGGTCATTGTTGCGGCCATTTTGGGATTGTAACTAGTCTGTCCTTAAGACATATGACTTTGGTGGGGAATACAGGGTATAATAAGCATTAACCCAAATCCTAATTTGCGGCAAATATGCACACAACTGATTAAATGAGGCATCTTAAATATATATAATTTGGTGCTTTGCGACGCCCTATTTCATCAGTTTAGCGCACATTTGACATATTTTATAAAATTCTTATTATGCCCTTAATGCCCCATCCAAAGCAGAAATTGTAGAAAAAGTCATATATATATATATGTCTTTATAATAACATTGGTTTCAGTACCAATGCTAATAAGGGAAATTAATTTATTCATTACTTGACAAAAAATCAAGGCAAATTGATTTATTTATTATGAAATGAACAGCTATTTATACCATTCCGAGAATGATTATAGTATTATTCGAAAAACCACATTTGTATATATCAAAAATGATCCAGGGCTTCATGTTTTTGCATCCAGCGAAATGACAAAACCATACAAAATATGTTATTATCCAGCAGTTTTAGGGGCATGTAGGGTAAAATAGGGAGAATATCTTTCATATATGCGCATGATAACTGTTGGCCTCCAATTGCAACTTAAACTAATTTCAACGGTCCACAGCAGTACTTTATTTTTTCATAAATACAGTATTTTATTTTTCATAAATACATTTTAAATCTCATTTTTCATGAAAATAGGGCAAATTGGGGCAAATTAGACAACTCTCGAAGATGATTCTGATGATCTAGCGCTTAGGTTTTTGCCAAACAAATCAACTGCAAGTCAATAACATTAAAAATCCATTCATAATTAGGAAAAATTGTGAATATCCGACAGTTGCTGGGGCATATGGGGCAAAATAAGCATTTAAAAGGATCTTTCATGTATTCTTATGATTCTTTTTAACTTCCAATTACACCTGCAGCTATTTTCAATTACCTACAGTCGTGTTAGTTGTTTGAAAGTACATTTTGATTCTCTTTTAGTATGAAAAAAGGGCGAAATGGGGCAAAATGGACCACTTCCCGTGCCGTGCAGTGAATGAAATTAGCACTAATCGATTTCTCGTAATTTTTACGTCAGAAATGGTCAATTTCACGTACCGAAACCAGCGGCGTTAAAAAATCCGTTTTTTGGATGAATTTTTCCCACTGTGCAGTGGTTTATCAGAGAATTGGACATGTCGTGTGAGGTGAGGTGTGCGTGAGGTCAGATCTGAGCTGTATGAAATTCTCCAGATCCGAGGAAAGCAACAGGAACCCGTTAGAGAAGTGTTGACTGGTCATGATTTGGTATAGGTACATGAATCTCATTTATCAGTTTTTGAAACGTGTTGATGTCAGAGTTTAATTGTCATACGTTTCTTGTTTCCGTTGTCCACCATTTGGTTTTGGTGATCGTCCCCTGCATTTCATCATCCCCCTTCCGCTTGCCCTTTTCTTGTCGTTGTCTACCGATAAAGCATTTTTCTTGTTGAATCCATTACAGATCAGGGTAAAGTGTCTCGTCAATGTTCTTAGTAGAAGTTAGCAAATAATTTAGTTTATGATCCCTTAATTCCTCCTTTCTCATTTTTAAATATCTGTAGCCTCGAAATAGCCGCGAGTACTTCGGCTGTCAAAAACTAACATAGCATTAGGTCAGTAACAATTGTAAAATCAATGTTTAAAATGTATAAATGTTTTTGGTTCTGTTATGTTCACGTGTTACTCGAGCCATCCAAATAAATGAATAAGTAAAAAAATAATATATCCAATTAGAAGAGCTTATAAAACTTACTGATTGAATTCACGTGCTTCGTCGGATCCCATTCCTCATTCCGAAAATCTGATTGATTCCCATCATCTCTATAACTGGATTCTCACATGTATTCTGAAATACCAAATCAATCTCTCAATTGCCCCGGGTCACAATGAACTAGTAGAACATTATCATAACCATAAATTGATTCCAATTACGCGCCCGTCGATATCGTTCAGCTCCGTATTTCGATAAATGTGATCCAAACTAAATAGTCCTTCCGGATGACAGTGATTATATGTCGTCGTTATCGACGATGACAGTTTTTGAATAATTATCATCAATTGAATGCCACATATCCAATTGCTCGGCCCGCCCACGCATCATGTTCCGGCGAATACGCAATATACGTACATCTGGAACCTCTGGTCGCCTGTGACAAGTTGCTCTATCATCGACACATCGATGAATCCGGAATCTGGTTGCAATCGAGTTTGGAAAACAATTTACCGAAAAGTGGAAAACCGCCTCTCGGAGGCTATCCCGCAACCATGACCAATTAGCGAGTGAATAAACAATTGTACTCCAAATTGATTTCGAAATTAATTGATTATTACCAAACGGGGGCGATTGGTGTTGCACCCCCGCCACCCAGCCCTTTTATCTCATGGTTTTTCCGGTTAATATCGCATAACTTTGTAATGCTTTAAATTACACAATGTTTCCGCAAAAACTTACCGAACCGCATTTTTTTCACACCTCGGACCCCCGATTGAACAGTAACCAAATGTGTGCATAAAATTTAATTTTCCACATACGGAACCGATGTTTTTAAATCGGCTGAAAAAAGTGTTCCAATGTAGTAGTACCGACCCGACAATAACAGCGAGACCAAATTGTGACACAGTATTGCAAACCGGGGCGACTACTGAAGGTATATTGTACTAGGTACCCACAACTGCCTGCCGAACTGCTCAGAGCCAACCAGGTGCAATGAGCGGAAATTAATAAATTTCATTTTCAATAAATTTTCACCGAGCCGGCAAACGATTGATTCATTAATTTTTCCCCTCGCAGCACACGGTGGTCATTGTGGGTCGTTTTAGTGGAAGAAGGTGGCCAACATACGTTTTTCAACCAATGCAATTCCAATCCAGTTTTATTTCTCTTCTATTTAACATCCATTTAATTTTCATTCCACTATCAATCGACTTCCGATACACTTCCATTTAATTCCTATTCCACATTCATTCCATTCCACTTCCATTCCACTTCCATTCCACTTCCATTCCACTTCCATTCCACTTCCATTCCACTTCCATTCCACTTCCATTCCACTTCCATTCCACTTCCATTCCACTTCCATTCCACTTCCATTCCACTTCCATTCCACTTCCATTCCACTTCCATTCCACTTCCATTCCACTTCCATTCCACTTCCATTCCACTTCCATTCCACTTCCATTCCACTTCCATTCCACTTCCATTCCACTTCCATTCCACTTCCATTCCACTTCCATTCCACTTCCATTCCACTTCCATTCCACTTCCATTCCACTTCCATTCCACTTCCATTCCACTTCCATTCCACTTCCATTCCACTTCCATTCCACTTCCATTCCACTTCCATTCCACTTCCATTCCACTTCCATTCCACTTCCATTCCACTTCCATTCCACTTCCATTCCACTTCCATTCCACTTCCATTCCACTCCCATTCCGCTCCCATTCCACTTCCATTCCACTTTCATCCCAACAAACATTTTTGTTGTAGAAGAGTGGAACAAACCACTTTTAAGCAAACTTTGGCTTAAGAAACTATTATTCAGCTAGTTCTGTTACTTGGGATTCCACTTCCATTCCACTTGCATTCCACTTTCATTCCACTTCCTTTCCACTTCCATTCCACTCACATTCCGCTCCCATTCCACTTCCATTCCACTTTCATCCCAACAAACCTTTTTGTTGTAGAAGAGTGGAACAAACCACTTTTAAGCCAACTTTGGCTTAAGAAACTATTATTCAGCTAGTTCTGTTACTTGGGATTCTACTTCCATTCCACTTCCATCACATTCACGAATATAATGTCCTCCGTATACCCCACAGTGCGATTGATGCTTGCCTTGCCCTCTCAGAACCCCCGTCGCCCGCTAGAGGAAATAAATTTAATAAAAGTCCAGAAACTACTCTGCTGCTCAATGGATAAATTGGCATATCGAACAATAGCAATCATTGCCCGTTGGGGTGGCTGTGAATCAGAAAAAAGGTGAATGTTTACCAAGCGCTGATTTATTGCCTTTCGAAGGTAGGTAGGTCTTGGTTGCGGAGGACTTGTTGCTGTGAAAGGGGAGGGGTGAGGAGACAGGCACGAGATGCGATTAACTGAGATTACAAATAGTTGCAATTTAATATTCCGCTGGACACTGTCGGAATCGGAACTGCTTGGAATTTGCATTTATGAATGCAAATTTTATGGGAGCAGTAAAGCGTTTCGGCTTTCCGATTGTTAAGTTTCAATTGTTGGTGTTTTTCCTCGGCAGTTGTTTATAATGTGAATGAATGGCGATAAATTTTGTTCCGAATCAATTTGCAAAAAAAAACTTTCAAAGGATCCATTAGGTTCCAATAAACACCAAACTGAGCTACGCATTTAGTCACTCCTTTCCGAGCTGACCTTTCCCTCGACAACCGTAAAAATATTCATTCTATAAAATCAAAATATTTGCTGCACTAAAAGCTTTTAATAGTATAAGCTTCTTACAACATTGCTCCTCCGCTCGGCTGGCTGGCTGGTGCAATTTTTGGGTTGCACATTGAAAGCTAACTTGCTGCCATTGTTTGCTGCTTTGAATGCAGGATGTTTTTCCAAGAGAAGAAAGTTTCGACTACTGGTCGGTCAAAAGTCAAACCCACTGGGCGTCGTTTTAGGTAGAACCGTTAAATGAGGTAAATTTGATTAGATTTATTTCCTGCCTTCCCATACACTCACATATAGCCTGACATTTGCTTAGTTTGTGGATTTTCGCTCACCGTTGACTCTTACGTTTGAGAATTGTTGATTTTTTTCGGTAAAGTTTCACCGAAAAAAAAAACAACAATTCTTAAACACATTTGCTCAGTTTGTTGAGCAATTTCTTATGAAATATGAAACTTAAACAAACGAGCTATTTGACAAAAAAAAAAAAAAATTGGTAGGGAAAAAAGGAACCACATAGGGGGATTAGGGGCATAATGGACACCCGGGGCGAAATGGACACCCCTGTTTTTGTCGAAACCGTTGACTTTTATGTAAAACTTTCAATGCATAAGTGTAAAGGAACAAGTCATTGTTCTATTTATCAAAAGTACCATTTATATTCCTTCAAAATAACCAAAATATCATGGAAATTCAAGTATGTTTTTCATATGGTGGATTTCTTATAATTTCGAAGCAGCAGCAAATAAGGTATTACGAGTGATTGAGTGTGTCCACCATACAAACAAGTGAATTTTTAGCTTATCTACATGAATTCGCAGATTTAGCAATGGATGCAGTATTACATTTTTGATCAGAACTTACTCAAAATAGCAATTTCGATGTTGTAGTCTATTCGGGGCGAAATGAACACTGGCAATTATGAATGGATGTACGCGCGTTGCATACTTTAAGGCATTTTAGAGAGTTCGAAAAAAATCAATCCGATTATTTTAGCCTAAAATTTATTTAATTAACTTTGAAGTTATGTAAACTCGTCTAAGATGGAGTATCATATCTGTGGTATTGATCTCCGTTGGCAAATTACTTAACTAGTCGATATTCTCAAAGAAACAGCATAAAATATGCAGGGGTGTCCATTATGCCCCGATGGGTGTCCATTTCGCCCCGTACCTTTCCTGGCAGCCCCAAAAAACACACGGTTTTCAATTCATTATTTCTTCACAATAATGACATTCTACCAGCTGTAAAAAATTTAAATACGTAAGAAACAAGTTAAAGTTGTAAGCCAACTGATAATATGTTAAGTTTTTGTCGGTTATACAGGTCTAACATGCTCATTTGCTTAGGGTGTCCATTATGCCCCTAATACCCCTACCACTGTTATTTGCGTTGCATGCCAATGTAGTATTATTCCTATGCTGAACAATTCCATTTTACGGTTTCTTTTATATGCTGAATTCAAAACAAGACAAGCACATCATATGCCTGGGGAAAGCAGAAATATTGTAGGAAACAACGGCAGAACAATTTATTGATGATCCTTTTTTCAAACGAAAGGTAGTTCATGTTGGTGTAAGAGTTCATTCAGTTGATGATAGCTATCAGGGGATATTTAAAATTACTGGGACAGATATAATATTCACTTTTCAAAAAATGTTCAACTAGCTGTAACTTTTCGTAAATCGCGTCCAATATTCTCAAACTTTTACTGTAAGTTCATCAGCTAGTTGTGTATCAGTGATCCAAATTTGGAAAAGATCGGGCTATTCTACACGAAGTTATAAAAATTCTAGAAAAATGTATAATTATCCGATAGCCAACTTTGAGCTATTATACCTCCGGATTCAACAAACCAAATGCAATGAAATTTTGAGCATTTATGACTAATATAATGAGCTATTGAAAACACTTTAGACCAAAGTTAAAATTCTTTACTCGAAAGAAAATCATAACGATTGGATTATTTTTCTAATATAACACCAATATATCTAAAACTTCATCATCATTTCAAAATTTGAGATAGTAATTATAGTTAATTTAAATTCCCTCTAATTGACTTGAATATATATGAGTTATAAATGATCAAAATTTCATTGAATTTGGTTCATTGAATCCGGAGATATAACAGCTCAAAGTTGGATATCAGATAATCGTACCATTTACTAGAA
Organism: Aedes albopictus; assembly: GCF_035046485.1. Taxonomy (NCBI): domain Eukaryota; kingdom Metazoa; phylum Arthropoda; class Insecta; order Diptera; family Culicidae; genus Aedes; species Aedes albopictus. Next base: position 390,231,407 of record NC_085138.1, on the reverse strand, counting down.
TCTTTCAAACTTCGTGTAGAATAGACCGATATTTACCAAATTTGGACCACTGATACACAACTAGCTGATGAATTTACAGTAAAAATTTGATAATATTCGTTACTCTTTTCGAAAAGTTACAACAAGTTGAACGTTTTTTGAAAAGAAAAAAAATTACCCGTCCCAGTTATTTTGAGTATCCCCTGTAGTTCATGTTGGCGAAAGAGTTAGTTGGGTATTGAGGTTTGTCCGTTATCTTCGTAATTATGACAGAAATGTAACAACAATGTGAAGCCTTACAGTTTGTGGCTACCGTTCTCCTACGTCGATCACGCCGAAAGTTCTCCAGATCACCCTTCTACTGGTCCGCTTTTCTTGCACTACAGTCAGGTCTCCTATTGGACGCTGCCACCCAATTTACGCCCACCGCATTTTCCAGGCTATCTTCTTAGCACTAGCTGCACTCAAAAAAACAGCTGGATTGGATGCAAGATAGCTGAAGAATTAAGGTGGAAGTAAAGTGGATGGCAGCGTCTAATAAGAGACTCGGCTGTATGCGTTACACGCCTTTTTGTGCGTGTTGAATCGTCAGCAAAATCAATATCGGTTGTTGTCCGATATAGGGTAATTGTTCCCATCGTTGTGGTAGTACCTCATGTTGCGGTAGTGGCAATTGAGCACTTTTTCGACTGAAATGTTACCAAAAGGTATTTTAATGGATGTATGGTGCTTAAATTATGAGATTGCACCATTTGTTTGCTTAAGATTTGCCCAAAAACCTATTAAAAAAAAATTCCTTAATGTATTTGCTGTTGTGTTCCTATTGTTGCGGTAGTGTTCCTAATGTTGCGGTATCCCATATCAGGCCGAACATGTCTAAAGGTCCAATCTGCAAAAGAGAGGCTCTCTTTGGTTTCCCTCTATTTCGTTAATATCTCAGCTGTTTATTTGTATTATGATTGTCTCCATGCATTGAACGATGGTCAAAACAATCGTCTTTTGATTTGTACTGCAAAAATAGTTGAAAAGTGTACTATTACATTGCAATAATTTTCAGAGAAAGAGAAACAAAGAGAGCCTCTCAAATGCAGATAGGACCTATTGAAATGTTTGGCCTGATATGATTTCAATGGGATACCGCAACAATAGGAACCAAATACCGCAACATTAGGAACACAATGTTCTTTCAGATAAAAACGAATAAAATAACAACATCAAAGTGGCATTACTTTGTTATTTTCCCGTAGATTAAGGATGGATTATATTATTTTCAATTGAATCTATGTAAAAAGTTTGTTCGGGGCGATACAATTGTGGTTTAAACATGATCCCAGTGCTTAACTCTTCCATGATCGGATCAATTACCCTAGTTACAACACACTGATCAAAAAAATAGTGTAAATTTTTGTGACATATAATTCAACGTGCTATTTCACAGACATGGCATACATGACATGTCATGTAAATATCATGTAAACTTCCATGATTTGTCATGTAATTCAGCATAACTCAGAGTGACTACATGACATATAACGCATCCCAAGTAACAATTTTGATTTTATCGAAGTTTTTTAGCGATTCAAAACCCCTAACCATAAAACCATTGATGCCGACTTGAAAGTCCTCTCGAGCTCTTATATGCCTCGGCCTCCTATGGCCCACGTTCTATTGTGGGTTGTTCGGGCTCGTTTGGAAGTTGACCATCAATATTAACCTTCACATACCCGACCCCCAACATCTTATTTTCAAAATGCTGGCATTTCGTCAATTTTCATCCAATTTTTTGAAGTCGCCCTCAATCGATCATAAATTGGTGCAAGTTTATTACACCCAAGTGGTCATGAAATATTGCGTGGTCATTGCGGACAATACAACACAACTGCGATAATCAGATTTGAATAAGTTGACCCACCCGGATCACCGTGACAGGTTCCGCGGGGGCCTCATTGGGGAAACTTCTGGTTTTCATCCAAAACATGTCGTGTGACATATCAAACTTCATGATTTCGAATGACTTAGTCAGAAACGATACCCTGAAGTTTGTATCAACTAACATGGCCACCCCGGAACATCTAGCATAGGTCCCGCGGGGGTGACATCGGGAACATTTCTGGTTTGCAACCAAAACATGCTGTGCGACGTATCAAACTTCATGATTGCATGAGAATGGGGCAGACAAAATTGACTGAAGTATGTTGCAACTGACATGACCGCAACGGAACACCTGAAACAGGTTCCGCGGGGGCCTCTCAAACACAATAACACACTAAATAATCACTTTTAATTATTTGGCAAAACAGAACCCTCCCCCACCACCTGACCCCATTACAATCCGGAATATCTCCGGAATGGTTCCATATATTACTTGACCACTTGAGTGTAATAAACTTGCACCAATTTATGATCGATTAATGGCAACTTCAAAAAAATCGGATGAAAATCGACGAAATGCCAGCATTTTAAATATGAGAAATCGGGGGTCGGGTTTGTGAAGGTTAAATTCTTTTCCCGATCAGCCTAGATAGCTATGTAGTGTCGGTAGCGATTGTCTCAATTGGCTAAGAATAACACTACGGACCACCTGATCCAGTGCATTGGTAAGAGTCCACTAAGCAGGGGACCCCCAATTCATGGAGTTATGCGGCTATATACTTACCGTGCCAAGGAATGAATGGTTAGGGGGGCTAATAAAAACCTCACCACAAACGGAGCCTGTAGAGAATTGAAACGTCCTCCACAGTATTACGCCCTTACTGCGCTAACCGAAGCAATAGTGCAGTGGACCTTGCGTTTCTCAGAGATAATCAGTTGCCCTTTTTAAGTCTCAAACTTGAGGTTAAATAAGGGCGGGATTATTCAAATGTTTCAAATTAGCTACATTGATGGTTAACTTCCAAGCGAGCTAGAACAGCCCCATTTGTCATAGCTGGAAGTAAGTCATGTAGACTAAAATGAAGTTTAAATGAAGTGCAATCCTAATTATTCTTATCTGTTCAAGTCACAAGTGGCAATATCGTAGCAGCGCTGCTATCGCAAAGTTCCCATGCCGTTGTCATTGGTGAATATGAAACTTATCTAGATATTTATACTCACCACTGATTGTAAGGCTGTAAGGCGGTGCTAGTATATTCAACGCTAAAACATTTGAGATCTTACACAGCTTTCGAGAGTTGTTCTAGCTTGGATGTCTGTTCTCTGTGTATAATTTTCATGTTAGTCTACATGGGGTGATACACAAATTATGTCACGCAAAAAATCAAACTTTTTCAACCCCCCTCCCCCCTATGACACACTTTTTGTATGGGACCTAATTATTTATTGTATGGGTCGTCACGTTCTGTAAACCTCCCCTCCCCCTGAAAGCGTGACGTTATTTTTGCATGACCCCCATGACTAGCTTCCAGCTATGACAGTCTACTATAGCATGTAAACATTTTTAATATGAGCATGTAAACTTTTTGTGTCATGCTGAATTAGATTACATATATAGAAGTTTACATGACATTTCTGTGATATCTCACGCTCCAATTATGCGCATTGGGGCTGTCCATAAACCACGTGGTCATGAGGGGGGGGGGGGGTTCGGCCAATGACCATTTTGTATGGACAAATAAAAAAAATTGTATGGACTAATGACCACGCGGGAGGGGGGGGGGGGGGGGGGGGTTTGAAAAGTCCCGAAAAAATGACCACGTGGTTTATGGACAGCCCCATTCTAGGGGTAAGACACTGTGAAATCCGGAGCAAATCTGAGTAATCCTGTGTCTCTACAAAACGAGGAATCGGGCAAGACCAGTGAATCAAAATTCAACCATCGCGCAACAATAATGACAATGTCGCAACCTGTATTGTTGCGGCAAAACAACCCATGCGACATAAGTTTGCCCCAACTTGAAAATAATGGGATTAACATCGTACACCACGAGTTTAGAGATTTTTAAGCCTTGCATTGTGATTCTCGAACAATAACTTCGAGTCGGTAAACACTGCAACTCTGGTGAAGCTCTATCATCAAAAAGTTTAGACTTTGGGTTAGTAATAATTGATTATTCACGAGTTGAAAAGTACGCAACAAATTCAGCTTCCGTTTTGTCTGCAACAACAAATTTCGAGATCATGTCATTATCTGTCACCAGTAGGGATAAAGACTAATCGTCGCACCTTCTTTGTTGCTTGTTTTGTGCCTCTTTTGTCTGACAATTCTTTTCACTGGGCAAGACTGTTTGATTTTTCACTGGTATCAGGCAACACTTCGGGAAAACCAGATTGATCCAGAGCAATCCAGAGAAATTCTGAGCAACACTTCGACAACAGAGATACTCTCGCTGTTTCTGTCTTGCCCTTGTGTGCATTGGGGGCCGTTCATAAACCACGAAGATGTAACCGTGTGTTACATAAGTTTTGGAGTTTTGGTCCCCGGAAGTACAGCGGAATGTGAACGAGGAACTGGACAAGTGGATAGCATCAGGGGTGGTTGAGCGATCGAGCAGCGATTGGGCCTTATTGATCGTCCCCGTAATGAAGAAAACCGAGGAAGACGGACAGCAGAAAATCAAGGTTCGGATGTGCCTGGATGCGAGAAAGTTGAACGAGAGGACTCGAAGGGATGCGTATCCACTGCCGCATCAGGATAGAATCTTGGGCAGATTAGGTTCGTCGAAATACCTGACAACCATCGATTTGTCCAAAGCTTTTTGGCAAATCCCTTTGGATGAGGACTCGAGGAAATACACGGCGTTCAGGGTTTTCGGGCGAGGACTGTTCCAGTTTACCCGGCTACCGTTCGGACTGGTCAACAGCCCAGCAACGTTATCGAGGCTGATGGACCAGGTCCTGGGTTACGGGGAACTGGAACCCAACGTTTTCGTATACCTGGACGATATTGTTGTTGCCAGTAACTCGTTTGACGAACATGTACGGACTTTGGAGGAGGTAGCGAGGCGACTGAACGCGGCAAATTTGTCGATTAACTTGGAGAAATCCAAATTTTGCGTCTCAGAGTTGCCCTACCTCGGATTCATTCTTTCGGAAAGCGGAGTTCGTCCGAACCCCGATAAGGTTGAAGCGATCGTCAACTTCGAGAGACCATCCTCAATTCGCTCACTCAGAAGGTTTCTGGGGATGGTTAATTACTATCGTCGCTGACGGATCTTCTGAAGGGAAAACCGAAGGTCGTACGTTGGAATCCCGAAGCGGAAAAGGCGTTCAACATTTTGAAGGAAAAGCTGATAACTGCACCGGTTTTGGCAAACCCGCGATTTGACTTGCCATTCAAGATTCAAACCGACGCCAGCGACCTGGCGATTGCCGGTATTTTGACGCAGGAAGTCGAAGGCGCAGAACACGTCGTTGCATATTATTCGCGGAAGCTTACCACGCCGCAACGGGCTTGGAAAGCGGCAGAAAAAGAAGGTCTGGCGGCGTTGGAATCGATTGAACGGTTTCGGCCTTATGTAGAGGGAACCCGATTCACGCTCATCACAGACTCTTCGGCGCTTTCGTTCATTATGAACACAAAATGGAAGCCCTCGTCAAAGCTGAGCCGCTGGAGTATTCTATTGCAACAATACGACATGGTGGTCCAGCACAGAAAGGGGTCAGAAAACATAGTTGCAGACGCGCTTTCCAGGTCGGTAGAGGTGCTAGACGTCAGTAAGGATAATGACTGGTATGCAAAGCAGTTTCGCAAGGTCGAGCAGGATCCGGAATGCTATGTAGACTTTAAAATTGAAGAACGGAAGCTGTTTAAATTTGTGTCGGTAGCATCGGACGTATTGGACTATCGGTTCGAATGGAAGCTATGCGTGCCGGAAGACCTGAGAGAGTCTGTGCTACGACAGGAACACGATGACGTCCTGCACCCAGGATACGAGAAGACCTTGCAGCGAATCAAAATCAGGTACTACTGGCCAAAAATGGCAGTAGATACCAAGCGTCACGTGCAGGCTTGTACCACGTGCAAGCAATGCAAGCCAACAAATGCAGCTTCAGCTCCGGAAATGGGTAAGCAAAAGCTTACGGACCGGCCATTCCAGATACTAGCTCTAGATTACATACAGAGTCTCCCCAGAAGCAAGAACGGGAACTGCCATTTGCTAGTCCTGATGGATATTTTTTCTAAATGGGTCATCCTAGTTCCTGTGAAAAGGATCGAGGCCAAAGGGGTGTGTAAGATAGTCGAGGATGTCTGGATTAGGCGATACGGAACTCCAGAAGTGGTCATTAGCGATAATGCCACGACCTTCACCGGAAAAGAGTTCCAATCTCTGCTGAAGGTGAGAGGCATCCGCCATTGGCCCAATTCGAGGCACCACAGCCAAGCAAATCCTGTGGAGCGGACCAACAGGACCATCAACGCGTGTTTGCGCACTTACATGCAAACAGATCAGCGGGTCTGGGACACCAGGGTCGCAGACATCGAAGAGTTGATCAACACTACCGTTCATGCTTCTACCGGGTTCACTCCATACCGAATTCTCTACGGACATGAGAAGGTAGTGAAAGGAGATGAGCATAGACGTGAGAGAGACGAAGGAGAGCTGTCGATAGAGGCAAGAGAAGAGTACAGGAAAGAGGTAGGAAGAAAACTGTTTGAAAAGGTGAAAGAAAACTTAGAAAAGAGCAATGAGAAATGCAGAAAAGTTTACAATTTGCGGCATAAGAAGTTTGCTCCAGCTTACCGGATTGGCCAGAAGGTGTTGAAACGGAACTTCAGGCAGTCCTCCGCGGTGGAGCATTACAATGCTAAATATGGACCTCTGTACATGCCATGCACCGTAATCGCGAAACGGGGAAGCAGCTCGTACGAGGTAGCAGACGAAACCGGTCGGAGTCTCGGGGTATTTTCTGCCAGTGATCTGCGCCCGGGCAATGAGCAGCATAAAAGTGCCTAAAAGTAAAACTATCAGTCGTCTAAAGCAATAGTATAGCTGGGAAGGACACTAGTTACGAAGAAGCTGAAGATTAGCTGTGATCATCGTTGTGTGTAGGTCTTCGTCGTCATCCTAGGTCATCGTCGAACCACGCAGTCATTAATCGTCGTCGTTACTCTTTGTGTTCGTTAGTCCGTGTCATCGTAGAACCAAAGAGAGTGGTCATTGATCATCGTTGTAGCATCGTATGGTAGAATGTTGTTGTTCAAGTTGTCGTCATTCACGGTTCGTTGTCTACATCATTGTCGTTCACATCGTCGTCGTCGTTGTTCATGTAGTTTCATCGTAGTCGTCAGGACCAATATCTGGTCATCATCATAACATCGTACAATCACTGTAATCAGTTGTGGAGGTTCGCAGTTAGTTTCGTCCATTGCGTAGTTCACGTCAGCGTTGTAATAGACGTAATCGTCGTCGTCGTCGGTCATAGTTTTATGGCAAAGTCAATCGTCGTTGTCGTCCTCAGCAAACACGGTTTGTGTCGTTGCTGTATAGTCGTTTGCCTGTAAAGAGAAAGAGAGAAATTAATTTAGCTGTGTCGTATATCAATCCGGATTGAATCATAATTGTAATCTTTTGTTAGTGCGCAATAACAAAAGATAATGCCACAAATAGAGTTGATTAGGAGATAGAGTTCTAGGGTCAAGAATAAGAAACATTACTCTACTGTATGCACCGTGTGTACCGTGTAGCTACGTACCTGTTTAACATGTCATAAAAATCCAATCGAACGGAATTCTTTTTAGAATTGTTCCTGATCCACCAGGTGGCCAACTGGTGGAACAAAGCTAGAAAGGAGAAAGTTCAATCAGCCTACAGAGTAGAAATATGAAACAAGTTCACTTATCGCATCAAAATTAGATCCCACGTAGTCCATCAGCATCTGGCTTGCACCTTTCCGAAGATACACCATCCAACGATACGCGCGCGAGCACACACGGTAGTAGACTAAATTGTATTCGTCATTCGTAGACCCTCATACCCGAACGTGATGAGGTAGTAACGGATTGAGTGTAGTAGAAACTCACCAAAGAGGTTCATCTCGGTGCTCATAGGCACACATAGGCACAGTTAGGGACCACAACGTGCTTAATTATAGCAAATTTTATTTGAAATTTCGCTTTTAGTTACACAAGGTTTTAACGTGTTATGTCGTCGTCGTAAACTTATAGATATTTTAACTACTACGTAACGTTTTTAATTTTAATTTGTTGTGAATATATTTGGTAATTGTCTTGATGTTTTTAATTGATTTTAATTTGTGTTGTGAAGGAAAATAAATGTTTTAACGTGTTGCAACATTTATTTTTCCGAGGTGGGGGGATAGTGTAACCGTGTGTTACATAATTAGAAGATTTTTAATATGTGCTTTTTTTGTTTGGATACTGTCACGTCTCTTAGGTTAGTAGGTGTGGGGTTAGTAGGGTTAATTAAATTAAAATATAATAAAATTGTATGTTTGTTAGTAGGGTTAGTCATTTTAAAATTTAAATATGTTAAAACATTACAAAGGTATAGAGTGGGGACAAGTGGAGGACATATTACAAATTCAGAGTGGGTACAACTGCACATATCCTAGCGGGCGTAGAAGTACACAAAAGGGGTGGTGACAATAACCGTCTCAATAAAGAGGGATTGTAAGGATTGAGGCGCAAAGAAAATTCGCCATCCCTCAGAAAAGTTCTGGCGTTCGTGTGCTTCGGATCGTAAATATCAAAACTGAAAAGTGTCCTTAAGTCCTAGTGAAGTGAGTGGTAACTTTATTTGAGTGAATCAGCAATAGTTCAATCAGGTATGCTGAAACTAATACGGTGGCCTAAAACTAACTTAAGTCTACAGTAAAACTAATGACTAGTGACGTGAATATAGTACGGTTTTGTAAAAATCTATCCCCATTACCCTCACAGGACCTTTTGTGGTACCTTACGGTACACTACCACCATTTTGAACGCCAACGTAGAGTTGGCCAAGCACACGGGTCGGCCTAGTGGTCCCTTGTTGGCCACTACGCCTAACACGTAAAAGACCACAGTACGCTCTGTAGTTGCGAAGTCATTATCCGCATTAGAGCTGTTCCTCGGGCCCTAAGGTGCCCTAACCGTTAAGGAGGACCCCTCTCGGCAGAGTCTCTCCGGCCTTGTCCTGGGCTCTGTCGATGTCCGTCAAGGAGGGAAGACGCCAGCGAGACACGTAGATCGCACCTTTCCGTCAAGCCGATCTACTATAGATCCAACAGCCATTTTCCGACCACCATTCCACCACCCCAAACCGTAAATCCGCCGGCGGACAGGCCGTCCAGCCCGCAGCAGCATCGGCGAGCGCTCGTCCACCGTCCAAGACACCAGGCAGAGCACCACCAACAGTAGCAGTACCGGTACGTCCCCAATATTCAATAAATAGCCCACTCTATACCCACAAATATCATAGATCTCCGAATAAATTACACCCACACCATACAATCAATAGTCATCAATAAATATCTTTAGTTTTCATTCAAATTTTACATAGTTTTCCCCTAACCCAAGAAAGGTGACAGTACTCTGCACGCTGGTCGCGAAGCCCCTCCGATTGCCCAGTAGTAAGCCGACCTTGAGACACAGCTCTAAGGGTCACTTGCTGCTGTAGTATTACCGCGAGTTTTGTCCGGGTAACAAAGACTTTTTGAGGGTTGGGGGGGGGGGGGGGTGGGGGTTCTGGCCGAAGTCTACGCTCCATACAAATTTCAAAATTTTTGTCTGGACAAAAGTCTACGAGGGGGGAGGGTTGGGGTCTGAGATGGCCAAATTTTGGTCTACGTTGTTTATGAACAGCCCCTTATATGTCACAGAATTTTACACTCTTTTTTCGATCTGTGTAGCAGCTAGCAGATCCTGAGTTTGATATTCACGAAAATGTTATCTTTTGTCATCGACAGAGAAATGTGACTACTGGGAACTTGTAGATGGTACAGAAGTTTTCACTGTGTGTCCGTTCTTCATTATCATTGTTGGTAAAATACGACCTGTTCTCCCCAATCAAAGGTGCGCTTGTTTGTAGTGGTACACTGAAAAACAAGAGAACCCAAATTTGAGTATTTTTAAACTCACTTTTGAGTTCTTTTTTGCATCGTGTTTCATTCGCTCTCTTTATTGTTGTCAGAGAGTGAATAGCAAAACAACCCAACTTTGATAGTTCGATGCGGGAAGCCAAAATTGAGTAAGTGGCACAGTACCGAAAATTGAGTAATTTTAACTGACGGTTGAGTAAAAAGAACCTTGACTTTAGGTACTTTGGCCGTATACGCCTAAATGCAAACTACCTACCTAAACATCGACTCCAGCAACTCAAAATTGGCTTCCCGCACGCAACCTCGAAGTTGGGTGGAATGAACTCACTTTTGGGTACTTTCGTTTTTCCGTGTAGGGTATTGGTTCCCTCATACTTATTGTTGACGGTTTGACAGGTCATTTATTCTCATGGTGTAACCAAGCATGTTTATGCCTAACTTGATCCTAAAGCTGAATCTTAAACGACCTATATCAGATGGCTGTTTCAAGCTGTTTTGAGCATGCACAAAAAATGTTCAAATGAGGTTAAATTTATGATAAACAATTCTATAATGGTCGCAATTTAGTGCAATATTGCGCTTCTCCAGCAGGTTGTCCAGTTTCTCGGCTTACACAGCCGTTCGTGGGAAACCATCCAAGAGGAATCAATTTTTGCACCAACTTGACCTTGTCCGTGATTTTCTTGACCTGGGCGCCCAGCTTGGATCTAATGGAAACTTCCGCTCCCAGCATTTCATTTGTCGACAGATGGCACACGCAAAAATTCCCCTTTAGTAGTGGAGCCTGGCAGTACCAACGGTGTTGATTCCGGTGGTAGCGGTCTCGGAGCTACATTTTGGGTCATCTTTCGATTGGTAGAGTAAAGCTGAACCTAGAAACACAACACAGACATCATGAGCTTGTGAATTCATGCACCCCATTACCGGCGGCACACTTACCATTTTGATGGTTGGTGTTCAATGATGTTGATTCAAATGAAATAGATGCTTGATGTACCTAGACATCAAATCATTATGAATCAATCATTTACAGCAATTATGCCAAGAATATTTTCGAAGCTTGAGGGAACTATGGAAAAAGTTATATCAAGCAGACAACATTTCTGTCCGTGAATGCTGCTGGCAAGTTAACCTAGAGAAATCCCCGAAGAAACCGATGGAGGAATTCCTGAAGGTATTTTTAAAGAAATTCCTGAGTGTACTGCAGAATTAAGCCTTCAAGGAACCTCTGAATGGAACCTCTCCCTGAAACATCTCTTGCAAGAATCCTTGAAAAATACTCCTGTAGAAACTCCTGATGGAACTCGCGGATGAATTCCTGGAATCTCTGGAAAACTTCTGGAGGAACCACTGAAAACAAAAATAGGAGAAATACCTGAAGAAGTTCCTGGAGAAATTCCTGGAGGAATCTTTGAAAGAGTTGCTGAAGGATTCCCAAGTGGAGTTCCTGGTTAAATCTTTCCGGAAATTACCAGTTCTTCGAGATTCCAAAAAGGAGAATTTCCTCGGGAAATCCTCCAGCATTTATTCAGGAACTACTCCAGCAGTTTCGCAAGATTATCTCCAGGAGTTACCGAAATTTTCTCCTAGAGTCCATCAGAAAACTCACTTTACAATATTTCCAAAAAAAATCTCTTAGGTTTACCATGAACATTTTTCCACAGTTCCACTGAAATCCATCCAGAAGATCTCAATGAATTATCTTCAATATTTTCCCGGGAATCCTCAGGAATGCTGCAGTTCCACCAATAATTCCTCAGGCATTTCTCCAGGAGTATCTACGAATTTCCTCCTGGAGTTCCCCTGAAAATACTTCGGTAATACCTTTAGGAATTCTTTGGAAATTCCACCAGCAGTTTCTACAGAAATTCCTTGGGAATTCCTCCAGAAGTTTCCATTGAATTTTTCCAGGAGTTTGCCTCTAATTCAACCATATTTTATTCAAGAAGTCTCCCAGGAAATTTCCAGGAATTCCATCAGGGGATCCTTGGAAATTCCTCCATGATCTCATCGGAAATTCCTCCAAGAATTCCTCCAGGAGTTCCTCGGGAATTTCCTCAGGATTTTGCCGGAACTTCCTTCAGGATTTCTTCTGAAATTCCTCTAAGAGTTCCTAAAATATTCCATGGTAATAACACCAGAAATTCTTCGAGAATTCTCCCAAAAGTTCCTCAGAAATTCAACCAAAAGTAATTCATCCAGGAGTTCCTCGGAAATTCCTTGCGAAGTTCTTCGGGCATTCCTCTCAAGTTCCGTGGAAATTCATGTCGAAGTTTTTCGGGAGTTCCTTCAGAAGATCCTCGCCAATCTCTTTCAAAATTTCTCGAGAAATTTTCTTGGAGTTCCTTTATAATTTCTTCAAGAGTTCCTCAGGAATTCCTCCAGAAGTTCCTCGGCATTTCCTACAGCAGTATTTTGGGGTTTTTTTTCCAGGAATTTCTCAGGAAGTGCTCCAGTTGTTCCCTCAAAATTGCTTCAGGAGCTCTTCGGGAATTCCTGCAGGAAGTCTTTGGACATTCAACCAGGAATTTCACAGGATTTTTTTCTAAGAGTTCATTGGGAATTCCTCCAGAAGTTTCTCGAGAATTCTTTTCCTGGAGTCGCTTGGAGAGTGCTCTAGGATTTCCCTGAAAATTCCTCCAGGAGATCATAGAATCGGCATTTGGAATTCTCCGGAAAATTTTAGTTTTGCGGAAACAGGAACGTTGAAGTAATCAACCATTTGAATCGAAAAATGACATTTCTTTTGTTATTTCATCTCAGTTATAAGCAAGAACAATTAAACATCATCGATTACCTGCTGCATCATTTAAAATATACATTACTCGACGTTTTTCTCTATTATCTTCTATCGACCAGTGCCAAATGGTTGGACTTTCTCAGAACAGAATCTAAGCTTTTGGCATCTTTCCAAAGCAGTCAGAAAGCGCCCACCAATTTCTAGATACTGGACCAACGCGACAGTCAGTGTGGTGATGGTATCGTATCCATATGAGTGGTTGAAATGCAGCCATTCTGTATTTGTCTATTGTCTACGTAGTCTTCCTCTTTGACTTTTTCCAGGGAAATACTAGGTATATGTATCTCTCCACAATTGGTCACCAGTAGTAGTTCTGTGGAGAAATATATAAAAAACCTTCCGGGTCGCTTTGATACTAAACCTTCCGCCTGCAATCTTCCGGTGAGTGCTTTTTGTTGCTGGCTACACTGAAGTAGAACAGTGGCCTTTTTTATGTGTGATTTGTTTCACAATTTGTTTAGGGCCTCGGCAGTTTCTTAACCGAGGTAAATAAAGACTTTCTTACCTATTACAACCCACTATAACGTGATGATTATTTCTGACAAAAAAATGGAATCCAACTTCATCTCCTTCATGTAAATTTTCATATTATTTTATAAAATTGCTCAGTATAGCTTGGAATATGTGCGCTTGATATGATGTTCAAAAGATCAGTAGTTTTAGACCACTTTGCGAAAAAAAATACAAAATAATTGCTAATTTCCATCAGCTTCCAAATATTGTTAGAAGATTATTTACCAATATTACTGATCAATCAGCACAGCATATGATATTAAATTTACATGTACTTATTTGTTTCTGTGCAGCTCTTTGTTCTCCACACAGCACCGTTCAGCAACCTGCTCGAATTCACATCTCCAAGTTCTGGAGAAAATTAAGTTCGGAACCCTTCTCATTGATATTCACTTGGACTGTGCCTTGCGTGATGTTTCCTCGACATAGAGTCGTACAGCAAATTGCCAAACATTGCACACCACCACCAATGGGTTATTGATATCACGGTGTGTCTGGTATAAGAAATTTATTACAAAAAAATAGGCATCGCTAATTTTTACGTTACGTGAAAGTTGACGCTACTAGCTTTCATTCAAGCCCAACATCGAAATATTCCATCGGGGGAACTTTTTCATACAAAAATTGGGTATGTTTGTTAAGTAGAAATAGGGATTAATTTGGAACCGTTCATTTTGTATGGGGAAAAACAGTATTCTGAAAAAGTTGTTCGAGATCCCTCGGTGGATTTTTTTGAGGGACCGTGCAAATGAAAGCTGGAAGTCTCTATTTTTGAATAGCGAAAAATTTGGCGATGCCCAATTGTTTGTTATAAACCTTTCCCATACACACGCCGTGATATGCCACTGTTGATTCGTTTGCATCGGGTGAAAAAGGGGCAATTTGGCACTGCAATCGACTTCCAGTTCCAGACAGCATAGTGAAGGAGTGAAAAATCGACCTTCTCGGTATTCATAGCTTCGCCGAACACCTTTTGATTCATATACCTCGGCGAAGATTGCTCGTTCCGTTTCGTATTCATGGATAACGTTTTAAATGGCTTCGCTAGCGCTGGTGCGCTGTTGGCTATGGGGCTATGTTTATCGGATGAAGGATTATCGCTCACCCACGGCAGCGACGATGACGACGATCACAACCACGACGGTTATGGAGCAAGATTTTCCAAGATTTGCTTGTGTGGACTATGCGGAATGCGTCTTTCGGTATGTAAATATGTGGTATTTGCATCAAATCAACACCTACAATCAAGAGGAAATCCCGCAGCCCACGTCATCGTCGTCGGGTTGGGCTTGACTGCCGCTCGCTACTGTAATGATTGTGTAGCTCAGTCCGTCCCAGACCCAGGGTGTTAAGCCAACGAAATCGAAAACTATACGGACGAGTCGGGGGGTGATGCGTTGAAATCTTGATGATTTTGCTGCGTTGTTGGATGTTGTAGGACGAATATGGTGCTACATAGTTGAGTTGGACCGTTCGTTCGTTTGCTCGTTCATCCAAACAGGGAAGAGAGCCGGGTCGGGTTCCGTCCGACGTGTTGATAAACATATTTATGGTTTTACGTCGGTTATGCATGACGTGTTCCGTGTGAATAGCGGGTAAGTCTAGAAATCACCAGTCTGGGATGAGGCCGACCAAGAGCGGCTGTTAGGATCATGTCATCCAACCAACTCCTGGAGAATATGTGTATGGGTATATGTAAATTGCCTTTAAACACAACTATGTTACCGTCAACATAGGTGGTTGGTGGTTCTAGAGATGAGTTGCTACCGATTCATATGGTTACCAAAATGTGAAAACTGCAGTAAATGTATCCCTGTAATGGATTGTTACATCATAATAAACTAGAGTAAAGTGGGGCAAAAGTTCGAGTGGGGCAAGAGTTTCTTTTGAAGTTTTTGAGATCAATTCAAATTATTTCTTTCGGGTGTCAAGGTTGTTCGAACCCTTTTTAGAAAATAGTCTTTCACTCCAAAAATTATGAAAATAAATCAATATTTCGAAAAGTTATGACAAAATGTTGGTTTTAGATCAAAAAATTGTAACATGAGATGGTCCTTCCAACGCATAGGATGGAATTGTAATGAAATCGAATCCGATATTTTATTTTGGGGCGTAACTAGGTATATTTTTAAGATGCTTTAGCATGTATAACTTTTTGCAAAAAAGATTTGGAAATCATGTTTTACACATAGTGGGGCAAAAGTTCGAATTGTGGGGCAAAAGTTCGAGTCATGTGGCAACTTTAGGTACAAACCTAAAATTCTGCAAAATGTACATATTATCTCTAAGTGTGATGAAATTAGTGAGGAAATTCGATTAAAGTTGAAAAAAAAATGTTGTTTTATCTGAATTTGGCGGAAAACTACTAATTTTTGGTGTAGTAAATTTAACCCTGATTTGGGTAAAATCCAGATCGAATTTTAAAGTGTATTCCAGTTCCAACATCAAATATTAAGTGGTTTCATGTATTCCTTTTACCAAAGTGTCAAAATAGTGTGCTACGGTTAGCGAAATTCCACAAACACTAGATTCGAACTTTTGCCCCAGTGCACAGTGGGAAAAATCGACCCAAAAAACGGATCTTTTAACGCCGCTGGTTTCGGTACATGAAGTAGACCATTTCTGACGTAAAAAAATACAAGAAATCGATTGGTGCTAAATTCATTCACCGCACGGCACGGGAAGTGGTCCATTTTGCCCCATTTTGCCCTTTTTCCATACAATAAGAGAATCAAAATGTACTTTCAAACAACAAGCACGACTACAGATCGTTGAAAATAGCTGCTGGTGTAATTAGAGGTTCATAGCAATCATTAAAATACATGGAAGAATCTTTAAATTGCTTATTTTGCCCCATATGCCCCAACAACTGCCGAAAATTCACACTTTTACCTAATTATGAATGGATATTTAATGTTACTGATTTCAAGTTGATTTTTTTTGGCATAAACAAAATGCACTGAATCTACTATTACCAGAATTATCTATGGGAGTTGTCCAATTTGCCCCATTTTGTCCTATTTTCATAGAAAAAGGAGATGTAAAATGCACTTATAAGAAACAGATACTGCTAAGGAACGTTGAAATTAGTTTTAGGTCCAATTGCAAGCTAACATCTATCACGTGCATATATGAAAGATATTTTCCCTATTTTACCCTACATGCCCCTAAAACTGCTGGATGATCACATTTTTGTATTGTTTTGTAACATCACCCTACATCATGGTTGCAACATGGAGTCATTGATCATTTTTGATACATACAAATACAGTTTATCGATTAGCTTTAGAATCATTCACGGGAAGGTACAAACAGATGTCCATTTTACCCCAATTTGTCCTGATTTTTTGTCGTCTCATGAATAAATAGATTTCTCGTGTTTGCTTATGTCCGAATTAATCGACTTCTGGTACTGAAACCAATGTAATGTAAGGACAATGTAATGTAAGAACAGGTAAAATATTTTACTTTTTTCTAATTCTTGCTTTTGGTGGGGAATTGAGGGCATGATAAGCATTAATCTTAATCTCAATATGTGTCAAACATGCACCAAACTGATTAAATGTAGCATCTTTAATATTTACATATTGGTTCTTTAAGACGGCCTTTTTAATCAGTTTTGTTCATATTTGACACGTTTTATCAAATGCTTATTTTACCCTTAATTCCCCATGAAAAGCTGAAGTTATAGAAAAAGTCATATATGTATATATGACTGTATTTTCGATAACATTGGTTTCAGCACTAATGAAAATAAGGGATAAAAATTTAATTAATTATATATTCATTACATAACAAAAAATAAATAAATCAGAGCAAATTGGGGTAAAATGGACAGCTGTTTGTACCATTCACGGAATGATTCTAGTATTAAACGATAAACCGCATTTGTCTATATCAAAAATTATCTCATTCATGTTTTGCAATCAGTGACATTACAAAACCATACAAAATATGTTATTATCCTGCAGGTTTTGGGGCATGAGGGTAAAATAGGGAAAAGATCTTTCATATTTTTTTTTTTTTTTTCCTCCCCTGTTGGGGAAATTAAGCCACTGCGTCCAATAGGCTGAACTTTTGTGGCATCTTTCATATACGCTCATGATTATTCTTAGCTGTCAATTGTTCCTTAACCTAATTTCAACATTCTCAACAATATCTGTTTCTTATAAATACATTTTAAATATCCTTTTTATATGAAAATAGGGCAAAATGGGGCAAATTGTACAACTCCCAAAGATGATTCTGGTGATAATAGATTTGGTGCTTTTTGTTTATGCCAAAAAAAAATCAACTTCAAATCAGTAACATTGAAAATCCATTCATAATTAGGTAAAAGTGTAAATTTCCAGCAGTTGTTGGGGCATATGGGGCAAAATAAGCATTTGAAGGGATTTTTCATGTATTTTTATGATTGCTATGAACCTCTAATTACACCTGCAGCTATTTTCAATGATCTACAATCGTGCATGTTGTTTGAAAATACATTTTGATTTTCTTCATGTATGAAAAAAGGGCAAAATGGGGCAAAATGGACCACTTCCCGTGCCGTGCGGTGAATGAATTTAGCACCAATCGATTTCTCGTATTTTTTTACGTCAGAAATGGCCATCTTCACGTACCGAAACCAGCGGCGTTAAAAGATCCGTTTTTTGGGTCGATTTTTCCCACTGTGCAGTGGTGAGGCAAGAGTTCGAATAAAACACACACATACAAAAAGTGTTGTAACTCAAAATTGAAAAGATATTTGGCGTAACTTTGTTCAGCAAAATTGTAGCTGATAGATGGTAGAATCACCACACGGTATTTATTTATTTTTATCTTCTTCGATTTTTTGAAATAGGTTGAATTTTCAACTAGGGTCGAACTTTTGCCCCACCTTACTCTAATGGTTAATATGTATTAGTCCAAAATTAAAATTCAGTCAAACGAATTTTGAGAGTTTCCATGCTCCAGAATGTGAAATACGTGTCCTGTAGGTAATCAATCGATAGAACTGCAAACAAACAGCAAGCGTATGGTACATATATAAAACCATCCAAATAAATGCCACATGAAAGGGCTTAACTTCAACCAATTTGGTGGTACCATATACGAAATATTTGCATCGTCTGTGGTTAGAAAGCGTAATTTCGAGTAGTTATCTAATTAGGTACAGTGATTTTTAGTTATTAAGGTGAAACTGGAAGTATCTCCGCTCTCCCCCCTTTGGAAATTCCTTCAGTATCTTTTTTATTCCTCCAGAAACTTATGGAATCCTTCCAAAAATTCCTTTGGGGATTTCTCCAGAAACTCTTTAACAGATTACACCGGGGATTTCTTCAGGAATTCCTTTGGGGACTCCACCAGGAATTCCTTCGGAGATTCGTCCAGAGATTCACTTTCGGATTCTTTTTTCCTTCAGCAGTTCAGACAGAAATTTTCAGATATATTTCTGGAAACCTCCCAGCGATTCTGCTAGGGATTCCTCTGGGAATTTATCCAGGGATCCCTCCGGGAATTTTCCAGGAATTCCCCCAGGGATTCCTTCGGGAATTCTCCCAGGGACTCCTGCGGAAATTCCCCCAAGGATTCCTGCGGAAATTCATCCAGGGATTCCTGCGGGAAGTCTCACAGGGATTCCTCCGGCAATTCCCCCAGGGATTCTTCTGGGAATTTCTGCAGGGATTTCTCCAGGAGGCTCCTTAGGGATTCTCTAGGAGGCTCCCCAGGGATTCCAACGGGAATTTTCCCAGGTATTCCACCGGGATTTTTTCCAGGAATTCCCTCAGGGATTCCTCCGGGAATTCACCCAAAGATTCCTCCGAGAATTCCCCCAGGGATTCCTGTGGGAATTCTCTCAAGGATTCCTGCGGGAATTCCCTCAAGGATTTCTGCGGGAATTCATCCAGGGACTCCTGCGGGAATTCATCCAGGGATTCCTCCGGGAATTCCCCCAGGGATTCCTCCGGGATTCCCCCGGGGGTTCCTTTGGGAATTCCCCCAGGGATTCCTTTGGGAATTCCCCCAGGGATTCCTCCGGGATTCCTCCAGAGATTCCTCCGGGATTCCTCCAGAGATTCCTCCGGGAATTCCCCCAGGGACTCCTTAGGGAATTCCCCCAGGGATTCCTTTGTGAATTCCCCCAGGGATTCCTTTGGGAATTCCCCCTGTGATTCCTCCGGGATTCCTCCAGGGATTCCTCCGGGAATTCCTCCAGGGACTCCTGCGGGAATTCATCCAGGAATTCCCCCAGGGATTCCTCCGGGAATTCCCCCAGGGATTCCTCCGGGAATTCTCCAAGGGATTTCTCCGGGAATATCTACAAGGATACCTCCGGGAGTTTTTCCAGGGATTTCACCGGGAATTTCTTCAGAGATTCCTCAGGGAATTTTTCTAGGGATTCCTCCAACAAATCCCCCTGGATTCCTGTTGGATTTCTGGATAGATTTCTTATGAAGATCTGCTTTGATTCCTGCCGGAATGTTACTTGGATTCCTACCGAATCTTGACACAATTTTGACCGGATTTTTTTTCTGAATCCGGACTGGATTTCTCTCGGAATTGTGATTAGATTTTTTTCAGTTTCAGACTGGATTCCTGACAGATTCCTGGTTGGATTCATATTGCATACTGGATTTCTATCGGAGTTTCAACTGTATTTCTTCTAATATTTTGACTATACTGCTCTCGCATTCAACTGGATTCTTGTCAAAATTCCGACTGTACTCTAGTCGGAATCCCGTATGATTTTTTGACTGGTTTACTTTTGAAATCTTAACTTGATTTTAATCTAACTCTGTCAACATTATAATTATAATTGGAATTTTGTAGAAATAAGTTTTTTTTCCCAGCATCCTGACTAGATTCTTGTCGGACTGAATTTCTGTCGACATTACCCTGGAATTGAGACTGAAATATTGTTAACATTCTGACTGGAAACTCGTCAGAAGCCTGAATTCCTATTGGAGCCCTAACTGGATAACGGTCGGCATCTAACGGATTTCTAGTCAAAATTCTGACTGAAATCTTGTTTGCACCCTAGCTCTATTTCTGTCGGAATCCTGGCCGGATGTTCATCGGACAGGATTTCTCTCGGAATTGTGATTGGATTATTCTCGGATTAAGACTAGATTCATGTCGAAACCCTGGATGGATTCCTGTCACTACAGGATACTATACTGGATGAAATCCCATTGAAATCCTTACTAAATTCCTGTCAAAATCCTAACTGTTTTTTAACTAGATTACTCTCGAGTGCTGACTACCCAAGCAACACACTTGGACATTAATAAGTTCCTGCAATTTGTATGCAACTATATTGAAAGTTATGCCATTTGAACCAATCGTCTTATTAGCGACTAAATTGCAACCAAAAAAGCGCAAGAGGTGGAGCCAATATAAAACATCCATTCGTGATATGAACGGTTTCAATACGCAACCGATTTATAACCAACATACAACTCATAGTCGACTTAAAAAATGGTGACCGATTCGACAACTAGTTAGCTAGTCACCACATTCGTCACTGCCAATTATTATGCATCAACAGTTTCGTTCATGTGATCAATAATTGTGTGCACAAATATACCCCAAATAAGGCTGACCGAGAACGTCAATTTGTGTGCCATTCCAGATTTATCGGTAAGTTACGCATTTTAGCTCCGTATTCTCAACGCGCCTCAGTCTACCTATCATTTTGCGAGTGGAAATTTAGGCATTTGTGGTAAAAAATAACTCGCCATATTGCTTTGGCGGAGTGCATTTCAGCAGCTTATTTAATGCACCCATAAAATGCTAAAATTTAATTTTAGAATTTAGAAAGATACCATTTGCTGAATCATGTCTATGGGAATCCGTATTGACAAAGTTCAACAATGCTGCACGTGGTACACGGAACCGCCAAACCGCCAAAAATTGGATTCTTTAAACGCAATCCTATAGTTTGGCCAATAAGTCAACATTTGAGTAAATCGATTTAACTCACGCATGGTAAATTGCCTTTACCTCCAACTAAAATATACTCAAGAGTAGGTAAATTCAACCCAAGACCCCCTTCATTCAACCCAAATTTGGGTAAATCTACATTTACCCAAAATTGGCTTATTGGCCTCAAGGACCCCCGTTGGATAGATGCATCTCTGTTTATTTACGACAACATCTGTGGGGGAGAGAGGAAAAACAACCTAATTTTGGGTAACTAATCAATTTGATATATTCATTTTAGGTTAAAATTGACCCAAAATAAGGTAGTTTGAATTTTCCGTGTAGGACATAAATAATCAAAAAAGGAGACACTAGGACGTGTACTTCCCATTTACGTCGACAAGAGGTTGTCCATTAATTACGTAACGAAAATTTCACGTTTTTGTAAAAAATGTAAACCCATTGTAAAACTTTTCGTGGGAAACTCCTAATATTTTGTACGTTACGTAAGATTTCTCAAAACCCCATATATTCAAATCTTCCCAGTGGTAGGTACCAGTCGTTCAGTACTGCTAAAATGAGGCAGAATTTTTTTAATGGGTCAATATTATACTTCCAATCAGATTTTTTTTCTATTTACCACTTTAATTTTATAAAATTTGGAATATGTCGATAAATTTATGATGAAAATGGTACATTTTATTTGTACACTATTTCGTTATTTTTATAACATTTTGGTTTTTTATAGTGCATTTTATATTTTTCGTGATCACAAAAACATTTTGCCGCACATTTTGGAACTTCTATCTCTCCTGTCAAAATTGTTCGTTATGTTCTAAATAAGTTCCAGGTGGAACATGTTTATAACAATCAGAATCAATGTTTTGGTTTGTAAACGGTTGTAACTAAGATTCGTTGAAACAATCAGATTATACTTCAGTTACAAATTGGTTTCGCAAGTTTCAATTAATGATGACGTTTGTTTTCATTTTGCTAGTTGTTATAAAACTGTTACACCTCAGTTTGGCATTAACAACAGGATTTTAATAGGTTTTAATTTTGTTTGTTTCATGAAAACTCAGTTGCAACATGTTTGCAACGATGATCATTCCCATTTTAGTTGCAGGTGCTACTTGGGTAGGTTCTTATCAAAATTCTGACTGTACTCTTGTTGGAATCCTGACTGCATTTCTATCGAACCCTGTCAACTTTCTAATTAGAAGCTTTTGGAAATCTGTATTTCTACCGGAATACAGACTAGATTCGTGACAGACTGGATTTCTTTCGACATTCTGACTAGATTACCCTGGAAGTGAGACTGGATTCTTGTTAACATTCTGACTGGACACTTGTCAGAATCCTGAATTCCTGTTGGAACGCTAACTGGATGCTGGTCGGAATCTAATTGATTGCAATCGATTCCAGTCAAAATTCTGACTAAAATCTGACCGGATCCCTGGCTCTATTTCAGTCGGATCATCCTGACCGGATGACCAGGATTATCTCTCGGAATTGTGAATTGATTTGAAAACTCTAACTGGAATCTTGTAAAAATGTTGGCTTTATTTCTGCCAGAATCCTGAATAGATTCTTGTCGGACAGGATTTGTCTCGATATTCTAAATAGATTACCCTACAATTGAGACTGAATTCTATACAACATTCTAACTGGATACTTGTCGGAATCTCGAATCCCTGTTGTAACCCTAACTGGATGCTGGTACACAGCTACTTTAATTTACCGAAGTCGGTAAAATTTTACTGGGTTTTTGAACTGCTGAATACCCAGTAAAGCTCAATGTATCTTTTAGTGTTACCGACTTTCCAGTAAAAGCAAATTGTCAAAAATAACTGATCAGTCGGTAAAATTTTGGTTTGTTTACGAGATGAAAATAACTGTGCTACTCAGTATTTGTTTAAATATTTCCACTCGGCTTTTTTACCGACTGATCAGTTTTGATTTCTTATTAATAGACCCGACCAATAAAAT
This sequence comes from Aedes albopictus, assembly GCF_035046485.1. NCBI lineage: Eukaryota > Metazoa > Arthropoda > Insecta > Diptera > Culicidae > Aedes > Aedes albopictus. Next base: position 390,208,243 of record NC_085138.1, on the reverse strand, counting down.
GCAATTTTCTTTCAAAATATGACGAGATAATAAAAATCACATTTGACTTTATTTGGAATTTGGAAGAAGTTGATGATTTATTTGTGAAATCTTATAGCTGGAATGTAGATTGAATTCAATGAAATAAAACATTAGTGGTGATATTGATAAAACCTGGTTCCTGCCTTGGTCCCAGCAATTGGAGTATCCCTTAAGCGAGCCTGAGGCAAATCGTCTACAAGAAATCATTCCAGTCTCCGCAAAAATTTCTCGCCTGTTGTGCTAATGTTTCCCACGTTCATCAAAATGGCTTTGATGAACATGAAAAACTGCTTGTCACTAGGTCGGCAATCAATGTTGAATACCAGCCACGATTGACAAAGCACCTCGAAGCAGTGCAGCAAGTCCTTGTTGATGTTAATTGTGATACCCCTCCACGAAATAACTCCTTCGGCACGATCTTCTGGAAACTGTCCTCGCAAATAGAGTACAGGATAGTCTTGACTGTCTGCCGGAAGCGGGTCATCCACCTGTAAAGTAACAAGAAGTTAAGATTCTGCCTTATAATTGCGAAAAAATATTATTACATTCAATCATTCGACAATTCCTGCTAGGGGATTATCGTTTGAGCTGTTTGCATCAGTCCTTGTGCGTTTTTTTCCTCGGCTTGGATTCTTCATCCGAATGATTCCCAGGGTTCTTACAGTTTCTGCAAAAAAAAACAATTTTAGCGATATTTCCAGCAATAACTAATAGATATTCTTACGATTTACAATATGCCGCAATTCGTCTGGGTAGGCCAACAAAACCTTTCTGGTCCATTCTTGGAAGTCAGCATCAAGACATCGTGCTTGAGGATGTAGTTTTTGGAAATCAAGCGAAAGCTGAAAATAGAGACAACAAATTGATAAACTTCATAAACATCACATGATACAGGCCGGACTCTATTATCCGGAGTTGGGTTCTGAAGCTCCCCCAGAACGGAATGCTATATAAAGCTGAATTTTGGACATTTTATCAAGCCAACCTTGATTAGCAATCTGTCAAAATTTCAGCTTTGTAGAGCGTTCCGCTCCTCAGATATACTTTTGGAAAGCTTCAGAATCTGACTCCGGATAATCGAGTCCGACCTGTAATACTTTATCAATTCATCTCTCATAGCATTAATAGGGTGACTTTGGGTATTTTGAGCAGATTTGTTCTTTTCATCATGAGGTGTTTTTGTTGGCAAAATTGCTTGAAACTTTGTCGTATAATTCAGTTTGGTTGGGAAAGCACTGAGGCCAACTAGGAGTTCAACACATCCGACGAAACACCCCATGATAAAGAGAACAAAACTGCCGAAAGTAGCATAATTTGGACCTTAGATAATAGTGTGCATATCCCAAATGGACTGATCCACCGATGAACCGAATTCGCTTGGGCCGAGAATTTTGGCACTAAAGTGGGACAGTTTCCAATCAGAATTGGTCGGCCCCGCTCTAATGTTGATATTCTCGAACCGAGTTAATTCGGTTCATCGGTAGATTAGTCCATAGTAACAGTTTTATATGAATGGCACCTGATTAAAACAACTCTTACCAAATGACCATCAAACGCCGACGCCACCGGATTCTCGTTCATGAATACGTGAAAACTCCCATTCTTTCGGAACCGTGCACGATCTTCAAAGGTTTGCTGCCACAATTCTTCTGCTCGTATACGGGTGTTGGGGCCAGGACATAGAAACTTGAGTTCGGCGATCTAAAAACAAACGATGTTTATCTTAACTCTTAACGCTTATCAGGTATGTTTTTACCATTTCCTCGATGTTTTCATTGTGCTGCAGACTTTCATCGTGGGGAGAAGGCTCTTCGGGTGCCAAATCAGCTTTCTTAGTCCTGAGAATCTTCCTATCGGATGACTTGCGAACAAGGTACTCCAAATGATACTGCAACCGTCCACTGTGGCGATGCTTTCCTCGAGCATGTGGGTAGAACCACAACGCTTGTGGCACATCTCGTGTGCTTGAGCGTAGCACTGGATAGGATTCCACCAGAGAAATCGCCAACATGTTCTTGTGAAATGCTGAGGGTCGCCTGTAAGAAGTGAAATAAATATTTTTTAACCAATTTGCGATTTGAGAACTAACAAAATCTATTATGTACTACAGGTGGAAACAAGGATGGGAACACGCACTTGCAAAGAGTTACATTCACTTGCAATTTTCTCAGCTCAGAAGCGTGCAATCAAAAAACGATGTATGGACGACTTTTGCCTTTCGATTTTGTCTAAAAATTTGCCGAATAGAGTAGGGGTTGCACACGCATACCGAAGTCGAGAGGGAGCTGCGAAGACAACTCTCCACGAGGTGAATGTAAATTACACTCACCTCGTGGAGAGTCGCTTTCACAGCTCTGTCACGACTTTGGGATTCGTGTGCGACTCCTAATTTATTCGGCAAAGTTTTAGACAAAACCACAAGGCAAAAGTCGTCCATACATTGTTTCATGATTGCACGCTTCTGAGCTGAGAAAATACCAAGTGAATGTAACTCTTTGCAAGTGAGTGTTCCCATCCCTGGGTGGAAAAATATTATAACTTACGCTCCGTAATTCAATCGTAGATAGTGGCACAAAATCTTCTTGATTTTATTTAGCAGCTTATCGTTTGGCTTAGTACCCTGCTTCAATAATTCAATGACCCGAAGCCCATCGTCTGTCCGTTTGAAGATTCGATCAACGTTTATTTTCTAGAATAATATATTTAAACACATTTTATATATCAACAAAAAATAAATAAAATCGAAAAATGCAGTATGAACTGCATAAAATTATAGAAGAAAAATAGACATATAAAATACTTACTTTTTCCAAGACAATTGATTTGTATGGGTTCGGCGTAGTGTTATCTATCGGTTCATCATCATCTGAGTCCTCTCCTTGGTCTATGTCGTCATTTCCAGATTGCTTATCAGATGGCAGTGCTGAAAACGAAGCCACTTCCGGTTTCTCCTCTTCCGAATCATTGTCAATGAATTCCTCGACGACAGGTGCATTTTCAAATTCGCTTTGCAGACGTTGGATAAGTTTTATCGTTTTCGTTTTTAGTCGCAAACGAATGAAGTCTTGGTCATTCAGTTCCATGAATATTTCGATATCATCGATTCCTTCGGCCTCTGTAATACACAAATCGAAAAAATTTGCACATAAAAAATAGTTCTTTTACAATATTCTTTTGTCTAGGCCTTATTTAAATGTTTGGCGAGAATCGGGCGTGTGTGTGGGTTCATTCAAATATTACGTAACGTAAAATTTGCCAATTTCAGACCCCCTCCCTTCCCCACGTAACAACTTTTATAAGAGAAATTTTGAGATTTTGTATGAAGCGTAACGCAGCCCTGGACCCCCTCCCTCCCCCCTTAGCATTACGTAATATTTGAACGAACCCTGTGTATCGCGCTTGAAACAGAAACAGATGCAACATTTGAAAAGGACATACCACACTCAAAGAAAAATTTAAACTTTTTAGTATTTATAAATCCAATACTCAATATTTCGCCTAGAGACGAACCAGCCAAGGGCTGAAAGTCTATATAATAAAGACAAATCAATATTTCACCTGGTTGGCCCTAGACCTGCAAAACAAACTGTGTATGCTAGTATAAACGAGAGTATAAATGACCTATATTTAGATTAGTTTATTGCAGGTTTAATTTTGTACTGCGTGGAAGTAGCTGTTCTTCAATATTATTGAAAATATAAAAAAGCAAAACAAAAATTATAGAAAACCAAATATGACATTTTCATTTATTTTAAGATTTAAATAACTATGGGGCACCGCTATGAAAAAACGCTAACTACTGCGGGAATTCAGTGATGGCATACCAGGGGTGGGTGACAGCGTGGTCTCGAGCGTGGTTAGAACCTTCACTTGATGAGCTGCATGTTGGCCCACCTCGTGTGGGATCTACCCAGCTTCGTTCGCAGCGCTAGACGAGAATGTGATGCTTTCCATTACGCCTCCATGTCGGATTGGAAGTGATCGGAATTTACGTACATAAGTAAAGCGGGATTGCCCAGTTTCATTCGTTCACAGTACGGATAGGTAAAAGACTGGTCGGTCTGGCGTGAGCACTTCCTCGTCATAATACAGCCCAAAGTCGTCTCTCGTTAGGATATACTGCATACGATTATCTGCGGAGTGTTGTGTGCTGTTGGTCCCCTTCTTTGTAACGACGTCCACAGGAATCACAGCTCACACCTTCAGGCGAATAGTTATTTCCACTAAGGCCTTAAACACAAAAGCACACATAGGTGTCTGCACCACGATCGCACACTCCATCCTCTCGGCGGTATTTGGGGACACTGTGTTCCGAATGCTCTGAATTCTTCCTATTTTCTCATAGCACTTGCAAACTGTTGCAGCTCCGATCGAGGCTTCTTGTAATTTTTTCCTGTTGAGCCCTCCATACGACGGAACGTGTCACCTGGGTCTTTCCGCTGATTGTCGTTCTGGTATCAATTCAAACGAACTACAAGAAACGCAAAATCAAGCATAACTTTTCAATCCGACGTAACTCGAGAATGTAAACAAATCCGGGTTAACTGCTGCATGCATGATTCATAAAGCAAATTGAAGAACCCACATCACTGTTTGATGATTTATTGCTTAATTTGTTTAACTAAGTATATTGTTCAAAACGACGTATCTAACTATTTTGATGTTTACAACTTTACTGATAGATACACCGTTTTGATATATGAGAAAACCAAACGACGTATCTAGCCAAAATCAAAAGCAACAGATACACCAAACTGGCACCATACAAAAGCGACGTATCTGGCATGACGTATCTCTAACCAACCCGGTGTATGTGTATTTATGTCAAAATTCATTGTGAAAATGATATGGAATGAGTAGGTTTTGTTTCTTACCTAGTGCGTGCTATATCCCTGGTGATGTTAAGCACGAAAAAAACTTATGAAAAGTCTTTTTATAAAAAACTATTTTAGTGAAATGGTCGTCAACATTGACCATGGATTTACTCAGATCAGTGAAAAAGTTAGATACGTCGATTTGAAAAATTATGCTTGAAATATTGAATATCTGAATCATTGGGACACTCATATTATGTATATTACCTGCCGATGGCCATCATATTCCGGGACTTCTGATTTTTGTTCAGCAGAATTGACAGAATTAGAATTCTGGACGAACATTTGAAAAGGGCCTATCTGCTTTGCGTAAACAAACATGTTTTTGTCTCTGTAGGGCCCATCTGCATCCACCCACGCACCTCAACTCCCTTATCAGAAAGAGTGTTCTTCAAGCTATCTCTTAAGGGTGTTGATGTGCGTGGGTGGATGCAGATGGGCCCTGCAGAGACAGAAACATGTTTCTTTACAAAAAGCAGATAGGCCCTTTTCAAATGTTCGTCCAGAATTCAACTGGCGACAACAACAACAACTTATGCACTGGTCAAAATTATCTCGTGCAAATTTTGTCTAGTTTAATATATTATATGTAACTTTTATACAAATCAGGCCAAACATTTCAATAGGTCCTATCTGCATTTGAGAGGCTCTCTTGGTTCACTTTCTCTTTCAATTAATGCAGTGCAATGGTACACTTTTCAACTACTTTTGCAGTATAAATCAAAAGACGATTGTTTTGACCATCCTTCTATGCAAGGAGACAATCATAATTCAAATAAACAGCTGAGATATTATCGAAAGAGAGGGAAACCAAAGAGAGCCTCTCTTCTGCAGATAGGACCTTTAGATAAGTTTGGCCTGAAATAAATGTGTCATTTATTTGACGAATGATGAAAGTAATAAATATTTAAATCTAGTCATTTTTTCTGGCGTTCGATTTGAATAGGTCGTATGTTTGCTGTGATATCTACTGGTGTTAGAATGCTTGGGCGGGTTGATGTTAAGCCTTATCCTCCCCGGGAACAAAACAGAGAAAGGTAAACCTCGACGGAGCGGACGACACACGACTTGGCACACTACCTCTTGAACCCTTTTCAAATATTTCTCTAGAATTTGAAAATCGGTGTGTTACACATTTCTGAGTGCCATGGGGTTTGGTTAAAAATGTATATAGTTTTAGTTCTCCGTGTTTTGTCAAATTTGTTATTGTTGTGTTGTGCGATAACTTCTGTAGGTACTTCACTTCCAAAAACTTTTAGCAAAACATATTCGAAGAAAAACAGTTCATAAGATGTAAGTATTTGCATAAATTATACGACAGAACAACTTCAATATGTGTGAACACTTATTCTAGAATATTGACCGGATGCGGCAAAATAAACGCAGGATATGAGGATTATGGCCATGAAAAATTAAATTGACAGTCGAGTCTACTGCGATGAGTGTAGAATCAGCCAAATTCAGCTGTAGAAGAGCAGTCAACACATTGATGCAAATCAGGATTCAGTAAGGTAAAGATGGGGCGTAAGACCATTTGGGAAGCGGCTCCAAATTTTGATAATTTCCGGTCTAACTTAGTCGATTTTATACCATGGTGAAGTGCGATTTCATGAATTGTGAGATTTTTTTGGTTTTGCCACCCACTTTCACCCAGCGCAATTTGTCGGACGAGTTGCATCCAAAAGTGTCTAATTGGACTATGTACCTATATACATTATAACGATAGTGATAGATTAAAGTTAGGGGCAGTATGTATCCCCTATTCGCATAACAGTCCCAGCTCTTCTGGGTTTCCTATTCTGTTGTGCGAATGGGGAAGTATAGTGATTTTATAGTAACAGTGATTTTTCAAGTTAAAACTTACCTGTACTTAATAGCCAAATTGGTTCAATAAATTATGAGTTGATTAAAGAATTCGTGTCAATAATCTTGATTATACAATCGCCGAGAAACATATCTGGTTTCACTGTTGTGGGGAACCCAAAACGAAAATGTGGTGTGCTGGAAAATCTCATCAATATGCACAAAACGCTCAGTGTCGGTTTCTTCTACTTCGTAGGCTTGAAGAGTTTCATCATATCCCAAAGTACAGCAGCATTTACACCATAATCGATTTCATGTACCTCTTTAATTACTCCGTATGATGGATAGTTCCTGTTTGAGTGCTTCTTGAAGGCAACAATAAGGTTTTCTCGGAATTCAACGCCATTAATATGTACTGCTTTTTGTTGGAAAGAATGTACATCAGGATTGATATGCACAGTGGAAGGTACATTTTCTTGTCTTGATTTTTTGATGGGCTTGAATTGAACCTTGTCTTGGAAAGGTTTCTCGAGCAGATCAATAACCGTAGAAAAGCATTGGCGTTCAGCAAGACTTTTAGTGATGTTTTTAAAATTCCTGCAATTGGCAGCTTGTCTTTTAAGTGGCTTGTTTTTTTGTTCAAATGGCAGACAATTTGATTGAGTAGTGCTTCCAATGTGCCTTATGCATTGCTCATAGTGTTGCAAGTGATGCAGCTTGTTGATCCTCTTATCGAAGTGATCACTAAACAGATCGGTGTACAGGCGAATGTATTCGTTCAACCACAACAGCATATTCTCAGACACCACCGGAGAAAGTACTATTCTGGTAATGTTTATTAAATGGCCAATTATCGTCATGAGTTCACAGTCTTTGGGTACTTTGTGACTAAATAAAAATGGGAATGACCTCAACAGCATGAAGTTTTGAGCTGCAGTTTGCTCATTTTGTATTTTCCAGGTTTATTTAGCATTTGCGTGGTAAAATTACTCATCGGGCGGTTTTTTCGTTCAGCATATCCGTAGTTGAATGTGCTTATACGATAGTTTATATACTCTACCGTAAACCCGAGTTCTTTAGTTTTGAAATATTTATTCAGCACTAATTGAAGAGTTAACGGTATCAATCCTTCACCAAGATCGTGCATGGGATCGAGTGCCCAATTATCAATAACGTGATAGTTATCAAGAGTATTGAGTACACATCCTTGTCGTTTTAGTCCACATTCAGCTGATTCTTGTTGCCCACTTTGAACTGCCTCCAGATTTGTATCGTACCATTCCAATGTTCTTAAAGGAAAATTTTTCGTTGGATCCTCTTGGAATGTTGGTCGTAATGCGGTGCATATTCGACAAAAATAGTTAGCGCTTGGACTTAGGTATCCAAACACATCGTGGAGTGCAAGCGTATCTCCAACAAACATTACCAATACGGCGCGTATCGTGTATGATTCTGCGCCATAGTACACCTTAACGCCTTGTTCTAGTTTCTTTAAGTCATAAACTAAAGGTTGTAGAACCTTGTTGTATCCTTTTCTTTTTACCAACTGGGATAACGCCAGTATAAGTGGAAAAATAGTTTTGGGTGAACTATTCCATTTTGCAGGAAAATTTTGTACCTTGAAAAAAAAATAATAAATTGAAGAATAAAATTGCACGAATTATTCCATTTTACAACACATTTTTACCTTGAACGAAAAATTGGAAATTTTATGTTTCCTTGCTCGTGAACTCAGAGCGTTGCTAATTTCTACGTCGTCTTGATACAGGATGAGCCTTACAGCATCGGGATAGAGCTTCAGGTATTCACTTCTATCAAATAGGATTCCACTTTCGAAAGAGCTGTACTCCTTAATACCGGGTGTTTCAAAAAAGTTTTCATCTGTCTTCAGAAGTTCCCGGTTTTGGGTGTCACGGAATATGAGCTTAAGAGTCTGAATGATCGGAATGTAGGAAAATGTCTCGTTTGTGGTTACCATCTTTGGGATACCCCTGACGTGTCTAATCGTTCGCCGAGTTCCTACACATTTCGATTCAGGCATCGGGATATTAATCGCGAGGTTTTGAAGATAAGATTTCTGCTGGGAATACGTTTTAACGCCTTTGAACAAATCGAGATTTCGGAAGTTGTTTAAGAAACCCTGCGTAGATTCTTCTTCCAAACTAATGCCATTGACCTGAAGGAAATCTTGTGTACGTTCTAGTAAGTATTCAGTAAGCTGGACTGTGATGTTCTCGCATATTTTCACAGTATCGGATATTTTGGTTTGTGGTAATCCTGTGTCTGCTGTCAATCTGCAGATGCTAAGGGCTGCCGTTTTTCGGATCTCATCCAATCTACGTGAGGGAGTCGAAGGCAGTTCTTCATCACTTTTGTTACATATCGCTTCCGCTACTTCTGGCAGAGGTTGGCCAGCATTAGAGGGAATCGAACTAATCACCGGGTGATGTTCCACAATGTGTCGTTTCAAAGAAGAAAAATTTTGGTATCGTGTGTTACACCGTGGGAACGTGCAGTCAAAAAAAGATGTTTTTTCGTGAAAATCTTTTTGTTCGATGTGCCAACTGATGTGCCTACTCAAACCTTTTACATAACCCGGAATTTCGCGTCGACAAAAACAACAGGCAATGGAATCCGCCATTTTCAACCAAATTTTCAACTAGCTGCAAGAAGGATTTTTTCAATAAATACTCACGAAATATCTCTTTCACATCATCGTCGGCCTTACTCAGCTTTTCGTAAATGTAATCCATGGCAGTAAATACGATATTTATTGGTTTTTCGACACTTTTTGATCAGGAAGCCACTTGCACGACACTTGTGTTTTCACTTCTCGAGGCGATTTCAACATGGCGGCTATCGAGGAAAGACAACTAGGGGGTTTACAGTGATGTTCGGTATTTCATGATTACAATTTGACAACTACTCAGTAAGGGGCTGTCCATTAATTACGTAAGGGTTTTTGGGGGGAGGGGGGGTTCGAGAAATCTTACGAGCCATACAAAAATATTTGGGTTCTCATACAAAAAATCTTACAATGGGGGGAGGGGGTGTCGAAAAATCGTAAAATTCCCCTTACGTAATAAATGGACAGTCCCTAACTGATAAAAGTATACCGTAGTTCGGTAATGATGAAAACTGACTTTTTTTCACTTTTCAGCAATTTTACCGCCTTGATGACTTTTTCAGTAAACTCAAACGAACTTTATAATTTTCGCGTTTCTCATTACCGAGTGTCAGAAAATGTTTACTGGGATTTATTGTTTAGCTCGAAAATATCAAAATTTTCGGTATAAATGAGTTTTTACGGCATATGCTCAGTAAAAGAAAATACCGAACATCTAAATGCTAAATAAGTGTGTATATACAGATTTATCTGTATTATACAGATTTTTGACCATCTGTACAGATTGAGTTTATATGAAATACAGATTTTCCATTTGTATAAGATACAGATTTTTTACCCAAATTTTGTATGGGATACAGTTTTTTAACGAGTGATACAGAAAAACATCTGGCCAGAATACTGGTTGAATTCCAATTGAAATCTTTGATAGATTTCTGTTAGAATCCTCACTGTATTTCTCTTGACATTTGAACTAGACAACTCTCGAGTTCAGGCTGGATTCTTTTGAATATTCTGACTGTACTCTAGTTGGGATCCTGTACGATTCTAACTGGACCCCTGTCAAAATTCGAACTGGAATCTTGTAGAAATCCTGGCTATATTTCTGCCAGAATCCTGCATAGATTCCTGTCGGACTGGATTTGTTTCGATATTCTTATACTAGATTATTCTACAATGGAGACAGGCATCTTGAGAACATGCAGACTGGACCCTTGTCAGAATCCTGAATTCCTGTTGGAATGCTAACTAGATGTCGGTTGGATTCTAATAGATTTATATCAATTCCAGCCAAAACTCTGACAGAAATTTTGTCGGAACTCTAGCTGTATTTCAGTCGGAATCCTGACTTGATGACCATCAGACTGGATTTTTCGAGTATTATGGCAAAATAACTCGTGAAGTTAGACTGGATTCCTGTCAAGTTCTAACTGGATTCTTATCGGGATCTTAACTGGATTCCTATCGAATCCGGTTCAAATTTCAACTAGATTTTTGTCAGAAGCCTGTCTAGATGACCATCGGACTGAATTTCTCCTGGAATTGCGATAAGAACATTCTTGGATTTAGACTGGATTGTTCTCGGAGTCCTGCATAGATTCCTGCTGGAATCCTTATAGGACTCTTATCGATTTTTTGCCAAAATTCTGACTTCACTCTTGCCGGAATTTTGTATGGATTTCTGATTGGTATTCGATTTCTGATTGGTATTGGATTTAAATTAAATCCTGTGAAAACTCTAATTGGAATCTTTTTTTAAATCCTGGCTGTATTTCTGTCGGAATTCTGAACAGATTCCTATCAGACTGGAATTCTCCCGCTACTCTGAACAGACTATCCTGGAATAGAGCCTGGATTCTTGTCAGCATTCTGACTGGATAAGGTCAGAATTCCTGTTGGAATCCTGACTGGATGCCGGTCTGAAGCTACCACTGGATTTTTATCGATTCCAGTCAAATTTATGACTGAGATATTGTCGGAACCCTAACTTTTGATATTTCTATCTAAGCTACTCTCAAATTCTTGACATAATTCCTGTTGGAATGCTAATTTGATTCCTGTCGGGAACATGACTAATTTTCTTCTGGTACTCTGGAACGGAGTCCTATGTAAATGTTGATATCTTAACACCTGATCTTGACTGGATTTTCCTCTGGAGTAGTAGTCTGTCCGGATTTCCTTCGATATCTTGATCCAGCAGCTCAAGTGCATGTTGTCCACCTAGAAAATCAAACGACAACTCCAAGATAGTCGTCAATGGAACCATTTTGCAACATCTGACGTGTCTCACTTTGGCACCCCCGGTCAACCTTCAGCGGTTGCATTTAGTCAAGCGACCAAGTTGCTAGGCTGCCACTAGGTAAATACGGTGGTCATATGGAAAATAGTGGAGCATTTTCGTAGGTATTTACCCTAGCAACCTTAGCGATTCCTCTAGAAAAATTTCCTGGTATTCCTCTTGGAATTCCTTCAAAGATACCATTTCGTCCAGGTGTTTCTTTAGGAATTCTTCCAGGGATTTCTGTAGAAATTCCGCCAGGAATTCTCTGGGAATTCCTCCAGGGATTTCTACAGAAATTCCTCAAGGGATTTCTCAAAGAAATCCTCCAGGGATTATTCGAAATTTGTATGGAACGTAGACGTTGGCCAGAATCCTCCGTCCCCCCGAAGAGTCTACGTAGTTTATGGACAGGCCCTTACTGTATAACATTTACTATGATGATAATATGGTGGGCGTCTTTGGTTCTGGTTGTTACTGATATCATGGTTTAACTATGAATCTTAAACGAAATCAAAGCGTATTTTCATAAAACATACACGTGGTCGCCATTCATACCTTCTATCTTTCAACGTCGTCCAGAGGAACGTTACTCTCGCGAGCATATCTCCTCCATGCATAGTAAGTATGCGGTGCGTGCACTTTTGAATCCTTTCAGAAAAAGGTCTTCCAGTTCTAGATCAAGCCATCGTACCCTCCGAGCGCCCGAAAGGCCTCCGGCCCTACTGAGGCAAAGCACAAAGTAATCTATTTCCATTTAAGCTCTCGCGTGCCTTCCTATATCTAGCGGGCCACGAGCATAGTAGGAGTGTGTCTGTCAAACTCAGCTTGTACGTTCCCCTCAAGAGGATTCCACCACCGACCGAACGAACGAACGAAGGCTTGTGTGCCTGGCTGGTGGAATCCTGGTGACTGGTACGAGAAACGAGAAATGCTTCTGCCGTGCGGTGCGTCGGGTAAAGCCGGATAGGCTGACTAAACCGGGGACAATTCTTACGAAGGTTTGCCGGAAATCTCCTACGCGTTGGCGATAAAGCCGCTCTGCAGACCGAACAACAAAGGGCTGGCACTTGCTTGCTCGGTGGAAAATTACATCCGATGGAGAATGTATATGCCATACGCAACGTCGGCCTAGTCGTCGTTATTGTTGAATTTAGGTTGGCGGAGATTTGGCACGTGGAGATATTTTGGGTCAGTTGCATGAACGTCTTTGAAGAATTTTAAATTCTACTTGTAAAAACTGAAGTTCATTCATCGAGTTAAAAAAGTAATAGACATCGGCAATGCAAGTTTGTCGGTGTCTAGGTATGTTGATTTTAATTGGCTTATTTGGTTGCGGTATCGAACTAGTGAATACGGAGTTGTTCGTTTGAATTCCACCAGATCACTATTTTTTGCTTATTTATTTAACAATTTGTCATGAAACGATTGATATTTACTTTTAAACGTTGTAGAGTATTATTTCCGTTCAATGAGTACATTTGTTATAAATTCATTCCAACATTCAGTCTCAATCGAGTCTGTAATTTAAGACAGTTTGATCCAGTCAATTTCAGATGATTCCCCTGTTGGAAAGGATCGAATATCATTATACAATGCAAATCATGTCTTGCTTCCAAAAAAAATATAAACAGTTGATATTTAAAAATGACAGTTGACTAGTAAAGCACATTGTTGTATACATTGATATGTATTATTATGTAGACGTTTGAAATTAAGCGTGAGTTACAAAAAGCGGTCGCCATCAGTTGCAAGTTGTTTAAATGAAAATACAACATCATTAAATAACAACAACGACCAAACAAACTTCGCTTTCACTGATCTGACATGGATTCTAATTAAGCACCACTATCGAGTTCCATAGCGGGAGTCAAAACAATTAAAGCCCAGTTATCACGCCGATAAACTCATTATCAGTTCAGTTCAACAGTGCGCACCAACTTGTCATACGTACATCATTATGTTCAATTGTGTTGTATATGAATCTATCCATCCGTTTGCAGTCGCGGTATAATCTGAGATACAGTACGACAGGAGTGTGTTCACGTTTGCAGGCGGAAAAGGAAACCATTTGTAATGTCGAACAATGCTTGGTGTTATCTATAATCCTGGCCGAACTTTAGATGATTTAGTTGAAAGTGTTCTAGTGAATCACTTAGGATCTGACCATAATAACGCTGACTTGAATGGGGTTGGACCAAAGTCAAAGATCAATATGCAATTTAAAAATTTTGTGTGGACAATAGTCTACGAGGGAGTCAGAGATGGCCAAAATAAGCCTATAGGCCATATATGCAGCTTACGAACAGAGTATTTTGATCATTAATAAAGCGAGTACAAATTTCATATTCAAAAATCCAACGGAAACTTAGGAGGAATTTCAAAAAAAAAAATATGGTGGGTTTTTAAAAGAATGCTTGGAGCAAATGGGCTCATAAAGCCTGAACTGTACAAGCGTGAGCATTCAGCTTGACCATGCTGAAGGTGACGGGTTCAACTCCCGATCGGTTCATGAACTTTTTGTTATGAATATTTTATAGACTTCCTCGGGCATAGAGTACCTTCGTACCTGCCACACGATATACACATGCAAAATGATCAACGGCAGAGGAGAGGAAGCTCTCAGTTAATATCTGCAGAGGTTTTAATGGAACACAAAGCTGAGAAACAGCGTTTGTCTCAGTGGGAACGATACTTAAAGGAGAAGTAGAAGAAGCTTGGAAGAATTTCTTAAAGAATCCCTAATAGATTTTTTAAAAGAATCGCTGCAGAAATTTCTGAAGCTATCCGTGTGGTGACGAGCGTCTTACTCATTCACCTTCATACAAGGCATTCGCGCGCATACGCGCACCTGCGTGAAGTCTTTGTAGCCTTCCCACTCTGCACAGCAGAACAGCAGAACAATCAGTCTTATATACACACTCGCGCTTGCAAGACGCGGTTACCACAAGTGGCGACGAGGATGAAAAAAAAATCGTGTTCTGTCGCGTATGAATCGATTTTGATTCGTTTTTAATTGAATTGAATTAAGCTCATATTATGTGTTGATGTATTGCAATGTTACTGAGAAATTTTAATTGCAGTGGAGTGATGAAAAGAAAAATCACGTGATTATCGTTCATGAGAGAAAAAAAATATATTATTCGTTAGTGAAAAATGCAAATAGATCCTGGAAGAAAAAAAAATAATAGAAATTCAATCGTGAAAAGTGAAGGAAGAAGGATTATAATGTGAATAGTTGTATCTGTCCTGTGGTCGAAGCGGTGGATGAGCGAGCGTTCGGCAAGACATAATGGTAATTTCCTTGGATTCCTTGAGCGTGGAGAGTCTTTGAATTCAGTTGCAAGATTGTCATTGGCAGAGGATGGTCTCAGTAAAGGACAAACGCCTTGCAATCCTGGTTCAACAGCGCATTAGAACTTCGAATGCACAAATCTCAAGTCGCAAGCTTCGAATAACAGTGTCACTTTTATTTTGTTCTTGCTTGCTTGTGAAAAGCTTAAAATGAGGAGATCAAGAGTGCTGGTTTTGTTTTTAATGAGAATTGTGCGACGGAAAATCGATAGTAGATGCAGAAGTCGGCTATTGTTGCGGCCATTTTGGGATTCTTACCAAGTCTATCCTTAACTCGAGCAATGGATTAAGAAGCAGGCATTGTCTTGTTGGTGCATTGCACCGGGAGGAGAGAGATATCTGCTCTTTAAGTTTAGGTCGGTGCAACATTTTGAGAACTTTTGATTAAATTCACTAGAAGCGTATTGCTGTGATTCAATTCACTGAGGGTGTACAAGTAGCAATGGATTTAATAGGTAACAAGAATCCATTGTGGAGGATGATAAATGAGATTAATTCAAATATCAGTTCAACTTGAGAATATTTCGAGGAATGAATCCAGTAAAGCGAGAGGTCAGTATTTGGATAGGTTCTGCTGCGACAAAGTGTGTTCTGGAAAGTCGTATCATAAAGAGCATCGCTGGTACTGCGGAATATACTGAAGTGCGGATGGTCTTAGAAAAGGATTCACCAGTACACTTAGGAAGACACTGCAGCGGTCACATAGGACGGACACCAGAAGAGAGTCTTTTGGAATAGATATTCAAGGGGAAAGCTTAATCTGCTGTTACCTTCATGCCACGCCGCTCACATGAAGGATTTTTGCTGTTGCAAAGGATATTCGTGGCATCGGGGTCGTATGGTTAATGTCATGATTCATGTGGCCGTGTTATGATGTGGAATGCTGGTTCGATTCACGACGCAGTCGTCATGTGGTGTATTTGCCTGTGCGTTATCTGGTCTGTTGTCTCATGCCGTGCTCCCTTCTAAGATAAAATGAAAGCCATACAGAAAAAATAAACGTGTTGATGGTTTTTGCATAAGTAAATATTCAGAGTGACTGAAAGCATTTCACTAGACCAAATTCCACGATAACGAATAAGAAAATAAAATAATAAAAAGAAAATTTGTTGGAAGATATTGAGTAAGTCGTATTTGCGGAACTTGAATATAATATGCGTGTGTTAATGACTGATGAACCTATAAGAAGGAGTAAGTGGAACAACTGCTAAAGAAAAAAAAAATACTGTCAGAGTATTTGAACTAACTGTGTCTGGTCGTGGTTGTCTGCCGTTACCATTTGTCAGATGGTGATTGGTGCTTAGAGAGGAGAGTGTCACGCTTTTGATAAGTCATATAGGGCCGGTCGATTGTTTTTTTGGTAAGGAGACACATGTTACTGTAAGGGGGGAGACACGGAGCAGCTTTGCTTCGGAAGTGTTCACGATTGTCTGAAGGATGATGCGTGCCGATAAAGTAGAAGTTAAGAAGTACCGGTAGGTGTAGTTTATTCATTGAGTGCGGCATCGAGTCACTACATTGAATTGATGATTGTCCCATATGACGTTTAGACGGTTTTGATATTCAACGGTTTGAAGTATTAGTAAAACTTTAGAAATCTCTAAGCCTATGTACAAATTCAGATTATTGAAAGGGGGATGTGGTGACGAGCGTCTTACTCATTCACCTTCATACAAGGCATTCGCGCGCATACGCGCACCTGCGTGAAGTCTTTGTAGCCTTCCCACTCTGCACAGCAGAACAATCAGTCTTATATACACACTCGCGCTTGCAAGACGCGGTTACCACAATCCGTATTAGGTATCAGGTATCAGAAGGCCGGCTCCAGAGGCAAGTTATCCTCCATTTGGGATATTTGTGTCATCGCCAAAATAATAGTCTATTTCATCATCTACCTGAGGGAAAAGGAAGGAAATAAGGATAAGGATGGGGATAATGACAGGTAGGGCAATAGGAAAAGTACCCTGGAAGAGGATACTAACGCATAAGCGTACCACAATGGGTTCAAACAGCGCCCTGAAAAGGGCACTGTAATAACGCATAAAGCGTAAGGGAGCCTATAGCTCTTTACCACAGCGGGTTAAGAACAACAGAATATCCTGAATATTCAGGTCTCTGAAGTCAGTTTCACTTAATAAGTGTTTACCGAATACTCGGAAACGCAGTTGCGCAGAAACTGGACAGGGGCCGTCCATATACCACGTGGACAACTTGGAGGGGGGAAGGGGTTCGAGAAAAGTCCACGCTTGTCCACGGAGAGGGGGTGGGAGTCTAATAAAAATTAAGAAACAAAGATACACTAACGAAACAAGTTTTGGAAAAAATCCTGAGGAATTATTAAAAAAAAATCGGGAGGAGTTACAAGATGAAATTCCAGGAGATAATTTTGGTGGATTTCCCGGATAAACTTTCGGTAGAATACTCCTGGGAACTTATCATAAGCATTAGCTAGTATTAGCATCAAACAACTCGCACAAATTCGTAGGTGTAACATACCTAGAATGCTGTTATGAGAGTTGCCTTCTTCCCGTTACCAACGCACAAAGATTTAGGACTGATATCTGATTCTACGACAAGATCGAAGCAATCCGGAAGAGTTCTCCTAAGAACTTCCAGAAAGTTCTCTTTTAAAAGAATTCCTGGATCAATGTCCCGGAAAACATTCGAAAGATTTCCTGAAGAAACTTCCACAACAGTTCCCGCAGGAATTTTCGAAGAAACTTTTGAAGATTTTGCGGAGGATCTTCCAGAAAAAAATCCGAGCAAATGTTTAAAAAGAATTAACGATGGTTCTTTCGGAAAACTTCCGAGGGAAACACATGACAGAATTCCCTGGGAAACTTCAGGCAGATTTGCCAGAAAAACATACAGAAGAACTCCCGGAAAAGTTTCTGTTAGAGCCCGGAAGAATTATCAGAAACTTCGGGGGAGCTTCTGAAAGAATCCTCATAGGAGTTTCTGGAAAACTCGCAGAGAAACTCCCTGCAGAATTCCTTGATGAATTACTGAAAAAAACCGGTGAAACTTTGGAAAACTGGATTAACTTTCGCATAAATTCCCGAATATAGAAATACTGCAGCATTTCTTGGAATCCTCAGGAAAACTTCCGATAGAATTTCCAATGGAGTTTCTCCAAGAATTCCACTGAAACTCCTAGAGTAAATCCTGGTGGAAGTCTTAAAATAATTTTCAGTAAATCTCCTAGAGAAATTCCTGGTGAAAATCCTGCAGTGGCACTCCTAGAAGATTACCTAGTGAACCCAATAGTACCTCCTAAAGGAATTCCCGGCGAAACTCTTAGAGGAATTTCCTACCAAACATCTGGATAAATTCCCAGAGGAACTTATGAGCAAGTTCCCGAAACAACTTCCGGAAGAACTTTTGAAAAAAAATCCCCGTAGAACCCCCAGCGGAATCCTAAGAGGAAATCCTAGAGGGGTTTCTAGAGAAATCACTAGTGGCACTTCTAGAGGAATTCACGAAGGATCTCCTGCAGGAATTCACATTGGACTTCTGAATGATTTCCTAGTGGTACTCCTAGACGAATTTGACGTGATGATTCTCGAGTAATTCTAGGTGAGGAATCCCCTGAAAATTTTCACTATAAATTCCCAGTAAAACATCTGAAAGAAACTGCGGCGGAATTCCTGGAGGATCCCACAATGGCAGACCTTTTGGAGAAATTGTCTCAACAAACCATGACAATCATGGATTAAAAAACAGACCGTTCAATTAAAAATAATGCTGTACATATTTCTTTCAGAAAGACTTCAAGAGAAACAGTTATTTCGTTAATTATTATTATTACAGAATATTTGTAATTCATTAAGTTATAAACTATATAAATTTAAACATTTCTTTACAAAAAGAATCATTCAAAAAAAACAAGATCGAAAAAATGAAAAATCTTTTGTTATATCCACGTGGACATTGGGGGAGGGGGGGAGGGGTCAATGTAAAGTCCACGCTTGTCCACGGGGACGGGGGAGGGGGTCAAAAACCACGATTTTTCTGTCCACGTGGAATATGGACGGCCCCACAGTTACATATCAAATGATACGAAGTTCCATAATCGGATTCACAGCTTTCACATACAAATGAATCAACTTCGCCATGTGATAGCTGAGTTGGCAGTGGCCAGTCAATGCTTTGACCAGAATGCTGCAATTTTGCTTTGACAGATTTGTAAGATACTTCGCCACCCTTGGAGATGGCTCAGTACAATGCAATTTGGTTTGACGACATGATTCCAAACTATTCCAGTATTGTCTGTGTTGAGTAGCAGCCCAGGTGTGAATCTGAAGCTTTACCCAACACTTCGATATCGGAATAGATGGAATAGGGCCAATGAAGTCATGTGATGCTCCAGTGCGAGCTAACTCATCAGCCAATTCATTTCCAGCGATGGAAGAATGGCCAGGCACCCATAGAAGGTGAACTGCGTTTGCTGAATTCAGCTCCTCGATTTGAGTTCGACAAGCGATAACTATCTTTGACCTGGAGTTGGCCGAAGCAAGTGCTTTAATAGCAGCCTGGCTATCTGAACAGAAGTATATTGGAAAATGTCCTATATGGGAAATTACAAGCAATTGTAAGATCCCTTGGAGAAAGGACAATTTTGTCCCGATTCACCAAAAGTGGAAACAACGAGGTGTGTGTAGATGTGCGGTTCACAGGAGTTTCCTCTAGTAGACCGAGTACCCGTAGACGGTAAGTGCAAGAAAGTGCTTCTTGTTTGAGATGGATGTGTAGTGGAGCAACGTCAAAGAGAACTTCGAGCGCTGCCGTGGAAGTTGAAGAGAACGCTCCAGACATCGCCATTAAGTACATCCTTTGCAGATGGCCTAACTTTGATTGGATCGTTCTCATTTCGCCCTTTTGCCACCACACAAGACATCCATAGGCCAATATTGGCCGAACAACAGTGGTGTAGATCTATTTGATATACTTGGGTTTAAGACCCCAAGTTGTACCAAAGGTTCGCCGGCATTGTCCGAGGGCCATACAAGTTTTCTTGATTCTGAACTCAATGTGGGGTGTCCAGGAAAGCTTGGAATCAAGAATGACTCCAACATACTTTACCTGTTCAGTCACATCGATTTCAGAATCAAAGAGACGCAAAGGTCGAATGCCATTTCGGTTTCGTTTTTCCGTAAAAAGAACAATAGATGTTTTACTCGGATTAACCGAAAGGCCATATTGGCGACACCAACCCTCAACTACCTGAAGGGCGCTTTGCATCAGGTCGAAAAGGGTGGTGATACACATACCAACTAACAATGCTAGGTAGTCGTCGGCAAAACCATAAGTAGGAAAACCGCTATTATTGAGTTGCCTCAATAGCGTATCTGCTACGAGATTCCACAAGAGCGGTGACAAGACTTCCCCTTGGGGGCATCCACAAACACTCAATTTCCTAATCCCTGCTACGCAATGTCGAGAAGAGATATCGGTTTTGAGCATTTGATGAATCCAATTGGAAATCATTGGAGATATACTATGACTCCGTGTGGCTTCCAATATGGCATCGAAAGGCACATTGTCAAAGGCACCCTCGATATCTAAGAAAACACCCAAACAAGATTGCTTTTGAGCGAATGCTTTCTCGATATCGTAAACAACCTTGTGTAAAAGAGTTGTAAGCATGTTGGTTCACATGAAGAGGCACGTTGGCCAGATGAACATCACGGATGTGATGATCCACAATGCGTTCTAAGCATTTCAGAAGAAAAGAGGTCAAAATGATAGGTCTGAAACTCTTTGCTTCTGCATACGATGCACGACCCACTTTCGAAATAAACTTTACTTTTTTCAAAACATGCTTGAAATGATCAAATCCTTTCTGAAGCAAAATAGGATAAATCCCATCTGCCCCAGGAGATTTGAAAGGAGCAAAGCTATTAAGTGCCCACTCAATCGATTTTATAGTTACAATACTCTGAGCCGAAGCCAGGGAATCGGAACTACAAGAAAAGACGGTTGTATACCGTTTCACCGAAAACCATTTCGCGGTGTAACATTTCGCGGAATGCACTGTTTCACCGAATATCATTTCGCAGTACGACTTTTTGCGGAATGTACTATTTCGCGGAATGATTTTTCGCGGAATGTACCATTTCGCGGAATTTTTTTTTTGAATATTCATATTCATATAGGAACCATACATAAACCACATAGACTTTTTGGGGGGGGGGGGGGGGCGGTGTTGGGGGGAGAGGGCTGGCCAAAGTCGCTTCATACAATTTCCAATTTTGTATGGATGAAAGTCTACGAGGGGGGTGGAGTGTTCTGAGATGGCAAAAATTTGGTCTACGTGGTTTATGAACAGCACCTAAATGGTTTTCTAAAAAAATGAAGCTACTGCCACTTAATTAGCCTAATTCACTTAATTGTATTTTCCTTCTTTAAATTATAAGCTGTTCTTTCATGTAACTTTATTCGTCTTATACGTTTCATTTTTAGAAAGGATGTGTTTGAGCAAGTATTAAATATTGTTATGTTAGATTTCTACGTTAAGTTGTTACTAACAAAATTTATCGATGTGGAAGATCGCTATTTCCGAGACTTGGATATTTAAGAAATTGGTTGCATATTGTCATTTACGAATTGTAACCCCTCATGTGAAAATTTCGGTTTGGTTTGCATTTGTTACATGGTGTTTTATATTGTTGGCAGAATATTAGCACGTGCTAAGCATGTGATGGGACATACTACTGGAAATTGTAATGAATAAACGCTTATATTGCCATAGGATATTTACCCTTCTTTTAGAAATAGGCTGTTCTTTCGACATATGCATGTTCTTTTGAGATATACTATTGAAAATTATAATGAATAAACGCTTATATTGCCATTGGATATTTACCCTTCTTTTAGAAATAGGCAGTTCTTTCGACATATGCATGTTCTTTTGAGATATACTATTGAAAATTGTAATGAATAAACGCTTATATTGCCATAGGATATTTACCCTTCTTTTAGAAATAGGCAGTTCTTTCGACATATGCATGTTCTTTTGAGATATACTATTGAAAATTATAATGAATAAACGCTTATATTGCCATTGGATATTTACCCTTATTTTAGAAATAGGCTGTTCTTTCGACATATGCATGTTCTTTTGAGATATACTATTGAAAATTGTAATGAATAAACGCTTATATTGCCATAGGATATTTACCCTTCTTTTAGAAATAGGCAGTTCTTTCGACATATGCATGTTCTTTTGAGATATACTATTGAAAATTGTAATGAATAAACGCTTATATTGCCATAGGATATTTACCCTTCTTTTAGAAATAGGCTGTTCCTTCGACATATGCATGTTCTTTTGAGATATACTATTGAAAATTGTAATGAATAAACGCTTATATTGCCATAGGATATTTACCCTTCTTTTAGAAATAGGCAGTTCCTTCGACATATGCATGTTCTTTTGAGATATAATATTGAAAATTATAATGAATAAACGCTTATATTGCCATAGGATATTTACCCTTCTTTTAGAAATAGGCAGTTCTTTCGACATATGCATGTTCTTTTGAGATATACTATTGAAAATTATAATGAATAAACGCTTATATTGCCATAGGATATTTACCCTTCTTTTAGAAATAGGCTGTTCTTTCGACATATGCATGTTCTTTTGAGATATAATATTGAAAATTGTAATGAATAAACGCTTATATTGCCATAGGATATTTACCCTTCTTTTAGAAATAGACTGTTCTTTCGACATATGCATGTTCTTTTGAGATATACTTTTGAAAATTATAATGAATAAACGCTTATATTGCCATAGGATATTTACCCTTCTTTTAGAAATAGGCTGTTCTTTCGACATATGAGGAATTCCACGGAGTCATGTCAGTCGATCCTGAGCGACCATTTCAAAAATATCTGAAACTTTGCACAGTTTTTCAATTTCATCTAAATCGCCATTTTTCGATATCAAACCTTCATTTTCAATCACGACTAACTTTTCAAAAGGGTGCATGCGAAAATAGTTCAAAAATATTCTAAAAGCTGTACAGCAAAAACGGATTGTTCGATTGTTGTAAATTTTTCAGCAAAGTTAGATAACTAAATGATGATTTCTTAGAAAATATACACTGTAAAAAATTTCTTTTTTTACTTTAAAAAAATATGATCTTTGTCACAAAAACTCAAATATCTCAAAACCCTATCTTTTTACCAACGTCAATTTTTTAGGGAAAATGACCCATTACATCAGCTATCTACCATAAAATTTTGGTGATGGTAAACTGATAAACAAAAAAGTTATGACATTTCAAACATTTCACAATTTTTACATTTAGTAACAAAAATAAATTTTTTTCTGTGTAAATTATTTCGAGAGTTATATTTTGATGCTGATTTTATTCCCTGGCCAAGTTCGCAGGGGTTGACGGTATTAAAGTGAAGGAGTTTCATTTTGGTTATTGTAATGTAGTGTTCTTTAGTGAAACATATCACCTTTTTTTAACACTTTAATGCGCCTCCAACGGTTCATCACGAACCGGCTGCTGCAGATGGAGTATGGCTGATCATATGCATCAGACATGCTCGATAAACATGGAGGATCCGCCAAGGCTCATTAGAGTCTATTCCCAAGCAATAGTTCCAAGTCGGTTGGATTTGAGAAGGTTTTGAAGATCGTTACAAATCCTAATAAAAGTATTATAGGATTTGTGACAGGTTTTGGAACCTTTTACAGCCAACTGACTTTAAAATGTTGTTTGGGCTCTATTTCCCACGTTTCTCGGTTGATTTGGATTAGTAATTAATTAATGTCAGAGTCGCTTTTTTCGAATTTTTACAATGTTAGTTGGTCATATTTTCTTTAAATAAAGCAATTAAAATCGACCGAAGAATTAATAGTGGGAAGGAGATTTGCAGCACTTAATTGTGCTGATAGATTCGAAGCTAACATGCGAACACTTAAACGCATTGTTGACGTCAATGCGTTCGACGTGACATTTTGGACAAAAACTGACTGCTTTTTATTAACTGAACAACGTTACTTGTGTATGACTAGGTTGACATTTCTAGGCTACGCTTGAGAAAATGACATGGTTTATGTAGGACAATTGAACGAATTTTAATAGTTTTCATAGTATTTGTAGGGGGATGAATACATAATAGTTGACATGCAATCTTTATTATTTTGAAATTTTATTGCAATTAACTGACCAACTTGGCGTATTTTTGTTCAACTCTTAGATGGTATTATGACACCAACAGAAAAATATCAGAAGTTCAGTTACATGTTTCTGTGGGTTTTGAACTGATCACAATTTAAGGACACAAGAGAGGAACACAGAGAAGTAGAAAACGATTAGTGAAATCAAGAAAATAATTTGACACAGGATCGACTATATTTTAACATACAGGGCTCGATTGATTCGATGAAAAAAACAAACATACGACAACTGACTTCACGAGAAGAAAAACATATTGAACCATACCTCAAAACCAAACAAGAAGACAAACACAAACCGTGTGACCATAACACTACATAGGCAAATCCTGACTGACTGACCAATTGAAAACTTTCCAACCTTCTACCGTAACTTTCTGAGTCAGTAGGCAACAGTGTCTTAATGGATATCATTTTCCGCGTACGGCTGGCAAACTGCTTCTGAAAGATTACGTACTCTTTTCTATCTTCGGGTCTAGTGTAGAGGTTTCAACTCTATTCAGAGTGCAGCTAGAAACCTAGCAAAAAAAAAAGTTATATTTTGATGCTGATTTTATTGTAAAGGCTACCACCTGAACTAAACAAGTTGTTTTCATGATATTTTTGTTTGATTATTCATAATTACTATAGTTTATATTTGAAACTTAGGGGCCATCCATTAAGTACGTCACGGTCCTAGGGGGGAGGGGGTTTGTGAAAGTGTGACAAGCAATGTATTAAGTATAGGAAAAACCCGTACGAAAGGGAGAGGGGGGGTTGAAAATTCTCAATTTTAGCGTGACGTACTTAATGGATGCTCCCTTAGACGCGATCCAGTGTTATGATCAAAAATATTGAGAGTGTCATACTTTTTGTTGTACGTGACTGGTGAAAAAATCCCTTGATAGTGTTGAAAAGCTGTTGATCATAAGAAAAATGGAATTAAACTTATTTTTAAGACGAAAGCTGCATAATAAAAGTTTAATATATACGCGTATACGTCTAGTTGATCTGCAAAAAAAAAATTACCTCTTAGAGAACAGACTTTATGATCGGAAGAATGCGAGTAACTTCAACAACAACAAATGCATGAGATGTACATACCACAGACAAACAGACGAAACGCCTAGAACAATTTTCGTGAAAATCCATCGCCCAGTTCACACTACCATCACCTGGTGGAAATGTTTCACGAAACACTGCGTTGTGCAATATCGTCATCAGAAGGCGCTAGTGTGAAACGTCAAACGCAAAGAAAAACGATGGGCACTCTTCTGGTTATGGAAGCCACAACCAAGATTCAAAATGATCGTTAAAGGCGTGGTCAACGAAAATTTCGTCAGTGTTACGTTTGTTTGTGTGTATACATACCATACCAATGCTCACGAAAAAGCAAAAAAAAATACTACCGCTATGGATATTAAAAATTTTATATTAAATTTTTTCTTCAGGCAAGCAAACAACACCAAACTAGTCAGTTAAAACTAATAAGTGATTTTGTTTATTATAATCTAACGAACAACATGAACAGTCGCTTTCTCAAAGGTCTTCAACTCAACGCTCTCTTGTAGACCGTTTGATGAAAAAAAATGTTCAAAAGAGTTACGAAATCTCACCGAAAGCACCATAGATAAACTAAAAGAGACTGGTTATGCCCAAATTGAATACAAATTTACGCATTTGCACGTCCTGCCGTCTAGACTTTGACAAACGAGCCATCTGTATATCATCGGTAAAGCAGGGCGTAGGAAGTTTGAAAATTTCGAAAACGACAACTGAGAAATTGCCAGAAGTGCTAAGTGCAGAGAGTCATGCCACCGTACCATGAGCGACATCTATTTAAACAATTTAATCACGCCCCTTTTCAAAAATGCTTTGAAATATACTTCAACATCCATACCCATTTCAATATTTTTAACGTTGCAAAACACGCTTTCAACATTCATCTTGAAGAAGAGGGAAAACACTTGTCCTCAAATGTAACAGCAAATTAATGAATAAACGACCAATGCGCGGAGGGCGTGATAAAATCGGAACATTACTGTACACATAATATACATAATACATAATAAAAACAGCTTGTTTTACTCACGCAATGCCATTAACAATAAAATCAGCATCAAACGGCGATTTCCGGCCGAAATAATTTACACTAAAATAAAGTTATTACTAAATGTGAAAATTGTGAAATGTTTGAATTGTCATAACTTTTTTGTTTATTAGTTTATCATCACCAAATTTTTATGGTAGATTGCTAATACAATGGGCCGTTTTCCCTAAAAAATTACGTTGATAAAAAGATAGGGTTTTGAGATATTTGAGTTTTTGTGACAAAAATGATATTTTTTAATGTTAAAAAAAGATTTTTTTTTCACAGTGTATATTTTCTTAGGAATCACCATTTAGTTATCTAACTTTGCTGAACAATAAAATCAGCATCAAACGGCGATTTCTGACCGAAATAATTTACACAGAAAAAAATATTTACCAAATGTGAAAATTGTGAAATGTTTGAAATGTTATAACTTTTTTGTTTATTAGTTTACCATCACCAAATTTGTATGGTAGATTGCTAATACAATGGACCGTCTTCCCTAAAAAAATTACGTTGGTAAAAAACTAGGGTTTTGAGATATTTGAGTTTTTGTGACAAAAATGTTATTTTTTAAAGTTAAAAAAGATGTTTTTTCACAGTGTATATTTTCTTAGGAATCACCATTTAGTTATCTAACTTTGCTGAAAAATTCATAGCAATCGAACGAACCATTTTGGTTGTGCAGATTTTTAAATATTTTTGAACCATTTTCACATAAACCCTTTTAAAAAGTTAGTCGTGATTCAAAATAAAAATTTGATATCGAAAAATGGCGATTTAGATGAAGCTGAAAAACTGTGCAAAGTTTCACTTCAATAGAAAATTATGAATTAAAAAATTTCCTTAATTTTGATGCTGTTGCTTGGAATCGCTCATATGCATGTTCTTTTGAGATATACTATTGAAAATTGTAATGAATAAACGCTTATATTGCCATAGGATATTTACCCTTCTTTTAGAAATAGGCTGTTCCTTCGACATATGCATGTTCTTTTGAGATATAATATTGAAAATTGTAATGAATAAACGCTTATATTGCCATAGGATATTTACCCTTCTTTTAGAAATAGGCAGTTCTTTCGACATATGCATGTTCATTTGAGATATACTATTGAAAATTATATTGAATAAACGCTTATATTGCCATAGGATATTTACCCTTCTTTTAGAAATAGGCAGTTCTTTCGACATATGCATGTTCTTTTGAGATATACTATTGAAAATTATAATGAATAAAGGCTTATATTGCCATAGGATATTTACCCTTATTTTAGAAATAGGCTGTTCCTTCGACATATGCATGTTCTTTTGAGATATAATATTGAAAATTGTAATGAATAAACGCTTATATTGCCATCGGATATTTACCCTTCTTTTAGAAATAGGCTGTTCTTTCGACATATACTGTTACAATAATAGATGTTCAAGGATACTGGATACTGATGTTACGGCTGTTGCTGGTAATGGAAAAGCGTATTTAATAGCTGTCATTTTTTATACTACAATTCCACAATGACACTACACTACGATTTTCCCAATGACAATCAACCGTATTCGCTATATGAGGTATCGTTATTCTAAGGCCTGATGTACACCGGGTCAAATATTTGACAAGGAAAGAAATCAATAAACAACATCAGTTTGACACTAATGAAAATTCGATCGAGTCAAACAAGATGTTCCTGGGTTTCTTTTTGTACAAATATTTGACCCTATGTACTAACTGCCTAATAGATTTGTTTGCTTCACCGCAGAAAATTCAATTCAATATTTCATGCAAGTTTGGTCAACATATCACTGTATTGTAGTGGATCTGTCTGTGTATTTGTACGAACTATTGTCTTAAAGTTCAAGTGCAGACTACAAAGCAGCAAGACTATGCAAGCAATTTATTCAGTGACACTCGGTCGGTTGAAACACACGTGATGGACAGTGAATCGAACGAAGAGTATTTCGACTGCGAAAATGGAGGCGAACCATCCGCTGAACCATGTGTTAGCACAGATAATCGACAAAGCTGTACTGTGACTCTAAGTAACCGTGGTGGGCTCAAGTTAAATTATGACGGATTTCAATTCTACAAGGACAAACAGGTTTGCAAGCATTTTATATTAATTTAATGGACTTTTACTTGATTGGTAATACAATTCAAGGTTGATGATCGATTTTATTGGGAATGTGTACGACGTCGAGAGGTTGACGAATCTTAAAAGTGTTACGCGAGAGCTCCAACAGTTTTAAGAGGAAACGAGCATCACATTGTAGCACATGGAGAGCATTCGCACCTCTCTGATCTGTTGGCTGTTGAAACTAATCAGTACCGAAACTTGCTAAAAAGGAAGGCTCGCGAGAGCGATCAGCATCCAGAGAAAATTATACGATCATGCGCGGCAGAAACACCCACCGAAGTAAGTGGCACTGTATTGTAATATAATGTGAACAGTTGCTCTAGGTTATTTAGCAGTATCATTCAAACATTCGACAAATTCTATTTTTAGGTTCAGGCAACCCTGTCTAAGTGCGCACAGCGACGCATTTGCCAACGACAAAGAACCCGAGCTAAGTTGCCCAAAGATCCTACCTGTTACAAGCGCATCAAATACCAATTCTGCTACACATTCGACGAACGACCATTTTTGATGAAGAATGTGAGGTTCAATAGTGGTAGAATCATGCTTTTCACGACTGTTCAAAATTTGCAAAGGCTTGCGCAATCAAAAGTGTTTATTATGGACGGCACTTTTTCTTCGGCTCCCAATGGATTCGCGCAGATTTTTACAATCCATGGATCCGTTGGAGAGCAGGTACACAGGAAGTTTCTATCTTTTGCGCATTTTTTGCTACCGGACAAGACCGAGAAAACGTATCGAAAGTCATTAAAAATGATCAAAAATCTTGCCAAGGAACATAAGATCCGGCTCGATCCTGACATGATCCTTACCGATTTTGAAAAGGCGGAAATTGCAGCAGCTCAACGAGTTTTCAAGGAAAGCACGTTGAAAGGCTGTTACTTTCATTTTTCCAAGAACTTATGGAAACGTCTTCAGAAAACAGGACTTACAAAAGGTTACAACAAGTTCCTGAAAATTCAGATCGCTTTCCGACAGA
Source organism: Aedes albopictus (assembly GCF_035046485.1). NCBI lineage: Eukaryota > Metazoa > Arthropoda > Insecta > Diptera > Culicidae > Aedes > Aedes albopictus. The sequence goes on along the minus strand of NC_085138.1, from coordinate 390,178,906 downwards.
CCGAGGCTTTAGCATTTTTACCTCCGGAAGATGTTCGCAAAGGTCTTGCTGCGCTACGTGGTAATGCACCTCGGTCGATGGGAGATTTTTTTGATTACGTTGATAAAGTGTACGTTTCCGGAACGCAGAAAGTTAAGCGAAATGGTGAAATAGAAAGAACTTGTCCGCGGTACTCTCCAGACTTCTGGAGTATGAAGTCTAATACGGAGAATGGATATCCCAGGACATCAAACTCTATTGAAGAGTTCCACAACAAATTTAACCGCTTGATTGACAAAAGCGCTTCAAAGTTTTATGCAGTTGTGGAAGCCTTTCGACAGGAGGAGCGTTCTACTAGTGCAGACTACCTACGCGTTCTTCAAGATGAACCGTTAAGTAGAACAACTGCAAAGAACATTAAACGTGAGCAAAAACTGCGCAAATTGGTGGAAACGTATGACAAAACTGACGTTCCCATTTTCGAGTATCTGCAAGCCGTTGCTCTGCTGTTGTCGAAAAAGTGATGCGATCAGCGGCTTCCAAACGCAAAACCATCAATCAGTTGATTATTTATTTTATAAGGCCATCCATCATTTAAAGCGGAACAATAAATCATTAAATTGACTACTTTCTTGTTTTTATTTGCATTTTAACGATATCATTCTTATATTGCAGTTCCTCTTTACTTTTGGTTTAATGCGTCGCGTTTAATCAAAAGTAAAACATTCCGCGAAATGGTGCATTCCGCGAAATGGTACATTCCGCGAAACGGTATTCGGGAAAATGGCGCATTCCGCGAAATGGTACATTCCGCCATATGTCATTCCGCGAAATGTTACACCGCGAAAAGGAATTCCGCGAAATGGTTTTCGGCGAAATGTTATACAATCAGAAAAGACATCAGGTTCATCCGAAGATGTAATATCCACACATCCAGGGAAGTGTGTGCTGAATAAGCATTCCAGAATATCCTCATCAGAGGAAGTCAGATCGCCATTTGGCAAACGAAGTTCGTTCACTCGGAAATCCTTAGATTTCGCAAGGATTTTATTTAACCGACTGACTTCACTCAAACTGGAAACATTTGTACAAAGGTTTTTCCAGCCGTATCGTTCAGCAGACCGAAGAGCTTTCGATATCTATCGGTGAGTACCCATGAAATTTGGCCGCATCCATATCAGTAAAAAGATCCCAGTTTGTTGACCGGGGATTCCTGAAACGCAATGTTTGCGAAGTAACATTTAAATGTTCAAAAAAGATATAGCGGTGGTCAGATAAAGATTCTTCATCTGACACATGCCAATTCGTCAGCTCGTGACAAATTCTACTAGAGCAAAGAGTAATGCTAGCACTTCCTCTCTAGCAGATACCATGAAGGTAGGGCGGTTGCTTATGTTAAGTAATGCAAGATTTGTACTACTTAAACTCCATCAAACTAGAGCCTCTCAAGTTAATGTCTGAGCTGCCCCAGATGATATGGTGAGCATTAGCATCACTGCCAACAATTAGCGGAAGGCCTTTTGAAGTACAGTATGCGATGACTTGTTTGAAAGCATTCGTAGGGGATGGTTCATCATGCGGTAAATAAACCGAACAATAGACGTATTTCCTGTTGAGGTTTCCAACAGATACATCAATTGTGATAGCACATACATCTCTGGTGGTTAGTTCAGAGATGAGTGTAGCAACTATTGCGTTGTTGACAAGCACACATGCTCGAGGCATGACACACGAGTTTGACATTCCATGTTTACTGAAAGTAACAAACACCGGGTTCACAAGGTTTCCTAGATAGAAATTCCCCTTACGGAAGTAACGTTGTTGGACCAAGGCCACTTGGGCTGAACCATTTTGCATAAGTCTGCAAAGATTGATTGTTGCTGTTCTTTTATGCTGAAAATTGATCTGAGCTATCCTAACCGTAGCCACTACCCAAACTAGGCTCTTCACCATAACAGCACAACAAAGAACAGCAGCAACAAAACCATATCGGTATCGATTGGAAAACGCCAAAGGCGAGGATACACAGAATACACTGTGTAAATCGCATAATGCGAAACCATATAGGTGAAAATTTAAACTTATTATCAACATCTTCATAATCTCGCCCTTATTTAGCCTCAAGTGAGATTAAAGAAGGGCAGCCGATTGTCTCGGAGAAACGATCCACTGCACCATTGCTCCGGTTAGCGCAGTAAGGGCAACATACTGTGGAGGGAGCCCTGGTACTCCACAAACTCCATTTGCGGTTAGGTTTTTATTAGACCCCCCCCCCCCCTAGCCATTCTTTCCTAGGCACGGTAAGCATGAAGCCGCATCATACCATGAATTAGGGTTCACCTGTTGGTGGACTCCTACCACCGGAACAGGCGGTCCGTAGTGTTATTTTTAGCCAATTGAGACAATCGCTACCGATACTACACAGCTATCTAGGCTGATCGAGAAAAGAAGTTAATATTGATGATCAACTTCATACGGGTCCGAACAGCCGAGAAGGTGACGGGTTCAACTCCCGATCGGTCCATGAACTTTTTGTTATGGATATTTTATTGACTTCCTCGGGCACAGAGTACCTTCGAACCTGCCACACGATATAAACATGCAAAATGATCAACGGCAGAGGAAGCTCTCAGTTAATAATTGCAGAGGTTTTAATAGAACACAAATTTCTCAGCTTTGTCTCAGTGGGAACGTTACTTAAAGGAGAAGGAGAAGAAGCTTGGAAGAATTTCTTAAAGAATCCCTAAAAGATTTTTTAAAGGAATCGCTGCAGAGATTTATGAAGGCATCCGTGGTAAATTTTCAAGAAAATCCATGCATTAGTTCTATGGAAGGTTTACTTATGGAATTGCTGGAGGAATATCTGAAAGCTTTCCTGGAATTTTGGGACTTATTTCCTAACAAGGTTTTCTAGGGACCTCTTGGAAATTCTGAAAGAATTTGTACAAGACACCAAAAGAAATCTGAATAAAAACGTGATTTGTGGAATTTTTGACGGAATTTTCTAAAAAAAAACTCTTGTAAGTAATCACTGACTTGCTTTCTGAAGAGATACGTGAAGGAATCACTGTACAAGAATATAGAAAAATATTTGAGGAAATCACTGAAAGAATTTCCAAAAAAATGGTGAAGTATCTCAAGAAGTTCAAGGAGGAATTTCTGATGCAATGCATGTAATGTTTTCCAAAGCAATTGCCTGTAAAATTTCTGAGAAAATGTCTTAAGCAATCCCTGACAAAAAAAAAATGCATCGATAAACTAATAATAATATTCTAAAGCACACGAATCCCTACTTAAATCAAGATTCGAAAAGTATAACCCACCCTATGGGGGTGGAAGCTCAGGTAAAATATTATCTCCTGGGCGCCCATTAAAAACACCACCCCCGGCGAAGACTGGCGCTCGAGCCTAGCTATTTAGCACTGTAGTTGGAGGAAATGCCAATGCAGAACCCGTAGCTTCCGGGAAGGTAAGCCCAGCTCCCTGGGTTAGTGGGTTGGTGTCAGGCCCTGCGAGCCAGCCGTAAAAAAGACTAGCACCGGAAAATCAACAAGAGAAGAATGCGAACCGATACCAATGGCGACGACCACAGCGACGAAAAGGGACTTGCGATTGGAAGCTCGGTACGTGGAACTGCAGATCTCTCAACTTCATCGGGAGCACCCGCATACTCGCCGATATACTGAAGGACCGCGGGTTCGGAATCGTAGCGCTGCAGGAGGTGTGTTGGACAGGATCTATGGTGCGAACGTTTAGAGGTAATCATACCATCTACCAGAGTTGCGGCAACACACGTGAGCTGGGAACAGCTTTTATAGTGATGGGCGACATGCAGAGGCGCGTGATCGGTTGGTGGCCGATCGACGAAAGAATGTGCAGGTTGAGGATCAAGGGCCGATTCTTCAACATTAGCATAATAAACGTGCACAGCCCTCACTCCGGAAGCACTGATGATGACAAGGACGCATTTTACGCGCAGCTCGAACGCGAGTACGACCGCTGCCCAAACCACGACGTCAAGATCATCATAGGGGATCTAAACGCTCAGGTAGGCCAGGAGGAGGAATTCAGACCGACGATTGGAAAGTTCAGCGCCCACCAGCTGACGAACGAAAATGGCCTACGCCTCATCGATTTCGCCGCCTCCAAGAACATGGCCATTCGTAGCACCTTCTTCCAGCACAGCCTCCCGTATCGTTACACCTGGAGATCACCACAACAAACGGAATCGCAAATCGACCACGTTCTGATTGATGGACGGCACTTCTCCGACATTATCGACGTCAGGACCTATCGTGGCGCTAATATCGACTCCGATCACTACCTGGTGATGATTAAACTGCGCCCAAAACTCTCCGTTATTAACAACGTACATTACCGGCGGCCGCCCCGGTACGATCTAGAGCGACTGAAGCAACCGGATGTCGCCACCGCATACGCGCAGAATCTCGAGGCAGCGTTGCCGGACGAGGGTGTGCTCGATGTGGCCCCTCTAGAGGACTGCTGGAGTACAGTGAAAGCAGCCATCAACAACGCAGCCGAGAGCACTATCGGGTACGTAGAACGGAGTCGACGAAACGATTGGTTCGACGAGGAGTGCAGAGCGGTTCTGGAGGAGAAGGATGCAGCGCGGGCGGTAATGCTGCAGCATGGAACCCGACAGAATGTGGAGCGATACAGACAGAAGCGGAAGCAGCAGACCCGTCTCTTCCGGGAGAAAAAGCGCCGCCTGGAAGAAGCGGAGTGCGAGGAAATGGAACTGCTGTGCCGTTCACAGGAAACACGCAAGTTCTACCAGAAGCTCAACGCATCCCGCAAAGGCTACGTGCCGCAAGCCGAAATATGCATGGATAAGGAAGGGAGCCTCCTGACGGACAAACGTGAGGTGATCGAAAGGTGGAAGCAGCACTTCGACGAGCACCTGAATGGCGAAGAGAATGTAGGCACGGAGGACCAAGGCAGCGGAGGAAATGACTATGTTGGTGCAGCAGAGGACGGGAACGAACCAACTCCCACGCTGAGGGAAGTTAAGGATGCCATCCACCAGCTCAAAAACAACAAAGTGGCTGGTAAGGACGGTATCGCAGCAGAACTCATCAAGATGGGCCCGGAAAAGTTGGCCACCTGTCTGCACCAGTTAGTAGTCAAGATCTGGGAAACCGAACAGCTACCGGAGGAGTGGAAGGAAGGGATAATCTGTCCCATCCACAAGAAAGGCGACAAGTTAATGTGTGAGAACTTTCGAGCGATCACCGTTTTAAATGCCGCCTACAAAGTGCTATCCCAGATCATCTTCCGTCGTCTTTCACCTAAAGTAAATGAGTTCGTGGGAAGTTACCAAGCCGGTTTCATCGACGGCCGGTCAACAACGGACCAGATCTTCACCGTACGGCAAATCCTCCAGAAATGCCGTGAATACCAGGTCCCAACGCATCACCTGTTCATCGACTTCAAAGCGGCATACGACAGTATCGACCGCACAGAGCTATGGAAAATTATGGACGAGAACAGCTTTCCCGGGAAGCTGACTAGACTGATAAGAGCAACGATGGACGGTGTGCAGAACAGCGTAAGGATTTCGGGTGAGCTATCCAGTTCATTTGAATCTCGACGGGGACTACGACAAGGTGATGGACTTTCCTGCCTACTATTCAACATCGCCCTGGAAGGTGTTATGCGACGAGCCGGGCTCAACAGCCGGGGTACGATCTTCACGAAATCCAGCCAATTTGTCTGTTTTGCGGATGACATGGATATTATTGCCAGAACATTTGGAACGGTGGTAGAACAGTACACCCGCCTGAAACGTGAAGCAGCAAAGGTCGGACTGGTGGTGAATGCGGCTAAGACAAAGTACATGCTGGTAGGTGGGACTGAGCGAGACAGGACAAGCCCTGGCAGCAATGTTACGATAGACGGGGATACTTTCGAGGTGGTAGAAGAATTCGTCTACCTCGGTTCCTTGCTAACGGCTGACAATAACGTGAGCCGTGAAATACGAAGGCGCATCATCAGTGGAAGTCGTGCCTACTATGGGCTCCAGAAGAAACTGCGGTCAAAAAAGATTCACCCCCGCACCAAATGTACCATGAACAAGACGTTAATAAGACCGGTGGTTCTCTACGGACACGAGACATGGACGATGCTCGAGGAGGACCTGCAAGCACTCGGAGTTTTCGAGCGACGGGTGCTAAGGACGATCTTCGGCGGTGTGCAGGAGAACGGTGTGTGGCGGAGAAGGATGAACCACGAGCTCGCTGCACTTTACGGCGAACACAGTATCCAGAAAGTGGCCAAAGCTGGAAGGATACGGTGGGCAGGGCATGTTGCAAGAATGCCGGACAACAACCCTGCAAAGTTGGTGTTTGCTAACCATCCGGTTGGAACAAGAAGGCGTGGAGCGCAGAGAGCACGATGGGCGGACCAGGTGGAGCGTGATCTGGCGAGTGTTGGGCGTGACCGAGGATGGAGAGCTGCAGCTGCAAACCGAGTATTATGGCGGCAAATTGTTGATTCAGTATTATCATGAATTTGATGTGAACTAAATAAATGAAATGAAAATGAACCCACCCTATAACACAGGCTTAGCGTCTCCATCAATCCACTCTCTATTGATAACTACATATCAGCCACAATCCACTGTGACAGCCGCACATCACATTTTCCGGGATAAGCACACCCATAAATATTGCGAGGATAAATTGATATTTATTCGGTTCGTAGGCCATAACAATTTCCCGGACTATGACGACAACGACGACGACTTTACGTCGTCGTCCAGTTGCAGCACCAGAATTGCTCGACAACATTTGACGAACTACCGTCTACTGTGGCGAACCCATCCGATTGAGACTACTGCACTTCCCTGGAACTGAGACCGGAGTGTGACATGTCCTGTAAATACACTGGAAACATCGCGTCGTCCGGTCATCGTGTTCCAATCCAAAAACCATGTGATGGATGTTCGAACCTTTTCAGACCGGCCTGCTCTCGTATAAAACGGTTCAGGCGACAACATTATAACAAACGCAGCAAATTAATGTCAACTCGTTTGGAAAACGCTGCTTGTCGGTCGGCCGTTCGACTACCTCTATACTGGTCCGGGCTGGTGACGGCCGGCGCGGCGGGAAAGTAGCGAACGTCATTTCCGGTCAATGTCACCAACATCATCGTCTCCCGACGGTGGTGCTTTGGGAACTGTCTAGGAAAAGTTGTTTGGAGTGACGTACAGTGACTCATTTGCGTGTTCGTACAGGTCAGAGTAGAAAAAAAAACAGATCGAATTTCAAAAGACTTCGACTCCAGCTGGAAATCTACGAAATGCTCCAAAAGTTAATTTTGAAAATTTTCAGAAGACCTATAGTGATTCCTTGTAGAGATTGTTCCAGAGAATTATCAAAGGATTCATTTTAAAAACATGCATCTTATATTCTAAGAAAATCATCAAAACATCCTTCAGGTATTCCATCAGAAACTCTTCCAGGAAACCTTTCAGGAATTCCTTTCGAAATGTCATCTATGGATTTCCCTTCAAAAAAAAAATCTTTAGAGAATCCTACAGAAATTTCTCCTAAACTGCCTCTAGTTAGCTTCTATTTCGTACGAGAAAACTTTGAGGAAACAAAACGTGGATACATTTAGAAATGCTTTTGGTGAGTCTTTTAGAAATTCAAAGGTAACTCTTGATTTTTTCCAGGATTTCTTTATAAAATCTTCACAGACTGCTTCAGAAATTCTTACAAAGATTCCTCCATGAATTCTTCCTGGGATACTTTTAGCAATTTCCCGACAGATTTCTTCAAAAATTTTAAATGGGATTCCTTCATAAATTTGTAAAAGGTTTTCTTCTAAAACTAATCCATGGATTTCTTCAGTAAAATATCCAGGAATTCAGTCAGGGGGAGGTGGGGGGGTGAATCTGTCAGGGTTTCTTTCAGAAACTTCTCCGCTAGTTTTTTTTTTTTCAGAAATTCAGTATTGTTTTGTCGCAGCGTATATCTGTAACTTTGGGAGTTGTGAACAGAACTCAATCAATTCAATACAAAACAACGTTTCCGTAAATCTATGTTGGCTGTCAAAATTTCAGCCTAATCGGTTCACTACAAACCAAGTATCATATATTCAAACTTGGCCATTTTGTGTGAGATAGGTCGGTGGTCTTATTGTTTTGGCCGACACTGTAGATTCCTTCAGGATCTCTTCGAGATACTTCTTTAGGTATTTCCCCAGGAGTTTATCCGGCATTTACTCTAAGCATAACTCTTATATATTCTTCGCGGATTCTATTGGAAGTTAAAAAAATCTTAGCGAAACCTATGAAAATCATTAAAAAATATTTCAAGAGTGTTTCTAGGGAGCTTTGCAGACGTTTACCTTTGCGTTTCTTTAGTTATACCTAACGATTTTTTTGTTCAGATATTTGGACACAGATTCTCCAGGAATTTTTCAGAAATTCTTCCAAGAATTTCGTAATTAAATTGTACTGGAATTTATCTTTAAATTTCCCTTTTTTTGCCTTGGAATTCCGGAAGGAACGACGACGCCAGTGCAGCGGAGGACGGAAATGAACCAACTCCCACGCTGAGGGAAGTTAAGGATGCCATTCACCAGCTCAAAACCAACAAAGCAGCTGGTAAGGATGGTATCGCAGCTGAACTCATCAAGATGGGCCTAGAAAAGTTGGCCACCTGTCTGCATCGGCTGATAGTCAGGATCTGGGAAACCGAACAGCTACCGGAGGAGTGGAAGGAAGGGGTAATCTGCCCCATTCACAAGAAAGGCGACCATTTGGAATGTGAGAACTTCAGGGCGATCACTATTTTGAATGCTGCCTACAAAGTGCTATCCCAGATCATCTTCCGTCGTCTGTCACCTAAAACAAATGAGTTCGTGGGAAGTTATCAAGCCGGCTTCATCGACGGCCGGTCGACAACGGACCAGATCTTTACCGTACGGCAAATCCTCCAGAAATGCCGTGAATACCAGGTCCCAACGCACCACCTGCTCATCGACTTCAAAGCGGCATACGATAGTATCGACCGCGCAGAGCTATGGAGAATCATGGACGAAAACGGCTTTCCTGGGAAGCTGACTAGACTGATTAAAGCAACGATGGACGGTGTGCAAAACTGCGTAAGGGTTTCGGGTGAACTATCCAGTTCATTCGTATCTCGCCGGGGACTGCGGCAAGGTGACGGACTCTCATGTCTACTCTTCAACATCGCGCTGGAAGGTGTGATGCGACGAGCCGGGCTCAACAGCCGGGGAACGATTTTCACAAAATCCGGTCAATTTGTGTGCTTTGCGGACGACATGGACATTATCGCTAGAACATTTGGAACGGTGGCAGAACTGTACACCCGCCTGAAACGCGAAGCAGCAAAGGTCGGACTGGTGGTGAATGCCTCAAAAACAAAGTACATGCTGGTAGGCGGAAACGAAAACGACCGGATCCGTCTGGGTAGTAATGTTACGATAGACGGGGATACTTTCGAGGTGGTGGAGGAATTCGTCTACCTCGGATCCTTACTGACGGCTGACAACAACGTGAGCCGAGAAATTCGGAGGCGCATCATCAGCGGAAGTCGGGCCTACTACGGGCTCCAGAAGAAACTGCGGTCGAAAAAGATTCACCCACGCACCAAATGCACCATGTACAAAACGCTAATAAGACCGGTGATCCTCTACGGGCACGAGACATGGACCATGCTCGAGGAGGACCTGCAAGCACTCGGAGTTTTCGAGGAACGCGTGCTAAGAACGATCTTCGGCGGTGTGCAGGAGAACGGTGTGTGGCGGAGAAGGATGAATCACGAGCTCGCTGCATTTTACGGCGAACCCAGCATCCAGAAGGTGGCCGAAGCCGGAAGGATACGGTGGGCAGGGCATGTTGCAAGAATGCCGGACAATAACTCTGCAAAGCTGGTGTTTGCAACTGATCCGGTTGGCACAACAAGGCGTGGAGCGCAGAGAGCACGATGGGCGGACCAGGTGGAGCGTGACTTGACGAGCATTGGGCGCGACCGAGGATGCAGAGCGGCAGTCACAAACCGAGTATTGTGGCGTACTATTGTTGATTATGTCTTGTCTTAATGATGTTGAACAAATAAATGTATGCCTTGGAATTTCATCAAGGGTTTCCTGGAAAATTTCTCCACATGTTTCTCCTGGAAATTCTTTAGGAATTCCTCCTGATATTTCTTCAAGTATTTTCCAGAGGTTTCTTCAGATATTTCTCCAGAGATTCATTCAAAAGTACTTCCCAAGATTTCTACATGAATTATTTTAAAGTTTTTTCAGACATTACTTGATGGGTTATTTCTGAAAATTCTGTTATCTCCAGAGACTTCTTCAGAATTTTAGGAATTTCTTCAAAAAACTCAGCAAATAATCTATTCATAAATTCTTTCATTACAGTTATACAGAAACTCATCTAGAAAGTTGCTTACAGCAATTTCTTCGAAAATCATTAACAGAAAATTCTCAGAAAATGCCTTCAGTGATTCCTGCAAAAAATCATGCTAGAATATTTTTTTTTGGAAATTGTTCATGCGGATTCATCAGAAATATCTCTTGGGATGTTTTCAGTACCCTGAAGGAGTTTCTGATGTGATTGTTTCAAGAAATCCTTTGAAAACTTCTGTATATACCTTTGGGAACTCCTAGAAGAAATTTTCTTGATGAATTCCTTGGATAATACCTTGGAGAATACACTGGAACCTTTTTAAGCCCCATTAAAAGAGGAAAATTTGTGCATAAGTTTGAGCTTTAAGGGAGCGTCTGTAAATAACTTCACGCAAAAATTGCCCTTTTTCAACCCCTCTAAGTCACACTTTTTGTATGAGACCTCTAAAATTTTTGTATGGGTTGTCACACTTAACTTTTTTTTAATTTTTATTTATGTGTATTTTAACTTAGATGCCAATTCTACACTCATTGCAGAAGCCTTTCAAGGGTGTTCTTTCAGATTTTGTTGGCGTTTTTTTGGGATTACGGGGAATCAGGATCATTTAAGGGCAATCTAGGGGGTCTCAGGGGTCATGGGCGTCACAAGGGGTTTAAGGGGTGTTTAAAGGCATTTCAGATGATTTGGGGGCGTTTGATAGCATTTCAGGGGCGTTGTAAGGATTTTTTTCAGGTGCGTTACAGGGAGTTCCTGGAGCCTAAGGAGTTCCTGGAGGCATCCAAAGGAGTTTCGTAGGCATATCAAATTGATTATGATGAATTCTAGGGCGTTCCAATGGGATTCATGGGTTTCAGGGGTGTTTCGAGGCATTTCAGGTCAGGGTAGTATCAGGGGGTTTCAAAAATCAAAGGGTAATTCAGGGGGCTTTCAAAAGATATGTTTTTATTCCTGTTCGGGTTTGTCAATGCGACCAGTTTTTAGATCTATTGTGACATTACCCGTATCCTTAGTGTAGTGCATGTCGCATTACTCAATTGCCATTGAGGGGCAATAAAGTATCGATTTGGATACAGTTTTTGTTTTGTTTTCTTAGAAAACAAAACAAGAGTACTGATATTGGCCATGCATCGGAAACCTAGCATCACCCTTGTTTTACTGCTGAATTCTCCCCAGTAAGAAGTTTAGAAACCGGGTTTTAACATTAGCAGCAATACCATTCTAATAATGGAACATATGTTCAGTAATAAGGATTCTAGTAGGGTATTAGTTCCCTTATTAAGCTTGTGGCTCCCATTTTCATCCTACGAAAAACAAAGGATTGAAGCGTTGTTTGATTTGTATCTTATTTTTGTATTTTTTGTTAGAAGTGAGCACCCATGAAAACAAAAAGAACGGAATCAATCGGTGCCGTATTCGCTTGTTTTTGTATAAGATGAATATGGGAGCATGAGATTACTGATGGCACACATACCCTATGTTCCTTGCATACCAGCACTTAGCTGTCTTTGAAGAGTTAGTACATACATGGATCCCTAACTCGATTTGATGTCCTTTGCATCAAGCTTAGCCTCGAACGGCGAGGTTTTGAACTATCTGCAAAGTAAAGTTGGTTAACTTAGTTTTATTTAGATACCGTAAGCCACCACGATACCAGTGACAAGGACTAAATACTATGATTCCTTGAATTGCCAGAACGCATATTCCAAAATTGGAAAAGTAGGACGACACTAGGTTTCGGTAGATTTTACTCCGTAACGCAACACGAAAAGGTGATCTACCCACGTTACGGGCTCCGTTAACGATCGAGCATCTTTGAAACCCCCTCAATAATTCATCCATCAACACGGGTCGCCTGACATCTTGGATTGGGGTTCCCTGTTTGGTGGACTTTTACCCCCGGAACAGGGGGTCCGTAGTGCTATTCTAAGCCGGCAGCTACACGGACAAAGGATATTGTCACGGAGTCCCTAAAATGCTCTGAAACTTCCTGAAATGCCTCCGAAATCCCCTTAAAACCCACATGAACCCTTTGTAACGTACTTGAGACACTTCGAAACTACCAAAACGCCTCCGTAACGCCTCTGGAACCTGCGGAAAATGCTCTGTAACTTCCTGAAACGACCCCTGAAGCCCCTCGGATCCTATATAACGCACCCTATATCCTCTGAATCCCACGAAAATGCCTTCGTTTTCCACAAATGCTCAGATACTTCCTGAATTGCCTTCAAGATACCCCTAAGGCTCCCTCGGACCCCATGTATCACACCTGATACCCTCTGAAATCCCCAAAACGCCACTGTAATGCTGAAAATGCTCTGTAATTATCCTCTGAAACCCACGAAAACGCCTTCGTTTTCCACAAATGCTCAGATACTTCCTGAATTGCCTTCAAGATCCCCCTAAAACCCACTCGGACCCTATGTAACGCACCTGAGATCCTCCGAAACCCTAAAAAACGCCTCTGCAGCGCCTCTTAAACCAGCCTAAAATGATGTAAGACTTCCTGAAATACCTCCAAAACCCTCTTAAGATCCACTCGAACCCCATATAACGCACGTGAGACCCTAGGCATCCCTAGATAACGTACCTGTAATGGCTCCAAAACCCGTTAACCCTCGAGCAATCGCGTTGTTGTATTTTGCGCAACACGTTTTAAAACTCTCGCTTTTTTCACTCAGCATTAGCGTGGTACTGGCGGTGGTGGCCAACTGCGCGAGTAGCGGAAGGTTAAATGTCCACTGAAACTCTCTGCAATGCTTTCAAAAACTTCCTCAAACACCCAAAAACTTCCCTGAGATCTCCTGATACCCCGCTCAAACCTCTTGGGACCCTCTGAGGCGCCCCTGCAACATCCCTATAAACACCTCATGGCCACCGTTGCAATGGTTACCGTCATTAATAAATTTTCTTATGCACAATATTGGTTTTGAGTAGCTTTCTTGCATTTTTGTACTTTTAATTCCGCCCTTTTATGCTTATCCTTAGACAGATACGCGTATTTCGACTACCACTTGTAATCTTCCTCAGTATCGGTTATCCAGTGGATAACTGACACAAAAATATGACGAAGTGAAGGCTCTCCGCGCCGATGATTGGAGGATTGGACTCACTGACATATTATCAGTTCCGAGCACCCTAGGACCCTGAGGATCAAATTGAAAGATCTTTATCCTGGGTGATTGTCCGCTATGGCCTTGACCTGTGGCCAGCTCAAATTTCGGTCGACTTCCTGTATTTTCTTGTTGAGGCTGAGCTACCATGAGCCTCTGGGTCCGCCTCTGCTACGATGTCCTGCTGGGTTCCAATCCAACGCTTGCTTGCAGATTTTGCTTCCGCCCCTGCTTAGAGTGTGGTCGACCCACCTAAACTTTCGCTATCAAATTTCTGTCGCTATCGGCTTTTGATGACATCGACGATCACGATCGTTGGAGCTCCAATTGTGAAGTCACTATGTACGAATGATATACCGCAGACACCCATCGATCAAGGCCAGCAGCCGCTGAGTGTTCTCCACTGATACACAACAGGTTTCACTGGTGTAGAGCAGCACAAATTTCACGTTTGAGCTGAAAAATCGGATTTTGGTGCGTTGACTAATCTGACTGTTTTTCTACACATTTCTTGAACTCACAAAAGCAGCCCTCGCCTTCCCGATCACTTGACTCGCAATAGTAGCCCTCGGGAAATCACAGGAAGCTTTTGAAAAAAATCTGGTGACTTTCTCCGTCCTGCACAGATATGAAATCAAGTCACTGTATCCATCCCACATCGTTCCTGCTTCGAATGAGCCCAATATCGGGTTCGACGGGATCCGAGATTAAATCACAGCGTAAATTAACTTAGAATTAATGATCACGTCAACAGTTTCGTTGCTGTTCGGAGCGGAGCGACGCAACGCGGAGTTCCTGTTCCAAGGCGCAACGAACGCATCCTGCCGGCCGCCCGGGCCGGAGTTATCCGATAAATCGCAGGCGGGGTTGCACCCGAGACAGCCTCTAGCCAGCAGCAGCAGCAGCAGCAGCGCCGGCGTTAATAATCGTTTATTATCGTTAAGCTGGTGAACGATCGCCTTTGACTGATGACGAGACGAGAGTGAGGCTTTCGTTCGCATTGTGTCCGTCCGCGGCTATAAAGGAAGTATTTACTATCGGATGGCCATTGTTGAGATTAATGAGAAATTGCTTTCGCGCGGAGGAGTTTCGTAAATCAGCGAACACGGTGGCTGGCTGTGATGGTGGTGCCGGGCATTGATAAGCACACCTTCCTGATTTGGACATGACGACGACGACGACGACGATGAGATAATCGAACAATGTGACAATGAATGGGTTTAATTTTGTCATTTCGGTTGATTGCAAGGATTATGGACATAAGATTTTTTTTGATGAACTGTGGATGTTCCACGGTACGTCCAATGTGAGAGAATGTTTTGTTATTAAATTTGGTGCGTAGCGTACAGTTGTTTAAATATCCATTAGTTTTACTCGGACTAAACGTCTGTATATGAACTGCGGAGTTTCAATCTTCATTTTAAACCACACACTTATATGGAAGCTCACTATAGAACATGCAATTGTATTTTCCAACGTGTGCAACCTTACTCTCTGTTGGCTAGGCCATCACGTCTCCAGAAATCCATAAATCATTTAATTGTACTCTGGATTCGTTACCTTTAGTGAAAGAAGACCATACTTTTGCAGGTCCATTGGCTAACTGGTTTGGAGAAGGGGAGGGTGGGGGGATGTTAGGAGGAAGGAAATGCTTCTTCAAAGAATATTTATAAGCATGTTGTGCGTATTCACATGTGCTTTGAAAGTCTCACACATAGACATAGACGATTCATTCATTGGTTTAAAGTAATTTACTACGGAAAGGTCTGGCCAAGGATTCAATAGTTAGGTTAGTCGATACATATGTAGTATCATAAACGACAAAGGACTTGACCCTGCAGTAACGTTCAAGAGAAATGTATTTAATTATATATTGCAAAGGTGTTTCCTTTAATCCATGGACAGGATTTATTTTTCAAATATAGTTGTATGTGGTTTTGTC
The DNA here is from genome assembly GCF_035046485.1 of Aedes albopictus. NCBI lineage: Eukaryota > Metazoa > Arthropoda > Insecta > Diptera > Culicidae > Aedes > Aedes albopictus. Next base: position 390,163,470 of record NC_085138.1, on the reverse strand, counting down.
TTCGGTTGCCAGCTTCTGCTTGGTACATCAAAATTTAAAACTCCATTCCAGACATGTTATGGTAACATCAGAGCTGGTTAATCAACGATTTCAAATTCTTGTGCCCTTTTTCTGGCGCTGCCCCATAGGAATGCCTTCAGTATTGTGCCGGATATAATTTGGGTAATTTTTCCCAACCTGAAGGGTATTCCTAACTAAACAAATTTTTAAACACAATGTAATCATTCATAAGTGGTAAAGTGTCTTTAATAAATATTAATAATAATAATAACAATGTAATCTATTTTTCTCTAGAAATACGATTGGTCTTTCCTGTTTCTCATCATAAAAAAAATGTAAGTTTTCCCAAGAGGCTGCAGATTGGCCGTGTGACTTACAAAATCTTCGGAATACCGAAGAAGATTCTGGTGAGATTACCAAAATAATATCTGGAGAAATATCTGAGGAAATTTCCGGAGTAACTTCCAAATTAATTTCCGAAGGATTCCTGTCGCCGAAGCCCCTCGGCGTTGATACCACCTCAACAATACCAACCCTGCCAGTCGACACAACCGTCTGTATGACAGCGCGTCACGTATCGGATGACAATGAACGCTGTCAGGGCAGATGAGATGACTAAACAGATTGAGGACAAAGCGGATCGAAAAGTGAAGTACAATCTACGAAGATCACGTTATCTGTTACTTAAAAGCTATATTTTACGCTAAAGTTATTTTCTTAATTACTATTCTTACATGCAAGTGAATTCTCAGGTAGATGAGTTTGTAAATTTATAAATTGGCCTTAAACTAAGCATTTATCCTAAACTTAGAATCTATATATACAACTCTAACCTATTACGTACGGAGAAGCTGGGCGAAATCTAGACTTGATTGATTAATTCTATGAGGTGAGAATTTCATATCTTTTAGTGCAAATCCACTATTCATGCAACATAAATTTTAATAGGACTGAATAGTAAAACAGTGTGTGCAGGAAGTTAGTGCCGGAACGAGAGTAAAAGACACACATATATGCACTAAACGTAAGGAATTACACATTAAAACTTAACCCTAAAACATGCCCTAAAAATATTGTGTACATGCACAGGAATTAAAAACGGTCCTAAACTTCGGACGAATAAAGGCCGCTACGAATTCGGAAACCATACATGGTCTTTTATTGTTACCGCGATACGCTAGTAACAATTCCGTTAGTAAATTATTGAACTAACAAATGAAGAACTATGTGGTCTAGCACATATAAAATCTCTAAAAGTATTCTTGAAAAGATCGCTGGAGGAATCCGAGTTGAATTCCTGTAGAAATAAAAAAAAACAGTTTACTTAATACCTTAAGAAACTGTTTGAGAAATTTCTGTTTGAATTCCTAAGGGAATCTTTTGAGATATTTTTAGAAAGATCCCTGAAGAAACTGGATGATTTTTCGAAGAAAAAAATTGAGCACGTTCTTTCGAAGACATCATTGGAGCAATATCTGAAGAAACAAATGGATGATAATCTGAAATATTCCTAAAAATCTCCAGTGAAGCTATAACAGAAATTGCCGTAGAAATTCATAGGAAATGTCTGTGGACTGATTTCTTAGAAAAATCTTGAAAAAAAAGCGAAGACAAATTCCAAAAGTGTGGAGGAAATTCAAAAGCCGTGAAGAATTTCTAGAAAAAAATCTTGTCTGAAGAAAGCTTTGGTTAATACCCTGAAAAACTTCATGAAAACTTATCTGGAAGAATTTCGTAAAAACTGCTGCTCATTTTTTAAAGTAATCCGTGAAGGAATTTATGAAAAAAACAATCATGATTCTTTAGAAAAAAAAATGTGAGTAGTTTCTAAAAGAATTTCTAAAGGAATCCTCCAAAAAGTTTCTGAAAGATAAAAATCTGAAAAATACCTGCAAGATTTTCTCAAAGTATTATTAAGAAAATTGCTGGGAAAATCTCAGGAGGAATTTCCAAAAATATTTCTGAAGCATATTTCCAAATGAATCCCAGGACGATTTCAAGAAGCAAAACATGAAATAATTTCAGTGGTAATTTCTGGAGGAATGTTTGTAGAAATTTCCTAAGGAATTCGAAGGAATTTTCGGAAGATTTCTCAAAAACCCCCGGAAAAATTTTTGAAAAATTTTCAAAGGATTGCCTGTAGAAGTTTTTGAATCAATATCTAGAGGATTTTCTGAAAATTGTATTCTATAATATCCCTGGAGGAATTTCTGAATTAATTCGTAGAAGTACTTCAGAACCATTGCTAAGAGATTGTTTGTGAAAATTCTGGAGGAAACTCCAGAGGAATTTCTGAAGAATTTCGAAAAAAATAATTCTAGAGTAATCTAAAAAAATTCTAGAGAAATTTTGAAAGATTCTTTAGATTAATTTCCAAAGAAATTTGTGGAGGAAAGGTATTCAATTTAAGCAATTCGTACCAGCTTTGCCACTAGTATTCAAGTGGAGTGCACTTGTTGATAATTTTGTTTAAAGAATCCTAGTAGAGTTTCTGTAGATTTTTTTTTGGAAAAAAATCAAAAAGAAATCCATTGGAGAATTTTTGTGAAAGTCTTGGGATATTTTCTGAAAAATCTCCGTACGCGGTTGTGTATCTGAATAATTTTGCAGAGGAATATCTGGAAAAATTCTGAATTAATATGTAAACGAAATCCTGAAGGAATTTCTGTGTTTCTAAAAAAACGGAGCAAAAACTTCTCAAGGAATTCATTCATAATATTCTAAAAAAACCTAGTGGAATTTCTGAAGGAATCCCTAAAGCAAGCCAAGAAGAAAATTTTCCATTGATTTTTTTGAAGAGTTTCTGAATGAATCTTTGAAGAAATTCCAGGGACAATTTCTGGAGACTAGCCGGAGCTAGAGCCGGGGCCAGTGGCGTAGTGGTTATACGTTCACTTCATAAGTGAATGGTCATGGGTTTGATCCCTAATCCGGTACTTGTAATCAGGGATGGGAACATTCACTTACGAAGAGTTACACTCACTTGCTGTTTTCTCAGCACAGAAGCGTGCAATCAAGAAACGATGTATGGGTGACTTTTGGCTTGTGGTTTTGTCTGAAAGTTTGCTGAATAGAGTAAGGGTGGCAAACCCATACCAAAGTCGCGACAGACTTGTGAAAGTGACTCTCCACAAGGTGAGTGTAATTTACATTCACCTCGTGGAGAGTTGTCTTCGCAGCTCCCTGACGCCTTCGATATGCGTGTGCGACCCATACTTTATTCGGCAAACTTTTAGACAAAACCAAAAGGCAAAGGTCATCCATACACCGTTTCTTGATTGCACGCTTCTGAGCTGAGAAAACAGCAAGTGAGTGTAACTCTTCGCAAGTGAGTGTTTCCATCCCTGCTTGTAATTTTTCATCAGTTGCTCTTCCCCCAGAGAGCTGCTGACACCTCACTCTTTTCTGAGCATATGCTCTAACGGACCCGAAAACTTGAATATCGTCTAACGGCAACTCATAACTGGAAAAGGAACAAAAGTCACACATCAACATCCTCATTCTCACCATTCTACCATGGACATGGTAATGGCACCCAGTTCGATATAGTAGAATTAGAATACATTTAGGCGTTGTACAAAAGTGTAAGTGCAGCTGCCAATTGGAATCGCTCACGTCCCAAGCAACACACATGTTATATAAAAGCTACGACAGCGCAAGTTTTGGTTGTATAGAAGTTTATTTTACGTTATTTCAACACAATGTTAGAATTACGTAAAATAAACTTCTATACAACCAAAACTTGCGCTGTCGTAACTCTATTATAACATGTGTGTTGCTTGGGGTACTGCCCTACTGGACGAAAGAGCTGTAAATCAGGTTAGGTGGTTGAAGAATAAAAAAACTGGGAAATCCTTGGCGAAATTTCCGAATTGATCCCTCCTGGAGGCAGTGCTGAAAATTCCATTTTGACCTATTTAGATTCAATCACCTGCAGTTCATTTCAGAAGCAGTGCTAACATTGTTAAATCAGAAATAGTCAGGGCTGAAAATCGTCGCCGTACGACCAAAAAAGTCGACGACGAGAACGAAAACTAGATCGTCATCGTTGCTCGTTCCACATCGGATGACTCAGTCAAGCCAGCGAATCGTCGTGAAGGGCTTGCATCGTGACGAAAACAAAATCTTCATTCGCTTTGTTTCGCTCTTCGTCCAAGTGCGTCTAGCCGACGGAGTCAATGTTGCCACCAGCAACACAAAAAAAAAAGATTTTGATAAAAAAATAATTGCACCTGGAATCAAACAACGAACCTCTAGATTGCCAATCCAGCACTCTTACCAACTGAGCTAGTGAGGTTTCACACCACCGTAAGTGCCGAAACGCCAATAAAAGCTATTCCCAGTTGGCGTTCGCTTGGTCCGTCGTCGAGTCGTTTCCAGAGAACAAAGAGGACGACGAAAAAGTTGGTGGATGACTATTTATGATTGAGCTTCGTCGTGAAGCCCGCAGTTGGCGACGAAAAGGCTAATCGTCGCCGTTGTTCTTCCGGACGAAGATTGTTTTATTGTTATCTTCACGCAGTGGTGACGAGAAGGACGATTGTCAACCCTGGAAATAGTTACTCTACAAGTACACCCCAAAGAAATGACATCACTATTGCGCCCAATTGTGAGTTAGTCCAGAAAAACCCTTCCATGTTTTATTATTTCACGAAACATTTTATGAGTTTGGCGAGAATTCTTCCAGAAATTATTAGAATATTCTCCAGGATCATCTCCAGGTAAACTTTTAGGGACATCGCCAAAAGTTCTTTTGAGAATTCTTGGACGATTTATCAAACATTTTCTGGAATGTTTACATAAAAAATATTATCGCAGGATTTAACAATGATTTCAGTAAGAATTCCTTTTTAAAATGCATTCATGTACATTAGAGTGGGTCAACGTTGTATGGAGAAACTTTAAATTTGGTCGTATCAACCCGGAACAAAGCTTTTTCAATCTATTTATGCGTCCAAAACAACTGTGCAAAATTTGGGAGCGATTGGTTGTGTCCCCGTATTCCGCATTGCGATTGAAATTTGTATGGAAGTTAGTATGGGAAAACGTACTTTTTTGCATTTTACTCATAAGTTGAATTCTTTTGTCAAATACCATGTACATAATGACGTTAAAGTATAGCCTAGGATATGCAGAAAAACTTTGCCGAAGACCGCAAAGTGATCCGACGCTTGTGAAAAAAGTTATTCGCCTGGAAACTTAGGCCAAAAATTGAGATTTTATTATTGATGTTATTCCTTTACATGTTAAACGTTAAGCACCACCGGGCAATCTGTTCGTTATAACTTTTTTCACAAGTATCGGATCACTTTGCAGTCTTCAGCAAAGTTTTTCGCCAGGCTATACTTTAACGTCATTAGTTAGATTGTTTTAGACAAAAAAAATTAATTTATGAGAAAAATGCCAAAAAGCAAATTTTCCCATACTAAATTCTATACAAATTTCAATTGCAATGCGGAATAAGGGGAAGAAACCAATCGCTCCCAAATTTTGCACAGTTGTTTTGGACGCTAAAAGGAATTGAAAAAGCATTGTTCCAAAAAATCGACTTTGTTGACCCAATCTAAATTGTACATGTATTTCTTTGAAAATTTCTCCAGGGATTACTCAGGAGATTCTTTCAGGAATTCACCCAGGAATTTTCCGTGACACTTCTTTATAAGTTTCTTAAAAAAAATCTTGAAAGAATAATTTTGAAACTTGTTCACGGGTTTCCTCAGATATTTTTTTCCGAAATTTCTCCTGGGATTCCATAAACGATTTTATAGAGTATTTTTTTTTCAAAGATGACCTCAAATATGAACTTATAATATTTTCATTCCTTCATTTATTTCTATAAACATTTCTGACATAATTACTGCAGAAATATTGTCAGAATTTTTTCTAGGGGTTTTTCTTAGTCATTTCTTCGTAAATTCTTCTAGAAATTGTTAAGAATTTCGTATAGGAATTTTACCAGAGGTGTTAACAGGAGTTCTTCCAAACGTTTCTTGAAAAGAATGTTTTTTTTACAAAGATTCGGAGATTCTTTCAATAATGTCTTATTCACAATTTTGTTCAGAAACATTTTCAAAATTTACTCCTAGAATTTCTCCTTAAGTTCCTTCATATATGACTCCATTTAGTCAGGGATTTTCTCGGGTATTTATTTGACCATTTTTCGAGAAAACTCTCAACGGGTTTCTCCAATAGTTCCAATCCAGGCATTGCTTTGGATTTATTCAATTTCTTCAGAAATTTCTCAAAAATCTTTTTCATAGTCTAAAAGAAAAGCATTTAAAGAATTCCTCCAGGATTTCTATTTGTTACTGCAGGAATTCTTTCAGAAAATTCTCCAGGTAGTAGTTAAAGGAGGATTTTTGTTCACAAATCCCTTCAGAAATTATGTGAGAAATTTTTGTAAAAATTCCTTCAAAGGCATCTTCTGTAGTTCTTCCAAGGATTCGTTCAGAATATCCACTAGGAATTTTTCAGTAATTTTTTGAGGGATTTCTTTAAGACTTTAAGACCTGTACTTTCGTCTGCAATTTCTTGCACAGTTTTTTCAAAAGATTTCCTCAGAAACTCTTCTACGGATTTTTTCAAGAACCCCTCAAATATTTTTTCCTTGCAATTATGTACTTGACTTACAGAGTTCCTTCATAAGTTTCTCATATTTTTTTCTGATAATTAAGGAGTTGTTTTAAGATGATCCTTCAGGTATTCTTCTAGGCATTCATCCAGGAATTGCTTGAGAGACAACTTCAGAAATTACTTCAGAACTTTTTGTTCAAGAATTCTTAAAAAAAAATACAAGAATTTCATCTAGGTGTTTCCAATGGTATCTCCAAGACATTTTGGGGAATTTCTTGATACAATCTTTCAAGGTTTTCTTAGAAATTCCTTCAGGGGTTCCTTGTTTTTTTTAGCGTGTTTGTGCAGTATCTGGAAAAACTTCTGGAAAATCCGGGGAGGAATATCTAAACAAATTGTGCAGGAATCTCTCAAGAAATCCCATGGGATATATGTAATGCAATCACAAGAGTCATTTCGTTTTAAAGTCTCTGTTGGAATTTCTGTAAAAATCATTGAAGGAATTTCTCAAAAAAAAACTTGGAGAAACCTTGGAATGAATTTCCTAAGCAATCCATGCAGGAGTTCTAAAGACATTAAAAAAAACTTCAGAAAAACTACATGGAAGAACTTTTTGATAAAGCTCTAGCTGAAATGCCTGAAACAATCCCTATCCAGAGAAGGTTTATAAAAAAGTTCTTAACATAACTTCTGGAGTAATCTCTAGAACAATTTGAAGAACATTTTAAAATATGCTAAGATCTTTTTAAAGAATGAAAGGAAGAATGCCAGAAAGATGACATTTTAAGACAGTTCTTAACCCATCAGCGCGCGCGCTGTCGTAAAAAGTACAACACTACCAAAAAACCTCGCCTTTCGCGGTAAAGTTTCGGTTGGTTGATGGCGTGCGACCTGGAAGATTGAAAGGCTTTCATGGTAGAATTTCTTTAAAAAAAATCCCTAGAAAATTATCTGACGAAATCGCTGAAGAAAGGAGGATTTTTTAATGAATTTCCTATGATATCCATGAGAAATTTAAAAGATCCCTGGAGAAAATTTTTGAAAGGATGATTGATTGTTTTTTAAGCCCGTGGAGAAATTTGAGGGGTTTTTATTTATTTATTAAAAAATTGCCAACATATTTATTTTTTTTTGATTTTTGCTCACAAATCCCTTCCGAATTTACGTGAGAAATCTCTTCCAAGGATTCGTTCAGAAAATGCACAAGGAATTCATCAGTAAATTATTGAGGAATTTCTTTCAGACTTCATTCAGTACTTTTGTCTGCAACTTCTTGCACACGTTTTTCAAGAGATTTCTTCAGAAATTCCTCTACGGATTTTTCCAAGAACCCCTGCAGAAGTTTCTCAAGTATTTTTTCCTTGAAATTATGTACTTGCAATGTTCCTTCATAAGTTTCTAACGATTTTTTTTTCTGATAATTAAGGAGCTGTCTTAAGATGATTCTTCTGGTATTCTTCTAGGCATTCATCCAAGAATTGCTTAAGAGACAACTTCAGAAATTACTTCAGAACTTTTTGTTCAAGAATTCTTAAAAAAATACAAGAATCTCTTCCAGGTGTTTCCAAAGGTATCTACAAGAATTTTTGAGGGATTTCTTGAAGACAATCCGCCAAGGTTTTCTTAGAAATTCCATCAGGGGTTCCTTAATTATTTTAGTATTTTTGGGCAATATCTGGAAGAACTTCTGAAAAATCCGTGCAGGAATATCATAACAAATTGTGCAGGGATCTCTCAAGAAATCCCAGGGTATATGTCTGATGAAATCACAAGAGTCATTTCTTTTAACCTTTTGGAGCCGATTTTTTTCGCCGCTGTCGACGCAACCTCGCTGGTGTCGAACACGTTTGTTATGCTCGGTTTCATCGCCGGGGTAATATATGACCCCTCCGGCTCCAAAGGGTTAAACATCTTTGTTGGAATTTCTGCAAAAATCATTGAAGAAATTTCTCAAAAAATTCATGGAGAAACCTTGGAAAGAATTTCCTAAGCAATTCCTGGAGGATTTCTAAATAAATTTTAAGAAAATTTTCCAATAAATTACATTCTGTGAAACTCCTGCAACAATCTCTATCCAGAGAGGATTTATAAAAAAGTTCTTATTATAACTTCTGCGGTTATTCTCGAACAGATTAAAGAAAATTCTTAAGGATACTGAGAAATTTCTGAAAGAATGAAAGGAAGAATGCCAGTAAGAAGGAATTCTAAGAGAATTCTCAAAAGGCATTCATGGCAGGATATCCTAAAAAAAATCCCTGTAAGATTATCTGAAAAAAATCGCTGCAGAAATTTCTGAAGAACCTGGAGGATTTTTGGATGAATTTCTTAAGATATCCATGAGAAATTTAAAAGATTCCTGGAGAAAATTTTTGGAAGGACGTTTGATTGTTTTTTTGAACCCGTAGAGAAATTTCAGGAGGAATTTGAGGGGTTACGATTTATTTATTAAAAAGTCGCCAGAATATTTATTGTTTTTGTAAGGATTTGTTAATCACAAAATTCTCTAGTAAGAAAAAGTTTTTTATTCTTTCAAATTTGAGAAGCACAGCATTAAAAAAAATGGCACAGAAAACTTTTCTTGTATTTGTGAAGCTATAAATAAGACCGATCTTTATATATCTAGTAAGGCTAAAATAATTCTCAACTCCACTGAGAAGATATTCTCTTACATGTATAGAAATACAAAAAAAACACCGTCTGTTTTTCTTATATTTACTAGGGTGCTCAAGCTAGGAGGTGATTTTTTTTGTATGATCTCATGAGCTGATAACTCAGTGAGTAACTTGGGGTAACCCCGATGACACTATTGCAAAGGCACTCAAATTTCTGTCGCAGTTTGGCAAATCAATAACAGACCAAATTGAAAGCATCATTCGGCTTCTGGAATCACATTCGTACAAAACCTCGCACCAGATACAGTGTCGGACAAAATAATAAGACCACCGGTCCTATTTCATACAAAATGGCCATGTTTGACGATATGGTACTCGGTTTCTAGTAAACCGATTTAGCAGAAATTTTGACAGCCGACATGAAGTTACGGGAATTTTGATTTGTATTAAATTGATTGAGTTCTGTTCACTACTTTCAAAGTTACAGATATACGGTGCGACAAAATTCTGACACCAAATTTTTATGATGGTTTTTTGTGGTTAAATAAATAAAAATGTCCCCAAGTTTAAATGGCATCCTTAACTTTAGTACTTGTTTATCAATCATCAAGTATCAGATACTCATATATATCCTTTGATAATGGCAATCTGAAAGTGGTCCTATTATTTTGTCGTTTCGTATATCCACAACTTTTGATGTAGTGAACAGAACTCAATCAATTAAATACAAATCAAAATTCACGTAATTCCATGGCGACTGTCAAAATTTCAGCCAAATCGGTTCACTAGAAACCGAGTATCACATCGTCAAACTTGGCCATTTTGTATGAAAAACGGGTGGTGGTCTTATTATTTTGTCCGACACTGTAGTTTCACTACAGTATCTACCAGTGCAGTGGAAAACTATTTGCCATTTCATTGGGGTCTGATGCCATTCATTCCATTGCATTAATTCAAATGTATCCAAACTGGTCCAGAGTGGCACATTGCGCCGATATGCGGTTTGGTTGCTCTGTTTGCGATATCTTTATTGTCTCCTCGCATTTCCGTTTGGATTCTCACTAGGTATACTGTTTCGGACACCCACGGGAAACTGCCACTCCGCCAGAAGGGGAACACCGCCGAACTTTGCTGCGCTGCTCCGAGATTCCATCACCACGAAATAGACCGGTCTTCAACACGGTCAGAAACTTTCCCAAGTCGGGGACCGTTGAAAAGTAGGATGGCGCGTTATGGTTTTCGCATCACTCCGCATACGGAACGGGACGACCCACATCTATTTAACGTTTCCCGGAGCGTGGTGACTGCGACGAGCACCGGCCATCATCGGATTCCGTTTTCGAAGCAGGGCGAACGACATGCTGACTAAAGCGGCATCGACTATGCAAAGTGGATTTGAATGATGATAGAGAATTTCGTCCTGTGTCCTAGCCGGGAGGCAGCAAAAATGAGACAAAAGGGTTCACCAGTTCTCCCTAGCATATCAAGTCCAGAAGGGGTGGGAGGTGGTGAAAACTTTGTGGAACTTGTGCTGGGTGCAAGCCGGAATGACCTCCATTTTTGTCACCCAAGGTTTCCTATCTTGGGGCATGGTTACGATGACAGTAAATCTGGGATGTCGTCTGGAACGGGGATATGTTAGTGCAGCCCCAACGCAAGAGCAGTAAGGTACCCCGGGGCAAGTGGGACTTAAAAAAATGCTAGTTTAGTTTTGTCAAGCCAAAAAATTTCAAACATAAATAATTTTATAATTTCAATGGTTCTAAAAGACATTGTTGGTATATTTCTTCTTATTAATGGGCATTAAAACTGTTTCAAAATGTTTACATTCTGTATATTATGCATATAATGAAAAGTTGAGTAGATCTTCATTTACTCCGTATCATGGGGCAAGTGGGACCTATTTGGAATGTTACAAATGGCTATATATGATTGCTGCTTATATGTAAGGTAGCATAAATTATAAATATCTTATGCGAATATTTATGTTTAGCGATTCATGTTAGAAGAGTTTTGTGGTATCGTGCATAAATTACGTAACACATATAATGATAAATCACTGTGAAAAAAAATGATTTAACTCTAGCAGCTCGTGCAAAACAAATTGATTTTTTTTTTCATACAAAAAGCGCCACAAAGTTAAATGCCGAAAGATTTCCAAACTTGCTTTTCATATTACGTAGTTGATGAATCTTGCCAAAAAATTTTTCAAGCTTTACAGATGTTATGTTTTCCCTTACATAAGTTTACGATCATTATATAAATATTTTTAAATCGTGAACTTTGCATAAGTCGTTTTCCATTTTTTTCATTCTTTACGGCTGATTCCTTAACACTCAGTAAAACTCATTATGCAGCGAAAAACGAAAAAATAATAGAATCTGCTTGGATGAAAATATAAAATAATAGATGGTTTCGAAAAAAAATGAACTACCCAAGAATCAGCTATATCATCAGAATAAAAGTAATTAAGTATAATTAAACGGTTCATTACTTAAGGCGCCGATTTACCTTCACTTTTGTGTAAATTTCGACTTAGGCTGAAGAAAGCGAGATTAAACTATGAAAATGTGTTTGTTAACTCTCATAGGTCTCACTTGCCCCAGATGCTGAAATGCACTGGGGCAAGTGAGAGCAGTTGTCTAAAGGTAACAAATGAAAATACAGCTTTTTCGCTTGAAATAATTTGCAAGCACTCCAAATGTTATCCTAAAACCAAAAAAGTTTTACTTTATTTGTTATTCTATTTTAAAACGACGAATGTAGTGGGGTACGCTAATCTCACTTAGTGAATTGAAAATGACACATGAAAAACAATAACATATATGGTCTCTTTATGGTGAGAACAATAACAATTTTTGAATTCAAAGTATCCGTCTATGTGATACCTATGTTTTCCATGAAGAATGTTTGCCTTGAAATAGAAAAATAAAAAAAAATTATAGCTGTAGGTCTCACTTGCCCCGGATTCTCACTTGCCCCGGGGTACCTTATGTTTGAAAGTGGGTCATAATGAAACGAAACTTCTAGAGCGAGACTTTGTTTGGCTGATTTACGAACTGAAATTTTAATTAGCACGAGTTTTGGGATTTATTTGCCTTTTTTGGACAATGGAAGCCAATGTTGAGGCTTGGTTTCTGAGAAAACAATGACATGAAACTCTTACTTCGTTAAATTTCTCCACATCACATTCAGTTGAAACAGTCGACAATAATATGCCATTAATACTCGGTTTGCGGTTGCCATTTTTCACCGTCGACCAGCTCCAAAGCTCGACACATCACATTCCACCTAGTCCACCAAGTTTGCCCGCTACACTTCACGGCTTCTTGTGTCATTGTTGTGTTTTTCTGCGTTTTTGGCCATCATTCTTGCCACATGCCATTCCAACCGAATCCTTCCAGCTTTGGATACCTTCTGGAAGCTGGGTTTGCTGTGGAGTGCAGCGAGCTCGCGGTCAGGACTGCCGCTCAAAGTTTCTAAACAGCTGCACCCTGTACGCCTCCATGGAAATTACTTCAATATTGCACCTTATTAGGAATAATTACAGGGAAACCTCCTCATGAATTATGTTTTCACGATTTTTTTTTTGTATTTTTCACGGAACGGACATTCTTGCAGGAGTTACTTTCACGAGTTCAGCAAGAACTCGTCTAAAGATTCCTTTGAGAATTAGAATGTTTTTCTTCCCGTGAACGTCTTCCTCCATGACGATCTACAGGGACATCTCCAGATATTCTTTTGTGATTCTTCCAGGAATTGCCAATTTTTTTCCGTATGTTTTTTTTTTCGATAGAAATTCTCGCAATTTCTAGAACTATTTCACCGGAATTCCTTCGAAGATTCCTTCAAATATTCCTTTAGAAAGCATTCTTGTCCATGTCTGTTTTAAGGATACCTCCAGAGACTCTTTCAGGAATTCTTCATTTGATTCCTTGAAACTAGTCCACGGTTTTTTTCAGAAATTCAGGGAGCCTTAAGGATTACTACAGAAGATCGTGCATGTATTCCTCTGTTTTTTTTTCAACAATTTCTGAAATAATTCCTCCAGAAATACTAGCAGATTTCCTACCGCAGTATTTCTTTGGTATTTATTTAGAAATTATTTTAGAAACTTCTTAACAAATTCTTCTATAGTAGGGTATTGGTTCCCTTATTAAGCATGTGGCTCCCATTTTCATCCCACGAAAAACAAAGGATTGAAGCGCTGTTTGTTTTGTTTCTTATTTTTGTATTTTTTGTTAGAAGTAAGCACCCATGAAAACAAAAAGAACGGAGTCAATCGTTGCCGTAATCGCTTGTTTTGGAATAGGATGAAAATGGGAGCATGAGATTAGTGATGGCACATACCCTAATAACACCAGGGGTTTTTCACAAACTCCTTTATAGGTGTCTTTAAAAGATGCAATTCTCGGAGATTTTTTACGGAGATTCGGTTTTCTTTCAGAAATTCTTTCAGATGTTCCTCTACGGTTTTCCCCAGAAATTTGTTTTTTCCCACTAACTCTTTCAGAAATTATTTTTGGAATTTCTTCAGAGGTTTCCTCATTTATTACTTCATATATTTAGGGACTCTCTCAGCCATTTATTTAGGAATTTCTCTAAAAAATCTCTAGAGATTCTTCGAAAAGTTCCTCCGAGAGTTTCTCTAGATGTTCCTACAGGATTTCGTCCAGGGATTTCTTAGTATAGAATCAGACCTTTTTTTCACAGCAAGGACGCCGAATGATCATCGCTCTTTTTTGAAAATCTGTAACCCATACAAAAATAAAATAGCTCTTTAATTTACATGGAAGCTCAAAAATCTATATGATACAGTTAAATTTGTATATATAGCATCCCTGCTTCACGAATACTTTCAAAAAATGTTTCGGTACATAATGCTTCAGGAAATTTATTCAAATATTATCTCAGCAACTCCTTCAGAAACTTATCCAGAGTTGATTCGTTAGTATTCATCAAGGAATTTTTCAAGATACTATTTTATGAATACCTCCAGTTCTGCCAGGTATTCTTCTAATTTTCAGATTTTTTTTTTGTGATTCTAAAATAAATTCCTCCAGATTTTTTTGTTTGTTTCTGATGGGTTTTCTTCGGAAGTTTCTCTAATATTTTAGTGATCTGTGTGTACTAATGCTGCGTTAAAAAGCTGTACAAGATTTTTTTTCTCAGAATTCCAAGGAGATTCTAGGGATTCCTTTAGAAAATCTTCTAGGAATCTTTCAAAATTTGATGAGAGATTTCCTCAAAAAAATCATTAATGAAGTTGTCCTAATTTCTTCAGATATTCCTCTACGGGTTTCTCCACGAATCCCTTCAGAAATTTCTCAAGAATTTTTTTTTGGAATTGCTTCCAGAGTTATTCCAGAAGCTTCTGATTATTTTCTTTCAAAAAAACTGAGGAGTAAAGATAACGTCAGAATTGCTTCAGAAATGTTTGTCTGGAAATTTCTCCAGAAAATTTTCATGAATTTCTCCTAGGAATCCCCAAAGGTTACACATGGCGTTTTTAAGAGATTACTTTAGGTAATCTCAATTCCTCAACAAATTCCTGAAGGAATCACAGGAGGTATTTCTGAAAAGACCGCAGGGGCAAATTGTGTAAATTATTGGTTTAATTGAAAAAAAAATCCACAGCTCTGGTGAGATTTGAACTCACGACCCTTATTCGCTAGACAAGTGCTTTACCAACTAAGCTACCAAGCTAATTAATGACCCGACATTTCTGAAAGAATCTGTGTGGGATTTTAAAGAAATGTAAGAGATATTTCTGAAAGGTCATTTGGAAAAAAAATCTCTTGCTGAAATTCTACAATCGTCTCTGGAGATGTTTTTGAAAAGATTCCAATAGAAGTACAAGCAGAAATTTCTAAAAGAATCCCTGTATGAATTTCTAAAGAAATTTCCA
The DNA here is from genome assembly GCF_035046485.1 of Aedes albopictus. Classification (NCBI taxonomy): domain Eukaryota; kingdom Metazoa; phylum Arthropoda; class Insecta; order Diptera; family Culicidae; genus Aedes; species Aedes albopictus. Next base: position 390,148,377 of record NC_085138.1, on the reverse strand, counting down.
GCAGAATCCATGAAAAAGTCTCAGAAGAATTTTTGTATGAATCTCTAGAAAAATAACTGAAAAAGTCCCAGGAAACTCTTGAAGGAGTCGCAGAAAGAGTTTCATGACAAACATCCTGAAAAAAAAAATGTAAAAACTCCTCGAGAAACCCTTGGTGAAATTTCTGGTAAAGTGTATTGATAATTTTTTGGAAAATTCCTGGACAAAATATTTCATAACATTCGTGGAGGATTTTCTGGGAATTTTCCTGATTTGTGAATCGTTTCCTTAGAATCAGTGGAGACATTTTTTAATTTATGTTTAAAGGAAATACCGGAGAGATTTTCGGGAAAACATGGAACTGGAGGAAATCCTGAAGGAACATCTGTAAGAACTCCTGCAGGAATCTCTTGAAAAACTTCTGCCTGAATCACTAAAAGGAACAATATAAGAATCTCCAGAGCAGGGATGCCAGATGATTTATTGAAAAATCTGTATCGCTATTTCCAAAGATCTGTATCCCATACAAAATTTGGGTAAAAATCTGTATCCCATACAAAAATAAAATAGCTCCCTCTAACTCAAAAATCTGTATTTCATATAAAACGAAATCTGTACGGATGCTCAAAAATCTGTATAATATAGATAAATCTGTATATATGGCATCCCTGCTCCAGAGTAATTCCTGGAAGATTTTCTGGACGAATCTTAAAGAAACTCCTTTACAGATTCCTGTGGTAATTTTCAACGGAATTCAGAGAGCGATTCCTAAGAAAATAACTGGTGAATTTCTTTGATAAACGCTTCCCTTAATTTCTGTAGGAATTTCTTGAAGGCTTTCTTTAAAAATCATTGTATATGTAGAAAACTCTGAAGAAATTCCTAGTGACTTTCTTAGATATTCTTACCGAATCCATAGAAGAATTTCTAAAGTAATCCCTGGAGCGGCTTCAGAATTAGCCCATTAAAATTTATTAAAAAGATACTTGATTGAGCAATTATTTTTTTTCCATTTGGTTTGTATAACATCAAATTCAAGATAAAACTGAATCAACAGTATTTCTCCATAATACACGGTTCGTGGCTACCGCTCTCCATCCTCGGTCGCGCCTAATGCTCGCCAGGTCACGCTACACCTGGTCCGCCCATCGTGCTCTCTGCGCTCCACGCCTTCTTGTGCCAACCGGATCAGTTGCAAACACCAGCTTTGCAGGGTTGTTGTCCGACATTCTTGCAATATACCCTGCCCACCGTATCCTTCCGGCTTTGGCCACCTTCTGGATGCTGGGTTCACCGTAAAGTGCAGCGACCTCGTGGTTCATCCTTCTTCGCCACACACCGTTCTCCTGCACACCGCTGAATGGTCCATGTCTCGTGTCCGTAGAGGACCACCGGTCCTATTAGCGTTTTGTACATGGCGCATTAGGTGTGTGAATAAATATTTTTCGACCGCAGCTTCTTCTGGAGCCCGTAGTAGGCCCGACTTCCGCTGATGATGCGCCTCCGAATTTCACGACTCACTTTGTTGTCAGCCGTCAGTAAGGATCCGAGGTAGACGAATTCCTCCACCACCTCGAAAGTATCCCCGTCTATCGTAACATTACTATCCAGACGGATCCTGTGGAATTCGGTTCCGGCTACCAGCATGTACTTTGTTTTGAGGCATTCTCCAGCAGTCCGACATTTGAGGCTTTCCACGAAGCAGCACGAAAAAAATCCATTTTTTTTTATTTTGCATTTTTGATTTGCATAAAATTTTGCACAGCTGTTCTAATCAATATAAATAACTATTTTTTTATATTTAAACTTTTTATTGAGTCTCGACTAACTTTCAAATAGGGCCTATGAAAAAATGGAACACATGCAAATGAAAAATCATATCTCTGAAACTGCTTGTTTGATCGGAAAACTGTCTTCGGCAAAGTTGTAGATTAATAAATGGCGGCTCTCAGAAAAATACACATTGAAAAATTTATTTAGTTTTTCTTCTAAAAAAACTGAATTTTGTTACTAAAAATTAAATATCTCAAAAATTTATTTTTTTACCTTCGTGATATTTTGTGAGAATAAAGTTCATTCTGTTAGCTACCATCTGTAGAAATTTCATAATGGTAAAAAAATGTACAAAAAAGTTATGGCACTTTGAACATTTTCGGTTGTGTGTTTTTTAGAGTGTATGACGAATTCACGCAAACTCGCCGTAGGGGTTTGGCAAAACTGTCTCAGAATCCGATGGAATTTCTTAGCTTTAAAGACGTATTTTAAAGCAAGATTGCATACGTTGTTTTTTTTTATTTACCTAGACTAATATTGGAAAAGGTCTAAAGTATTTGACCGTTTTTTACTCAATATAACTTAAAAATGACATTACCTACAAAAAAGTTATGTATGGGTGACTTTTAGATAATCATGTGAACTTTCATAACATTGAAAAATGTCAATACGCTTTAAAAGTAAAAAAAAATGCAAATAAGAAAAATTATTTCAATTTGCAAAACATGACATTTTTATAATTATTGAAAATTTTGCCATATATCGCAAGATGCGCACTTTTGAAGAAAAGCATTTCTGAGGTACCGTGATTTCGGGTGAAACTGATCAGTGGGGTGAAATTGATCGACGTGAGGGTCATGTTCATTTGTTAAAAATATTGCTTTAAACTTAAAACAATTTGTAGAAAATGACCATCATCCGGCTAAAGGATTATTGAATGATGAGTTACATGTTTTACAGTCAATTAGTCACATATTTCTGTATTAAATTCAATATTTTCCGTAATTGCGTGTTTGGCGAACCTCAAATACCCTTTCAAACTTTTGTTACCGTGGCTGTATCGCACATGTAATGAATATTCGAATGGATGCTTTTAGCTGCCAAGTATTTGCTAAACACGATTTCATAATCAAAAATTTTATAAATATTCAAATGTATACATAAAATTGCACTTTTCGGAAGTAATCACTTTTTCAGTATGAAAAGTGCATACTTTAAGGCGTTTTCATGAAATTTATTAAATTTAAAACTTGAATAATTAAAATTGAGAAAACTCGTTAAACTTTTGCGCAGCATTTCGCATTCTGGGGTTGTTAATTCAGGTGGAAAACATATTTTTGGCACATGCAAAGGTATTTCATTTACTGATCAATTTCATCCCGAAAGCAAAATTATTGATTTTTTATTTTAAATGATACTTACCTATTGCAATAAAATGATTTGTAGTAAAAGTTTCAATCTCGTTGACTGATGAGAATCGAGGTCGTACTTGTTTATTGCTTTGAGTTTGACTTTCTTTGGGTGATCAACTGTACGTTGGATGATATCTTTAATTGGCAATTCAGTCTAATTTTGTCAATCAAAAAGAACTATATGTTTTCTTAACCCGACGTTTCGGTCCTTATTGGACCTTTTTCAAGGATTCTGTAATGTTTGAGTTTGACCATATGGCTGCATTCGAAATCACGGTAGCATTAGTAGAACATTTTTGACAGCTCCTCCCTTCTTAAAGTATATTCTCCTATACCTAATAGAAGGCTCCTAGCAATATCATAAACTTCCTCTAAAATGCTACGTCTTTAATGGACGGTTCCTAACAACAAATACTTCATGTCATCATTTTGCGTGTTTCTCTTCGGTAGAAAACAAAAGATTTTATCCAGGGCGTTTTTTACAGATATTAAATTAAACATAGCTCCATATGTTTAAATCACAAGTCTATCTAATGCAAAGTATTTATTTTATTCTCTTATGAATAAGAAAACTTTTAAGTTGAAATTCGACTTCTGGTTGATGTTCTGAATTTCTGTGTAACCAATCTGGTGTTCTGGTTCAAAAGAGAATCCTAAATTATATTCTTTGTATTGGATAGATTTATAATTGAAACATGTAAAGCTATGTTCAATATCAATATGTGAAAATCCACGTATAAAAATACCCAAAAATTGGTTTGACTCAAAAAAAAAAAAACATTTTGTGTTGGGATAGATTTAGATAATAGCAATTTAATTACTTTGATCCATTTTGAATTCTATTCTTTTTGGTTGGTGTGGGGTTTGGTTGTCCGAAATAGGATTAATTTAATTTCGCAAATGGGCATGTATTCCAAATTGACTTCAATTTATTTTTTAACTTTTTTTAGCGTGATCGCTTTTTCAATACTTCAATTTTTTACTTGAAAGTTTAACAGCTTTGGCGACGACTGTTTGGTAGACTTTTTGGGTATGTTTTTGTGGCGTTTCAGTCTTTTCGGGGATCAAAAACAACTATATGTTTTCTATTTCCAACGTTTCGATCCTTATTGGATCTTCTTCAGGGAATCTGTAATTTTATTGGACGTTTACATTGGTTTTTAACACATTACGCAACACTTAACACATACCGAATAAGTTGTTGTTTCTTCGTCTAGTAGTTGTTTTTTGAAACATTTTAACTGTCATTCCTTGTTTTTGCTATAAGAAGTTATTGTTAATTAAGGAATACCTAATTGTCACTTACTACTTACAAATTTGTCCGTTTTTTGGAACCGGAAAAACCTTCAAATTTCCAAAAACTGATTTGGTAGTCGGAACCCGGACCGCAATCCACTACTTTTGCGTATAGTTTTCAAAATGACAGTTTAAAGTTCGTTCTATTCGTGTGTTGTATGGTCGGTTATAATTGTGTCAGTGTGGTTGGTTCGTGTTATGTTTACATTGGTTCTGTTTTGGTTATTCGTTCTCGTTCTTTTTAGGTTTGTTATAGAGTGGAGTAGACCAGCGTAGACTACGTTCAGATTGTCTGTGTCAGTACGTTTGTTTACCGTGTGTGGCGTGTTGTATATGTAACAGCTTTCTAAGATGGGAAGATTTGATGGTTTTTGTGTCCTATCTAATATCTTTACATCGTCTAGTCTGAATACATGGTCATTTTCTGCTGCGTGGTCTACTAGTGCTGTCTTTTCTCTAATACTAATGATCGCTGCGTCCGAATTGGTGTGTCCTGCTTCTCTTAGTGTCGTCAGTCTGCGTACATTTGAGCGATGTCCCGATATGCGTGTTTTCAGCTTCGTCGTTGTCATTCCAATGTAGCAGCCATCACAGTTGTTGCAGTCGATCTTGTATATTACATTACTTTGGTCGTCATTATCTGTCTTGTCTTTAATTGGTGGTAGTATTGCGCCAACCGTGTTTGTTGTTTTGGTGGCTATTCGTGTAGGATATTCCCTTCTCAGTGTTTTTATTATCTGTTGTGAGAGTCCTTCGATATTGGTGAGCGAACGAAAAACGGTTTCTCCCTCATCTGGTCTGTTTTCGTTCGCTTCCATAGCTGTTTCCACTTCTTGTCTACGTAGTTTCACTCTATTGATGACTCGACTGATCAACGTGTTCGGATAATCGTTAATCAGGAGTTGGCGACGTATCACACTTTCAACTTCGTTATCTCGACTGTTCGTCGAGAACGTGTACACCCGTTTGGCGAAATTGAAAGCAACATTCATTTTTTGCGAAAAAGAGTGAAGAGATCGATAGTTAAGAAACCGTCCCGATGATATTGGTTTCATATACCATTCTGTTGTAATAGCTTGGTTTAGGTTTCTGGTTAAAACCATATCCAGGAACGGCAAGCGATTTTCCTTTTCTCGTTCAATTGTGAACTGTAGGTTTTCATCTTGACCATTGAAGATTTCTTGGACCATTTCAATTTTATCCTCTGGAAGAGCGAGGAACAAGTCATCCACATACTTTTTTATATATGGAATTGGAAATGGTACAGCCTCTACTGCCTGATCAAGAATGTCTTCCATTACCAGATCGGCTATCATCGGAGAGAGTGGGTTCCCCATAGCAGTGCCAAATTTTTGTTTATAGAAAGAGCCACCAAACGAAAAATAGCTACATTCTATGCAGAAAGTGGTTACCTCCAAAAATAGGTCAAGACAGATGTCGGTGTGTGCGCTTATTTCCTCCCAGTGTTTTATGATACTTTTCCGAACAAGTGTTTGCGGAATGCACGTGAATAAGGAGACGACATCAAATGACACCATGACGTGTCCCTCTGGTAGGGTAACCGTGTTCACCCATTCGCAAAACTGATACGAGTCCGGGATGTTGTACTCACTGTGTATCGATCGAACCAACCACACTGACACAATTATAACCGACCATACAACACACGAATAGAACGAACTTTAAACTGTCATTTTGAAAACTATACGCAAAAGTAGTGGATTGCGGTCCGGGTTCCGACTACCAAATCAGTTTTTGGAAATTTGAAGGTTTTTCCGGTTCCAAAAAACGGACAAATTTGTAAGTAGTAAGTGACAATTAGGTATTCCTTAATTAACAATAACTTCTTATAGCAAAAACAAGGAATGACAGTTAAAATGTTTCAAAAAACAACTACTAGACGAAGAAACAACAACTTATTCGGTATGTGTTAAGTGTTGCGTAATGTGTTAAAAACCAATGTAAACGTCCAATAAAATTACAGATTCCCTGAAGAAGATCCAATAAGGATCGAAACGTTGGAAATAGAAAACATATAGTTGTTTTTGATCCCCGAAAAGACTGAAACGCCACAAAAACATACCCAAAAAAACTTGAAAGTTTACACAAATTCCTTAAAGTCACACATACCACACTTTTTTGCAGGTCATGTTATTTTTAAGTTATATTGGTATAAATAAAATAGTCAAAAACTTAAGCCCTTTTCAAATATTAGTGTAGATAAATTTAAAAAAAACAACAAAGTATGCAACGTTGCTTTAAAGTACAAAGTCTTCATACCTACACAATTCCTTTGAAATCTGAGAAGGTGCTGCCAACCCCAAAATCTAGTTTGCGGGAAATTCGTCATGCACTCTAAAAAAACACGCAACCAAAAATGTTCAAAGGGCCGTAACTTTTTTGTACATTTTTTTACCACTATAAAAATTTTACAGATGATAGCTAACAGAATGAACTTTATTCTCACAAAAAAAAACACGAAGGTAAAAAAATAACTTTTAGAGATATTTAATTTTTAGTAACAAAATTCAGTTTTTTTAGAAGAAAAACTAAATAAATTTTTCAATGTGTATTTTTCTGAGAGCCGCCATATATTATTCTACAACTTTGCTGAAGACACCTTTCCGATCGAACAAGCCGTTTTCGTGTTATAATTTTTATTTGCTTGTGTTCCATTTTTTCATAGGCCCTATTTGAAAGTTAGTCGAGACAAAATATGAACTTTTGATATGAAAAAATGGTTTCTCACATGAAAAGGAATAGTATACAAAAATATCAAGTAAATTAAAAACATCGATTAAAATGGATTCGTGCTGGTCCGTGGAAAGCCTCATTTGTAGCTTCGCGTTTCAGGCGGGTGTACAGCTCTGCCACTATTCCAAATGTTCTGGCGATAATGTCGATGTCGTCCGCAAATTGACCGGATTTTGTGGAAACCGTTACCCGGCTGTTGAGCCCAGCTCGTCGCATCACACCTCCCAAAGCGATGTTGAAGAGTTGGCATGAGAGTCCGTCACCTTGTCGCAGTCCCCGGCAAGATTCGAATGTACTGGATAGTTCACCCGAAACCCTTACACAGTTTTGCACACCGTCCATCGTTGCTTTAATCAGTCTAGTCAGCTTCCCAGGGAAGCCGTTTTCGTTCATGATTCTTCATAGCTCTCACGGTTGATACTGTCGTATGCCGCTTCGAAGTCGATGAACAGGTGATGCGGTGGGACCTGGTATTCACGGCATTTCTGGAGGATTTGCCGTACGGTGAAGATCTGGTCCGTTGTCGACCGGACGTCGATTAAGCCGGCTTGATAACTTCCCATCTCGAGTAGAAGTAAAAATCAGAACAATATCATCATTTGATATTCCTCAGTGAAGTACTCAAGATCATAATTAGCTATTGGTTTGTTTGACATAAGAGATAAAAGATCAAAAATAAGATCAAAAATTAGTATGGGGAAGAACATAATAATATCTCATTTTGATGTTATAAGATCAGACCAATATCTGGGGAGATCTGGGCTGTAGCACATCTAACCAATATCATAAAATGATCTGACAGATGGATTAAAGTAAAAAAAAAGAAAAATGGCCGCGACCAGAATCGAACTTATGACCTTGAGATTTATGGGCAGTGACATTACCACTGCACTACGACTCATATCTGAAAATAGGAGGTAACAAGAGCATCAAGTTCTACGTTTTCCAAGGTGTTTGCGAGTCATGGTAGTTGTGTTGGTTTGGTCCCGCCATGTTGTAGATAAGTGTGTGAAAGAACTAATTATGATCTTGAATAGTAGTTTTCAGATCTTACAATTTTCGGATGTTATAGATGAATGTGTCAAAGAACTGATTTTGATCTTGAGCAGTAATTTTCAGATCTTTCGATTTCTGGATGTTTCAGATGGAAATGGGAAGAGCTAATTTTGATCTTGAGCAGTTTTTTTTTTTTTTTTTTTTTTTTTTTTTTTAATAATCTTTATTAGTATCTCAATTAATTTTTACATTCTTCAACTCAATCTAGGTGTTCTGTGTATTATAACACACTATCATCCTAATTTGGTGAAATAAATTTAAGCTATTATCAATACCAATTAATAACATATTACATTTCATTTGCTGTAGCAGTTAAGATTTTTTGCAGGCTTTATTTTTCACCTGCGTGTCAGAAATACATTTTTTCAACTTATCCTAACCCCAACCCAACTTAAACTAATTATACAAAGAACTAATCGTAGCAATAGAAGACTGCAACGATTTTTGACGATAGTTGGCAATGATTTTAGTTGACATCTGTTCCAATGTTTCAATATTAGAAATTTGATGCAACTCATTAGTGCTATACCAGGGAGGCAACTTCAGAATCATTTTCAAAATTTTATTTTGAATTCTCTGAAGTTGCTTCTTTCTGGTATTGCAACAGCTCGACCATATTGGGACAGCGTACAACATGGCCGGTCTGAAAATTTGTTTATAAATCAAAAATTTGTTTTTGCGACAAAGTTTTGATTTTCTATTAATAAGTGGGTATAAACACTTAATGTATTTATTGCACTTTGTTTGAATACTTTCTATGTGGTTTTTAAAAGTTAAGTTTTTATCTAGTAAGAGCCCTAGATACTTAACTTCTTCCGACCAATTTATTGGAGTTCCCCTCATAGTGACAACATGTCTACTTGAGGGTTTCAAATAAAGAGCTCTTGGCTTATGTGGGAATATGATAAGTTGAGTTTTGGAAGCATTTGGAGAAATCTTCCATTTTTGCAAATAAGAAGAAAAAATATCTAAACTTTTTTGCAATCTACTACAAATGACACGCAAACTTCGCCCCTTGGCTGAGATACCCGTGTCATCTGCAAATAACGATTTTTGACATCCCTGTGGCAAATCAGGTAAGTCGGAGGTAAAAATATTGTATAAGATTGGTCCCAGTATGCTGCCTTGTGGAACACCAGCTCTTACAGGTAATCTATCTGACTTGGAATTTTGATAGTTTACCTGAAGTGTTCGATCCGATAAATAGTTTTGAATAATTTTAATAATATATAGTGGAAAATTAAAATGTTTCAATTTTACGATCAAGCCTTCGTGCCAAACACTATCGAATGCTTTTTCTATGTCAAGAAGTGCTACACCAGTGGAGTAACCTTCAGATTTATTGGCACGAATGAAATTCGTTACCCGTAAAAGTTGATGAGTAGTCGAATGTCCATGGCGGAATCCGAATTGCTCATTGGCAAAAATAGAATTTTCATCAATATGAATCATCATTCTATTTAAAATAAGCTTTTCAAAAAGTTTACTGATAGATGACAGTAAGCTAATTGGACGATAACTAGAAGCTTCGGCAGGATTTTTGTCAGGCTTCAAAATTGGAACAACTTTAGCATTTCTCCATTTTTCAGGAAAATATGCTAACTGAAAACATTTGTTAAATATATTAACCAAAAATGATAAGCAACTTTCTGGAAGTTTTTTGATGAGAATATAGAAAATTCCGTCATCACCCGGAGCTTTCATATTCTTAAACTTCTTTATAATAGATCTCACTTCGTCCAAATCAGTGCCCAATGAATTGTCGAAAATGTTCTCATGATTGAGAATGTTTTCGAATTCGCGGGCAACCTGATGTTCTATTGGACTAGTGAGACCTATACTGAAATTATGCGCACTTTCAAACTGTTTGGCAAGTTTTTGTGCTTTTTCAGAATTAGTTAATAATATTTTGTTATCCTCTTTCAGCGCAGGAATAGGCTTCTGAGGTTTTTTCAAAATTTTTGTCAATTTCCAAAACGGCTTAGAGCCGGGGTTTATTTGAGAAACTTTATTTGCAAAATTTTTGTTTCTCAATTCAGTGAAACGTTTTTTAATTTGATCTTGAGCAGTATTTTTCAGATTTCTCAATGATAAATGTTTTATTGCAGAAAATTAATACACTTTCCACCCAAAATTTGAAAACTGAAGTGATGGTATGGAAAATAAAAATGAATTAAGGCACAATTAGGAATTGCATATTTTCCTAAACTGAGAGCACTTTTCGCTAGATGATTTCACATTTAATGCTCTTTCTCTGCATTGTTAACAAAGCTAGTGATCCAAACTTTAAAAACGACATGCGTAGGAACATGTTTGGTATATTTTGCGCCTAAAACAGGACGAATTTCCACCAATAGGACACAATCAGTGTAGTAATGAGCTGAATTTTTGTATGGTGAGAAGGTAAATTCTCAATCTCTACAACACAATGACGCAAAAAGCCTGGCTTTTATGATTCCTTGCCTAACCTCATGATGTATGAGCAAAACTTTAGGTAACTGTGTTATTGTTTTCTCCATTTCTTGCAACAAAATTTTCCAAAGTTTTATTCCAACAATACCAAATAAGGCAAGGAATCATAATACCCACGCCTCCTGCATAATTTCGTTGCAGAAATGGAGAATTCACCTTCTAGCCATAAAAAAACAGCTAAAAATCTAGTATGTACTTCACTGAACGTGCTCTATTGTGAACTGTCGCCCAAAAAAGCGTTGGAAACATTTAGAAGATCGTAGTCGTCACGACTGTCGTCTGTTCGTATACCCGAGGCAGAATCACTACGCAATTCGTTGGTTGAAACTCAAAAAGCTTGTCCTCTGCAGCGGTATGTTTTGTTGAATCTAGAATCAAACGGTCCGTTTTTCGAAATGGACGTATTTTGCTTAGCGGGCCGATAAAGTTCTCAAATTGTCCGGTGATTCATTTATTGGATTCGCACCACAAATGCAAGCTCGACATCGAAATCCAGCTTATGTTGTCATCAGACTCAATTGGAAAGCCTCTGCTGGTTTACTCACAGTGGAATAAAATAATTATAAACTGGGATTAAGAAATCTATCAGATAAAATCAGTATATATGTTTATGCTTTTTTTTAGAGAAAAGCAAATATCGATTATATGCATTTTTTGTGCCGATTACTCTGTTTTTTTGTTCAATAGCCGCATCCATAAACCCGCTTATTGAAAATGAAGGCCACTTCTACTTCCTTTTTGTCCTAGTGCTCGTTTGTAAAATTTGTGGTGTACATAAGGGAACATCTATTTATTATGTAACGCTAAATTTGATGTTTTTGAACTCGGTGATTGGTTCATTAGGATCTGGCGGAATCCATAATGTGCTTTTGTATGATAACTCCAACTTGTTGTATTGGTCGTAACGCTAGGCTGTATTCCCTATTCCCCTGGAGCGTTACTAAATTTATTAAACCCCAATCTCCTGAAGCGTTTCGTTATTTGGGGACGGCGCATAATGAAAGTTGAAAACTTAAAATAGTTTTCATGCGCAATGTTGGGAAGTTTCGACATTTATACAGCGGGTTGCACTAGGATTTCCAAAGATCAAATTAAGTACTAATTTTGAAATCATATCACGATGAGATATTGAGCAGATATTTGGCAACTTTTTGAATATCTCATCAATATCATATTAAGATATGACATCAAAATTTGATCGTTTTAAGATATGATTATGATATTCACGTCTACCCGGGATGAACTCATTCGTTTTAGGTGACAGACAACAGAAGATGATCTGCGATAGCACTTTGAAGGCAGCATTCAAAATAGTGATCGCCCATAAGTTCTCACATTCCAAATGGTCGCCTCTCTTGTGAATGGGCAGATTACCCCTTCCTTCCACTCCTCCGGTAGCTGTTTGGTTTCCCAGATCATGACTATCAGCCGATGCAGACAGATGGTCAATGTTTCTGGGCCCACTTTGATGAGTTCAGTTACGATACCATCCTTACCAGCTGCTTTGTTGGTTTTGAGCTGGTGAATGGCATCCTTAACTTCCCTCAGCGTGGGAGTTGGTTCATTTCCGTCTTCCGCTGCACTGGCGTCGTCGTTTCCTCCGTTGCTGTGGGCTCCCGTGTCTACGTTCTCCACGCCGTTCATGTGCTGATCGAATGGCTGCTTCCACCTTTCGATCACCTCACGTCCGTCCATCAAGAGGCCTCCGTCTTTTTCCCTGCATATTTCGGCTCGCGGCACGAAGCCGTTGCGGGATGCGTTGAGCTTCTGATAAAACTTTCGTGTTTCTTGGGAACGGCACAGCAGTTCCATTTCTTCGCACTCCGCTTCTTCCAGGCGGCGCTTTTTCTCCCGAAAGAGGCGGAGTTGCTGTTTCCACTTCTGTTTGTAACGTTCCACGTTCTGTCGAGTTCCTTGCTGCAGCATCACCGCCCTAGCTTCGTTCTTCTCCTCCAGAATGGTTCTGCACTCTTCGTCTCACCATTCGTTCCGTCAATTCCGTTTCACGTATCCGATGGTGCTCTCGGCTGAGTCGTTGATGGCTGCTTTCACTGTACTCCAGCAGTTCTCTAGAGGGGCCTCATCGAGCGCGGCCTCGTCTGGCAACGCGGCCTCGAGATTCTGCGCGTATACTGAGGCGACACCGTACATTGTTGTTACATTGTACACTTTCAGAGAGTTACACTCACTTGATGTTTTCTCAGCTCAAACGCGTGCAATCAAGAAATGGTGTATGGACGACTTTTTCCTTGTGGTTTTGTCTAAAAGTTTGCCGAATAGAGTAGGGGTCGCACACGCATATCAAAGTCGTGACAGAACTGTGAAAGCGACTCTCCACGAGGTGAGTGTAATTTACATTCACCTCGTGGAGAGTTGCCTTCGCAGCTCCTTCACGACTTTGGTATCCATGTGCGACCCCTACTCTGTTCGGCAAACTTTTAGACAAAACCACAAGGAAAAAGTCGTCTGTACACCATTTCTTGATTGCACGCTTCTGAGCTGAGAAAACATCAAATGAGTGTAACTCTCTGAAAGTGAGTGTTCCCATCCTTGCCGCGAGGAGGTAGGGATAGGAGTTGCTGGGCAGAGGCTAGTGGATCACAATGGGACCTGAATTGCGCAGCATACCCAGCCTTTACCGTGCCGTTAGTATGTAAACTTGCATGCAAATTTTAGAGGGTGACTTGTGTGGGAAATATCGTACCTATCATAAATCGCTTAAAACTAGGAAATTCTATTTGGTAAAACGAAATATTTTGCACGAGTCGTTAATTTACATGTTATTTGACCAATTTACCCTTTGATTGGTAAAAAAATATTACCATGTTTAATGGCTTGCAGTCAAAATAACTCAAAACCGCATATATTGCTATAAATTGAGGTATAGCTCAAAATTGTGATGTGCTGCAGCAAATCTGTGCCCGGATTCGGATTCAGTGGCCCAAAATCTGTCAGAGACACACAAGCTTGCTCTTGAGACAGATCAAAAGTTAATTTTTGTTACGCTGTGTTACTTAACACATGATAATTTATTAGCTACATGCGAATACCAAAACGGGATATGTCACAAAAGTTCAGCTCATCGGACGCAGTGTTTTAATTTCTAAACAGCAGTGAAGGGAAAAAAACAAACGGAACAAGTGAATCAACAACAAAACAACACATTTACTCAAATTAGTTCGTATTCCTGCCACCTCGGAACGCAATGGCGCATTCCTATTTTCCCAGAGTTATTTTATCAATAAAAAAAAAATTGAGAGATTTTCCACTCTGCCGAGGTTTATTTCTCCCTCTCAAAAGGGAAAGCACGAGAGAGTTTCCACTCGACGTGTGACCCACTTTCCCACAGCAGTTACATCAAAGGCATGCTTTCCAATCGTCCGCTTCCCACAGCTCCCCGCTCCTGGGCCCGCGTATTTTCCATCGTTAATCTTGTTGGGGTAGTCTCCGCTGCTGTTGGCTCCAAGAGGAGTAGATTTTCACTGGTGATGGGTTTTAACCTGGAACCTGCCGTCGCGTCGTCCTACTCAAATGCCTACCCCGCCCTGGCTGTTGTTGTCATTTTGATGCTCTTCTGCTATGCTGCTTACGCTTCTCGTACAAATATTTCTGGTAACGTACGAGTGCGGCACCCGGCTGAACGCAATACTTTGAAACGAGTGTCAATTTTGCGTTTTCCACGGAACAACATGGGAAAATCAGGAGGAAAGTTCGTTTTCGGATGTTTTTAGGTTCTTTCGTCGTCGCCACTCGCCCACTTGTGCGGAGAGAAAACATAACAGCATACAGCTCATAGAGGGTGGGAGTCAGAAAATTGGTTCTGGCTCCGTGGGTCGGTCGTTCGCATGCCATACTGGGAAAACATGGACCAGCCGGAAGATTAAATAAGTTTTTGCCACTGAGCTCGCTTGCTGTACAGTATTAAAGCTTAGGCATCAATTTAGAACTTTTCGCGGGCCAAAACCAGTCGGAATGGTATTAAGATAATGTCGTTTCAAAATCCATTTTGCCTGCTAGTTGTGTGAGGTCACTCCCAAAGAGTGGTTCTCAATATGTATGATGAAGCAGATTTTACTTATTTGCACGATGTTTCTCTCTCTCTCTCTCTCTCTCTCTCTCTCTTCTTGGCGTAACGTCCTCACTGGGACAAAGCCTGCTTCTCAGCTTAGTGTTCTATGAGCACTTACACAGTTATTAACTGAGAGCTTCCTCTGCAAATGACCATTTTGCATGTGTATATCGTGTGGCAGGCACGAAGATACTCTATGCCCAAGGAAGTCAAGGAAATTTCCTTTACGAAAAGATCCTGGACCGACCGGGAATCGAACCCGTCACCCTCAGCATGGTCATGCTGAATACCCGTGCGTTTACCGCCTCGGCTATATGGGCCCTCGCACGATGTTTATGTTCTATATTTATTTTCTTGTATCTTTTATTTTTTATCTCATTTTTTCTGTTTGTTCTTCTTTCTACTATTTTCTTTCTTCTGTATTCTGACTGTTTTCTTCTTTTTTTTTCTGTTTTCCATTCACTTTTCGTTATAGTCTTATTTTTATTGTTCAACAGATAATTTGAAACCGTACGCTATAGTCTCCCAATTTCGATCCACTCCATCTGTTTTAGTACCCCCATTATGAAGTGCAGCGCCTTTCGTGCATAGCCGCCCGTTTTATCGCTTTCACTCTCTTCCAATCCGAAATTTGCTACCGTATTTATTGGTTTGCTATGAACTGAGAACGTTCAAGCTCCGCGGCAAACCGAAGGGGAGTCACAACACAACATAAAACAGCGCACGTCGTCGTCGTCAGCTCCCATATGAGATTTTTGGGGCGACTTCACCATCGCAGCCACACCGAACCGGGTTGGAATGTTTTCCGGCATCCGACTAGTAGTGTGGAGTGTGGCACGAATCTTTCTCGGTTGGGTGTAAACATGGAAGTAAAATTTTATTTGGTGCGCTTCTTTATTTCTGCGGAACTTAACTGCTACAGTGGTAGTTGCACGGCGTGGTGGAATAAAGCGCAAGGTCAGGATGGTCATATGGAGGGTCGCGTCGGTCGCGTATGCAATCCGCTGGCAAGAAGTCGGCAGCGTGCTTGCTAGTCGAATGGCACACCTTCGGAAGGAGATTGTAAACAAGCGATAGCCGGATGTTATGGGTTTTGTGAAACGGATAAAAAATTATTGAAATTAGCAAAATGGCAAGGGCTTGAGGGTCTTTCGGGTAGCGAAGAATAGCTTGAGTTTAATTTCATTGGAAAACATGTTATTTGATGAACTGCTTGGAAGCCGGTTGTTGAATTAAACAGTGAAAAGAAAAGAGGATAAAGGAAGCGTTATTGATGAAGGGCAGACATAGATGGATGGGAGCGATATGTGGAAGTTTCATGAAACAACCATTGGTAAGCGACACAGAACTGCGCTAGACTGCAATATTTCCCGAGTAGGACACATGCTATTCAAAAGTATATTCAACACTGATATGTTTGAATTTGGTCACATAAAAGTTACATGTGATTTTCTGTGTGCTACTACCCAAGTAACACATCGAAACAAGTTGCAGCTAAAAATATGTTAAAATATGGAATTCCACAAGAAAAAACTGATTCGAGGATTCCTGCAAAAAAACTCTTTGAAAATTTTGTCAGGTTTTCTTCCAGGAGTTTCTCTAGGAATTTCACTGGGGATTTCTCTAAGAATTCTTTCCGGTATTCTTCCATAAATTCCATCGCAGATGCTTTCAGAATGGGTTCAAGGAGTCTCAAGCAATTTCTTCGGAGAATCCATTAGTAATTCATTTTTTCTTCTCTTAGATGCTACGGGAATTTCATGGGTGATCTCTCCAAAGTTTTCTTCGGGCATTCCTTCAGAATAGACTCCCTAAATGTCATTTGGAATTCTCTCAAAGATATCTCCAAGAATTCTCAAAATAATTTCCACTTATTTTTTATTTTTGACACATGGAAGAATTCTTTAAAAATATCTTGGAGAAATTCCTGTAGAATTTTTTCAATAAGTTTTTGCAAGACTCAATCGATACATTTCTGGAAGAAAACATCTGAGACTCTTCAAGAAACTGTTAGAGGAATATACTAGGAAATCATTTGGGGCCATCCTGATAAAATCATTCATAAAATCTTTCGATTAAAACGGAGAAATTCTAGAAGGATTCTCTGGAGGGATACTTTGGAAAACTATCTGAAAGATAAATTCCTAAAATGAACACAAAAAAGAGAAATTTCGAAGTTTCTGGTAATATTCCATATAATTTTCACAAATCTATCCTTCATAGAATTTCTAGATAAATGATTGGATCAATTCTTGGAGGTACGCGAATCTTTGGAAGAATTTCTGAATAAATGCTGAAAAAATCCTCAAAAACTAGCGGTGGAATCCAGATAGTTTTCTAAAGGATTCCGGAAAATACTTAGAAAGACTCTCGTAAAATTTCTCGCGAGAATCGTAGACAGAAATTCAGAGAAAATAACCAGAAAAAGATCTTTGCGAAATTTTTTGAGGAATTCATGATAAAAAATTTGGTAATGGCCTGCATTCTTTTATGCTAAATGAGCAAAATCTTTTGAAGAACTCCCGGAGAAACTTATTAACGTTCACTCAGAGACAATGCTTCAGAAATTCACTCGGAGATTTCTTCAGCAACTTTTTCTGGGATCCCCCAAAACACTTTTTGGGAACACCTTCAGAAAGCTCATTGATTTTATTTTAAAATTTTCTTCAAGAAGCTTCTTGATCAATTCCTCTGGGGATTTCTCTCCATAAATTCCTTCGGAGATGCTTTTTGATGGGTTCAAGGAATCCTTAAGTAATTTCTTCAGGGAATTTCTTTAGGAATTCATTTTTTCTACTCTAAAATGCTACAGAAATTTCTTGGGCAATCTTTCCAGGATTTTTCTCTGGTATTTTTCAGGAATTTCTCCTCGAATTTTACTTATAATTCCTACACGTTTATTAGGAATTCAAAAATTAAATCTGGCAGAAATTCCTGTATAACTATTTGAAGAAATTCCTGCAAGTCTGTAATCATATATTTATAGAAAAAAAAAGTCATTCCTAAATAAACATCCTGAAAGAAGTCAAGGAGGAATCATCCCAGACAACCAGGAGTCGCATAAGAAAGTGCACTGTACATCGTATAAAGTACCATTTCAAGTCACTGTCGCATATATGTATGGCAGACGGACAGTTTTCATCGCATATGATGTTATTTTTTGAACTTATTACGATGAATCAGGTAGAGTCATATAAGAATACAAAACAACTTTTTTAAGGTATGAGTACATCGTATTAGATGATATTCTTATGTTTTATTGCGATGAACTTTACTCATTCGCAAAAGCATGCGAGCGAACTCGCAAAGAGTAAAATGAATTCGCATAATTGCGTACTGCGATGATTATACGACTTTGCTTGGTGCTTTTGCTATTGTGTCAGTTTTACTCACTTTGATGTTTGAATGAAATCGCATAAAAGTACAAATAAACTCGTTAAAGTGTGCATAAAAACTCGCATAAGCTAGAAGCGTTTATGTTGACATAATGCGATTTGATATGTGATAACAATTTATGGGTTGCTGTTGGAATGTAGTTGCAGTGCCAAAAAGCTACAAGAAAGTGAACAGCCACAAGTATGATTACAAAGTCATCATTATTAGTTTAGTTGACCTGATAATCAGCAATGGGAGGCGTTAGCCAGAGAAGGGTAGTGAAATCTGTCTGGGAAATGGTGCTTCGTCGTTTTTAGCCTGCCAAACACGCACAGCGCAAGTGTAACAAGTACATTCCAGCAAACACTGAGGTGAGTTAGAATATCATGATAATTAATCAGCTTGTTTCATAAGTAGCGTTCAGTGTTGAGTGTGAAGTGTGGCGCGACAATACAGAGATCATTAGTTCGATAACAAGCTGACAATAATTGTTTTTATTTTTAATATTATTAAGTTGCATAAGATGCTGAATTACGTCGCATAAGATATCGCTTCAAGCCATAGAGCGTTATTATTGTTCCATCAATGCACGTATATCGCCTCCATAAGGCACTTTTACTACATCTTATGTGATGTAACTTTAACGCATAAGAGTACACTCAAACCTCCATTTAGGTAGGATCCGTTTAGGTAAAATCTATTTAGGTCCCTCCATTTAGGTAACGTTACCTTATTGGAATTTGGTTGTGTTCACCACCATTGATGACGTCAAACCCGACATAAACCTATCATTGACCTGTTTTTATTTTAGCCACCAAACCCAACCTAGGCCCAACAGTTGTTCAATGTGGGACCAACAGTGGCCCAACAAACGATGAAAATTGACCCGACTTTGACCCGACATTGAATAATTTTTCAATCTGGCGGAATTTTGCAGGGATTTTCGTGTTTCGTGCCCAGCTACTCATTTGAATGACAATTCTCACCTGAGATCCTTCAAAACCCCCGAAAACGCCCCTGAAACCCCTCCCCTCCTGACACTCCCTTGAAGGCCCTCTGAAACTCCGCATGACCCCCTATGAAACTAGTCACTCTCTCTTCTTAATCTTCTTTGCAACCTTGTATTCCATTTAGGTAATAAACTGAATCCATTTAGGTAAAAATTCTATTAAGGCAGTCCCGACTCATTACCTAAATGGAGGTTTTGGTGTACGTATAACATGAACATAAACTTTATTATACGTGCAAATTGGTTGTCTGGGATATTAGACAATTCCTTGAGAAATCCTTGAAGAGACCCTAGAAGAAATTCTTTCAGAAGCTTCTGGTGAAATTGTTAGATGTTCTCAGGAAATATTCAAAAATAAATCCTTGGTGGAAGTTTTAGAAAAATGCTTGAGAGCAGTTTTTAGAATTTTTCAAGAATTTGGGAGGAATTTCTGCTTTTCTAGTAGAATTCAAAAAAAATATCTTGGAAAGACCCTCGGAGGTGTTCCTGCAAGAACAAAAATCTAGACAGGCCGAAATCAGAAGCGACCCTGGGCGACATTCTTGAAGGAATTCTGGAAAGAATAATGCGGTAATGCCTTGCAATCTCTTATACTAAATGATCATAAGATACTGGAAGCCTTTACAGCATCAAAAAAAAAAGATTACAGTCGTATCCCACAAAATAATTTTTAAATTAGTTTTCGTTTCGAGATTTTCGTAAAAAAATCTTTGAAGAAATTCTGGTGAAATTTCTATAAACCACATGGTCTTTTTTTGGGAGACTCTGAACCCCACACCAGAAATGCCAGATTATTTTATCCAAAAATCTGTATCAGTACAGATTTTTCTGTATCGTCGTATATCAGACACCAAGAGTCCTAGATTTCAGTAAAAATAAAAAAAATGTACTACTTTTCAACGGTTTTTAATTTTTACTGGTTTTATTTTTCAAAAACATGTGTGAAAAAGTACAAATTTACATACATTCCATTATTTTTTTTGAAAATAACTTCAAATTTTATGCTTTCTGGAGAAATCTGTATCAAATTTTTAAAATCTATATGTTTCTGTATTCTGTATCCAGTCTGTATAGAACGTCAAAAATCTGTATAATACAAAAAAATCTGAATATCTGGCATCTCTGCTTGGAGGTGAGGAAGCATAATTTTGAAGCCATTTTTAAAGAGAATTCTTGGTGAAATTTTACATTAGCTCCATGGCAAAAGTTCGAACTAAATCCTTGGAAAAAATTGCAAGAAATTTCGAAGAAATTTTAGAAAAAATATCGAAAATAATCTTCGGCTGAATTTATAAAAGAATCCTTACGGAAACACAAAGAAAAAGTTTTGGAGAAATCTTAGACGGAATTCCTTGAAAAATTACTATAATAATCAATTAATCCATCTAGGTAAAATTCCTCAAGGAGCTATTTGAAATTATGAAGAAATTCTTGGAGAATTTGCCATTCTCAAAAAAAAAAAAATCTGGTGTCATTTTTGCTTTAAAATTTCCTGGGGCATCCTCGAAGGTACTCCTTGAAAAATCTCAGGGAAATTTTTGTAATTCTTACAGAAATGTTAAACAGAATTACTGGAAGAATCTACAAAGGAACTCCTGAAATCCTAGAGGAGCCCTTGATGATTTTTTTGGAGTAATTGTTATGGCAGTCTCCGAAGGAATTCTTAGTGAAATTACTGACAGTGCCCTTGGAGAAATGGATGATTAATTCCAAAAAGTTCCAAATGGAATTGGTGGAGATTTTTATAAACAAATTCTTGAATAAAATCCTGGAAAATCTGCTCGAGGATTTATTTCAGAAACTCTTTGAAGACCTATTTTGGGCGAAATCTTAGAGGAAATTCGTGAATGGCTTTTCAAGTTAATCATTAAAAACTCATTGCGAAAACTCCCCGAAAACTTGTTGAAAAAATCTTTGCATGAATTCCTGGAAGAACTCTTGTAAACATCCCAGGAGAATTTTTTTGGGCAACCATTCGAGGATTGTTTTTTTTTTGCATTATTTCTAGTTTTATCAATAATCTGCAAAAAGTTCTGAAGAAATCCCTGAGGTGATTATTGGCGGGATTTCTTGAGGATCTTTGGAAGAACTCTTGAAAAGAGAAACCAATGCAAAATTGTTGCAAGGATTTTTATATATTTTTTTTCGGCGGAATTCGTAAAGGATCTGTTGGAGGAATTTTTGGCCAAACTTTTGAAGAATCTTTTTAAAAGTATACGGAGGTATCCGCAAGGAAATAGTTGGATGAGTTCATTTAGGAATTGCACGGAACAATCTTTGGAATAATTCCTGTAAAAATATTGAAGAAATCTATGAACGAGTTCCTGGAGATATGCTTGAAAGAATCATTGGAGCAAGAGGCATTTGACAATTTGCTGGAACAGTCGTTGGAGGAAATGTTGGCAGAGTGCCTGGAAAATATCCTTGAATCCCTAAGGTGAATTGGAGGAGTCTCTGTTGCATGTTTTGGAAGAACTCCTGAAACAATCAGTGCAAAATTGTTGCAAGGTTTTTTTTTTTATTGCAGTATTCCCAAAGGATCTGTTGAGGAATTCCTCAAAAAATTTACGATAATTTACGGATGTATCTGTAAGGAAACCTTCGGATGATTTCATGTAGGAAATTCTTGCAAGAACCCCTGTAAATTATTAGAGAAATCATGTAACAAATCTCTGATAATATTATTGAATGAATCATTGGCATGCTGCAATAGTCTTTGGAGGAATCTTCGGCAGATTTCTTGGTAGAATTTGGAATAATCAGGGAAACTCCTGTGATTATAAAAGACATTTTTGAATTACTAATGAAATATTAAGAACAAGTCATGGAGGAATACCTTGAGAATACTCTGAAATACTCTGAACAAAGAATAGGGAAATCCATGGAGAAATCTTTGGAAGAATTCTTTTATAGAATCCTTAGATAAAACCCTGGAGAAGTTCAGCGAGAAACATTTAAGAGATTTTTGAGAATTTTCCCAGATGAATCCTTTACAAAACTCCTTACATGTCCTCTTTACAGCAATCATTTGAAAAAAAAAATTCTAGAGGAATCCCTGAAGACATTCCTTGAACAATCCTCCTGATGGAACTTTTGGAGGAGTTGATGCAGGAATCTCCGAAAGTACTAATGACGTCTGAATGTCTGAAATCAACTTCGGGTGAAACTTATGCAATAGTGCATTTTTTGGTGGAAATTTCAATGGAACTGTTTATAAAAAAAATTCAGCGTTTTCCTGTGAAATTCCAAAAAACAATTTCCAGTGAAAATATCGAAAAAACTAACCAATTATTACAAAAAAAAAGAGTTGAGAATTTTTCACAAATTTCATCTGCAATTTTATTAAGAAATCTATGGACTTTGACAGGTATTTGACATGAATAAAATTTATGATTCATGAAGACAATCTCTCAACCATGATTTGCTAAGATTTTCTTTAAGTAATCTGCCAAAAAATCTTGCAAGAGATTCTCTAGAAATGTTTGAACAGTTCTCGGGTTTCATTTGAATAGATCAATAACTTGCTTAGTAAGATCAAAACATATAATTTTAAAAAAAACCCTAAGATTATTTTTTCGAATATCTTCGAAAATTTCAAGCAGAAATAAACAAGAATATTCCCGCATTTTTTCTAAGAACTGTGTGAGAAATTTTTAAAATCATCTTCAAGAATTATCAACTAAATAAATATAAATAGTTAGCTGGAACTTTTCGACTCTTTGCACAGAGTTGTTGAGATGATTCGAAATCAAAGTGAATATTTTATCAAAATTTTTCGGTAAAATATCTTGAACAACCGGGCTACAAAATGGTGCGTCGATAACCTGCTCTCGTCCTCACAAGTTTTTACCTCATGCTTCCATGGGTCAGTCCATGGTTACCCAGTTAACCAGTGCCAGTGATCGTATAAGATGTTGAATAAGATGTTAAAGTGGAGGTGATATGCGTACATTTTGCAATTTTGCATGCGCCTAAATGGAGGCATGCACGCATATAGCCTCCACTTTATCATCTTATGCAACATGCTATACGATTACCGGTTGTCTGGGTAGTCTAGCGTCACGAGTTCAAGAACAGTGCGTTTCAATATCCAGCGCTATTCAGTTGAAGAGTTACGACACTGTACCATCAGAAGCTAGAGAAGAGATCTAACGATATCAACAGTTTATAGGGGTTCATCAATGAAACAGCGCAAGAGGTGGATACCGATCATCAATGCCAGTGTCATGGTTGTTTCGACGAGTTGCTCGACTGGGAGCGGTACATGGTGGCAAGAGCAGAAGAGAAATAATTCTACCGCTGTCAGAACGCTGCACTTCACGGAGCGATGAGGAGATCTGGTGTGCAGAAGAATGGCACTAACATCACATGGTCGCTTATGCTCCTCTGCTCCTCGGCTTTGCGGACGATATGGATATCATTAGCACCGATCGCAGAACAGTGAAAGAAGCTTATGATCCTCTGAAGAGGGAGTAAGTGACGACATGCTTGATCTAGTTTCTGACGATGAATTTGACAAAACGAAGTACATGAATGTAGGTAGAGGCTAAGGTAGGGACACAGGCAGGCCAAGTTGTGTTCGAGAATAGTGATTTATAGGGAGGTGTTTTAATTTGTTGAAGAATGTGTTTATCTTGGAACTCCTGCGACATGTGACAATGATATTTTCCGTGGAGTGAGAAAGAAAATTGGAGGAGCTTATGAACACGGATACGATACGGGCATAGCGATATCGCTACTGAATTTCATAGGACATGTGAAGAAATTCCACATTAAATCTGGCATTTCCATTAAGTGCATAGTTCCATAATTTCACGCACATTTTTGAGCTTACCTTACAGAAAACATATTCCTCAATTCTTGGCATTGATAATAATGATTATTTCAATAACTCTACATGTGCTTCAGTTCAGCACTCAACTTAGCAGAATGGAAATTCAAAAAGCAGCGAGAACGATCTTTTTTTCTGCAACATCATCGAAATACCACCCGCGCTCCATAAGGTTGTCATTCGCTTGATTATTTACGCAAATATCAATTTCGAATCAAATTATTCTCGTTCGCTTCGGCAGGCAGCCTTGCGCTCGCATATCACATCGATGTCGATTGTAGCACATAATGCTGCTGGAACCCGCTCTTCTGCTACTGTTCGGATGTCTGTTTATTCTGCTGCTCCATGTTGCAACTCCTGTCGCTGGTTGGGTTGATTCACGTATGAATTGTTTAAACAAAAAAAAAAGTAAAACTCCAACTGACGACTGAGGAGACGCCGACGACGCTCAAAAACAATGTTGTGCCAACGAAGATTGCTGGCTGTTGTAAAGCATGATACGTATGTGAACGTATCTCGTCACCCTCCTAGAACAAACGATACATCATGTGTAAAGGGAACCACCATCGTCGTCGTCGTCTTCGTTGTAATACACATTCATCTCGGTAGGTAGCTCGTCGCAGTCGTGCAGTTATTTCAAGAAAACGAGATCCACTTTATCACAAAAGGTGGTGCGGTACGTTCTAGATGGGTTTAGGGTATCCCCTTATCTTAGCTCCGTCCCATCTCAAACCCATTGGAACTGTTGTTGCAGTGTTGCGGCGTCTCGAGAGGGTGCGGAAAATCGAGATGCATTCCAAGGCGGATGCCGTTGCAGACAGAGATGGTTGCTAGTGTCAGTCAGTGCTGCTGTGGGAACCTGGTGGAGGGTGGAAGTTTCGTAGACTGATGACGATGACTGCTGTGTAACGTTTTGTCCCCATTTGGAAGTGTGTGGAAGCGTCGAGACTTGAAATGGTTGAGTTACACAGAAGGGTGCCCAGGTGCAGTACCTTGCACGGTGTGGTGATCAAACTGATTATTCAGACCTATCAGACGAACCATTTTGGGTCCATTTTTGAATTCCGATGAGTGGAACAGCTTTTTGTATGTCTTCAATACTGCTTTTGGTATGTCTGGCCGGCCTAAAATCTGCTGGGATCCCACTAGCAGCCTTACTATTTTGAGGCTCATATTGGGCCTTGTTACCCTCATCCTCTGTTGCTGATTCTATCACCATCAACCATATTCACCTTACCGGCCAGACTAAGTCAGACCTTCTGCTGTACGTAGGAGTCGTCTCCGTTCGACTCGGTCCATAGTTGTGTGTCTCCAGTTCCGCATTCTGCGAAGGGTCCGCGAATCGTCCTTTACTTGATCAACCCACCTAGCTCGCTGCTGATATCTTCGTGTATCATTCGGATGGCTCTCGAAAATAATATAAATCGGGTTGCTATCTGACATTCTGATGACGTGACCGTAGGCTCCCGGATTTCGCGGTGTAGACGATGGTTGGTTCTCTCAGCAGCTGATGCAGTTCGTGGATCATTCGCCTTCTCCAAATTCCATCATCCATCTGCACTCCACCGATGATGGTACGCAACACCAGAGTATCTGTGCGCACAAATCGCAATATGAGATTGAGAAAAGTTGGCTGTGAGCACATGAAAATTCCTTGAGCTTGAGAATCTATGACAAAAGGTCGAAAGACATAAGGTCGAATGGACAAAAGGTCGAAGGGACAAAAGGTCGAAGGGACAAAAGGTCGAATAGACAAAAAGTCGAATGGGACAGAAGGTCGAATGGACAAAAGATCGAACGGACAAAAGGTCGAATAGAACAAAAGGTATAATTGACAGTAGACAATTTGGAAGACATGATAAAGTGGTTAGTATTTGACAGAAAAACGACAATTAGCTTATATGCAGCTATTTACTACCGCATTGCAATCCAAAATAGATGCCTAGAATGATAGAAAGTAGAAGCCAATAGAAGAATATAAAGTAATGTTATTCATAAAAGTTAAATGTGGAAAATAGTACTCCTTAAAAGAATAGCCTATGGGTAGAAGAAGGAATAATAATATATTGAAATATTGTCATTTGAACTTACAATCATTACAGCGATTTAATAAAGTTAAACAATCTATTAATTAGAGAAGAACAAATCTCTGGGTACTATATGAGCAAACAAAACAAAATAATTTACGTTGGGAGCAGTGATCCAAAATGTACAGTCAAAAACTGTAGTTTGCATAATAATCGTCGGTGTATGGTCTTGACTATCATGCAACAAAAACATTCACGTATGAGCAGATGAAATATTCATGGGTGACTATGACATTTTTTTAATCACGGCAAAAAATGTAGAGAATTGGCAAATTGAGTGAACTAATGAAATCCCAGTGGTTTCGAAAACTGCGAACGGGACATGCGTATAACTTAGGAACCGGAAGTGTGAAGAAGCGGGGACAAAGATTTTCGGATTGTGCGTTCCGAGGGTCATAATCACCAATGGAGCAGGGGAACAAAAGTCAGTGGCTCCCAACTGAATAGTTACGACCCACGTCTACCAAATCAAAAAGTCTCATGCCATACGGATATTTTCGAACCTTGCTAATTGAGTTTCAGTTGAAACCCGATATCCTAGGCCATTTTGGAAATAAATATTGCGCTTGGGATTTCGAGGACAATATAGGGACACTACTGAGGGTTTCCGTCATCCTCAAAACGCCTCTGCAACGACTTTGAAATCAAATCCGCTGAAAATGCTCTGAAGCTTCTTGGAATGCCTACGAAATCTACCTTAAACCCCCTGAAAACCCCATGTAACGCACCTTAGATCCTCCAAAACCCCCGAAAACGCCAAGTAACGCCTCCGTACCGTTTGTGAAATCCGCCGAAAATGCTCTGAAGCCTTTTGGAATGCCTCCAAAATCCCCCTTAAAACCCCAGAAACCCCATGTAACGCACCTCAGACCTTCCAGAACCCCTGAAAACGCTATGTAACGCTTCCATAACGTTTGTGAAATCCGTCGAAAATGCTCTGAAGCTCTTTGGAATGCCTCCAAAATCCCCCTAAAACTCCCAGAAACCCCATGTAACGCACCTCAGACCCTCCGAAACCCCAGAAAACGGCATGTAACGCCTCCGTAACGTTTCTGAAATCCGCCGAAAATATTCTGAAGCTCTTTGGAATGCATCCAAAATCCCCCTTAACCCCCCAGAAACGCCATGTAACGCACCTCAGACCCTCCGAAAACCCCTGAAAACGCTTTGTAACGCTTCCGTAACGTTTGTGAAATCCGCCGAAAATTCCCTGAAGCTCTTTGGAATGCCTCTGAAATCCCCCTTAAACCCCCTCTGAACCCATGTAACGCACATGTGTCTCTCCGAAACCCCCGACACGTAGGGTAAGAAATCAAACTTTGAACTAGTCAAATTGTAATCTTAATTTGAACCATTTCAAAATTCATTAAAACGACGTACATTTCAGGAAAATATTGTCCCGAAAAAGATGTTAAACAGCTTTCCGTAATATAACCTGATAACATGGACTTTAAAAGCATTGAAAAAAGCGTTTTTGTCATGGAAAACAGGCATTTGAAAAATCACTGTGATTTCACCCATTTTCCCCAAGAGAAAGCACATTTTCGATGCACTCGTACAGCTCATGCATTGTATCACACGCAATATGTGAACACGTCAAATGAAAGCTTATTTATCGTAGAATCGACCAACCGAATAATTTTCCGCATTATTTGTCATAAAATTATCAAATTTAAGTGATTCTTACTTGGATAATGTTATCTTAAGTTGAACCATTTGTAATCTAAATTTGAACTAGTAGAAGGGGTGAGCTTCTAGTATTGGCCTGTAGATTGCGCTAGGGGTTGCTTTGTTTACTGTTGGGGGATGGAAAAATCCAAATTTAGTTTCCAAATTCCTAAAGAATTTCGAACATTCTGAGTTGAGATTCCACTGCCTAATGAAAAAACGGTATGAGAATTAGCAGATTCATGTGATTTTTCATTGTTTAGCATGGAATTGGCTGTTTTGTGAGTTGCTCGAGCTGCTGCCGCCAGTAGTTCAAATTAAGATTAAAATTGGTTCAAATTAAGATTAAAATCATTATTGATGAAAAATCAAATATTTCAATGAAATTCGGTGCAAATACAAACTTTTTACCATTTAACAGAAAGCTTATACCCGTGGCTTTCATGTACATACGATTTTGCCGTAGTAAATTATTTCCATGTGGGAGAAAAAATCACTTAAAATTTGCACTGCTTCAGAAAGCCGCATTTTGGTTCAAATTTTGATTACCTACCCTAATGTCTTCGTAATGTCTTTGAAATCCGCCGAAAATCCTCTGAAACTTCCTAAAAACCTCCAAAATCTTCCTAAACTATCCCCTTTCCCTGTCAGACCCCAAGTAACGTCCTTGACACCCTCTAGCACGAGTTATCCGCATTTTTCTTTCGCAATGTTCGGAACCACTCCAGCTCTACATTTCAAAACAGTCATTTCGTACTCCCATGATCTTGATTTGTGTGACAATCATAGTGCCAAATGTTAAATTCATGGTAGACGACATTCATGCATCGACGGCAGTATGAATGTAGTGTGTGACGGTAGTATGCAACATTAGTCATGACGGTAAAGGCGTTGCGACGATAATGAAAAAAAAATGTACTATACGGTTCACGGGTTGGGAGGTATGGCTTTTAGTCTTTGGAGGAATAACTTAAGAAAGCTTAAGAATCCGTTTTTGAGTTATTCTTGCAAAGACTGAATGCCATACCTCCCAACATAATCACCAACAGTCGAAAGTTGAAGAAATTATTTATACTTATACAGTGTAATTTATCGGGACTACCTATGAATCCAAGAGGGGATGATCACTAATCACAAGTAGTAATTGTCTCTGCAGTATAGATAGGAAGAACAGCTATTGAATTAAAGAAGGCAAAATTTCTGATTAAATTATAAGTACCTAAATAGTCGATAATTAATTCAGTAACAAAACTTAAAAGAACAGCCTATAAATTTAAGAAGGAAAAATTACTGAAAAAACATCAAACTAAATTGCCATTAAATACTACATCAACACAACTTGAAAGAATAGCCTATAAACAAAAGAAGGAAAAATTTCCTATAGAAATGTCAGTGGCTGAAATACATATGATTACTATAACAGCACCATAATGTTTCTTTCAATGAGCAACAACATGAACTATTTATTCTTATAAGTGATACACCAGTTGGTAACTTGGTCTAGTAATGTTTTTGTTCATTCGACCTTTTGTCCATTCGACCTTTTGTCCTAAAGCCGCTCTAGGTACAGGACCGACTTGATACAGTCTCGAATCCTTCACTAGGATTTCATTTTCAGATAATGTTCAACAGTTTACTGAGGGTGGAGGGGGTTTGGGTCATAAGTATGCTGGGGCAGATGGAATGCACCCGGAGGTTGTTTACGATGGGAAAAGTGTCTTACCATTCCAGCATGGAATGGACTTCTTTCCAAGTGATGTGAGTACGTCTAACGTCCATAATCTTTCGGGAGACTGCGTAAGAGTGCTGTTGGTATTCGTTAGGTCATTTCATGTGCTTCCGATTGGTGATTTTTGGGCGTATTTTGTTTGACCAACGGAGAGCTATGAAGGGTCGTTTGAGTAGGAGGGAAATTGTTCCCCAACGTTCATCAATCAATTATTAATCGGCGGAAACAGAACTTTCTTCTAAGGTCCTCTCTATTTCCACCTCAAAAAGGCATCATCGGTTTGGGAAGTAGAGTCTGGAGCGACTAGAAATGAGAATATTTAGTTTTTATGCGTCCTCTGTGACCAATGAAGTCATCACCACTCCCAGCAGTGTCGAAAAATAGGGTTGTAAGGAGTTTTAAATAGTTGGGGTCAGGGAAGGTTGAACGCACTACACGTTCCAGAGCTGTGTACCTTTCATAGCTTCTGTAGAAACTGAGATACGATGTGGGCTACATCATCGGTTAGTAATAATGTCATCTCATTCGATACAACCAAAACCAATATTTATTTCATCACCAATACGCTCCAAGTTTATCCACTTATTTTCCAGCGGTGATGGGTACAAGTGAGCGAAGCGATTTAAAGTTTCGTGAGGATAGCAACTGATTATCGGTCTCGCTATATCTGCCTTAATGCTGGGGTAGGGTCAGGTTCATTAGATCTAATCTGGGTCACTAAAATAATTCCGGTCGTTTTAACGTTTTAACTGACGAACATCTCAATGAGACGAGTCTCACGAGACGCCTCATTGAGGTACGTACACAAGATTTTTGATGAGCATGCTATGATCTCAAATCTCACAAATTTTCTTGAGACGCATTTGAAACCAGCGCATGGCACACTGTCTCATTCATGTATACATGAGCTTTCAGACACTCTGCGCAACACATTCCGTTCGAAAGCTCCAAGGGCGCGTTGATCCTGTACACGTACGTCCATGTTTCGTGCCCATGGAGGACTACCAGTTGAATCAGCGTTTTGTAGATAGCTAACTTCGTGTGACGGTGAATTTTGTTCCATCGTGGAGTCCTTCTTCTTCTTTATGGCTCTACGTCCCCACTGGGACTTGGCCTGCCTCGCTTCAACTTAGTGTTCTTTGAGCACTTCCACAGTTATTAATTGAAGGGCTTTCTTTGCCTGCCATTGCATGAATTTGTATATTGTGAGGCAAGTACAATGATACACTATGCCCAGGGAGTCGAGAAAATTTTCCCGACCGGAACGGGAATCGAACCCGCCGTCTCCGGATTGACGATCCATAGCCTTAACCACTAGGCTAACTGGAGACCCAATCGTAGAGTCCTGCGGAGTCCAAAGCAATGTTAAACAGCAAGCACGAAGGAGCATTACCTTGTCGTAACCCTCTGTGAGATTCGAAGGCACTCGAGAATGTCCCTGATACTCGAACCACGTACATCACTCGATCCATCGTCGTCTCGATCAATCGTATCAGTTTGTCCGGGAATCCGTATTCGTGCATAACCTGCCATAGCTGATCTCGATCAATTGTATCATACGCCGATTTAAAATCGATGAACGAGTGGCCACGTTGTATTCGCAGGATTTCTGCAACACCTGCCGGATGGCGAACATCTGATCCGTTGCAGCGCGTTCACCCATGAATCTAGCTTGATATTGCCCCACGAAGTCTCTTAAAATCGTTGATGTCCTATATACAACAGTCTAAATGGGAAAGTCCGATATGATCGAATCTATGGTTCCCACTTTTCTGAACAATATCATATATCCAATCCATTTTCGGACACCATCACCAAGAAATCTCTCGCATAACGATGAATATTTTGCTTAAATGGCAAAATCAACTCACGGACAAATTTCACCTGATATGCAGGTGCTCGAATCGAATGGCAACGACGATGGTCAACCGTCGTCGTCCTCTATAGATTCGATTGCCATTGTCCATGTGTGGGAGGACCACCAGACCTACCGGCAAACGACCATTCGAAATGGAAGTACGTAACTCACCGTTGTTCGGATGACTGTGCAAAGTTAGATACCTATAGCTGCTGCAACACCGCCGATGACAAAAAGAGAAACGGAAATCCATTTTTGCAACTTGCAACGACTAACAATGACGCCGCCGATGAACGATGACGATTCCTGCAGGAGAGTCGGTTTCGGTACCACAACGCCAAGCCACGCCGCCACGCGAACAGGTAATACTGATAAAATATTTTATATTTCATGTTCCCGAAATATTCGACACCGCATTGCTACACGGTGAGTTGTTATGCACTCGGTACACTTCGGTTGTCGGACCGGGATCCAGAGACGGAAAAAGAAACCGAGAAAATACGGTGGGTAAATCTTCCATGCAAAAGCTGGGCAAGCGCCGGAATTCAAACGAATGGGAATGTGACCGTGCAATGGAAATAATTTGGAAGGATTCGATTACCATAAAAAGAAAAAAAAATGTTTGTATAATACATGTTTCCCAAATAATTACCAGAAACGACCAATAAACATTGGCTGAATATTTTTTGGATACTTCAACTGTTTGCCCTTTTTTAAGAATTAACAGAACTATTTCTATGTTTAAACTATCTGGGACTATTTAGATAATAAAATCTTTTAGCTGCATATGTTTGTCATTTGCATAACTTCTGTTTTCTTAACCCGTAAACACCCGGGACGATCTACTTTTGGTAGAAATGCAAAATGTATCTTCCTTGTTTTAAAATATTTTACCCTGGAATTTTTTTTATAGTCAAGGGGAATAGTTGTCCTAAGAAATGCATGGTACCTCCCCCCCTTTGCACCCTCCCCTCTTTTGCTGGGAGCCAAAACTACGTGGCTTTTTTTGTATTTTTCATAAATTCTTCATGTTTTTGTTCAAATTTCATCATTTTGCTAATCATCAATGGTTTTCACTGATCCTTGACATGCAATGTATTACTACCCATCATAGTCTGTTGAAGTTTTGATCCCAGAGCTATTTTAAGTCCTCCAAACCAAAGTACTCCGAAGTATGTGACACAAATTGAAGAATCTCAACCAAAATTTAAACACGATGAATGATCACAGAACATAGTCTACGATACTCAAAAAGCCTCAAATCACCCCTAGAAAATTCATGGTACATAAATTGGGTGATCTAGATCTACTCTGGAATTCATTTTCTCAAGATGTTCAACATCTACCTTCGTTTATGTTCACTCTGCTCAAGAAATTTAGTCACGTTGATGTCCATTAGACCTCGCAATGCTACGAGCCACTTGCTATTGTGGTAGTTGGACATTCCGTGAAATTCAAACGGCCTCCAATACACTTTGAAGTTTAAGTTACGATACCTACACACTGTATCATGCTTTAGTCGTAAAAAAAAAGTGGAATGCAGTCTATACTGCTGATGGAACCTCAGTGCATAGCTATATACACTGCTTTTGGTACATTCATTGGATATTCCAGGCTTTCCAAACTATTCTGGAATTAGGACCTTCAAAGCCTACAGGTTCTACTATTGTTTCTCTTCACTTTA
Source organism: Aedes albopictus (assembly GCF_035046485.1). NCBI lineage: Eukaryota > Metazoa > Arthropoda > Insecta > Diptera > Culicidae > Aedes > Aedes albopictus. Next base: position 390,115,325 of record NC_085138.1, on the reverse strand, counting down.
TCGGTATGATTCTTTCAGGAGCTATGCTGGAATTATTTCAGGAGTTCCTCAGGAATGAGAACCTTTCGAAAAATTCTGCAGAAATCCCTCCGGATTTTCATCAGGAGTCTCTTGAAAACTCCTTCAGGAAACAGTTCCAGAAATTCCTCCAGGAAATCGTTTATATATTCCTCTAGGAATTTTCCAAGGAACTTCACCAGGGATTCCTCCAGCGATTTCTCTAGAAATTCTTCCAGGGATTCCTTAAGGCGAAACTGGAGGCATTTCCTCATTTTTTGGTTTTTGATTTTTCTTTAAATATCGGAGCAATATTTTCAAAATTGGTTTTCGTGCACATGTAGAGCATGGATCAAGCTATCTTCTGATTTTTTTTTGTGGTGGTAAAAGTTTTCCATTTTTGCAGAAACAATTTTTTTGTGAAATTATATTCAAAAATGGTTTCTGCAAAAACGAAAAACATTTTCCACCACGAAAAAAAAAATCAGGAGATACCTTGATTCATGCTCTACATGTTCACGAAAATCGATTTTGAAAATATTGCTTTGTTATTTTATAAAAAATCAAAAACCAAAAAGTGAGGAAATGGATCCAGTTTCGCCTTAAGAGGTTTCTTCAGGAATTGAGAATCCTCCAGGAATTCCCTCAGGGATTCCTTCGTGAATTCTTTTATGGATTCCTCCATGGACTCATTCGGGAATTCATTCAGGTATTCCTCCAGAAGTTCATCTAGAGCTTTTTCAGGAATCCTTCCAATTCCAAATAATTTCTTTCCTCAAACAACTAATCTGGGGATTTCCTCAGGAATTCCTCATGGGATTCTTCCAGAAATTGCTCCATGGATTCCTCCAGAGGTTCCTCCAGAAATTCTCCCAAAAATTTTTCCGGAAATTCCTTCAGGAAATCCTCCAGAAATTCCTCTTATAATATCTTTAGGATTTCCACAAATAATTCCTCAAGGAATTTCTCCAGGACATCTGCCTAGAATTTCTCCAAGAATCTCTCCAGGAATTCCAAAAACTCCTTCTGGACCCAAGAATTTCACCAGAGATCCCTCTGAGATTTCAGCCAAGAATCCTTTCAAGGATTTCGCCATGAATATCTCCAGGGATTTTTTCAAGAAGTTCCTTCATGAATTCATCTTAAAAATTCTTCAGGAATTCCTATATGAATACCTCCAAGATTCTTCAGGAAACCTCCAGATTCCTCAAGAAAATACACCTGGGACAACTCCACGGATTCTCCCGAGAATTCCTTCAAGGATTTCTCCAGGAATTGCTCCGGGACTTTTCCAATAATTATAATTCATCCAAGAATTTCTCCAGAGAATACACAAAAAATTCCTTCAAAATTTTCTCCAAAAATTGCTCCACGATTTTTTCTAAGAATTTCTCCAGAAATTCTTTCAAGAATTCCGACAGGATCTCTAATAAGAATTTCTCCAAAACCTGCTCCAATACTTCTGTCAAAAAATCCTTTAAGAATTCCTCTAGGAATGTGGCTTGGGATTTCTTTATAAATTGTTGTAGGGATACCTCCAGGGATTTTCAATAAATATCTTTAGAAATTCTTCAGAAATTCCCCCATGAATGCCCCTTGAAATTCCTTCAGGAAATCCTCCAACTATTCCTCCAGGAATTCCTTCAAATTATCATCCAAGAATTCCTTCAAATCCCTTTCAGAGTTCCCATCCATAAATTTCTTCGGCAACACCTCCAAGAAATCTTTTAAAAATTCCTCCAAGAATTTCTCTAGGAATTTCTCCAGGAATTCCTTGAAGATTTTTTTCAGGAATTCCTTCAAGAATTACTTTAAGAATACTTCCAGGAATTTCTTCGTAAATTTCTTGGAGAAATATCTGGAGAAAACCCTGGATAATTCCTGGAGTACTTTCTGGAAGATTTCATGTAGTAATAAAGAATTTCCTAGGGGAATTCATAGAGGAATTCCTGAAGGATTTCCTTGAGCTGCTGGAGGAATTTTTGAAGTTATTTATTTCTTCAATTTTTATTTGCTGGAGGATTCTTAGAGTATTTCCTGTAAGAATTCTTGCGAGTAATTGCGAATTCACGCAAAGAATTCCTAAAGTATTTCCCGCAATAAATGTAATCGAAGGAATTTTTAGAGAAATTCCCGTATAAATTCCTACAGCAATTCTTGTAGGAATTCCTGCAGTTATTCCTAGAGGAATTCCTGGAATATTTCTAGTAGGATTTCCTGGGGTATTTCCCGGAACAATTCCTAGAGGATTTCCTGTAGTAATTCCAGGAGGAATTCGTAGAGTTAGTCATGGAGCTTTTTTTTTGTTTTTATTTATGTGTAGTTTATCAATTTGCTAATTCTACACTTTCATGGAGCAAATCCTGGAGGAACTCTGGACGAATTGCTGGAATATATCCTGTGGAGTATAACCAGGAAGAATCCCTATAGGAATCCCTGGAAGAAATCCTGGAGGTATTCTTTGAGGAATGACTAATGGAATTCCTGTAAGAGTTTCAGGAGGAATTCCTGTGAGGAATTCCGAAAAGAACCTTTGTTGGAATTGCTGGAGCATTTCCGGGATGATTTTGTGGAGGAATTCCTGGAGGTAGTCCTGAAGGAACCCCTGGAAGAGTTTCTGGAGAACACCGTGGAGGAGTTTCTGAAGGAATTCCTTGATGAATTCCTAGATAAAGTAGCAGTTATTCATGGAGAAATTCCTGGAGGTATTCCTGAAGGAATTTCTGGAAAAAATACCCGGGAAAATTACTCGGAGAAATTTCCTGGAGGAATTTCTGGAGGAAACTATGGAAGAATCCCTTGTGGATTTCTTGAAATTCCTGAAGAAAACCCTGGATTAGTTGTTGGAGGAAATCTTGGATGAGTTCCTGAAAGAGCTCTGGAGGAATTCCTTGAGAAATACCTGAATTAATTCCTGGATGAGTCCATGGAGGAATCCATGGAGGAATTCGTATAGGAATCCCTGGGGTATTCCTGAAAGAATCCCTGAAGGAATCTTTGAAGGAATCCCTGGGAGAATTTCTAAAGAAATCGCTGGAGGAATCCCTGGGCGAATCCCAGGAGAAATTTCTGGAACTTTTGTGAAATTTTCCCTGAAGAGTTTTCAGGAAACTTCCGGAGAAATCCTTGGAGGACTCCCGTGGAATACTCAGGGAACTATTCCCCTTCACTATAAAATAAAATCCAGGGTAAGATGGTTTAAAACAAGGAAGATACTGCATTTCTACCAAAAGTAGATCGTCCCAGGTGTTTACGGGTTAATGTTTGCTGTATGTACGCTTTATTCTGCATTTCATTTATTTTTCTTCTGTTTGCCACCTCTCGTCCTTTGGCTTTCTTTCTATTTACTTTCTATCTGCCTTAAAATATGCCTCCTGTCTGATTTCCATAGTTCCTCTATATAGAATGTTCAGCTTTCTTTCTACCTTTCATCTGCCTTTCATCATCCCTTTTTCTGCATTCTGTCTTACCTCTATCAACCTTTGGCTGATATCTTTCTGCCTTCTTTTTGCCTTATTTCGTTGTTTACCTTATGTTTACCTTTAATGTGCCCTATGTCTGTATACCCTCTGACTGCTTTCTATTATCCTTTTGCCTGCTTCCACTCTTCCTTGTGATTGTCTGCTTCTACTCTCTGTTGTATTCGCTTTGAGTTACTATTATTATTTTTATTAAAATCATTATAATTTGATAAACATGGATCATAAAACCAGTTCCATACCCATCTACGGTACCAACTATTTGGGTGCCACACGGATATCCCTTTTTGATGGATGGCGCTTTCGAACTCTCCCCGGGCAACATTGCAATGAAAGAACTACCCAGGTAGGTGCTCTGCCTTACCTGCTGCAATGCAACTATGCAGTGTGCTTGATTGAATATCGTTCCATCCGTGTCCGTCGAACTGCTGGATTTGGATTGATAAGGATTATACCGTTGTTGTTGCTGTTGCATCGAGGAGGGTGTGGAGAGGACTTCCAGGATACGGAAAACCAAACAGAAGTCGGTAAACCGGCGAACGAAAATCCGACCGTGGAATAAAATGAGAAAAAATAGTCGAAACCAAACGAAATGAAAAATGTAAGGGAATTGAAGCATTACATGAATTTCAAACGTCTGTCTTGCAGTTTGTTTGTACATGGCGGCACCCGGCAAAACCGTGTTTCGTGTTGGCGTTCACCACGATGGTGGCGGTGCGGTGATGTACCAGTCGAAAACAAGTGCGCTGCTGTCAGAGAGCTATCCCGATTCTATGACGCGACTGCAGATAGCTACAACGAGAAGGAATACGAGCGGGTATCGGCAAGCGCTTCACTGGAGCAGGATTTATATATTGGATGTAATCAGTAATGCAAACAGAAGCCAACGGCAACATGAAGAATAGCGGATGTATCCCCGTGGCAGACGAAAGAACAATTGACGATACTTTATGGGAATCGTTTGAATAATGATACTAATTGGATGCCATAAATATTGCTTTGTGTCCCAAAGCCATTCGCTACGGGAAATTGATACCGTCGTAAATTGATACAACCCTGTGTGGAGAAACTTTTAACGGTATCGTATCTGGAATTTGTCGTCTACCATTGAGAAGATTCTATTACTTACCATGGTAGCGTCTTCGACTACATTTTGCTTTCATCTACTGCTTTAAGAAAACCCACGCAAGTTTTCTTTTCTAGATGGTGAAGTATTCGCATTTTCAAAAGCGGCAACAGAGAAATAATTTCGATTACCAACTCCCGTAGATCAATAAAAAAAACTTGAATAAAAGAATTAATCTTCCTGAATAAAGATTTGATAGAGTTCGGTTTGATTGTAGTCTTGAATACCAAAGAGTACAATAAGGATGTAATGGTGATAAAGTTTCACAGTATTATGCACGTGCTGCAGTTCTGTGCTCAGAATCCACATTCCTTGCAAGCCGACATGTACGTTGTACATTTTTAAACTTCAAGTTTTGCGCCCAATATTTTTCTAGCAATGAGTCAAATGCTGTCTCATGTGCACCATCTCATGCGCTGATTAAATTCCTCGCTTCATTCGAAATTGTGTTGTTATTTTCTCCATTTCTGGCCTATTCAATAACCTTACCTTACCGAACGTACCCTATTTACTTCGACAAAAAAAAAACAGTCCACAGAGTGTCCGGATGATCGCACTCATATCCACAGTGAGTCTGGATGACCGCAACCTGATCTACAGCGCGTTCGGATGGCCGCACTCTAGTTTTTGTCTCCTCGTGGCAATAAAAAAAAAACAGTTCACAGCGCGTCCGGATGACCGCACTTCGCACTCTAATTGCCTCTTCGTGGCAGAAAAAAAGCCTACAGCGTATCCGGCTGACCACACCTTAGTCCACAAGGTATCAGGATGACCGAACTCATGTCCACAGCGTGTCCGGGTGTCTAGTATTTGCCAATCGGCGACAATAAAAGAACAATCCACAGCATGTCCGGATGACCGCACTCCGCACTCATGTCCACAGCAAGTCTGGAAGACCGCACTCTCGTTATTGTCTCTTGGTGGCAATCAAAAAACAGCCCACAGCATGTCCGGCTGACTGCACCTTTGAGACAATGGCTTAAACGTACATCCGACTAAAGAATACAGCCAGGTGTATTGGATTAGTCATTAATGTGTCGAAGACAAAGTACATGAAAGCAAAGGGCTCCAGGGTGGAATCACCACGCCCGCCACCCCGAATTTCTATTGACGGTGATGAAATCGAGGCTTGAAGAATTCGTGTACTTGGGCTCACTGGTGACCATCGACAACGATACACGTGTAGAGAAATTCAGAGACGCATTGTGGCAGGAAATCGAACTTACTTTGGACTCCGTAGAACTGCACGATCGTACCAAGTTCGCCGTCACACGAAGTTAACTATCTACAAAACGCTGATTAGACCGGTATTCCTCTATGGGCAGGAAGCATGGACTCGACGTGCAGGGATTTCTAGAGTTTCTTAGAAGAATTGATTCAGATATTTCATTAGCTATTTCTCCGAAATTTCTGAAAGATTATTTTAGAAAATCTTGCAAGGGTTGCTTCATAAATTCATTCATGAATTTCTTCAGAAACCCTATAGTATGTCCCCAGCAACTATTTGAGGGAATTCTCCATAAATTTGGAAAACAACTGGAGTGGATATCTTTAGACATTCCTGTAAAATACATTCTCAAAGCTTTTTCTTCGAAAAATTTTCCAGAGAATTTCATAAAAAATCTGTCAGGAATGCCCTCAGAAATTTGTCTTTGGATTGCTTCTGAAATTGCTCCATGCTCCATTCCATTCGAGAATCTATTAAAAAAATCCTTTCAGAAAGTCTTTGATGGATTACTTTCAATTTTTTTAAAGCATCTGCCATGGAAAGTGTCTATAATAAAGCTAAATCAATCAATCAATCCCAAAATTGCTCTAGTATTTCATAAGGAATTACCTTTTAGAGAAGTTTCTCCAAGAAAACCTTCCTCTTTCAATTCTTTAAAATTTCCGTTTGTGAATTCTTTCCTCGGAATTTTTCTTCCGAAATGTTTTCAGCGATTTATCCAGAAAATTCAAAGTTCAGAATTCCTCCATAAAATTTGAAAATTTTTTCCACGGATTTCCCCAAAAAACTTCCACAGCCTCTTTGAGAAATTCTTCCAAAGATTTCTGCAGATGTTTTTGCAGGGATGCCTTACAAAGTTTCTTCAGAAATGCTTTACGGGATACAGGTCGGACGCCAGAACCTGACTCCGGATAATCGAGTCCGACCTGTAGCTTCATAAGTTTGTTCAAGAATCCCATCAATATTGTAAGATTTCTTGAAACGTAAACACCGCGCGGTCGTTGAAATGTTTCAAAAAGGGGCTTTGCACAAAAGTTCACGCGGTCTATCGTTTTCGAAAAGAACAGCCGCACCGTAGGAAACGCCGCAATGTTATTTCCCATAAGGATAGAGTAAACTGGGAGTTATAACCGCGGTTGTACCTTTCGGAAGCGATAGACCGCGTGTACTTTTGTGCAAATCTCTCAATAAATCCATGGATTACTTTCAAAATTGCTCCATGATTTTTTTTCAGTAAATAACCTTGAGAAATTCCCTTGAGAATTTTTCCAGAAATTCTTCTATGTAGATTCCAATGAGTTCATTTTGAAACACCGTATAAGATTACTTCAGATATTCTTCTAGGGATTCGTTTGGGAATCCCTTTCCAGGGATTCCTTTACAAATTTCCATAGGGATTATTTCCAGTTGTTCATTCGAAAATCTTCCAAAGATTCATTCAAAAATTCGTTCGGGTATTTCTTCAGGAAGTCCACCAGAAATTTGTTCATGAATTGTCTCGAGAATTCTTTTAAAAATTCTCGCCATAATGCGGCTTTTATGCATTACTTTCAAGTTTTTTAAGCATCTGCCATGGATTTTTTTCAAAAATTGCTCTAGAATTTCATTAGGAATTACCTCTAGAAAAATTTCTCAAAGAAAACCTTCCTTTGTCAATTCTTTCAGAATTCCATACGAGAATCCTTTCAGGAAATAATCCTCGGATATCTTCTGAAATGCTTTCAGCAATTCCTTCAGAAAATCCAAATTACAGAATTCTACCAGAAATTTGAGAAGTTTTTCCACGGATTTCTCGAGAAAATCTTCCACAGCCTCCTTTAGGAATTCTTCCAAAAATTTCTGCAGATATTCTTCCAGGGATTCCTTACAATATTTCTTCTGATATTATTTACGAGAATCCTTCATAAATTTGTCCAAGGATACCATCAAGAAAACTTCTATGGATTGCTTTCAAAATTGCTGCATGGATTTTTTTTTCAGGAGGCTCCCTTCAGAAATTCCCTTGAAAATTTCTCCAGAAATTTATCCAGAAATTCTTCTATGTAGATTCCCATGAGTTCATTTTGAAACACCGTAAATGATTACTTCAGATATTCTTCTAAGGATTCGTTTAGAAAACCCTTCCAGTGATTCCTTTACAAATTTCCATTGGGATTACTTCCAGTTGTTCCTTCGAAAAATCACCCAGAGATTCATTCAAAAATGCGTTCAAATATTTCTTCAAGAAGTCCAAGAGAAATTTGTTCAGGAATTGCTTTAGAAATTCTATTGAAAATTCCCGCTATAGTGTGTCCAGGAACTTCTACACGAATTCATCTAGAAAATACTGCAGCAATTCCTCCACAAGTTCATACAGAGATTCCTACAGGATTTCCTCCAGACATTTCTTCTTGTATTTCACCACAAATTCCTCCCGCATTTTCTTAAAAGTAACTCAAAGGATTCCTCTGTGATTTCCTTGAAGAGTTTATTTAGAAATGTTTCTTAAGAATTTCTACAGGAATTCCTTTAGAAATATATCGAGTTTTTTCGAAGGATCTTTACAGAACCTTATCTAGGCGTTTTTCAAGTATTCCCACAGGGAGTGCTTCAGAAATATGTCCACAAATAACTTCAGGAATACTTTTAACAATGCTTTCAGCGATTCCTTCATGAAATCTAAAGTTCAAAATTCCTCCGCGAATTTCACTATCGCGAAAATGTTCCACAGGCTCGTTAAGGAATTCAATTAAGGATTTCTTCAGCAATTTACCCGGTTTAAGGGGTACGTCCACGGTATCTCTCAATTGTAATCTTCATAAAAATTTGTTATCAACAGTCAAGTTCGAATAAAATTAACATGATTTCACGAACAGATATTAAGTCTAAGGTACAGTTTCAAAAAAGAAAAAAAAAATCTTCAATGTGAGCTCACAACATCCGATATTTTTTTTCAAGCTTGGTTTTAGCACAACTTTTATACTGTCGTTGTATTCTGATCCGTATATATGCAACTCATCTGCATTTAGTGAAAAGAGCTTAACTACACAAGAAGTATAAGAAAACTGACTGTCAGATGGTTTACTAGAGATATCTACGTGTATCAAAATAATATTTCTCTCTGTTTCTCTATTTTTCTCTTACACAGTCAACACACGATCGCATATGATGTTCGATAGGATGCCAAAGGGGATGCGATATACGCACACTTAACACGCGCTTGAATGGAAGCAGGTGCGCATATAGCCTCCACTTTAGCAACCTATTCAACTACATATAAGACTTTGTGTTAGCTGGGTATTCTCCAACTCTCATAAGCTGTAACTCACGTTGGAGGAACCCGAGCAGAAGAAAATATCAACAACATAATAAAATATGTTATTTTAGCTTAATAACTGAATAATTGGATCAGTAATTTTTATGTTATTAGCATAACATATTATGTTATAAACTTGACAGTCATAATGACTAATTCAATAACATGTTTTGTAAGATCAATTACAACTTAATAACAGGAAATTTGTGAACTTGTTATTGTTGTGTTATTGTTCATCACATATTTGTACATTCTCTATGGTAGAATAATAACTAAACTTGTTCTACAATAAAATATATTATTAAAATGTTATCTTGTGGATGTATCTTTTGTAATAACTTAAACATAACAAAATAAGATTGCCCAACAAAACATGTTATTTAAAAGATATATTTTAATAAGTTAACAATAACAAATTAGTATATAAAAACAGGCTATGCGATTCTGTTGTCAATTTGCTATTCTCATCTGCTCGGGAAGTTTTCCTGTAGAAATCGTGGGAAAATCCCTGAAAGTTAGAATCCCTCATGAGACTTCTCAAAGAAATCACTGAAGAAATTCTGGCTAGGCAGGACTCCCAGGAAGAATAATAGAAAAAATCCCAAGTGGAACCATGGGAAAAATTCCTTGAGGAATGTTAAAATCCGAAAAGAGTCTTTGGAGGGGCCACAGCAAGAATCAAGACTTCCGTTATATTCCCAGAAGGAATCTTTGAAGGAATATAAGGAGGAAGGAATCTTTTGGGAGTTGGTTTCTTCGGCTTGAAGAGATACTGTTTTGACAGCAGTGTTCCATAGACACAGCTTCAAAGCTGAAATTTATTTGTATATAATAAAATTAAGCAAGGTACTTTAAAAAAAACTTACATTTTAGTACACAATTTTCCCCATATTTTCGCAATCTATTCTACTTTACAACAAATTAATTGTAACGTTCTGACTGCAAAGGCAATTGTTGCAATGTTGCCATATTAATCGCAAACTCGGTGCAACAGGATCTTTGAAGGAATTTCAGCAGTAATCCCTGAAAGAATGCAGACTAGAACATTTGTCAGTTCAAGATGTTCTAAAGCAATCCCGGCAGAAATGCATAGAGGAATCCCGGGAGGATTTTTAAAAGGAATTCTGGGAGTCATATCTAGTAGAATCGTGAGAGGAATCTCAGCTGTAAGCTCGACTGAAAGAATCACAGTGGAAATTCCGGGAGGAATTACTGGAGAAATTCCGGTAGAAATCCTGAGAGGAATCCCTTAAAAAATCCGACAAGAATCTTTCAATCATCAGGAATCCCGGAACATGTATCTAGAATTTTCTGAATATAATAGAAATAATTGAAAGAATACCAGGAGGAATCTGTTAATTACAGCAGGAATCTCTGATGAAATACCAGCTAGAATTTTTGAAAGATTGTTTTCAAGATTTTCTGAATCAGGGATAGCTGAAAGAATCCTGTAGAGAATACCTAATAGAATATTTAGAGGAATCATGGCGGGAGTCTCGGATGGAAGCTCAGTAGGAATCCCTGAAAGAACCATAGAAGAAATCCCGGAAGGGCTTTGTAAAGAAATCCCTGAAAAAACTCGGGAAGAAATTTTGGCAAATATATCTAAAAAAATAAGTTGCCAGAAGAAATCTCGGCAGAAATATATATATATTCTTTCATATTTCTTTTCGGGAAAATCACTAATGGAATAACTGCAGGAACTCCAGAAATAATCTTTGAAGGAGTTCAATCCCTGGAAGAATGCCGAACAGAATAACTAGAAAAACCCCTTTCAGGATTTTCTAAAGCAATTCATCTCTGGAGAGATCTCAGAAGCAATCCCCACAGTATATCCGTGATAGCGCCTTGGACTTTTCGCATTTTCTTTTCTGCCGCACCCTCTGTAACCACCTCGACAAGCTAAGGAATGTGTATGATAAACAGAATTGAAATTGCTTCACGTATTCCTGAGCTATGCCAGAACATACATACACACATACATACACACATACATACATACATACATACCAGACCCGACCAGAAGCACATAACAAGATCATAACAAAATTATGACAACTGTTGTAAGAAATAACTATAGTTGATATAGTTCTGTTATAAGGATTTTTCCATGTAAATATCCATAACAAAATAATGTTGACATTTGTTATAATTTTAGTAACAAATTATAACACAAATTGTTTCATTTATTTAAACAGATGTATGACAACATTTGTTATATTATGCATTACAATATAATTGCTTCTAACATATTGTCGTAACACGTTTGTTGCAATCTTTCTTATATTGTTACAGAAACAAAAATATTTCAGAATTTGTAAGATTTTTTGTGTTTAATTTATATCAGAAATAGTTACAATTTTGTTATGATTTCGCAAGTTTAGTCTAACAAAATTGGATATAATCTTGTTATGATTATACAAGAAAATTCTTCCTGAGATTTTTCTAGAAATTATACTGCAGTTTTTTCGAATATTCCTACAGATATTCTTACAGAAATTCCCGCTCAGATTTCTTTTGATATTCCATCAGTAATTCTTGCAAAAAAATATATTTAGAAATTTCTTCAGAGTTTAGGGGTTTCCTTCAGAAATTTCAGTGTGGGAATTCGTCAACAGTTCTTCCGTGGAGTTTTACAGAAAAAAAAAAATCGAAAAATTTCGTTCAAAAAATCCTACAAAGATTCTTTTGGAAATTCTTTGAGGGGTTCTTTCAAGAGAACTCCTGAAGATATCTCTGGAGGAATTAATTAATGAATTTTCATACAATTTCTTCAGGGATAATTACATAAAACATTTCCATTCCATTCCATTCCTGAAGAAAATCCTGCAGATACTAAATACATCCTAGAAAAACTTATTAGAGAAATTCTGAGAGAATTTCTGAAAAAAAATATTGGAAGAATTACTGAAACAACAGGCGAACTCTTTGCGGATATTCATAGAAGGCTCTCTGGAAAAATTCTTTGAAAAATCCCAAGAAAAGGTTTCCTGACTAATTTCTGTAGATTTTCTGAGATAATCTTTGGATAAATTTATATAGCATCAAATGAAAAGTTTATGAAAGAATACCTGAGGTAAGGTATGAGCAACCCTGGAAACCCTGGAGGAACTTCTAGCGAAACCTCCGAAGGAACTTTCAGAATCTCTTGAAAATATTCTGGTAAAAGTTCTGAATAATCAGGCCTAAGGTAATTCTGGGAAAATTTCACAATAATTCCTGAAATAGTTCCAGAAAAAATCTGCATTTCTAAAGGAGACCTCTAGAGACCTCTAATGGATTTTTTTTGTATGAATCTCTGAAATAACTTCCGAATCTCTGTATTTTTTTCCTAGCACTGCATCTTTTGTAGAAATCTATGGAAAGACTCCTAGAGATGCCTTGGAGATATTTTAGAATTCTGAGAAATTTCCAAAAGAATTCTGATAGTAAATTCTTACAAAAATGTTGAAGAAACACATGACATAATACATGCACGAACTACCGTATCAATCCTTGAAGGGATTTCTTAAATAATCGCTAAAGCAAGAATTTCTGAGCGAATCATGCTTAAATCACTCTAGGAATCTTCTTTCTATGAATTAATCCGGAAAATTTTTGATGTTCCAAAATAATATATGCTTTCATCTTCTTTCAACATTTTTTATAGCTCCGCAACATTCCAAACCTAATCACACAAAGAATGAAATTACTTGAACGTTGCTTTTTCTAATATCGTTTTTATCAAGTTCTCCGCTCGTCATGTGTTGAGCATAGCAATAAATCATATCACAAAATAAATCACATTCTCGTGTGTACCTAATGGAGCCCGACACAGCCAAACCCCTTTGACAATTTTGTGTTCCAAAATCTGTTGTATGCACACACTCTCCCCCAGAACCCAATCTGACTAGCTCTGACAGTTCCGAGTTGAAAATTGAGTTTATTTCGAGCAGGCAAACATTTCCTTCCAAATAGCAAAACTCAAAAATCTCGTCTTCCTGTTTGCTTGCTGGGTCTGGGCTGCACCGGGAAAGAGGAAATGCCTGGTGTGAATACCTTACCGGTAGAAACAAGGTTCGGGAGAAAAACGACGAATAAATTTCACTCACACATCACATCGTTTTCTCGCCCCCTCGCCCCGGCAAAACCGTTCGTTGCGTTGCGTTGTTCCTTACAAGACAGCTCTTGACAGGCCTCTTTTGATAGATATGTATTTTTTGCTTAACTCCCATTTTGGCAGTAAGTGCCACACAAAGAGACGTCGACTGTAAACTCGCCGAGTTCGCACGATAAAGTTCCTTCGCCAGAAGAGTGCGTAATGAAGGCACATCAGGTTGGGACTCATTCCACAAACGGTCAAAATCTTTAACATCAATTTGGGAATTATTATTTTCACTTTTTTCCAACTAAGTTCCAATATATTTACCTGATGTTGATTGGAGTTTGGTATCATTCATCATAAGTTTGCTCTGGATAGGGTAAGACGTTCTGGAGATATGGCTATTCCAGTTACAGTTCCATTAGTACATGAAAGTACCACTGTGCTAGCTAACACACGTTCGTGGTGTCAAGCAAGGCACACCAAGAGGGTCGGACGGTAGATCAACAAATTGTACATATTTGCGTTGCCCTCAGAGCGTGGCCCCATGATTGAATGTACGTACCTACCTACTACTTTTAGCACTTCCAAGGAAGCTTGTCACTTAAGGAAATTCGATGCTGCTTCTCGTTTGGATTTGCTGCTGTTGCTGCCCGTGCAGCCCCGAAGCTGTGAACTCTCCGGGTGATGTATGAAGCAGGTCCTGAAAGGCATTTTCCTGCAGAAAAGGAAGAATATTTATATATCTGAATGGAAATAAAATGCAATCAAAAGAACAAAATTGCCACATAAAAGAGCTCCTTCCTGCCGGGACTCTTTCAGTTCCTGCTCACTCTCTCTCTCTGCCTGACCGGGTTGGATCAAAATGATGGTGCCGACAAGGGTCAAAGCAGGATTTTTCAGGATTTTAATATCGCCTCGCCAGCCAGGAAGGTACGGAGAAACCCTGGAAAATCTTATCTTCCGAGTGCTACTGCAGACCTCCCAGCAGGGCGCTGGGTTTTGGAGCCTCATAATGGCAGCTGCAGTGATCACACATGCACTCATGCACCGGGCATCTTCAATTCAGCTGTGGGATGCATCACCGCGTAGTTAGGGGGAATCTAGGGTGAGTATGTTCTAGTGTACGACATAAACATCTCGTTTATTTGAAGATTATATAGGTATATGAGCATGAGCATGAGCATGAGCATAGATGACCGCACAATTCGTAGTTGCTACTCCGTGATTGACAAGAGCAATCAAAATTGCACAAGGAACCAATGAATAGGGCTTGGGACTAGCTTACTATTCTCAATGTACACAGTTCGAGAGCTCTCAACTTTATTAAGGTCAATAACGGCGCCGGCCACGTCCTTACGGTCATCGAGGAAGGGAGGGAATGGTAGTAAGACAAACGTTGTTAAAAAGACCGCGAATCGCTGCATCTCCACGTTTGTCTCAGGAAGGATTTTTTGTTAGTAGGGTAAGGTACATTGTCAGTCCGGGAGTCACCTATGGTTGGTGATATGATTTGACAATGGATCAATATACACAAACCGCCATTAACAACCGACCACTTTTCGACGCAAAAGCTAGCCAAAAGTAAATTCTATCGCGCGTCTCCACTCCACTAGGGAGCAGAAACCTTTAGTCTATTCCACACAGAAATACACTGAACGCGACTCACTTGTCGGCGCCCGGATTTTTTTCTCGACCGGCGAGCCCGAACTAACATTTTTCACTCTTTTGTTTATTACACCGTTTAACACTAAATTTTGTTATGGGATGAGAAAAAAAAATAACAGGGGTTTGGGACCCTAGAAGTGTCATAGTGAAAGAATTTTTGAAAAATATTGGACCGGGCCTTCACAGTTCAAAGCCGAAGTTTGTATGGAGAACTTGGGGTGTTCAATTGATATGTGCATTAGAACGCGCTGTGCATATATTTAGGCGTTAGACAATAACGAAACAAACCCAAATACCGAAAACGCCTAAAAATATGCACGGCACGTTACAATGCGCGTATCAATTGAACACCCCAAGTTCTCCATACAAACTTCGGTTTTAAACTGTGAAGGTCCGGTCCAATATTTTTCAAAAATTCTTTCACTATGACACTTCTAGGGTCCCAAACCCCTGTTATTTGTTTTCTCATCCCATAACACCAAATTTTGTAAAATTTTGTCAAGCAGTGTTATCAACTAAAAGTGTATTGAGAACTAGCGCCGACGGGAAGCAAAAAATTCGGAACCGACTCGAGCCACGACGCGTCCACCGCACACTGAATTCCGAAAAAGCGGCCTGTACACTTTGCCTCCAAAAACTCACTCTTGAAGATTATATAGGTATATAAAAAATAAAAATAAGAAATGACAAAATAAAATATGGGAAATCAAAACATTTGTTTAATAACTTTATTATCGAGATGTTCACAGCCTCCGGCTGGTTCATATCCTATTTACCGCACAAACAAGAGCTGGTTAGTAAAGGCTTCCAAATTTCAGCGCCCTCCCCCCCTAAATCAGTACAATCCCAAGGAAATTACTTCACTATCGCCCCTAATTAAACTTATTTTCCGGGTTGACCTCTTCTTGCATTAGTATTTCTCTTTTTTTGTACGCTTCTCTTTGGAATTTCCTTTATAATGAGTTTAGAAAAAAATCTACTTAAAATTTCTATAACATTCTTCAGGATCATCTCTCTGGATACCTCCTGAAATTCCTGTGGGGATTCCTTAATGATTCAAAAAAAAATCTGAAACGTTTACAGGGAGAAGATTCTCACTGGATTTCTTAGAATGATTTAAGCCATAAATCCGCTCAATATTTCTTCAGAATGCATCTCTGTCCATAAGTTTCTTTGATTCTTTTTCCAGGGATTCTCCCAGACATTATTTTATTATTTTATTATAAGATTCATCTTGAAACTGGTCCACGGGTTTCCTAAGTGATTCCTATCGAAATTTCTCCATTCGATTCCTATCGAAATTCCTCCATCGAAAATTCCTTATGCTATAAGCTCATGCTTGTATTCCTTCATGTATTTCTTCAAACGTTTCTGGAAGAATTCTTCCTAGAAAATTGTCAAATTTTTGCAACTCAAGTTTTCACTTAGCAATAGAGATGTTTTTCCGGAAACTTTTCAGAAATTATAGCTTGAATATCTCCAAAAGTTCCCTTCAGGTATTTCTCCAGGCATTGGTTTGAATAGTTTCAGACCTTCCTTCAAGATTTTTTTCAATTTTTTTTTTTCTAAACATTTTCTCCAGACTTGCTGCAGAAATTACTCCAAAATCTGTTCATCAATATTTTCAAGAATTTTTTCGAGAAATTTTCCTATGAAGGGTTTACGAGTTCTTCCAAGTATTATTTTAAAGATTCCATCAGAACTTATTTTTCTAATTTCTTCAGTGGTTCTCTAAAGAGTTCAATCAGAATATCCCTTCAAAAATTGTATTATATTTCTTCCTTAAATTTCTCAAGACAGTTCTTTCAAGAATTTCTGCAGAAAATCTTCCAGAAATTCCTCAGAAATATATTCAAGGGTTTCTTCAAAAATTTCACCAGTAGTTTGGTCTGCGATATCTTTTTGAGAGATACCTTCAGAAATTTCTCTACGGATTGTCTAGGAAGCTCTCCAGGAATTTCTTTTTTTTCTTGGAATTTCTTTTCCGAGTTCCTGCAGAAATCTCTCAAAATGTGCAAGGTATATTCAGGTAATTCTTCAGGAATTTTTCTAGGGAACATCCTAGCGGCAGCCCATTTATTGCACCCATAAACAACTAGAAACGCTCCACAGAAAATCAATATACGCTCCATAAAAATGAACTTATGAAATTTTGCACCAATCAATAATACAGAAATGCTCCATAATAAAGTACAAATACCCCAAAGAAAAATACAAATGCTCCATGAAAAATAAAATTATACCCATGAAAAAATTAATATTGCTTCATAGACAAATTAAATTTCGCCATAGAAATTAGATGAATGCTCCATAAGTGTTATCAAACTACACCATCTTCTTCTTCTTCTTCTTTATGAATCGACGTCCCCAATGGGACTTGGATTGCATCTCTTCAACTTAGTGTTCTTAGAGCACTTCCACAGTGTAGCGGTCAGGAGATTTTGTATATATTTTGTAAATAAGTCTGTAAATATTTAAAATAAGATAGGTTGTAAGAGAATACAATCTGCCTCAGATAATTCAAATTTGTAAATATCCCTTAGCTTAGGCAAACGAAAAGCATTCATTAACAAACGCTTCCCGAGGTCGAGACCATTTGTTTTCTGGATAAGGTGGGAAAGGGAAAGCAGCACGACTATCGGTCAAGTTATCCACATAGTGGTGTAGTCACAATTGAACACGAAGGGTTTCGGGAAATGACGTACTTCCGGGTACGTCCGAGATCATTCACTTTCCCTTATCTGAGGCTACAAAGACTCGATCATTTCGTCCGTGATAGCTCAAAGAGTTGGAAGTGTCCGCGTTTGCCTGTTAGTTTTTCGTGTGCCTAGAGTAGGTTTAATGTGATGTTAGGGGCTGTCCATAAACCACGTGGTCATTTTTTGGGACTTTTCAACACCCCCCCCCCCCCGTGGTCATTTGTCCATACAAAATTTTTAATTTTTCCATACAAAATTGTCATTGGCAGAACCCCCACCTCCCCAATGACCACGTGGTTTATGGACAGCCCCTTAGATATAGTTAGATAGTTTAATTTCTGTGTTTTGTTCCATAGTAGGCCAAACGTGTGCGTAGATAACTGTGTGCGATTGTTGAACGAAAAGAAGCCTAAGGAAAGGTAAGAAATTGTGCTCGTAAGGTGCTCTTAGTGCCAGTGCTAAGCTCTTTGTCCCGCCAGTACGGGCATTCATCTTCAATCCACAGATTCTCGCACCCAAACGTGACCGCTTCTCCCCAACGAACGAAAACACCCGGCGACCGTCAACCAGCCGGAAGCGGACGGATCCGTCACCAAATCGGTCCGAGAAGGCCCGGGGACCTTCAGGTGGACGAAGTCCACGAGCTGGTGCGCCAACTGACCAGCAGGGCATCAACCAATTGCCAGAAACCGCCATCGCATAGCTACCGTCAACCGCCATTGCGATCACGCGGTGACGAGCCGATCAACGACAGCGCCTTCAATCAACCAAGCCGCCGGTGAGTCAACGACCCGGCCTACAGGTCATCGACTGCTGAGGTTGAGTAAGCAGAATAGATCGGTGAGTCAACCAATATCTTTTATTTGCGGAGTGCGGCGTCCGCTGAGGGCGCCGCGGAGGATCTTTTTTGCCAGTCAAAGACTGATGAGATGAAGTGCCATTAGAGCTAATCGACCCTTTTTGAACATCGAAATTCCTTTCGATAGCGTCTTGGGAGCCACCGTCTTCGGTTCCGTGAAAATGCGTGCGTGAGCCCGTCTTAGCCACCACTGCAGGAAGGTCGGATACTAGGAGCGCAGACATAGCCGTAGCTGAGCTTCCGATAAGTGACGTCACGCGCCTAGAGTAATAGAGCACTGAGCACCGATAGGGAGATAGAGAGCGAGTGGCTAGAAAATCGCACACCAGCTAGGAGATATAAATAGGGAACGAACACATACAATGACATGAATTCGAGTTCGATCGGTAGCAATAAATATGTATGATATCCTAGGTAGTAAGTGAATATATTCGTATCCGTTTTGTCAAAACCTCATATAAATGTTTTGAGTTTCCATGCTAGCAAATTGATTGTTTAACCCTTTATAAGGCCGAGAAAACCAGGCACGGAATGCACTCGTTCTGCATTGGAATATAAAGTACATGTGGTGTAATGAACAAAGACGATTTTATTTTCAAAAAAATCGATGGTCGATTTTGTATGAAAAAAATTGGTCTAAATTTCAACTTTTAGTCAACAAAGTTTAAAATGTTGTTATTTTGTGATGCGTTCATCAATCATGCTGATTTTATGATAAGTTATTGTCCCAATATTCATGAGTTACATGTGTGGATTTGAACACGATTGGTCAATCATTTTGGACGATATGGCAATTTTAGTACATGCCCATTTATTTATTTTTATTTATTTTATTTTATTTGATCGGCCGCCAGCACTACTAGGGCTATATGGGCATGCCCATTTATAAAAGTACATTTTTTCAAAAGGCTGTGTTCCTAAAAGTAATGAAGCAATCAAGTTGAAATGTTGTCCACAAGTATAAGGAACATAAGCCTTTTATTCCCCATCATTTGATTTCCAATTCGCTCACCACAACAGAAGTTTGAGCTTATAAACCTTTAAGCACGCAAAAATGGCAGTTTTTGGACAGACATTTTGTTCTAAAAAAGCCCATTCATATTTGTTGTGGCTCCAAAAATTTATGAGTATTCACAAAGGCCTAATGTGTCCATCAGTTAAAACAGAAGTTGTAAAAATTTTCTAAACGAACAGAAAAAACCCTAATTAATCCACCTAGCGGTGATGGTGCCTTTCTCGTGCTTTAAAATATCCTTTCAACAAAACTCGAGCGACATGTTGATGACATTGACATAAATACAAAATGAAAACTGCTTGCTAAATCTACTCAATATGGATACATTTTATATTAGCATAACATCCAATATTCAGAAAATATAAGACAACGATCCAAAACTCAAACCAAACAAGTGTCATGAAGCCGCAAAATTTTGAAACGTCATTTTAGATTTTCCGGTCTTCATTTTATGACTCCGGATATCTACCCCAACTAAACTAACCGCCATCTTGAACATTGAGACACCATCTTGGATGTTCTGGTATTCATTTTTGGACTCTCACCTACAATTACATAAAATAGTCGCCGTATTGAATTTTGGCATGTCGTTTATGATTTTCTGGTTACCAGTTTTGGACGAAGACCGGCATTCTTCCCCATTCAAACTATAGTCATATTGCAGACCTTGTAAAACAGCGCACAGCTTGGGTTTTCTGGTTACAAATTTTGAATTCTGGACATATTTTCATACAAAATATGCCCATAATGCAAGAATTAAAAATCCTATAAACTAACTTGAACACTGGGCCATTATCTTGGACTTTGGACCGCTATCTTGGATACTCTGGTGGACTCCGAACATATTTTAGTTTTAGAGCTCAAAATTCCTTAAAACAGCCACCATCTTCTTTTGACGCGATCAAATTCTTATTTTTCCATTCAACGTTGACCCATCCTGCTATAAATTTACACTTTAGGAATCTGAAATGGTACGATTTGATGAGATCGCTTTAGTTTTGTTTATTTTTTGTTCGCATATATGAGAACTTAGACCTATTCGTCACTGTTGATAACCGTTCATTAGATTATCAAAAAATCTGCGATCTGATGTGTCGTATGTATGGGTTTGGTTCATTTTTATATTTGGTAATTTCCGGTGGGATAGCCGGATCTGGTTCCATGAGTCATGGACCATGGCACTACCGGTTGTCCCAATTATGGTCTGAGAATATTTTATTGCTATTTATTCACCTTTACCTAATCACCGCGATTTGATATATCGCATGAATGCTTCACTTTTACTTCTAACCACTTTCGAAGCCACAGCTGAACCCGCAACACTACCGGGAATCTAATGTGGTCTGACCCTATTTTTCCATCAGGTTGTCGATAAGTCGGGATCAGTTTTGTAAGAGATCCCAGTCATTTGAACCTTTTCGTCGATATTCGGCCTTTGTCTCCGACATTCGCAACACAAGCAATCGAACTACTGTTCGAAACAAAAATGTCAAACGAATGCACTTCACCACGATAGCGGCTTCGGGAGACGGTTCGACTTTTGTTATTCCTGTCTTCTTTCATAATAAGAGCTATGTTGCCCATCTGTGTGTCGTATTCAATGCAACATGCAATAATAAACTAATATTAACATTCATAATCGGAATTGGCTGAAAATCTATGCGTAAAGCTAGAATTAGACACATGTCATCGTGTCAGATGACATTGATTTGACCCTTTCTTATGTTTATTGATCTTCGTTCTACTGCTCGTGTTGTGTGTAGGTAAGAGGTAACGATAGCGCACGAATGTAACAAAGCCGACTGACACCCGACTGCGGCAACGAAATGAAGGTAGTGAAAAGTGTCGAATGTTTACAAGACTGGTCGTGATTTGATGTACCGCATCCATGGGTTTGGTTAAATTTTACATTTTACTACCCGGATCTGATTCCGGGTAACTACCGGCTGAACCAAATATGGCCTAACATTATTGTCTTGTCAACTGCTCATCGGTTAACCAAAAACGCTGCAAATTGAAGGTGTCACATGCAGGGTTTGACAATTTCGATGGGACTCTCAGAACCAATTCCGGAACACTACCAGTTGTCCTTAGTGAGACGTAAGGCTATTTTCTAGCTAACTATTCATCAGGTTATCGCAAAAGCCACGATTTGATGTGTCACATGCCTGGCTTTGGTTTACTTTTACATTTGGCCTCTTCCGGCCACTCAAAACCGATTCCGAAACACTTGCTGGCCGTTCATTAGGTAATCTAAAAAGCCGCTATTTGATGTGACGAATGTACGGGTTTGTTTCTCTTTCAGATTTAACCACTTCGGCGGGAACCCCGGAACGGGTTCCGGAACACTACCGGTTCATATATGGTCTGAGATGATATTCCTGCTCATTATCCATCAGTTCATCGAAAATGCCGTGGTTTGATGTGCCGCATGCATGGGTTTGGTCCAATTGAATATTTGGCCACTTCCAGCGGGACGACTAGAACCGGTTCCGGAATACTACCGGTTCAGATATGGTCTGAGATGGTTTTCCTGCTCATTGTCCATCAGGTCATCGAAAATGCCGTGGTTTGATGTGTCGCATGCATGGGTTTGGTTCAATTGTATTTTTGACCACTTCCAGTGGAACGCCTAGAACCAGTTCCGGAACACTACCGGTTCAGATATGGTCTGAGACTATTTTCATGCTTACCGCTCATCAGGTTATCGAACATGCCGTGGATTGATGTGTCTCATGCATGGGTTTGGTTCACTTTGATATTTGCCACTTCCGGCGGGATGCCCGGAACCGGTTCCGGAACACTACCGGTTCAGATATGGTCTTAGACTATTTTTCTGCTTACCGCTCATCAGGTTATCGAAAATGCCGTGGTTTGATGTGTCGCATGCATGGGTTTGATGCATTTTCATATCTGGTCCCTTACTGGGGTACCGTTCCGGAACACCTAAATGGCCATAACTCCGGAACGGCTGGACCGATCCGAACCATTTTCAATAGGAAACAATGGGACCAGATTCCGCGTCGAATAAATCGTCGGTCATTAAAATCGGTTGAAGTTTACTGCCAAAAAGTGATGTGAGTTTTTTTGTACACACACACACATACACACACACATACATACACACATACATGCACACATACAGACATCACCTCAATTCGTCGAGCTGAGTTGATTGGTATATGTGACTCGACCCTCCGAGCCTCCTATCAAAAAGTCATTTTTGGAGTGAACATATAGCCTTTCCAGTACACTTGGTGTACGAGAAAGGCAAAAATATGTGTTTAAGGTGGCAATATAGTTGCCACTGCCTTATAAAGGGTTAAATGTATTTAGCATCACTGCGCGTTTTGTTGTAGCTTCGTTTCCCGTCCTCCACATGTCGAGTTTGATTGGGTTATTTTATGAGTGTCTTCCAGCTCAGTGAGGGATCTGGTGGTGAGAAGAGAGAGTTCGCCAATGATGAGAACTTCTCTTGAGTGAGATCGTAGGGGTTCAGGTGAGATCTCTCACCGCTTCTCTGAGTGTCGTCGTGATTGTGCTGTTATGTTGTGGTAATAGGGATTTCCCGTTTGACCGTTTTAGATCGTAGCCAGCTGGATCGTTCCATAAATCCTTTCCAGGAAATTAAATGGACTCGCCCTTAGGGAGTCTCATCCGGGCAATTTAAAATTGGGCTCGTGGTCTCCCTTGTGAAGTGGCGCTTAAGCCACGCGTTTTATGCTGGATCGCCCAGCAGCGGCTACAACTGATACAAATTGAAGGGCTTTCTTTGCGTGCCATTGCATGAATTTGTATATTGTGAAGCAAGGACAATAATACACTATGCCCAGGGAGTCGAGAAAAATTCCTGGACCAGAACGGAAATCGAACCCGTCGTCCCCGGATTGGCGATCCATAGTCTTAACCACTAGGCTAACTGGAGTCCCAACTTTTGTGGTGCAGTTTGATAATACTTATGAAGCATTCGTCTATTTTTTATGGTGCAATTTTATTTTTATATGGAACAATGTTCAATTTTCTACGGGTTCAATTTTATTTTTTTATGGAGTATTTGCATTTTTCTATGAAGCAGTTGTATTTTATTATGGAGCATTCTAGTATTTTCTTTCAAGTATGGAATGTTTTCAATTATTTATGGTTAGCATAACACAGTCTCATGAAACATTGTTCATTCTTAGAGGAGCGCTTTTTGATTTTCTATGGAGCATTTGCAATTTGTTATGGTTGAAATAACCTTTTGCCTTATCCTAGGCGTAAATGCAGAAATTGCTCCAGAAATTTTTGTTCAGAAATTCCTTGATAAAAAATCCGTGAATTTCATGCCGAAATTTAAAGGATATCTCCTGGAGTTTTTAAAGGTTTACGTGACACAATCCTTCAGGGATTTCTTAAAGAATTCTACAGTAATGTTTGTGCGGTTTCAGGAATAATTTCTGTAAAAATCCGGGAAGATTATCAAAACAATATTCCAAAATGTATTTCTGGTAGAACTACAAGACCACTGAAGAAATTTTCCAAAAAAATCTTGAAGAAACCATGGGAAGAGTTTTCGAAGCAATCCCTGTAGTACTTGTAAAGCAACAAATTTTCTGATAAAAATCCATGGAAGAACTTTTGATGAATCTTTTGTAGAAATAAGTATTACTTTACTTATTTTTTATGAAATATCTAAAGGTAAACATATCTTCTCAGAAAGGCATTTCATGAGAAATCCCAGCAGGAATTAAAAAAACCCTGGAAGAATTATTGAAGAAGTTTTTAGTGGAATCCCTGTAGAAAATGCATTTATTCAAGAATATTAGAAGAAATAAAAGGGATATTCTTGAAGAATTTCTACAGAAATGTCTCGGGAAACCCTTGGTAGAATTCATGGGGTAATACATAGAGAAATATTCGAAGGAATTCTTGAAGGAATCTCTATATGAAATGCCGCGGGAATTTCCTGAGAAAGTCCTGCCTAAGTCACTGAAATTAATAATGCCACAATCTCTGGAGGAATTTCTGCAGGTTTTTTCCGGGTAAATTTTCGAAGAAATTTTTGGTCATATCCATGTGGGTATTTTCAAAGGAATTCCTAGAATTGCTGCACAAATCGCTGGTTGACTGAAGAAATACCTGAATGAATATCGGAACAAATATCCGAAAAATTTTCTGAAGAAACTACTAGAAAACAAAGAATCTTCGAAAGAATGTCTAAAGAAATCCCCGCAAAAAATCTGATGGAATTCCTGGAGAAATTCGCGATTACTTTTTTTAATGAATCTTTAAAAGAATTTCTAAAGAAGAATAGCTACTGATTCGGTGATCGCAGCAGTCCGCAAGCGCGTGCGGGTGTTTAATTTTTGCGCTGTCATTTTTTTTTCGTTTCCGCGAGTTTTTGATTTAAGGGCTGTTATAAGAATAATTAATGAAGAAAATGTCAATTAGTTCCGCGGTCGAGAGATAAATCGTCGTGCATGGTTGCATCATGCCATGGCTCTGGCTCTACCGAACTGGGAAAATGGGATACCGGTAACGAAATCTGCCGAAAGTGTGCTTCGCAA
This sequence comes from Aedes albopictus, assembly GCF_035046485.1. Taxonomy (NCBI): domain Eukaryota; kingdom Metazoa; phylum Arthropoda; class Insecta; order Diptera; family Culicidae; genus Aedes; species Aedes albopictus. The sequence goes on along the minus strand of NC_085138.1, from coordinate 390,090,332 downwards.
CCGCACGTCCGGGAAGTGTTTCACAGTGATTCAACCGTCCGTGACAAAATGAAGAGTGCTTCTGGACCAATTCTGGACATCCACTGCTCTTGGTCTACCTGTGTGCCTGAACGTTGCCCAACCGCATCCTTTGGAGTACCCTTCCACTAACTACACCTAGAACAACACCCATATCCCCTAGACACCTAGGCCTGAGAGGTCGTAGAACTTTCTACATCTTTCTTAGGTGTCTCACTAACCATCCTTCCATATTCCTCAGCAGTCACAAGGACGAGGCCAGGACAACTCTCGACTGTTGGAGAATTGTGTCAGTATTGTCGAGAAGTCAGAGATAAATCTCCAATCTTTGTTTTTTTTGGTATCCGACGGGAAGGAGGCAATCCTCATAACTATAGTCTAGGGCTGTACTGTCTACGAAACTTGTGCGACTTGCTTAATGCTAATGTTTACTTTTTCAGTGGTAACCAGGTAAATGATTAAACCATAATAATTTCTTATACGCTTTTTCGCCAAGGAAAGCACCCCATTAAACCCTATCCAATTTCCAACTCCAGATATCTATGAAGTGGGCCAAGTTCTTGGACACATTCTGAGTAGATATCTAACCAACATTTCCTCCCCATCCCCGCTGATCGTAAGGACCTGGCCAGGTGTCGAGAGCTCGTTAAATGAAAGGTTTGTCAAGTCCCAGGCAACTTTTCTGGCGCATTAAACATCTCTATCGACAGCCACCCCAGGATGTGTACGGTCGGCTATGCTATGCTATGCTATGCTATGCTAATCTTTAAAAGAATTTCTAAAGAAATTTCTGATGAAGTTTCAGAAGGAACCTACAAAAATCTACCTGAAAAGATTTCTGAAGAAATATCCTAAAATTTGTAAGATAAGATTTACATAATTTATAATTCATCAGGGAATATATGAGGGAAACCATGGAGAAATTTGTTAAAGAATCTTTGGAGTGATTTCAAAAAACATAAATCGCTGAAGGAGTTTCTGAAATAATCCTTGATAGATTTTAAGACCGAATTCCCGAAAAAAACCGGAAGGAAATCATGGATTAAGTATAGAAAAGATTTCCTTGGAATCCATGCACAAATTTGAGAAGGAATCTCATAAGTTATTTCTGAAGAAATCTCCAGGGATTTTTTAAAAATCCCTGATGAATTCCAAAAGTATCTTCGTAAGAACTTATGAGGGAGTCTGTGAAAGATTTTCTAAAGAAATCTTGGAAAATAAAAATCTGAAGGAATTTTAAATTTTCTCAAAGAATCGCTGAAAAAAAATTCTGAAGGATTCCGTGGATGATTTCCGGAAATAATTCTCGTACGGATTCCTGAAACATCTATAGGGTAATTTTTTGGGAAACCTTCTATGAAGTTTATCTAGGCATGTGTATTTTTGGAGAAATTTCTTAAGGATCTACTAACAAAAACTCTGAAGATAATTCTAGAGGAAACTCTGAAGCGTCTCTTCAAGATGCTGAAAAAAAAAACTTTCAAAAGAGATCCGTGGAAGGCTTTTTGAAAGGAGTTTCTGGATGGTTTTCTAATGGAATCTATGGAGAAATATCGAGTGTGGTGTCAATGTAGTGTCTTGTTTATTTAAAGCTTTGGAGACAATTCTGAAGGACACTAAGAATTTTTTGAAGGAGTCTATGGAAGTATTCTTGAACTTTTTTCAGATAAATCTTCGACGTTATGCATGACCGATTTTTTTTCGAAAAGTGCTTGAAGATTTTCTGAAAGAATCGCTGGAGGAATTTCTGAAGAATTACCTGGAGGATTTTTGGATGAATTTCTGAAGTTATCCATAAAGAACTAAAGAAACCCCATGAAAAAAAATGCAATCTTTGATAGATATTTTGAAATGCCCGTAGAGGAATTTCAGGCATTTGTGGGCTTATTATTGAATATACTACTGGAGAAATTCCAGGGCGACTATGTGGAAGTATCCTCCAGTTAGTTCCATTCAGAAGGCGCCCCCTCGTCTTTTACAGAAAAACCTAGAAATAGGGGTTTTCTCGTGGGATTTCGGCTTTCAGTCCAAGAAAACCGTTGTTGGAAAGCAATTCCATAAGCTATATTCTATGAAATATTCAAGATGTGGTTTTTCTCCGTTCCTGAGCTATGACCAATTTTGTGAAAATTGCATGGAAAAAATTTCATTAAATTCTGAGAACAACCGTACCAATTTGTACGATAATAAAAAAACCCCTACAGTGATACGCCTGAATTTCTTATGTTCATTGCCGAACACTATCAGTTAAAAACTGTGGAAGTACTCATAGAACTCATAGCAAGAAGCAGGCTTTGTCCCTGTGGAGACGTTACGCAAAAAATACGAAGAATAAGAAACCAGTAATCATAAATCAGAAGCGGGAAACCAAAAGCGAAAAACTGATAGAACAAACCAGTAGATAAAAGATAGAAGAAACCCGAAGACAAAACCCTGAAGCCAGAAGCTAACATTCAAAAGCCAACAGACAGAAACCAGAAAGCAAAAACCAAAAAAAAATCCGGAATATAGAAACCAAGCTCATAACCAGAAACCAAAAGTAAGAAACAAAAATTCAGATGCTTAAACCCAGAAGCGTGAAGCTAGATGCCAATACACAGCCATTAAAAGCATGCAAACAGAAGCCAGAAACCAGAGATCAGAAGATATAATCCAGAATATTATAAACAGAAACCTGTCGCTTCAAGCCAATAGCCAGAAGTTGGAATTTAAAATTCAGAAGCCAGAAGTGTCACGTCTCCAGTTAGGCTAATGGTTAAGGCTATGGGAGACGGCGGGCTCGATTCCCGTTCCGATCGGGTAAATTTTCTCGATTCCCTGGGCATAGTGTTTAATTGTCCTTGCCTTACAATATACAAATTAACGCATTGGCAGGCAAAGAAGCCCTTCAATTTATAACAGTGAAAGTGCTCTAAGAACACTAAGTTGTAGAGAGGCAGGCCAAGTTTCAATGCGAACGTCGAGTCATAAATAAGAAGAAGAAAAAATGTCACGACGAAATCCTTAAGATCACATGGAGAGAACCCAAAGCCAGAATCCAATAAAAACCATCAACCAGGAATTAGAGTTCAGAAGCCAAAAGATAGATACTAGAAGTTGAAAACCCGAAACTTGATGTACAAAACAAGAAACTAGACGCTCGAAGACAAAGGTCAAAAGCTAGGCATTGGATGTCAGAAGCCAAAAACCAGAAGTCATAGCCCAAAAGACAGAAGCTAAAAGAAAAACAAAAATCAAAGCCAGAAGACAGATACCATGAGCCCTAAGCCAGACAATCGAAGTCATAAGGCAAAATCTTAAGGCTTAACACCAACCAACGCAGTCAATTAACACCAAACGTCACAAAACAAGAAACCATATATGGAAGCCATAAGTTAGACGCCAGATGCCAATGATTCATAATCAGAATTCTGAAGATAGAAGCAAAAAGGCCTGAGGTTTGAAACCAGAATCCAGATCGCGAAAGTCAGAAGACAGAAACCAGTAGCCAAACCTAAACTAATGGAGCCAGAAACCAGAAGCCTGAAGCGGGAGACTAGAAGTCAGAGGCTGGAATTTTAGTAAGGAAGTGAGAAAGTAAGAATCATAAAACTGGAAGAACCTCGAAGACCAAAATTTGGCCATTTCAGACCCCCTCCCCTCTCCTAGACTTTGTCCCTACAAAAATTTGAAAATTGGTTAGGAGGGTTCAGAATGATCAACCCCCCCTACCTTTAAATTTTCAACGTGGTTTATGAACAGCCCCTTAGCAGACAAATGACAGCAGTCAGGAGTTAGAATCCACACAACAGAAATAGGAAGCCAAACATAAATATACAGATGCCTGTGCTGGAAACCAGAAATTAGAAACCAGAACCAGAAATTAGAAATTCAGGAATAGGAAATCAGATATTTGAAGCTGGAAGCTTCAGATATCAGAGACAGAGGTCAGAGTTAGAAGACAGAAACCAGATACCAGTCGCTAGATGTCAGCAGGCAGGAACCAGAATCCTGGTGGTACTGACCATAAGTTAAAAGTTTGAAAGCAGAACCCTGAAAACAAAATTCAGAAACCGGATCCAAAAAAGAAATAAAAAAAATCCAAACGCACAGACAGAATTCAGAAGCCGAAATCCAGAAAAAGAACCTTAACCTTCTTCTTGCATCACGTTGGCAGCAGTTCGCTGACCCAATGCCAAAGGAGGGTTAAAGAGAAAACGAGAGGATGAAATTAAAAACATCACAGCCTACAATCAAATATTGAACCGACTTTTCGAACCCTCTAAGCAGAAAACCCTCTTCGAATGAGTGTAATCAGTTTTGTACCTTTTAATTCCGCCAACCAAATGCTTAAAGGCTGAAATTTTAAGATTGTCCAACCGACCTGCATCTCCCCACAGAAATAAGATTCTGCAAGCTCCATCTTTTCCATTCTCGTTGCAGGCTTCACAAGTTTGCGCCGATCTCAGAAAGCCAATGCCACAGCATCACACCGCCACACCGCCACGCGCCTCGCCGCGCTGCTTGTATTCGTTCGCTTTTTCCATGTCTCTCTAGCTAGGCAGGTCGTACACATTTGCACAATACGACATCATCCTCGTATCATCTCGTTTCGTTTCTGATGTGGTGCAGGCCGCCTGACTGCACTCGGCTATTATTGCAACCAGGCAGTATCCGCCACCCATCCGTCCATCCGCCCATCCGTTCCGGTCCGGACTCCGGACGGAGCTTACAGAATATGAAGTCAGGAAATGGAAAACATCCTGTCTCGTTCGTCGTTTTTCAATCCTGGGGATTGCAATGGGAAAGTGTGCAGCGGCAGGTGAGTCAAGTCTCGTATTCATCCGGGAGGGTTTGGCAAATCTGTCGTTAATAATATTTTCCACTAACCAAATGGGGATGATGGAGAGATATTCAGTGTGTAATGGTGCGATGATGCGGCGTGTTCTCCACTTGAGATTCTATTCGGCTCGGTCGGCTGCTTTTGTACAGCGTTCAAATAATGTTGTATGAAATGGTGAATGGCTGTTTCTGTTAGGATATATTTTCCATTATGGAGAAAGTTCTATATTTCAGAGAATTTTGCTCGAATAATTGCTCAATATTTAAAAATATGTACCTGTATTGATACAGGTTACATGTTAACGCATGTCTTCAATTGTAGAGAAAATGATTTTTCTTATCAACAAGACTGCTTCAGCAACGCATTGAAATTAATATTCCAGACTCGTTGTATTTGATTAAATTGGTTCAAATGTTCCGATCAACATCCAAATTGAATCCTTCTTCTGTCATAAGCATAAAATTTGACAGTAATTTGACCCTCATTCTACGAAAGCGACCGGAGAATTCTTCACCAACTCTTATCCCACCACACCCCGAAAAATCATCAATCGCACCTCATCCGGTTCTCATCCGTCGCCATAAAACGTCGTTTACCATCACGTCGTCGTAGGTATCACTTCCCCCACTAACAATCCCAAAAAGCACTGCGAATCTTAGGGTCACACAATAGAGACGGTCGCCTCGTTCACGGAATGGCCCAGCCACCTTAGGCCCGCACCCGTTTCCTTCAAGCCAGAGAGATAAAACGATCCACGAACATGCAAAAAGGCAAACGAGCATATTCTTTTCCCAGGCATCATTTGCACTTCACCGACCGAATCCTACCAGGCAAGGCAGGGCAGGACATCAAACAACCAACAACCGTGGCGGCACGCTAGGTAAATCGTGTGCCCAGCCCAGGATGGTTGGTGTGCTTAAGCAATGATACTTTACTAGGTCGAGAACGGTTTGCCAAGCAGCTACAGCGCAGCACCTTTTCCATCCAGAAGTGACCCATAAAGATGCGAACGAGGAATTGACACGGTCTGTATGGGGAAATTGAGGTAAAATACACCCACAAAGAAAAGGTTGTCTTATAAGAAATTGCACAAAAGCTTCCATTAAGGACCATTAAGATGGTAATCTCGTATTCTACTTCATATGTTGCAACAAAAACTTACCATTGTGTATGCTCACTGGCAGTGCATATGCTGATTGTTTTTCAGCATCAGTGCGATTGAAATCGAGATTACCACCTTCAAAATCACCCAAGTAGGATCAAATATGTTGGCATCGTGAGATCGTGGAAGTTATAGGTAAAGGCGCGCAGAGAGACGCTGAGGAAACTCAGAAAACTAAGACATGATGATCCGGGTAAAGAGGTAGCAAGACAACAATTTAACACCATAAAACATGAAGCAAGGAAGATGATTGATGAGGCAAAACAACGCTCTTGGGCAAATTTCCAAGAAATCTTTACAACTAATTCAAGCACATCCCACCTCTGGCAAATCTTCAACATGTTAACGGGAATACGATGATCCAAAGTCCCAGGAATGATCATCAACGAAAAGCACAAAACAAACCACATGAGAGCACACTGAGTCACTATGATTATTTCAGATTTTTAGAATTTTAGAATCAGTTTGGCGTGCAGAATTAGAATGTAGATTTATCTCAACATCGCTAAAGAAGCCAATTCTCATAACAGCGACATGAGATTTTACCACCTACGAATATGGGCGACTTGCTTAATGCTAATACTAATGATCGTTCCGTCAACGCAAGTTGAAAAGATTTGATGTACCACAAGCCTGGGTCTTTTATATTTGGCCACTTCTGGTGGGACATCCGGAACCGGTTTCGGAACACTTACATGGTTTATTTTTACATTTGACCTATTTCGGCGGGACACCCGAAACCGGTTGTGGAACCGGTGGTCTCAAACGTGATTTGAGGCTATTTTCTTGAAAACCGTTGATGAGGTCATTCATAAACCGTGATAGGATGTGTCGCATCCATGGGTTTGTTGCCCATCTTTATTTGACTACTTTCTGAGGGACACCCGGAACCGATTCAAGGACACTACTAACTTTCTCAAAAATGATTTAATTCCTGTTAACTGCTCATCGGGTTACCTAAACAGCCATTTGATGTGTCACAAATATTGGTTGGGCTACTTTCGGTGAGACACCCGGAACCGGTTCCAAAACACTACCGCTAGTTTCTAATGTGGTCTGTGTCTATTTTCTTACTAACCGTTCATGAGGTTATCGAAAATACCATGATTTGATTTGACGCATGCATGAGTTTGGCTCACTTTTATATTTGGCCACTTCCAGCGGGACACCCTGAACCGGTTCCGTAATACTACTGGTTCAGATATGGTCTGAACTATTTTCAGACTTTCCGTTTCTCAGATCATCGAAAAAGCAGCGATTTGATATGTCGCATGCATGGGTTTGATTCATCTTTATATTTGGCCACTTCAAGCGGGGCATCTGGAATCGGTTCTAGAATACTACAGGTTCAGATATTGTCTAAGACAATTTTCCTGCTAACCGTTCATCAAAATATAGAAAAAGCGGCGATTTTATGTGTCGCATGTATGGGTTTGGTTCACTTTTATATTTTGTCACTTCCATCGGGACACCCGAAACCGGTTCCAGAACACTAACGGTTCAGATATAGTCTGAGACTGAGCTTTAAAACAAAAGAAAAACAAAAATGTTTCAAGCAGGACATACTGAGATATAACGTTTTTAAAATTCGTTAGAATAACGTCTTAGTTTTATTAAATGTTTCGAAACTTCTTGAACTTTGATCTGATTATACTGAGATTTCAGCAAATAACCTTCAATGTATACACACCAAAAATCGATTGAAGGTTTCAGCATAATTTTGCTGATTTGTTCAGCAAACTCTGCTGATCACTAGTAACGTTTTGCTGAAATTCAGCAAACTTTGCTGAAAGTTCAGCAAAAAAATTTGCTTTCCCCTAGTTCGGTAAAATTCAGCAAAATATTGCTGAAAGCGTTTGGTGTGTAAACAAGTCATGGTTAATATTCCAGCGTATTTGATTCACGCATTAAATAGTTGTTAGCATTTGAATATAGCAAATATATGAGAAATAAACCCCTGTATGAACAATAAATAATTCGAAATTTTATAGGCAAAAAATGAACGGGTACTATGATGAAACCTTAATAAAAACTTTTAGAATTCTTAAAGATCACATTAGTGACAGTAGGCAGAAAGAACATTTGAAGACGAATTGACATTTTTTTTTATATATTTTCGAGAAAATATTAACGAAATTTCTGGAACAATTTTTGTAATCTTCTTGTGGTTCAAGCACTATTCTTCACATCTCCTAAAAAGAGAGTTTCATATGTTTAGCAAAACAATTTACAAACTCTTTTGGAAGTTCCTTGATTAATTCCATCAAGGCTCTGAAAAATTATAAAGAAACGTCGCTTTAAATCTTAGCTGATAAGAAATCTTAAAGAATTTGGAATATATTCTCTTTATAAACCAAGAACATCTGTGAGAATTTCGAAGGTTCTGAAGCAATCCAACAATTCGTGTATGAATTCAATCACTCCGGAAATTTAAAAATTATTATTCAGTTTACTCAGTCGTAGGTATTTAATGTTAAATTATGGGCTTCCCGGCCGTGTAATTAGCGGCGAATTCATAAGCCTCGGGCGTGGGTGTGGATTCTATTCCCATTCCTGTCGGTGGAATCTTCTTGTCAAACTGAATAGTCTCCACTGACTCAAATTTGAATGGTTTGATATAGCTGGATGAAAAAAAGTTCAGTTTTTGTTGTTTCGTTTCTTTGCCTATTTCCTTCTCGAGCTCAAACCAAATTGTTTCTTCTGGGTGCCAAGATTGCTCTTTTTTTATTAGAATTTTTCACTCTAAAATTTTCAAAAATTACTTGAGATTTTGAAAAGTTATGGATCTGTCGGTTTTGGATCCAAGTAAATATAAATTTCGATATACAAAATATACAAAATTATACAAAACATTGAATTCATTTTTTCATGTTAAAACTAGAAAAGTTTTAAAATTGGCATGCTTATCGGCTTGCTTGCAAGGTGTTATCAAGGTTACTCGAAGTTACTCATTGAGTAACCAAATCTTGAACTCAAAAAAAAAAAAATGTTGGGTACTTCGCAGTGCAAGCACCCTTGGAATACAGTTTTTTTTTTCATTTTTTTAACGTGTCCATGCCTGTTAGAAAATATTATCACAGTGAAATAAGGCAAAGATTCCGCCCTGCTATGTAGATACAAGATAATTGCGTATCTGATTTTCCTGATTATCTCAGAATAATATCTTTTGTGACTATTATAAATTTTGGCGCAATTTAACGCGTATGAAAAGTCTCTTATGACATTGGAAATTACTCTTTCGAATTCTATATCCTAAATGAATTTGTGCCTTCATAGGTGTAATAAAAGCTCTTTTTGTGGAATGGGGAGTTTTTGTACCACTTTTCCAGGTATCCTAAAACCATCTCTTTTGATTTTTTCGATATTTTTGTGTTTACATAAGAAAATTTCCTCTCTGATATCGATGCTCTCATTCGTCATCTGTAAGAATAAAAACACCTCTATGATTTTGGAAAGGCGGAAGAGTCTCTTATGTTTTCCAGAGATTCTTCCTGTAATTCCTTTCGAAAATCATAGATTCATTTAGATTTTTTTTCCCAAAATATTGTTCAAGAGTTCAAAAAGTCTTCAATAATTTCCTTAAGAACATATTTCAGAAGCTTATCAAAGATTTTTTCTAGAAAAATCAGAAATTTCTCCATAGTTTCTTTCATAAATCCGTCCAAAAAGTTTTTCGGGCAATCATCCATTGATTCATTCGGAAATGTATTCAGCGATTCCTTCTGAATGTTTTCTAAGAAATGTTTCCAAAATTCTTCCAGTGCTCCCATCAGAAATTCTTCCAAGGATTAAATGTTTTTCTGGAGATTCCTGCAGAAATACTTTAAGAAATCTTCTATAAATTCCTTCCACAATTGCTCCATCAATTCCTTCAGAAATTACTCCACTTAATTCGCTCTTAAAATCTACTAATATTTTTTTCAGAAACATCTTCATCGGTCAGTTTAGAAATTATTCCAATGATTCTTTAGAGATCCATACATTCCTTCAATAATTGCTTCACAAATTCCCCAAGTATTCTTCTAGATAAATTTCCATATTCCATTTCTGAAACTCTGCCAGGGATTACTTTAGGGATTCTTCGAGGGATTGGTTTAAAAAATCCGTCGGGATTGCTTCAGAAATTCTTCTATATATTTTTCACTTTATTAGAAGAATTTCGAATAGTTTTGGCGTTTCAGTCTTTCCGGGGTCAAAAACAACTAAATGTTTTCTTCTTCCAACGGTTAAAAGTTTAAAAAAACTACCACTGCACGAGAAAGCAACAATTTTATTCGATTCCCTGAGGAAGATCCAATAAGGATCGAAACGTTGGATAAGAAAACATTTACCGTCAAACGGGGTTACTTGCAACAGCGGTGTAACTTGCAACACGATGACATACACTAAATGTGAAGCATTTTCTAATAATAATGAAAGCTAGTATGCCCTACTATTTCGGTTATAGAGATTATGTGTATCAAAGATCGATTTAGTATAAAAATGAGCTTTGTTTCTTTGTTTATGGTTTAGCTACACTGTTAAAACGGATTGCTCATTTTATGCCATAAAACAAGTATGAAAATCGTGCTTGACCTCTCCCTTATGGTAAGTGCGATAAGTCTGATGACCTTGCTTGCAGTTAGGGTACCTAATAGTAAGCTTAGCTAAACGATAAAAGCTTGATAAACTTATCGACTAAGTAATGCAAAAAATCATTATTATATTCGACAACCACTATGGGGTAACTTGCAACAGTTGAATTTGACGAAACCTTCCATTATTTATCTTCATTTCACCATATATTTGACAGAAATAACCGAAATGGCTGATTTATTGATTACGTAACGCGGTTATTTTCAAATGACCATTCATTTTTTACATTTTTTTTGCACATTGTTAGGAAATACCACATTTTGAAGTTTCATTCATGTTTTATCATGTTAAAAGTTCAATCTTTGTTTATGAACGCTGTAAAGCAATCACCAACATCAATTCTGAATGGATGGAGTAAATTATTTCAGTTTAATACCCAAATTAGCGAGTTTGACGTTCACAAAGTAGAATAGATGTGTTTCAATCATGTTAATTTAGCTGAAATTGCCAAACACCACTTCAAACTGAAAACTACTTGAAGATGGCTCACTCTACCTTTTCAAGAAATGACAATAATCATTGTTAACATTTTTTAATGAGTGCTAAGTCACGAGAATCATATATATATTTTGTGTTTGAGGGACGTGAGACCTGTTGCTAAACGATATACTCTCGCGTGCAATAACTATCAATCCTTTCATGAAAAATTATATGTCAATTGGTTAGTGTACATCTTTTCATGGTATGTTTCATGCATAACATCAAAAATTTACAATACGACTAAATACTAGAATGTTAGTGCTGTTTAATGATAGCTAACTTAGCTTCATCTCCTATGTTGCAAGTTACCCCACAGATGGGGAAACTTGCAACAAGCATGTATTTCGCACCTCCTGATTAGGTGGCAACGTATTTTGGTAAACCAAGTGCTGCATAGTGTTCTACTCGGGGTAATTAGCGTACACTATGCTTCACAGGATGTTTCAAATGTTTAGATTTTCAATGATATTGCTTCAAAGTCGAAAAGTGTTGCAAGTTACCCCATTTGACGGTAGTTGTTTTTGACCCCGAAAAGACTGAAACGCTAAAACTATTCGAAAGTCTTCAAAACAGTCGTCGTCAATATAGTGGAAGAATTTCTTGAAAAATTCCATCAGTGATTTATTCACAAATCGCCCTCTGGATTCCATTGACAATTCCCACAGGAATATGTCCAAAAATTCGGGGTTTTATCCAGAAAATCATGCAGGAGTTCCTTCAGAAATTCTTACATTATGACTTATAGTGATTCAGGCAGAAATTCGTCCACAGATTCCTGCAGAAGTTTATACACATATTCAGGATTTGCTCCAGATATCCCTTCATGCTTTTCCCGAAAATTGGCAGCTAATTAAACGCCCCATAATAAATTAAAAAGTTTCCATAAATAATTCGGAAATTGCCAATAAATAAATAGGGGTGGAAGCAATAATAAACTATAAAAGTTCCATAAACAAATCAAAAAGCGCATAAATAAATCAAAACTTCCCATAAATAATTGATTTTCGAGCAATAAAAAATGCCAGAATTTCCACAAATAAATCAACAATTGCAATAAAAAACTACATTTTTTCCAACAAAAAATTTCGAACATACTACATCACAGAACTATTATGATGGAAAAACTGAAACTATGCGTGCAATTTAACAGACAATCGCTCGCTGTCCGAACTCGCTAACGCTCGTCGGACTTTAAAAAGGGATAACAACTCTGTTCGCATTCTACCGGGCAAACTCTTGGATCTGTGGATTGCCTAGATCCGAATTGACGCAGTTACGGCGCGTCGGATTTCGGAAATTTCGGCGGCCTTCTGCCGCCTCAGTTCCTCAATCCTCTATGCGGCTTCGCCGCATGGCTCGGCCGAAACTTTTACTTTACCCATTGTTTCGTATTCATTGCTAAATTTTCAATTGCTTTTTTGATGTTTTTCAATTGGGAATTTTTAAATTATTTATGGAAAAATCAGATTTATTTATGGAAAATTTAAACTTTTGTGGTGGAAAAAATGTAGTTATTTATTGCAATTTTTGAATTATTTGTGGAAATTCCGACAATTTTTATTGCTCGAAAATCAATTATTTATGGGAAATTTTGATTTATTTATGCACTTTTTGATTTGTTTATGGAAATTTTATAGTTTATTATTGCTCCCACCCTTACTTCTTTATTGGCAATTTCTGATTTTGGTATGGAAAATGATCACTTTTCTATGAGTCGTATATATTTTAGCCCCCGAAAATTTATCCGGCATTTCCTCTAAAGATAACTCCAAAATTGTCAGCACGGTTTCTTACAGGAATTTATTCAGAAGTTTTTCTACCGGAATTTCTTTAGATATATTCAAGATTTGTTTCTAGGAATCTTTACAAAGAATTATGTAGACGGAATTGCTTCTGAAATATGTCCACAGAATGCTCCCGGAATGTTTTTTTGAAACATGTATTATATATTATTGTAACAAATTGTGTTGCTTGGGTTTCTTCTGTAGAAAAAATTTCTTAAAAAGTCTTTCCAAATATTTGTTTTTCAAAAATTTCTTTTGAAGCAATATTTGACGTTATATTCGAAAATGTTCCAAGAAACTCCGTAAGATATCTTTTATTTCTTTGAAAAAAAATCATAAGAAGCTTCTGGATTAACTCTGGAAGTAGCTCTAAGGAAAAATAAGAGAAATCCATAGAAAAACCTCTGTTGGAATCTCTTCAAAATGACAGACATATGTCTGTGCACCCTGGGCACTGTTGTTCTTCTGACTTCAGCTAGATTGAGGAGGTACGTCACGAGCGTCTGTTCACCAAGAAGGGCGGCTCAAACAGCGTCTGTTTAGGCATCCAGAGACTGAGTATGAATTGCTTCTCCACCGGAAGGTGGCAGCTCCACCACGATGGATAGGAGACCTTAGGCCTCTAACCTACTGTTCCAGAAACCTAAAAAGCGTTACGGAAACCGAATATTTCTGAGGGAGCTCTGGATAATTTTGTGATGAAATCCTTGGAAGATCTCCTAGACATACCCCTGGAGCAATTCTTAGTAGAATTTCTAGTATAACTTCAAAAGGCATAATTACACAAAAGTCCTTGAAGTTCTGAAGATATAAATAATCCTTCAGTCAATAATAGAGAGAAATTACTGAAAAAAAAAAATTTTTTTAAATTTTTTAAAGAATATCTGGTAAAACTGAAGAACTCTCTGCAGGTATTCATAAAATAGTTTCTGGAGCAATTTCTGCAGAAATTGCTGAGATACATTTAGAGAAATTCCTTAAGCATTACCGGAAAAAGTTCAGAAAGAATACCTGAAAGAAGGTCTGAATGTATTCTAAGCAATCCTATATCATGGAGGAACTTCTAGATAAATCTCATAAGGTTATTAAATAAATAGCTCAGAATATCTCTAAATATATGCACTGAAAATTCTTACAATAATTTCTGAAAAAGTAAAATTACAATTTTCTGAAAGAATTTCTAAAAGAATATGCGAGTTTCGGTGATTTTTTTTCTGGATTCGCATCTTTTGAAAATACCCTTAAAAAACACCTGGCGTAATTTCTAGAATAATTTCTTAAAATAATCCCAAAGGAATACTGCGGGAGGAAGCCCGATAGTATTCATAGAGAAATTCTTTCAAAAAAGTTCATCTGATTTTCGCAAAAAAAACTACTAACATTGAAGCTTGTGAGCTTTAGAGGCTGGCAGTAAGCTTTTCTGGAACATGTGCTCAAAGTTCTTGCTTGTTTGCCTGTTTTGTCTGGACGGATTTTATAATCGACTTTTTGACTTTCACTATTGTGGTACGTGGCCTTATTGTATTCACAGTTTAGTGCGTCGACGCATTTTACACCATGTATTCCTGACGGCAAAAATCTCACCCATCCGTTGGATGTCGCTGAAGCAGCGAGAAGGCAGTAGCGGGGTTCCTACAGAAGGGGTTGATTTTTGAAGGGTCCTCCATGTTTCGCTTGACTTTCACTCCAGACGCCACCACATACCTACCTACATACTATACCTACTGTTCAAGAGATCTGGACCATGCGGTAGGCCTTGTTTGCTTGCTAGCTTTGGCTGGTGCGTACGTCGTCCGTATCAACATCGGCGATGAAATGTTGGGGGGTGATAAGGGCTTTGTGAAGCTCACTTGATTTTATCTAGCTTTTTGCTTGTGTGTAGGTTAGGAGATCAAAGAGATGACTTTGCATGCTGCTTGCTCGACGGTAGAATGCTTTAAAAAATCGATAAACAAAATTGGCTTAGTTTGCGTGAAACTACGTGGACGAATTTAACACGAATGTAAGTTAAAGTCCAATAAAGATATATAAACATTCCATGATAACACAGCGTAACAAAAATTAACATTCGGTCTGCCTCAAGAGCAAACTTATGTGCCTCTGACAGATTTTGGGCCGCTGAATCCGAATCTGGGCTCAGATTTGCTCCAGCACGTCACAATTTTAAGCTATACCTATATTTATAGGGCAAAATATGCGATTTTGGGCTTTTTTGACTGCATGCCAATAAGCATGGAAATATATTTTTTCAGTAATCAAAGGATAAATTGGTCAATTAACATCTAAATTAACGACTCATGCAACATATTTTACAAAATCGAATTTGATAGTTTTAAGCGATTTTGAGCGGCCCAAAATCTGTCAGAGACACATAAGTTTTCTCTTGAGACAAAAAAAAATGTTGCGCTAATTAGACAAGGCACGATACAGAATGAAAATAGTGTAGTTAGATTATTGGGATTACAATGACATTGTTCTGTCTTTTCTGTCCTCTCTGTCATCACTGAATTAACTATTTTCCCAGTGTTCTCTCCCTGCTTTGTTTTTGTCTTCTCTGTTTTCACTGTTTTCTCTGTCTTCTCTGTCATCTCTGTCATCTCAGTCTTCTCTGTCTTCTTTGTCTTCTCTGTTTTCTCTGTCTTCTCTGTCTTCTCTGTCTTCTCTGTCTTCTCTGTCTTCTCTGTCTTCTCTGTCTTCTCTGTCTTCTCTGTCTTCTTTGTCTTCTCTGTCTTCTCTGTCTTCTCTGTCTTCTCTGTCTTCTCTGTCTTCTCTGTCTTCTCTGTCTTCTCTGTCTTCTCTGTCTTCTCTGTCCTCTCTGTCTTCTCTGTCTTCTCTGTCTTCTCTGTCTTCTCTGTCTTCTCTGTCTTCTCTGTCTTCTTTGTCTTCTCTGTCTTCTCTGTCTTCTCTGTCTTCTCTGTCTTCTCTGTCTTCTCTGTCTTCTCTGTCTTCTCTGTCTTCTCTGTCTTCTCTGTCTTCTCTGTCTTCTCTGTCTTCTCTGTCTTCTCTGTCTTCTCTGTCTTCTCTGTCTTCTCTGTCTTCTCTGTCTTCTCTGTCTTCTCTGTCTTCTCTGTCTTCTCTGTCTTCTCTGTCTTCTCTGTCTTCTCTGTCTTCTCTGTCTTCTCTGTCTTCTCTGTCTTCTCTGTCTTCTCTGTCTTCTCTGTCTTCTCTGTCTTCTCTGTCTTCTCTGTCTTCTCTGTCTTCTCTGTCTTCTCTGTCTTCTCTGTCTTCTCTGTCTTCTCTGTCTTCTCTGTCTTCTCTGTCTTCTCTGTCTTCTCTGTCTTCTCTGTCTTCTCTGTCTTCTCTGTCTTCTCTGTCTTCTCTGTCTTCTCTGTCTTCTCTGTCTTCTCTGTCTTCTCTGTCTTCTCTGTCTTCTCTGTCTTCTCTGTCTTCTCTGTCTTCTCTGTCTTCTCTGTCTTCTCTGTCTTCTCTGTCTTCTTTGTCTTCTCTGTCTTCTCTGTCTTCTCTGTCTTCTCTGTCTTCTCTGTCTTCTCTGTCTTCTCTGTCTTCTCTGTCTTCTCTGTCTTCTCTGTCTTCTCTGTCTTCTCTGTCTTCTCTGTCTTCTCTGTCTTCTCTGTCTTCTCTGTCTTCTCTGTCTTCTCTGTCTTCTCTGTCTTCTCTGTCTTCTCTGTCTTCTCTGTCTTCTCTGTCTTCTCTGTCTTCTCTGTCTTCTCTGTCTTCTCTGTCTTCTCTGTCTTCTCTGTCTTCTCTGTCTTCTCTGTCTTCTCTGTCTTCTCTGTCTTCTCTGTCTTCTCTGTCTTCTCTGTCTTCTCTGTCTTCTCTGTCTTCTCTGTCTTCTCTGTCTTCTCTGTCTTCTCTGTCTTTTCTGTCTTCTCTATTTATCTGTCTTTGTGTCTCCTTGATCTTATCTATCTTTTCTGTCTTCTCTACAGACGGTCAATATTTTTTTCTATCATTTCTATCGTCTCTGTCGTTTCTGTTTTTATCTGTCTTCACTGCGCCCTCAGTGTCTTTGCCCTTTGTGTTTCTCTAATCATTTATCTTCGTTATTGCTATCATATATATGTATTTAGTAAACTTTTTTCTTCTTTCGTTCTTAATAATTTAGTCACAGCTAGAACATTTTCAATTGAATCAACAATCCTTGACATCAAAAAAAATCAATTGTCGGAATTTCATAGTGATGTTATAAAAACATAATTTTCATCTGTCCAGCATGTTTCTGCATCTAACAGCATTATTGTGACTCCACTAATGTTTTTCCGAGAGCTTCTACTGAAGTGTAAAAAATCACTGTCCATCCGATTACGAAAGCAATGCTTGATAACTGAACTTTTTCCCTTTCCTGGAAGCTGACACCACGTTGACCCATACCGAGACTTCTTTGTAACGGAACCACCTTCCGCAAAGCACTTGTGTTCTGTCTGATCTTTTGCCATCAATACCATCTCTTCTCGGTTTCGGTCACTTTCCTCTTCCTCACCTCTTCCACTCGACTCGAAGGAAGTATCAAAGTGCAACTTGCCTCGCTCTACATCCTGGCACACACCGACGACGACGAGAGGCGAAAACTTGTATATTCCTTCAAAACTTTTCATCTTCGATTTTCCCCCTGAGTGAGTCGTTTTTCCGACCACCAACCCATCACAAACCATCTTCGTTGCTCACCGATACTCCCCCGTCCCCTCTTTTGGCACTAGATCAACCTCCTGCTAATCCAAAGTCACTGTTTTTCAATTTCAATCTTTCATTTTTTGCCATTCCCTTTCCCGTACACCTTTCCTGGAAGCATCAAACCTCGCCCGAAACCGAACCCTGTGCTTGGCTCGTTTCTTTTTCAATTATTGCCAAAGGAAAATGTTATTATATTTTCACCCCGGCCCCCAGCCCCAGCCGGATCCACCCCTCGTCCACCACCGATCGGTTGAATCGGTATGTGCATCGGTCGATTTCTTTCTGTTACCGTAAATAGCATGAGATATGGGATCGTGTACCCTGGTCTCCCTGCGCTGCTGCCCTACCTTTTCGGTCTGGGTTCAACTTTACCAATCATACATCTACCGACCGACGACCGTCGGACGATATCTACTCTACTCCACAGTCACACACCACCAGTCACCCGGGCTGTGTCATGTGTGTGTCTTGTCTTGTCTGGCGGTGTATGTGTGTTTTGCACAATACAATTTATATGTTCCTACTAGGTATCTATACATTTCGGTTTGACCTGGTTGCGGGCTGTTTAACTTCTAGGGGGAAAACCATTGGAAACTTTGCGGAAGTGGTCGAAGTGCTTTTCAGTCTTGAAAATTGTGTTGCCGGCATTTTCGTTCAATACATGAAGTACCTACATTCGGAAGCTTTTGCTGTCTGCTTTAAATAATATTTGCCAATGCATATTCTTCTTCTTTCTGGCATCGCGTCCCAAATGAAATAGACTCTGCTTCTCAGTTATGACACAGATAGCAGACGTTCATGCTAGCATACGAAATGTGTGTAAACCCTTTTAACCATCATTTCAATGAGGAACCTAACTAGTAGCGTGGCTCAAAATACCACATGTCAAAAAGTTCGATGCCCCCCTTCTCATTTCGTTCTATATGACGCCACGATGCTCTGGTCAAATTTTCAGCTAAATCCGTTAACATTTGGGCGGTGCTAAACTTATGTGAAGTTTGCATGGAATTCTAGAAGGAATTCCTGGTTATAAGGACAAGGACATGGAAATCCAGGAGGAATCTCTACAGAAATTCAAGAAGGAATCCCCAAAAACTCTAGGAAGAAAGCCCAAATTCCAGGAGGAATTTCCGAAGTAATTCTAGGGGAAATCCAACGAAAAAATTCAAGAAAGAAATTCCGAAGGAATTTCAGGAGGAATCTAAGAAGTATTCTAAGAGGAATCATCAAAGGAATTCCCGGGGGAATCCAAGACGGATATCAAGAGAAATCCCTGAAAGAATTTCAAGAGGAATTCATGGAGGATGTCCAGGAGGTATTCCCAAAGGAATTCCAGAAAGAGTTGTCAATGGATTTCGAGAAGAAATCCCCAAAGGATTTCTAGGAGGAAGCATCGAAAAATATTCAGGAGGAATCTTCGAAGAAATTACAAGAGGAACCCCTGAATGAATTTCAAGAGAAATCCCTGTGGGAATTTTAGGACGAATCCCCGAAGGAATTTAAGGTGGCGTCCTCGCAAGAATTCCAGCATTAATCTCAAAGGAATTTCCGCTGTAATCCACACAATTCCAGCAGGAATCCCCAAAATAATTCCAGTGGTAATTTTCAAGAACATTTGAGAAAGAATCCCCTCAGGATTTCTAGGAGGCATCAACGAAAAATGCCCAGAAGGAATCTCTGATGGAGTTCCAGGACAAATCCCTAAGGGAATTCTAGGAAGAATTACCGAAGGAATTCCTAAAGGAATCGCTGAAGGAATTCCAGAAGGAAACATCAAAGGAATTCTGAAAGGAATCTCCAGAGGAATTCCATGGGAAATTTGATGGCGATTGCTGGCGTATTTTCGGTCCTCGGGTTGCTTATAAAGCAACTGTTTAATTAAAGCCGACGTTTCGAGCGTTCATTCACTCATCTTCAGAGCAAACTACAATTTACATACAAAGTTTGAGTAGTAAAGTCATTTGTTATACAAAAAAAAATACATCAAAAGTTGTTTTTAGGTCAAGTGGGTTGGGACATGGACCGATGGAACGGCTAACAACATTAGCAACCCGAGGACTGAAAATGCGCCAGTAATCGCTATCAAATTATCAAAGACGGTCGTTATTTTATCAATTCCATGAGGAGGAATTCCATGAGGCGTCAGAAAGAATTCAAGGAGGATTCAGAAAGAATTCAAGGAGGAATCTCCGAAGGGATTCCAGGAGAAATCTCCGAAGAAATTCTGGGAGGAATCTTCGGTATAAACCCAGGAGAAATCCCCTAAGGAAGTCCAGGAGGAATCCGTGAAAGATGTTCAGAAGAAAAACCCAACGTTATTCCAGGAGGATTTCCTGTAGGAATCCAGGAGAAATCCCCAAAGAAATTATAGGACCAATCCCTGCAGGAATCCCAGGGGGAGTCCCTAAAGAAATTCTGGGAGGACTCTCCGAAAGATTTCCATACGGAATAATTGAAAGATTTTAAGTGGAAACTCCGAAGGAAGTTTAGGAGGAATCCCCGAAGGAATTCCAGATGGAATACACGATGGCATTTCAAGAGGAAGCCCCTAAGGAAGTCCAGGAGGAATCCCTGAAGTAAGTTCAGAAGAAATATCCGACCTTATTCCAGGAGGATTTCCTGAAGGAATTTCAGTAGAAATCCCCGAAGAATTTAAAAGGAGAAGTCCCTGCAGGAATCCCAGGGGAACTCCTGAAGGAAATCCAGGGGGAATCTCCAAAGGACTTCAAAGCGGAATCTCCATAGGAAGTCCAGGAGAAATAAGCGAAAGAACTCTAGGATGAATCTTCGAATTACTACCAGGAGAAATCCCTGAAGAAAGTCCAAAAGGAATACCCGACGGAATTCCCGGAGGATTTCCTGAAGAAATTCCAGAAGAAATTCCAGAAGGAATTCTAGGAGAAATCTTCGAAAGAATTCTAGAAGGAATCCTCGGAAGAATTCCAGTAGGAATCCTCAAAGGATCTCCAGGTGAAATCCATAAATGAAATCTTGGAGAAAGTCCAGGAGAACCCCTGGAGAAATCCCTGTTGAAATTCCAGGGCTAATTTCCGAAAAAAATCCGGTAAGAATCTCCGAAGGATTTCCAGGAAGAGTTGTCGAATGAAATTCCTTAAAGAATTCCTGAAGGAATTCCAGAAAGAAAACCTGGAAGAAATCTTGTAGAAACTCAATGAAAGATCCGTCTAGAATATCCTGAAGATATGTCTGATTTGAAGAAACTCCTATAGGATTCCCCTTGGAATTCCATATAGGAACTTCTGTGGGAATTCCTGAACGAGCTTCTGGAGAGACCGCTGGTGTAACACCTTTTCGAACTTTTCGAAGAATCCCCTTAGGATATCCTCAAGGGATCTTGAAAGTAACTCTTATGTAGGAATCCCTAGATCCTCCTGGAACTCCTGGAGAGATTTCTTAAGGAACTTCTATAGGAACCCCTTAAGAAATTCAAAAGCAATCACTGAAGAAACATGTGCAAGAATCCCTGAAACTTCTGGAGGAATCACTGAAGGAACACCTGGACTAATTTCTGTAAGAACTCCTGTCGGAATTTCTAAAGGAGTTTTATGATGAATCCCTGCAAGAACTCCTCGACTAATTTTTAAAGACCTCCTGCAGGAGTTTGGAAGAAACTTCTTACGGATTTTTTTTATGGATCTCCAGGAGGCATTTATGAATCCTCCTGAAAGAATTTCTGAAAAATTTTCCATGAGGCATCCCGAAGTAATTCCAAGAGGAGTCTAAGGGCGTAGCCAGAGGTGGGCAGGAGGGCGGGCGGGCTTGCCCCCCCCCTGGCCGCTAGATTTTTTTAGTTCGAGCCGATTCAAAGATTATCAATAATTCAAGAGTTCCAGGAAAAAATATTAAAAAAAAACTATTCTCTAGACTATTCTAATAATTTAGGTTTTCATCCACAATTACCAAACACAGGAAATTTCGCCAAGTTCATATTTCACTTGTATTCAATTCAAACATACGTCATGCTTATAGAATAATACCTGGGATTTCTTTACAAATTCTTTCATGGACATCTCCAGACCCAAGCAACACACATGTTGTATAAGAGTTACGACAGCGCAAGTTTTGGTTATATTGAAGTTAATTTGACGTAATTCTAACATTATGTTGAAATAATGTCAAATAAACTTCTATACAACCAAAACTTGCGCTGTCGTAACTATTTTATAACAGGTGTGTTCCTTGGGGAAATTCCTTTAGGCATTTATTCAAGAACTTCTCCAAAGAATTCTTTCAGAAAATCCTCAAGGGACATGTCCAGGAGTTTCTCTTTCGTGAATTCTTCCATGGATATCTTGCAGGGTTCAGATAGTTAGTTTTTTTCAGGGTTTGTTTCAAGAAATGCTTCAAGAATTCCTCCCACGATTCCTTCAGTTTTTTTACAGATACTTCTGCAAGGATACATCGATGAATTCCTTCAGGAATTTTCCATAGCTTCCTTCAGTGATTCTAGCATGGATTGCTCCTGAGAATTTTTCCAGAATTTCTCTATGGGTTTCACCAGACATTGCTCTGGGAATTTCTCCCGGGATATCTTTAGAAGTTCCACCAGTGATTGTTCCAGTGCTTTTTTCGATAATTGCACCAGGAATTTCCAGGACTTCCTTAAATCATTATACAAAACATTGTTTTGGGAGTCTATCCAAAGATTTCAACAATAGTTCGTCCAAAAATTATTGCAGACATGGATGCCTTCATTTTTTTTTTTTCCTACAGAAATTCTTTCAGGACTTTGTTAAGAAAGCTTTCCTGGGATTTTCTAAGGAATTCATCATGGGATTGCTTCCGGGATTCCTACATGTTTCCTTCAAGCTTTCCTCCAAATATTCACCCAGGAATATCTTCAGTGTTTCTTTCAGGAACAACTCCAGGAATTTTTGAAAAAAAAATCCTTGAAGGGTTCTCCCTCGAACACTTTTTAGAATTCCTTCAGGAGTTCTTCTTGGAATTCTTTCAGGAGCTCCTCCAAAAAATAATCCAATACTTCCTCCAGGAACTGTTTAGGAATTCCCTTAGGAATGCTTCTAGGAATTGCTTCCAGGATTTCTCCTGGGGTTTCTTCAAGAACTGCTACAGGGATTCCTCACGGAGTTCATTTCTTGGAATTCCTTCAGGATTTCTCCAAGGATTCCATCTGCAATTTCTTCAGAAATTTTACTGGGATTCCTCCATGAATTTCTTCAGAGATTCCTCTAATTATTCCAGGGATCCTCTGAGAATTGTTGCAGTGATTCCCCTAAAAATTCATCCAAGGATTAACACAGAAATGCGTACAGAGATTTCTTCAGAAATTCCTTCAGGAATTCTTCTAGAGATTCCTCTAGGAGTATTTCTAGAGATTCCTCCGTTAATCTCTACGGGTATTCTTCTAGGATATTCTCCAGGGATTCCTCCAAGAATTTCTGCAGGGCTTAACTCGGGACTTCCTTCTGTGATTCTTTCTGGAACAATTTATTTTAAAACGTCCTCCAAAGATTTTCCCACGAACACTTTTCAGGGTTTCTCCAGCAATTCCTCCTTGTATTTTTTAAGGAACTTTTCTAGGAATTGTTTTAGTACTTCCTCCAGGAACTGCTTAGTGATTCCCTTAGTAATTCCTCTTGAAATTTCGTCTGGGATTCGTCCTGGATTTTCTCCAGAAACTCTTCTAAGGATTCCTCCCGAAATTGTTCAAGAACTCCATCTGCGATTTCTTCAGGAATTATTTCTGGTATTCCTGTACGAATTCCCTAAGAGATTCATCAACGAATTTCTTCAGGAATTCCTCTAGGAATTACTCCAGGAAATCCTTCAAGGATTCCTTCAGAAACTCTTCCAGGATTTTTTCTAGGAATACCTTCTGGAATTTTTCCAGAAATTCCGCCAAGAAATCTTCCAGTAATCCCTGCAGGAATTGCTACAGGCATTCCTCCAGGACTAAAAACTCCTCCAGGAACTTTTTTAGTGATTTTTCCAGTGTTTACTTCAGAAATTGGATCGAGGATTTCTTCAGAGATTTCTCTAGAAATCCCTCCGGGAATTTCTCAGGCGATTTTTTTAAGAAATTTCTCTCAGAGCTCCTCTAGAGATTCACCCAGAAACTCATTCAGAAATTGTTGAAAGAATTCCTAAAGCGATTACTTCTAGAATTCCTTCAAGGGTTCCGCCAGCAATTCCCAAAGGAGAACTTCCAGCAATTTCTCGAGGCGTTCCTCCAGGATATTATTTAGGAATTTCTCCAAGAAATATTCCAGGAAATTCTCCAGGAATTACCCCAAGAATTTCTTCAGGAATTCTAGGAATTGATCCAGGAACTGCTCCTGGACATCCTTCAGAAATTATGTCAACAATTTCTCCAGAAATTTTTCCAGAAAATCTTCAGCGGTTTTTTTCAGAAATTCTTCCAGTAAATTCTTCAGGAATACCCTCAGGATTTTTTCAGGGATTCCTCCAGGAAATCCTCCGGAGATTCCTCCAGGAAATCCCCCAGAAGTTCCTCCAGGAAATCCCCCAGAAGTTCCTCTAAAGATTTTTCCTGGAAATCCTCTAGGGATTTCTTAAGAAATTCTTCCAGGAAATTCCTGGAGGAATACCATCAGTAATTTCTCAGGAATTCCCGCAGGGACTTCTTTACAAGCTTCTTCAGGAATTCCTTCGAGGATTTCTCCAGGAATTTCTTCGAGGATTTATCCAAGAGTTCTTTCAGAAATTCCGCTAGAAATTCCTCCAGGATTTTCTCGGGGGATTTTTTTCAGACATGGAAAAATAACGGGTGGTCACTAAATAACGGGAATGCTTTGAATGTGCTCTTAAAAATATATGATCTTTAAAAATGGCAATCTGAATTTAACTATCATAAAGGTTTAACAATGTACGTCCATGGAAAATATAAAATTTAAGAAAGTTGAACGTAGTAATTTGTACAGTATTTTTTTGCAGTGATGTTGGAGCAACTGCTTTGTACGACTTTTCAGAGTTTACTTTCACGCATTTTCTGCGTCTGTGAAATCGTTGGTCAAAATAAATGGTTTCTCAGCTACCTTTAGCATCTACACACTCAAACAGTAATAAGAAAAAATGGGGATACTGACTTGTTTTTTTTTTTTGCTTTGGTTGTAGCCTTTTCCCGTAAATGACATTTATAGAAATTTCCAAAAAATGTTATTTTTCTGTATCACCAAAACGTGTCGATGTAATTTGTGCACTGCGGTTCATTGTTGAACTTTTTTTGTGCTATTTTTTTTTTATAACGAACCATTTACAGGTTGTTCAATGTGTAAATGTGATTTGATGTAAATATTTGTTATTTAACAAGGCATTCTATTGATTTATCCAGCCCATGTCACAAAAGAAGATTTTATTATGTGAAATGATATCATGCTTATTGGTTTTGCTAGTTTTCCTCTATTTCCTTCAGGATCTGTTTCTTGGGATGCCGAAATGTGGAATTCATTCAAAACCGGGCGGGTTCTAGTTTTATAATGGTTTACTATTAACTTTTTTTACGGTTGTTTTGAGCAATCAGTAGAGCCGTCCAAGGCGTTTTGGTAGTGCTTCCTGTTTCAATGTCGTTTTCTGCAGAACAGAATAAGTTGACACAAAATAAAAAATACGCTGACTTTGTGGATAGATAGACGATGGTTTTGTCTAAAAAATGTTTACTCTATGGACGCTTCTATTGTTTTTAATCAGCTGCTAAAAGCATTCCCGTTATTTAGTGGCCACCCGTTAATAGAATAGAAATAGAATTTTCCCAGAATTCCTCTAGAAATCCATCCAGTAATTCTTCCAAGAATTCTTCTAGAGATTCCTCCAGAAATTCCCAAAGTAATACCTCTAGGAATTTCTCTAGGCATTCCTCCAGGATTTTATCCAGGAACTCCTCCAGGAACTTCTCTAGGAATTACCCCAGGAATTTCTACATGAATTCCCCCAGGAATTTCTCCAGGAGTTTCTCCAGATATTGCTCCTGGACATCTTGCAGAAATTATGTTAGCAATTCCTCTAGGTATTTCTCCAGGAATTTCTCCCGAGATTCCATCAGCAATTGCTTAAGAGATTCCTTCAGAGATTTCTCCATGGAATCTCTTCAGAAAATACTTTGAAGATTGCTCCAAGAAATCTTGCAGAAGTTTCTCCAAGGATTCTTCAAGGAAATCTTTTTGGGATTTCTTCAGAAATTCTCCTAGAATATTCTCCAGCAATACCTTGAGGAATTTTTCAGGGATTCATCCAGGAACTACACCAGGAATTAACCAAGCAGCCCCATCATAATTTATGTCAGCAAATCATCCAGAAGTTACTACAGGAAATCCTTCAGGGATTCCTTCAGAAATTCTTCCAGGACTTTTTCAAGGAATACCTTCTGGATTTTTTCCAGAAATTCCGCCAAGTAATCTTCCAGTTTTCCCTCCAGGAATCGCTACAGATATTTCACTAGGAATTCCGCTGAGGATTCGAGGATTTTTCCAGGAATTCCTCCAGAGATTTCTCTAGAAATCCTTCCGGGAATTTCTCAGGGGATTTTCCAGTAATTTCTCCCAGAGCTCCTCTATAGATTCCCCCAGAAATTCATCAAGAAATTGTTGAAGGAATTCCTCCAGAGATTCCTTCAAGGATTCCGCCAGCAATTCCCAAAGGAGAACCTCCAGCAATTCCTCCAGGCATACATTTAGGATTCTATCCAGGAATATCTCCAAGAACTATTTCAGGAAATTCTCCAGGAATTATCCCAAGATTTTTTTTCAAGAATTCCTCCAGCAATTTATTTAGGAATTGATCCAGGAACTGCTCCTGGACATCCTTCAGAAGTTATGTAAACAATTTCCCCAGGAATATTTACTGGGGAATTTCTTCAGGAACTGCTACTGGACATCTTTCAGAAATTATGTCAGCAATTCCTCTAGGTATTTCGCCAGGAATTTCTCCCGAGATTCCATCAGGAATTGCTTAAGGGATTCCTTTAGAGATTTCTCCATGAAAAATCTCTTCAGGAAATTCTTTGAAGATTCCTTCAGGAAATCCTCCAAAAGTTTCTCCAAAGATTCTTCCAGGAAATCCTCTAGAGGCTTCTTCAGAAATTCTTCAAGAATATTCTCCTTCAGGAATTTTTCAGTGATTCCTCCAGGTATTTCGTCAAGGATACCCCCAGGGATTCCTTCTGGAATTCCTTCGAGAATTTCTCCAGGAACTCCATCGGCAATTCCGCTACAAATTCATCCAGGAATCTCTCGGGGGATTCTTCCAGAAATAGAAAAATAACAGAAATAGAAACAGAAATCTCTTAGAAGAAATAAAAAATAGAAACAGAAATCTCAAGAAATAAAAATAGAAACAGAAATCTCAAGAATTCTCCTGGAAATTCCTCTAAATATTCATCCAGTAATTCTTTCAAGAATCCCTTTAGAGATTCCTCCAGAAATTTCCATGGGAATACCACTAGGAACTCCTCCATTTATTCCTCCGGGATGTTATTTAGGAATTTCCCCAGGAACTTCTCCAGGAATGTCTCCAGGAAATTCTCCAGGAATTTCTTCCGGAATTCCTTCCGGAATACTGCTGGCATCCTTTACGAATGATGCCAGCAATTCGTCCAGGAATTTCTCCTGGAAATCCTCTAGGGATTTCTTCAGAGATTCTTCCAGGAAATTCTCCAGGAATACTTTGAGGAAATTTTCAGGGATTCCTCCAGACATTCCTTCAGAGATTCCTCCAGGACTTACTTCAGGGATTTCTCCACAAATTTTTCAAGGGATATTTCCAGAGATTCCACCAAGGAATCCTCCAGAAATTCCTCCAAGGGTTATTTCAGGAAAACCTCCTGGAATTTCTCAAGAGATTTTTTTTTCAGAAATTTCTCCAGCAATTCCTCCCAGAATTCCTCTGGAGATTTCTTCAAGAATTTCTCCCGGAATTTTCCCAGGGATTGCTCCAAGAATTCACCCAAAAAATTACTCAAGGAAATTCTCCAGGAATTCCGGCTGGGTCTAGTCTAAGAATTCCTCCAGGAATTACGCCAGGAATTTGCTCAGAAGTTTCTACAGGCATTCCTCCAAGGATTCCTTCACAAATTGAGATTTCCTCTAGGAATTTTTAAGAGATTTCTTAAGAAATTTTACAAAGGATTCCGCCCAGAATTCCTCCAGGAATTTCTCCAGAATTTCCTCCAAGGAATCCTCCGGAAATGTATCTTGGAGTTCTTCTAGGATTTCCTCATGAGATCTCTTCTGAAATTTCATTAGGTATTCCTCCTATAATTTATCCAGGAATTTGTACAGGTTTATTTTCTAAAATTCTTACAGGGATTCCTTCTGGAACTCAAAAATTCAAAGAAATATGAACGAATTTCTAAAGCCAATAGTATTGGAAGATAATTTAAAATGGACGCATACAAGAACCAGGAATTTCTAGGTTAATCCTCAAAAGAGTTCGTGAATTCCAAAAGAGTTCAGCTATAATTTCTGATGAATGTTTTGTAGACATTGACATAAAAATCAGAGCAAAATAATGCACGAGTGAATAAAAATCCCTAATCTTTCAGAAATTGGTCACCGCCACCAGCACCAGCATTTGTGTACAGGGTGCGGCAGGAAAAAATGCGAAAAGTTCAAGGCACTATTGCACGCTAAATTTGGGATATATATGACTATTTTTCCATGACAGTGTATCAGTCAATGTCTATATTCTAGCACTGCAAAATAAAAATAAACATATTTGATGTTTAACATGTGATAATGTAAGCCTAATAAGCGGGTATCAAAAAACTGCGCGCCCAATGGTCATTAAACAAAATGACTGTAACAGTAACAAAATTTGCTTAAATTCGATGAACAACCAGACCAAACTGATCCAGAGCCATGTAGTTTCACATACTAGATGAAATAAGTACATATATTTGATGATATTGTAGAGCAAATTAAAAAATTTGTTTTGCCAGATACGAAATTTAGCGACCTGTGTACTTTTCTGCGGTTTAAAAATTTTGATTGTCTTCAGTTTCAGGCGCCGCCCTGTAAATGTTAGTGACTAAAATGGATTTTTTTTTAATTTACTTTTCAGAAAACTAGCCTATTAGAGATCATGGAACGTTGAAACATAGATTGGTTAACGTCAAATGGACGAAAATGAGGTTTGAAGTTGAAAAACACTTTCGCATTTTTTCCTGCCGCATACTGTAGATCAGATAAGGCGAGCTTTTTTAACGTATTGTACAAAATGCAACAGGGTTATGGGTTAAATGAAGCTTTTAGAATATAATGTTATTATATTCAATTTCATCGTGTTGCGTTTAGTTATAAAAACTAGTAGGTACATATTTACTAAGGGTGATTTCCCTCCCCCCCCCCTTCTGACCGAAAAGCTGGCTACGCCCTTTCTGCGAAGGAATTTTAGGAGGGATTCTTGAAGAAATTCCAGGAGGGATGCCAGAAGTAATTCCTGCAGGAACTCTTGATGCAACTCCCGCAGCAATCTCTTAAGGATCTCCTTGAGCGATCCCGGGTAGAGGTGAAATACTGACGATCAAAACGTGATGTTGGTTTGATTGATATAAGAGATAAAATATCTGAAAATAATATCTGAAAAATGTTCCAGGAACATCAGTACAATATCAAAATTTGATATTTCAAGATCAGACGAATAGCTTGTTGCTATTGGTTAGATATTACAAGATCTAAATATGATCTGATAATGATGTTCCAGGAGTAAATTTTAGATATTATTTTAAGATCTTTTACCTCTTAAGGACTGTTCATTTTATAAAGAGGACACCTTATTTGTGTGATATCTTTTTTATTTTTCAATAAAATCATTACCAGTTTTTTGCATAAACTTCCATAGCTATTCTACAGTGTAGGAAAAATATAACATTATACAAATTGTCCTTGGTGATGGAACTGGAGTGGTTTTCGTTAAAACTCAGTAAAAACCAATTTCTCAAAATTCTACATAACTTTCCACATACATAACTTTTAAATTTTTATGAACTTTTCAATGTATTGGGATCTAATACTATTCTACTAAAGGTAGAACGTAATAGTTGGTCAATAATAATGCACCAAGCATTATACAGCTTGATATAGTAAGTTGCCTTGTTATCAATGAAATTGATTAAACATACTTATTTAAGTCCAGTGATGCAATAACACTACGGATTCAGTTCAAAATTTGTCCAGTATAGAAGAGAGTCGCATTCTAAATTATACCGAAGAAAAATATGCTTTAAAGTACATTCTTCATCATAAATTTAATCCTTAATTATGGTCATAGTGAAAAATTTCATATTTTCTTGCCCCATAAATGCAAGTTTTCGATTCTAGAGAAGCTTATTATTATTTATTTTCAGCAAGGCTTGATCCTATGTGATTATATACCTTATTTCAAAATAACTACATGTAAAGTTTTATTTTCGACATCATTGTTATGTTGTATTTGCAATGGGTTACATCGTTATTTAGAAGAACCTTCAAAGAACGAAGCTGTTTTTCCTCCGGTAACTGCCATGAAGCACAGTAACCAAGCCAACAATGCTATCAAGAAGCGGTTTTCTGCATTTGAAATTGCATTATTAGTACTTTCGGCTAGATCCATTGAAAACATTCAAAATTTAATATTCTCATATTTTTTGTTTAACAAATAAATTTTGTTCTGAAAATCGAGACCAACTTGTAACTTTAATATCTCAACAACTAATATTCCGATTATGTCAACAGGATTCAGATTATCAACCGAAGAATCTAGTAATTCAACCAAATGCCAACAAGATGACGAGGATGAATTGGGCAGACAACTGATTCGAAGCAGTCTGACAATGGTGTGCCTGAACGGTAACCAAGCGTATCCTTTGGAGTTTACCCTTCCACTAACAACACCCAAATTCCCGTGACACCTAGGCCTGAGAGATCGTAGAGTTGTCTACATTTTTCATAGGTGTCCAAAACTAACCATCCTTTCCCATTCCTCAGCAGTCGCAAGGACGTGGCCAGGACAGTGCTCGACCATTGGAGGATTGCGTCAGTCTTGTCTAAGAGTCAGAGATTAGTCCCAAATCTTTGTGCTTTGGTTCGGACGGGAAGGAAGCAATCCTCATAACAGCGGTCTAGGACTGTACCACCTACGAATTTGTGCGACTCGCTTAATGCTAATGCTAATGCTAATGCTAACTAATATTCCGATTATGTCTATATTTTGCCAGAATATGTATCACTCATACTGCTGCAGTATGGCAAACACTTTTATGAAATTAAAAACGATACACCGATGTTTTACAGTAATTTTGTGTTTATCTTTAGTTTTTGGGGATCGAAAAATTGACCTCTTCTAACACTTTGCCACATTTCTATGAAGTCCAACAATTTTAACCCAATTTAAATATAGTTATTATCTGCTAATATAATGTACTGAACAACCAACCAAGGCTGCTCAAATTTGAACTACGCGTTTTCTTTTTATAGCCTTGCAAAGTTGTCCTCTTTATAAAATGAACAGTCCTTATGTCAATCAAACCAATATCACATTTTGATCTCAATATCAAAATATGCTATTATTGAGATTTTTTCCTCTACCCGGGATGATGAGAAATCAAATATTGCAGTCAAACTCTTATGATAATGATCGTGAGAATATTTAGGTACTGTAGGAAGTGTAAGTAAAGCTTCAAATTGGAATCGCTCACACAGTGCCCTAGTGGACAAAAGAGTTGTAAATTAGGTTAAGTGGTTGAAGAATAAAAAAAATGTGAAGTATATTCGAAATATTGTAATGAAACCAATAATAATTACTGTTTCCCCTGAAGAAGGTACCATACCCAAGTAACACAACTTGTTATATTAATGTTTAAAATACATGTTTCATGCAAACGCCCATGTTTTGTTTCTCGAGTGCGAAACTTAATTTCGTACACTTATATAACCGAAAAAGCGCAAAAAACGGCGGCTTATAAAACATCTTCGATGTTGCTAAAGATGTTTTTCAATACATTATTATAACATAAGAATATGTCTTGGGGAGCATCCATTAAGTACGTCACGCTAAAATTGGGAATTTTCGACCCCCCCTCCCCCCTTCGTACGGGTTTTTCCTATACCTAATACATTGTTTGTCACACTTTCACAAACCCCCCTCCCCCCTAGGACCGTGACGTACTTAATGGATGGCCCCTTGATAATGTTCTCAAAAACATTCCAAATACTAATTTATTGCTAGCAGGAAAAAAAGTAATTTGAAAAACGCAAACCCTGCTAATTGATGTGACAGCTATTATGTGGTATTTGGTAATGGCTCAAAATAATTTTCGAACCTTACATTCTATTTGTAATTTACCATCTCAGTATTTGGTCACTATGACATAATTTCATGTGCCATTGAAAATTTATGGTGAAATTAACGCATTCACTCTTCATCAATTTATTGGCTATCCATCCGATTGAAAATAAGAAAGGAATTTTTTTCATCTCTCGGGTTTGTGTGAGATTTTCGAGCAATTTTTCAGACATGCAACATGGGGGCTCATGACACAGTACGGTCAGGAAGTTTTAGAATACTGTTTGTAATAATGATTTGTTTTTAGATCGTAGAATTTACGTTCGTTACAAATAAGGAAAATGTATTATTTCAATAAATGATAAAAAAGTGATAAAAAATAATAGAAAACCTTTGCAGATGGACAAACGGTTTTACATAAAAAAAATAGTATGAAACTTTTGAGCAGGCACTTTAATTTATCTGGACTGATAGGAAAGAATTCAAAACATTAGAAGTTCGTTTAAATTACATCGCTAGCACTTCTCAATAACATGTTTGCCGAAACCTACTTCAATTGGACATACGTAATGCCTGAAGTTCATAGGCACAATATGTGTTGAAAAATGGACAAATTGAGTGGAAAAATTGCGAAAAAATCCACGTAGTTCTGGTGGGATTTGAACCCACGTCTCCCCAAGTTCGCTAGACAGGGCGCGTTAACCAACTCCGCCACAGAACAAGGTAACGATTCTGTGAAGTAGAAAGCCAACCTGAACCCAAAGCCCACCTCACCCCACGTTCTTTCCTCGCAATTCACCATCTCCTTCGGTCCTCCATCAATTGGTTGAAATACATTCAAAAAACGTTATAACAACGAATTTGAAACATCCGTTTCCAACGATATGATTTTTGTTTTTGGATACCTGTTTTGAACTAAAGTATAACAATAACAAAGTTTGAGCGAAGTTCTTCCTGGAACAAAAACAACTCTAATATTCCCAGTGATTAAAGATTAAACTGTGCTTCGAAGTGAGATGTAGTCGACACGTAAGTACCTTAAGTGAACATTTGCTGGCCTCACATTTAAGTGCGAAGAATATTCTTCGTGCAGTTGAAACCCGGAATTTTCGACTAGCGAAGTTGGATTTTTCTCCAAAACCGTGCGTCGGACCTAACTTCGGAAGTGGTGCGCTGTATAGCTGGCCAGGTTTACTATACATCGTACCACTTCCGAAGTTAGGTCCGACGCACGGATTTGGAGAAAACCCCAACTTCGCTAGTCGAAAACTCCGATTTTCAACTAAATTGAGAATATCATAATTGAATTGCCTCGTATTTTTAAGTGCAAAACATGTTTCATGAAGAATATCTTAGTGAGTGAGAAGAGAATACGAACTTCCAAACTGGTATATTAACGTATTTAAAACATAAAAATAACGTTATCGTAACATGTTTGTGCCCAAGGGTTATAAATATGTGCTGCTGATGTTTCACATATATTCTTTAATTGAAGGAAGGCGATGAGACAAAAATCTTGTGTTATCAACATTAAATAAACGTTATTATAACTTGTTCTGAGATTGACAAGATTTTTAAAAACTTGTTATTGTTGAACATAGTTAAAACTTGATTTCAACACAAGATGTATGCAGTTTCACTTATAATACTGTACTGCAACATCTTTTTTAAATTACCTTTTTGAAGATGTTTTCTGTGTTACTTGGGTACCTGCGCCGAAACGTCGGATTAAATAATAAAACTCGTTTTACGATTAATAAGACTGCGTTGCCGACAGTGATACAGTTGAACTCTCATCCAAACATGCCTAAAATTTTATTAAATCACATCAATAAATTCTAAAGGAATCAAAATTAGGGGAACTGCGGGCATAACACCCCCCGGGGGCAAAACGCCTTCACGCAATTTCATCATATTGTGGGGGTTTTCGTTAGATGCAAGCAAACTGAGCAGCTTAAGCCCAAGAACGGCTGCAATTGTCGAAAGAAAGGTTGGAAAAACGATGATTTTCCACATTTGGAAAGATTCCCTAATTTGCAGCGCACAGAAATTAAGACATTGCGCGCTGATTATATGGAATCAACCCATTAAACTACAACTCGCCTCCTACTCCTTCATTTGCTGATGGGAAGAGTTCGATGGAGCCCCTTGGTATTTCACAACAAGTCAAAGCGGGAAATGCCAGCGGGCGTTTTGCCTCACCCAAAAAGGCGTTTTGCCTCCTGCAGTTTTCCGGCTCCTAAAAATTAACACTTTTTTAAATTGTGAATTTGAATGAGAAATTTTGTGGGCATGCGGGCCAAAAGTTGAAGTCTCTTAGGAAAGGGAGTAAACTGCTCTCCAAGGCAAACTACGGCCTTAAAATAAGCATCATTTGAGGTTTATGACCACATATGCTTAGCCGGGGCGTTATGCCCCTCTTTCCCCTATAATGTCATATTATCTTCCACTGTTGTGCTTAACTTTTTAAACCATATAAAATTCTAAACGCTCGCAGCAAATCATCATCCACTTTGCAGCCAAAGTCAAGCAGTAGCGGAGGGTGATTTAAAATCCATTCAATTTCCCATGAAACTAATCAACCAACATTAGCGCAGTCATCCATCTTTCCCATAAAAAAATGGCAATTGAATGTACTTTGGGGGAGCAACTTTCCCAACGTTTTTCCGCTTAGGCTGTCGCTCAGTTTTCACTGCCCCATCCCCCTGCCCTACCACGGCTCCGGACGCACGACAGATTTCCTCAACCACAGAACGAAACTTTCCACTTGAAATTTTCGAATCATTTCCGTTTCGCCAGCCATATTAACTGCCAATTGAACTCTCCCTTGCTTGGATCGATAGGGATCGACTTTCGGAGCAGCCACACGGCCCTTGTTATTTCGTTCCCTGGCGTGGGGGGTGGATACGAGTGGTTGATGTCACTCGGTCAAAATCGAATCCATGGATTGGAGTGTTTCTTCGGCAGGAGAAAAGTGCGACTATGGCAACTAAATGCATAATTTACAAACCAATGGCGACGGCGGAAACGGTGATTTGCGTGGCGTTCATCGTTCGAAAGAAATTGTCGTTAACGATCTTTCCGATCCGAACAGCAGCAACAGCGTCGACGGGGACGACGACAACGATGATAGCATCCGGTGCGGTGGAAGTATTGTGCACGAGTGGCACAGGAAGCAGAAATCCATAAAACTTTGTTTATAATTTCACTTTTCTTGTGTTTTACTGCTTTCGGGCGAATACAAAGTCCAGATGATGTTGTTGTTTGAAGGTAAAGTACGGGGGCTGGTGCGTTGTTCGGGAGAAGAAAGTCAGGTGCGGCCGGGTTGTACAACTTTAATGCTTCCGGGTGGGTTCAGAGGGGTTCAGGAAAAGTTGATCGTTCGACAGAAGGATAAACGAGACGCGAGTGCTTACTTTATCTTTTTAATGGCGATATGAGCGAAGGTCTGCTGAGTTCATTTTGCAGTTAATCGAAAAATCTGAATAAAAAAGTTGTCAGTCAAACAAAGTTGTTTTAACGAAATTTGAAGCAATTGCGCTTTTTTATCATCCGCTTGTTCTGTGACAAGCGAGCATAACATTACTGGCTGGAGAAAAGGTGGCCAGGCGACGCATGACCTCTCCATCATCAAACATTTCCACATACATATTAAAATCGATGAAAATGATTCTGAACGTTTCACGTTCTCTAATCTGTTCATACTGAGACTATTTAAGGTTCCCAAAAAACTATTTTGAGCGTAAGTCATCGAATCTAGATGTAGCACTTGTGTGTTTTAGTGAAATTCATCCTCGAACAGCCTTTTGTAACAATGTGCTCTCAATTGGTGAGATAATTGTTTGGTTAAGAAGCTTCAAGAGCTCCCTTGAGTAAAGGTCATTGGATCTTCGAACGTAATCAGCTTGGAACCTCTGGAACACCAAAGACCCTTCCCAAGCCCCAGAAAATTCCTCGGTCACGCCGCTGAAACCCGCTGAAAATCCTATGAAACTGCCTCGAACCCTCTATAGCGCAAATGAAACCTAATACAAGGTCTAAAAACGTCCCTGTAACGTCTCCGAAACTTCCTGAAATGCCACCATGAAACCCATCGAATCTCCTGTAACGTATCCTTCGAAGCTTCCCGAAAACGCCTCTGAAGCTCCCTTCGTCTTTGAACCCCATCCTCTACTGCAACTCTCTTGAAAGCCCTCTGGGACCCCTTTAGTTCTTCTATACACTGGTTCTTCTTGAACTTCTTTGCAACCTTGAAATCCATTTAGATAATAACGGATCTATGTGCGCAACACGTTTTACCCGGAATTCTTCATGGGATTCCCTCAGGTTCCTTTCATCCAAAAATTACTACGGAAGAATCCCCGAGAGAATTCCAAGAAGAATATTGGAGGGAATTCTAGGAAGAATCCCCAGGGGATTTCCACGAGGAATTACCGAGGAAATCCCAAGAGGAATCACCTGTGGAATTTCAAGAGGAATCCCCTGGAGAATTTTAAGAGGAATCCCCTGGGGAAATCCAGTAGGAATCTCCTGGGGAATTCAAGGAGGAATTCCCTGAGGAGCTCCAAGAGAAAACTCCGGAAGAACTCCAGAAGCTCCTATAACAAACTCTGACGAAGTTTCTAGAGGAATCCCTGAACTGCCGTAATTCTGCAAAGTGACGTAAGAGACATTGATAGTTTTGGCCAATTTTTTGTTTATTATCCATAAAACTCTTGCTCTTCCTCTAAGTTTATTTCCACAGATGATAGATTACGACTAGATCTTGCATTATCATACAGCAGGAATACCACAGTGTTATTTTTACACCAGATATTATATATAATATACCACAAAATATCGGAATTTTGAATAACGCTTACGTCACTTTGCAGAATTACGGCAGTGAAGATGTTTTTGAAGGAATCCCTGAGGGAGTTTCTAGAGGAATCCCTGAGGAAATTCGTATAAGAATCTTGAAAGGAGGGTGTTCCAAGATGTATCCCTGCGGGAGTTCCTAAAGAAATCCCTGAGCGAATTACTAACAGAATCGGAATTCGTAGAGGAATCTCTGAAAGAACCCCTAGAAGAATCCTTGAGAGTATTCCTAAAAAAAATTCCCCAGCATCTTCTTAGAAGAACCCTCGATGGAATTCTTGGACGAATTACCTCAGAAATTTCTTTAGGAATTTCCTCAGAAATTTCTTTAGGAATTTCCTCAGGGGTTCATCTTTGAACTTTCTCAGGGATTCCGTTAAGAACTCTTTCTGGGATTATTCTAGGAGGAACACTGAAACATCTCATGTGGTTCCTCCTGGAATTTCTTCTAAGATATCGCCGGAACTAATCCATGATTATTCATAATAAATTTTCGAAGTATATCATCAAACTGTTTCCAAAAACTTTCTCAGGGATTTTTTTTCAGAAGTTTCTCCAGAGTTTTTTTAGGATTTCTCTTTGAGGAATCCTTCTCTAGAAGTATTGATTTTTTCACAAATTTCTCCGACCAAAAAAAAAATGATTACAGAAACATCATCAGAAACATTGTTCGGGGATTTTTCCAAGGTATTTTCCAATCGTTCCACCATCAAAAATGTTTTTCAAAATTTCTATAGAACTTTCACGAAGACTGTGGGAATTTGTTCAAGAACAAGAATCCTCCACAATTTCCCTCAGGATTTCTTTCAAAAATGTATCCTCCGAAGCTCCTTCAAAAATTTTATCATGAACTCTGTCGGAAATTTCCAAGAAATTCCTTCAAGATTTCCCCAAAGATTCCTCCTGGTATAGGAAATGCCCTTAGGAAGTTCCCCTGGAATTCTTCCAGAAATGTCCTCATAAACTATTTCAGAAATTTGGCCAGAAATCCCTTTAGGAATTCCAAAAGGATTTCCATTAGGGTTTTCCTGGAAAATTATTCAGGAGTCGCTCAGATAATTTCCCTTGGAATTGTTTCAGAAATTTACCCAGG
The DNA here is from genome assembly GCF_035046485.1 of Aedes albopictus. NCBI lineage: Eukaryota > Metazoa > Arthropoda > Insecta > Diptera > Culicidae > Aedes > Aedes albopictus. The sequence goes on along the minus strand of NC_085138.1, from coordinate 390,052,593 downwards.
ACATCGTCCAAGAATTTCTTCAGCAATTCTGTCGAAATACTCCCCAGGTATTTCCCCAGAAATGCCTTCATGTATTCCGCAGAGATTTCTTCAGGAATTTTATCATGATTTCTATTGGGGATTTCAAAAGAAGTTCTTCCTGAGATTCCCTAGGAATCCTTTAAGGGAGTTTCTCAGAAATTTCTTCAGAAATCAAATTACTGTAGGAATTTTTCCAGGATTTCCATAAGGAATTTCCGAAGAAATTCTCTCAGGAATATTCCCAGGAATTCCTCACCGTGTTTGCAAAAAAAAAATGTCCCATTTATTTCCCCAAGAATTCCACTAGTAATTTTCCAAGGTTTTTTTCATAAATTTCAATAGGGTTTTTTGAAGAATTCTTCAGGCTTGATAATCCTCCTCGAAATCAAAAGAGTTTTGCAACATGCTCTAGAGCGGTGTTTTGCTTCTGCCTCGTCGTGAAGGAGCGAACGAACCCCAAACAGAGAGGCAATAACAATTGAGCGAGGAAGAGGGGAACGAAAAAAGAGTTGATGATTATTTCGGGTTTTTGAGTGCGATTTTCGCCTCGTGAGACTTTCAATGTATGGGAGTGGAACTCCCGAGTGCTTTTTGAGTGTGAGTGGACGTGATTAACACAACCAGTAATTATGAGTGTTGGACGAACTCCTCGCTGCGCGGCAAGCTCGCGCTCGGTGCTGTTGAGGATTTGCATTGTGATTTTTGAGTTTTATTTTACCTCCTCAGAAAATTGCCGAAATCGCTTCCTCATTTTCTCGCGAGGGAGTTTCTGTCAAGCCTGGAATTCTTTCAAAAATTGCCTCAGGAATTCCTCCAGTGAATTTTACCAGAAATGAGTTCAAAACTACTCAGCCTCCTGCCGAATTTACTCCAAAAATTTCTTTATACTTTTTCCAGAAATTTCTCCAACAACTTTTTTCAAGAATTTCGCAGAGTTTCATTCGGGAATGCCCAATAAAATTGACCGTTGAAATTTAATCACAAATTTCCTTAAGAGATTATCACGAGAATACCTCCAGATTTTTTTCCAGGAATTTATTCAGAATTCCTCTAGAAAATATTTCTGGAATTTCTCTAGGAATCACTTCACAAATTTTCTCATGAATTCCTCCGGAAAATTTCCCAGGAATTTCACTAAGAATTTTCTCAGAAGTTCCTTAAAAAAGTCGTCCGGTCGAGAGTCGTCCAGTAATTACACCAGGTTTTATATTAGGAATTTAAAGCAGAAATCTTGCAGAAGTTCCTCCACGGGCTTCCCCAGGAATTTCTTCAGAAACTCTTCTAGGATGTTTCCTTGGCATTTCATCACAAATTCTCCCAGGATGTACTTCAAGGTATTCGTAAGGAAATTCAAAAGGAATTCTTTCCGAACCATCTCAAAGTAATTTTTAAGGATATTTGAGAGTTATTTCTCCAGGCATTTTCCCAGAAATTTCTTCACCAATCCATGATAGATTCCTTTGAAAAATTTCACAGGATTTCCATTGGCAAATATCCTTATGTTTTTGCCTTTCTCGTACACTAAGTGTACTGGAAAGGCTATAGGGGCTGTCCATAAACCACGTGGTCATGGGGGGGTTCGGCCAATGATCGTTTTGTATGGACAAATTTAAATTTTTGTATGGACAAATGACCACGCGGGGGGGTTGAAAAGTCCCAAAAAAATGACCACGTGGTTTATGGACAGCCCCATATGTTCACTCCAAAAATGACTTTTTGATAGAAGGTCCGGACGGACGAGTCACATATACCAATCAACTCAGCTCGATGAATTGAGGTGATGTCTGTGTGTGTGTATGTGTGTATGTGTGTGTGTGTGTGTGTGCGTGTGTGTGTATGTGTGTATGTGTGTGTACAAAAAACTCACATCACTTTTTGGTAGTAAACCTCAACCGATTTTAATGACCGATGGTTCATTCGACGCGGCATATAGTCCCATTGTTTCCTATTGAAAATGGTTCGGATCGGTCCAGCCGTTCCGGAGTTATGGCCATTTAGGTGTTCCGGACCGGTACCCTTGGGAGGGGTCAGCCATGAAAATGCAACAAACCCATGCATGCGACACATCAAACAGCGGCATTTCCGATAACCTGATGAACGGTTAGCAGGAAAACAGTATCAGACCATATCTGAACCGGTAATGTTCCAGAACCTGTTCCGGGGGGTCCCGACGGAAGTGGCCAAATATAAGAGAGAACCAAACCCATGCATGGGACACATCAAACAGTGGCATTTCCGATAACCTGATGAACGGTTAGCAGGAAAACAGTATCAGACCATATCTGAACCGGTAATGTTCCAGAACCTGTTCCGGGGGGTCCCGACGGAAGTGGCCAAATATAAAAGAGAACCAAACCCATGCATGCGACACATCAAACAGCGGCATTTCCGATAACCTGATGAACGATTAGCAGGATAACAGTATCAGACCAAATCTGAACCGGTAATGTTCCGGAACCGGTTCCGTGGGGTCCCAACGGAATTGGCCAAATATAAAGGAGAACCAAACCCATGCATGCATAACCTGATGAACAGTTAGCAAGAAAACAGTATCAGACCATAAATGAACAGGTAGTGCTCCGGAACCGGTTCCGGGGGTCCCGACGGAAGTGGCCAAATATAAAAGAGAACCAAACCAATGCATGCGACACATCAAACAGCGGCATTTCCGATAACCTGATGAACGGTTAGCAGGAAAACAGTATCAGACCATATCTGAACCGGTAATGTTCCAGAACCGGTTCCGGGGGGTCCCGACGGAAGTGGCCAAATATAAAAGAGAACCAAACCCATGCATGCGACACATCAAATAGCGGCATTTCCGATTACCTGATGAGCGGTTGGCCGGAAAACAGTATCAGACCATATCTGAACCGGTAGTGTTCTGGAACCGGTTCCGGGGGGTCCCGACGGAAGTGGCCAAATATAAAAGAGAACCAAACCCATGCATGCGACACATCAAACAGCGGCATTTCCGATAACCTGATGAACGATTAGCAGGAAAACAGTATCAGACCATATCTGAACCGGTAATGTTCCGGAACCGGTTCCGTGGGGTCCCAACGGAATTGGCCAAATATAAAGGAGAACCAAACCCATGCATGCATAACCTGATGAACAGTTAGCAAGAAAATAGTATCAGACCATATATGAACAGGTAGTGTTCCGGAACCGGTTTTGGGGGTCCCGACGGAATTGGCCAAATATAAAAGAGAACCAAACCCATGCATGCGACACATCAAACAGCGGCATTTCCGATAACCTGATGAACGGTTAGCAGGAAAACAGTATCAGACCATATCTGAACCGATAGTGTTCCGGAACCGGTTCCGGGGGTCCCGACGGAAGTGGCCAAATATAAAAGAGAACCGAACCTATGCAGGCGACACATCAAATCACGGCTTTTCCAATACTCTGATGGCCAGTTATTAAGGAAGTAGGCTCTGACCACATTGGAGATTAACAGTTGTATTGCGGAACCTGTTCCGGGTGTCCCGTCGGAAATCGCCTTATATAAAAGTGGAACAAACCCATGCATACGACACATCAGAGCGCGGCTTTTTTGATAACCTAATGAAAGGTTAGCAAGAAACTAGTCTCTGACCATATCTGAACCAGTAGTGTCCCAATAGTGAACCAAACCCATGCATGCGACACATCAAACAGCGGCTTTTTCGGTAATCTGTTGAACAGTTAGCAAATCAAATAGTCGCAGACCAAATTTGGGACAACAGGTCCTGTCCGGGAACCGAATTTGGGTGTCTCGTCATAAGTGGTAAAATATAAAAGTAAGCCAAACCTATGCATGCGACACACCAAATTGCGGCTTTTTCAATAACTTAATTGACAGTTTGTCAGCAAAAAGTCTCAGACGCACATTTGGGAGAACCGGTAGTGTTGAAGAACAGGTAACGAGTGCCCCGCCGGAAATGGTAAAATATAAAAGTAAACCAAAATCATACGTGAGGCCATCCATTAAGTACGTCACGATCCTAGGGGGAGAGGGAATTGTAAAAGTGTGACAAGCTATTTTAACCCTCGAGCAGTCGCGTCTTCAGCCACCCTCAGCGACACTATGCACACGCTTTGTACTACAAGTGAGCTTTTTTCATGGTGCGTGTACTCAGTACACGATGCTCCCGGGTTATGTATAGGAAAATCCCGTACGAAGAGGGGAGGGGGAGCTTCGAAAATTCCCAATTTCAGCGTGACGCACTTAATGGATGCTCCCCATGGAACACATCAATTCGCGGCTTTTTAGGCAGCCTGATAAACAGTTGACAAGAAAATAGCCATATCCATACAATATTTGGGACAACCAGTAGTGCCATGGAATCGGTTCCAGGTGTCTGCCGGAAATGATCAAACGTAAAATTGAACCAAACCCAAGCATGCGGCACTTAAAATAGTGGAATTATCAAAGTGAACAAAACCAATGTTAGCAATACATCAAATGGTGGTTTTTTTGATAGCCTTGTAAACGTTGGGTAAGATTAAAAGTGAAGAAATAGTCAAAGTATTGATATATGTTCAAGAGAATAAAATCGTAACCAAAGCATCAACACTGAATAAAGTTTTTTCCAATCTTCTTTTGCGTCTAAAATTACTGTGCACAATTTGGCTCATAAGGAGGTCAAATTTTACATGAATCGTATTAAGCGTATAAGTGTTCTCAGGATCGGCTTATGTCGACGTAAAGATCATGAGTATATATTCGACGAGAAAGGCGCTATCACCACTAGGTGGATTAATCTGGTTTTTTTTTTCAATAATTTCCCAGGTGTTCCTCAAGAAATTTCCTCAGGAATATTCACAAAAATTCCACCAACAATTTCTCCAGGAACTTTTAAGAATTTCTCCGGTAATTCATCTTGAAATGTTCCCTGGAATTCCACCATTTTGCATTAATTTCTCCATGAATTTCTGTACCTTGTAAAAAAAATAGAAGAAGCTACTAAGCAACTTCAATGGAATTGCAGAAATGCCAAAATGATCTAGGAGTTTTTCCTTGAATTCCACCAGAAGATCCTTGAAAAATTTGTACAGCAGTTCCTCACGGAATTCCTCCAGAATTTCCTCCAGAAGTTCCTCCCGCCTCGCTCTATGAGTTCCTCCATGAATCGATCCATGACTCCTGTAGATTTTTTTTTTCAGGTTTTTCTCCGGGAATTGCTCCAGGAGTTCTTCCGTAAATTGTTCCAGGAGTTCTCCGGGAACTCCACCAGGAGTTCCACTAAATTGCTTTAGAAGTTCTTCTGGAAATTGTTCCACAAGTTCCTTCAGGAATCGCTCAAGGAGTTCCACCAAAAAAAAAAAAAAAAAAAACTACATGAGTTCTTTGGGGAATCGCTGCTACAGTTTCCCAGGGAAATCCTTCAGGACTACCAAAGGAAATTCCTTCCGAATATCTTCCAGAACTACCTTCGGGAAATGTTCCAGGAGTTCACCGGGACCTCCTCAAGGTATTCCACCATAAATTGCTCTAGAAGTTCTTCTTGAAAATGCTCCACAAGCTCCTACCAAAACCGCTCCAAGAGTTTTTCGGGAATTGTTCCAGGAATTCCTCCAGGAACACCCCTGAGAATTGCCCCAGCAGTTTCCCCGGGAAATTCTACAGGAGTTTCGAAGGAATGTTCCTTCAGGAAATGCTCCAGGAGTTTTTCCGGAAATTGTTCCACAAACTCCTTCAGGGATTTCTCCAGGAGTTTCTCCGGAAATTCCTCCAGGAGTTCCACCGGGAACTGCTCCAAGAGTTGCAATGTGAATTCCTCCAGGAGTTCCTCTGGAAATTCCTGTAGGAGATCCTCCAGGATCAGCTACGGGAGTTCCTTCCAGGAATTCCTCCAGGAGTTCCTCGGAGAATTGCTTCAGCAGTTTTTCCGGAAATTTTTCAAGAAATTGCTCCAGGAGTTCCTCTGAAAAAAGCTCCAGGAGTTCTTCCGGGAATTGCTCAAATTGTTCCGGAACTCCTAGAGGAGTTCCACCAGGAATTACTCCGGGAGTTCATCCGGAAATTCTTAAAGGAGATCCTCCAGAAACTGCTCCAGGAGTTCCTCAGTAAATTCTTTCAAGAGAACCTTCAGAAATTGCTCCAGGAGTTCATCTAGGATTTTTTTCAAGAGTTGATTTGGAAATCCCTCCTGGAGTTCCTCCAAGAATTCTACAGGAGGGTTTCCGGAAGTTTCCTCTTTGGGAATTTCTCTAAGATTTTTACCGAGCATTTTTCTAAAAGTTCCTCCAGAAATTCCTATGGTAGTTCATACTCTAACAGTTCAGAGAATTCCTTCGAAAATCCCTCCAAGAGTTCCTCTGGATTTTTTCCGGGAGTTCCCCTGAAAATTCTTCTAGAATTTGCGCCGAGAATTCCTCTAGGAGTCCCACCGGTCATTCCTCCCGCAGTTTCACAAATAATTCCTCCAGGATGTCCATTGGGACTTCCAGTAAAAGATCCTGGAAGAACTTTTTCCAGGAGTTCCAAAAGGAATTTTTAAAGGGGTACAAATGAAAATAACTGGGAATTTCTCTTGGAGTTTCAGTGGGAACTCTTCTAGGGGATCCACAAAGAATTCCAATGAGTTTCACAGATATTTTTTTTTCAGACGATCATCTGGGAATTCTTCTGGGAAGAGGAACCTTACTCCTGAATTTTTCAAGGAGTTCCATCACAATACTACCAGAAACTCCACCGAGAATTTTTCAAGGAGTTTAACCAAAAATTCATTGAAAAATTAAATAGGGAATTTATTAACTCTTCCAAGATTCTTCCAAAATAAATGAATAAAGAATAAAATGGAAGGCATTCCGGAGAAACCCTGCAGGAATATCTGTAAGAACTCTTGAGAAAATCCTTATGGACTCAGGAGGAACTCATCCCGGAAAAAAAATATTTAAAGAATTCACAGAAAAATGCTTGAAAGTATTTATAATGAAACACTTGAAGGAATTTTTGAACAAATATTCCCGGAGAAACTGCCTAAGAAATTCTTGGAGGAACATTTGAAAGAATTCCTGGAGAAACTATTGAAAAAAAAAAAACCTAAAAACTTCTGAAGAAATTTCCTGTACAATAATGCCTTAGGTAAGGAATTCCCAATAAAACTGAAGGAATATTCGGAAGAGCTCCTAGAGGTGTTCCCGGAGAAATTACTGATGGAAACTTTGAAGAAATGTTTGGAGGAAGTTTCTGAAGGAATGTCCTAGAACCTTCTGAAGTAATTCCCGGAGGTATTCCCAAAATAATTACCGGATGAACTTCGGCAGAAGTTCCTGGAAAAAGCTGCCAATAGAATGCACGAATGCACGAAAGACACTCATGGAAGAATTTCCAATAACAACTCCTGAGGAAATTTTCACCAGGAAGTCCTGAATAAATATTCGAAGGAACTCCTGAAGCAATATCCGGAAGACCTCTTCATTCTCGGAGAAAATCGTCATAGAATTTCCGGAAGAACTATTGATAGAGTTTCCTTAGAAACTTTTAAAGGTATTTATCGTGAAAATCTTGAAATAATTTTTTGAGGAACACTTGAACACATTTCTGGAGGAACTCCTGAATTTCTTGTCGTAGATACTGATGAAATTCACCTTTATTCGAAGGAATTTTCGAATAAGTTTTATATTCGTGCGTTTTTTGTGTTATATGTTTTATTTTAACTTGTAAATATTCCCTGAATTTAAATACACATTTATAGGGTTCTGGAAAAATAGAGGCCCTATTAGGATTAGTTTTCCTAGACAAAATCAAGCTATGAACACAGCATCAAATGCTGTAAACTAAAAGGCAAACTGCCAACTACAATACAATTCCAGGATGACTGATGGACCCAAACCAATAAATAAAACCTCGTCATCCTGTGATCGGAAGATGTTATCTATCAGGATAACAGGGCACATACATGTTTTGTGTCGTGTAGAGTCAATTTGTAATGTTGCCTATTTGTACATTTGTAATGTTCTATGTGTTATGATATGTTAACCCTTTTAAATAATTAGTTTCTTTTATTTTTGTAACATGGCGCCCAACGTGGGCCCTAGCATTTGTAGGGTTCCCTGTTGAATTGTGTAACATGGCGCCCAACTGAAAAACCCCGTACAGCTAGCCGGAAGGATTATAACTTCAGTCTTAAGGCCATTTTATTTTTGTGGAAGAGGGCACGTCCATGAAAGTAAAGTTATTAGGTTAGATTTATTCATTACGTGATTTGGAAAGCAGTTTGGCTTTCGGGTAACATTTTAGTTGTTTTGAGTTGAGGTTCTGGGGACTTGTTAGTCCTGTTCACCGCTACGTTTCTGGAAAGCATAGTGGCTTTCGGGTAGCACAACTCGTTTTGGTTTTGTTTTGAGTTTAGGTTAAGGTTAAGGTTATCTTTATCGTAGTGTTAAGTATATGGCCTTAACACTATTGCTTTGAAGGATATGAAGCATATGGGAGCTTAATTTTTCGTGAATCGGTGAACGATTCATGAAAAATTCTTGCTTAAACGTTGGATTGTGTTACGGGTATAAATATTTGTTAGAATTATAAGACAGAATAATTGTTTAATGTGTTAAAAGTTTATTATTTGTGCGTTCTTTGTGATGTATGTTTTATTTTACCTTGTAATGTACATATTCCCATAATTTCAATGCACATTTATAGGGTTCTGGAAAAAAAAGAGGCCCATGAGATGCAATCCTACTTTGATTGCCAACTTTCAGGCCATTTCTGGCAGTGGCCAGGTACTAGAGATGTAAACCTTTCCCTGCCACGGACTTCAAGTTGTTGATCTCAAGTATCAAACCCCGAAACGGGATGTCCGATTAGGATTAGTTTTCCTAGACAAAACCAAGGTATGAACACAGTAACAACTACTGTGAACTCCCAAGTAACACAGTTTGTTATATAATAGTTTAAAATTCACGTTTCAGACTCAATCAGATGTATTTTGCTTGTATTTTTAACTTGATATCAAGCACTTATAGAGTAATGCGGGGCAAAAGTTCGCACGGGGCAAAAGTTCGCAGTGGGTCTTTTTCTGAGCACAAGTTAAGAACCCAAACAAATCTGTATGGGTTTGACACATAATCAGGTCAGTTACTCGTCAATAAAAATTGGATTGATTTCGTTATGGTTTGGCAGAGTTATGCAAAAAAATGTGTTTCGAGGTGTTTTGATAGAATTTTTGGACCTTTTGGAATAAGAATTTGTAGTAACAAGAAGAAGAAAAATCTCATAACCTCTTGACGTCGGAGAATCGTTATTCCATAGTAGTTCGAGAGGTGCACTCGAATAAACAATAAACTACTAGTGCTTCTTACAGAAAGGGACATTGTTAAAACCTCTACAGTGGGGCAAAAGTTCGCAGTAGCTGTGGGGCAAAAGTTCGCACTAGATTTCTGAATCTAGTACATCAATATAATTACAGAATCTTTGAAGCAATGAAGATTTCGTATAGAAACTACTATATATGTATAATATGTGTAGTATGCATCCTGAAATCGTTCCGGCAGAGGGTTTGAACTTAGTTTTGTGAGAAGTTCCATTGTAAGACAAACATTATGTTAGCCCATTTCAAGAAATGAAAAATGGTCAAAAAACATTTTTAAACATTTTCTTCGTCATCCTCGTCGTGTCTTTTCGTATGTTTCTGAAGTTCTTATGTTCATCTACTCTACCGGGGTCTTTCATAGCTTAGTTTGTAAATTGACAGCTGTAACTCATCACCATACTGACGGGGATAAGATTCGATTACGGTCCTGTTAAACAGTTTTGCTGCATATTTGTTTTTTTTTTGTATTTTGTATTTTGTATTTTGTATTTTGTGCAACATGTATCTCTATGATTACCCCCACAATGTATTTTGGCAACTTTCAGTAACGCTGGAAAGGACAGCTCTTAGTTAATAGTTGTGGAAGTCTTCATAAAACACATTCTATACAAAAGCTGAACACCAGGTCGTATTCCAGTTGGGCCGTAATGCTAAAAACAGAAGGAAACAGATTTCATGGCTAGATTGAAAAGACGAACATGAATTAACATGCAATAAAAGAACATCACACAAATAAACTACCCTGTACAAGGTGCGAACTTTTGCCCCGCATAATGCGAACTTTTGCCCCCACTATGGGGCAAAAGTTCGCATTGGAGTACTTGTATTAAAAATCGTATTACTAAAACTACAAAAGTAATGCGAAAAAATCTAGTACTACATTTTGAAGGCAACATGATAGGGACCCTTTTAACGAAGAAAAATGATATTGTTTTCTTTTCGTTTATTAGTTATTTTATGAAGTCTGTTAGGTGCGAACTTTTGCCCCGCATTACTCTAATCTCAAAACAGCGCAAAAAATGGCGGCTTATAAAAGATCTTTATAGTTATATAAGATGTATCCTAATACATATATAAAACTAATAATGACGTTCCAACTTAACGCTCATATATTGACAAGGTATTATCACGTCAACTTTTAGTAACAGATGCTTTCAAAACGCATATATAGTACAAACAAATTTTACATTGCAATATAGTTATTTTAATGACATCCAGCTAACAGAAAACATTTATTGAACATACAACATGCATAAAGATTAAAACTGTTTTTTTGCCAATCATATGACTTGTAGAAAACATGTATAATACAGGTCAATAAAACTCCGCACTAAATGTTTGGCGTAGCAGCAGACACAAATGCGAAATGAAAACAAAGGTATAATAAATAAAAAAAAGAATTTACTTTACCAGATTATTCATTCCGATGAAGGGTTTGATGGTGATGAAGTCAATGTTCCTATACGATAATTGGCGAATAACAAATAATAGAATGACTGACACTTAGTTATGATGATGCTCACCTGCGGTTCAAGATTTGTGGTGAATGTTATGATTTTACTTGCCTATTTTTCATGCGCCATTGACCTAGACGAAATAGTATATCATGATCAATCCAATTTACGAGATTTTTTTTAGATCCACATGAATATCAATATGGCTGGCTCTTCTTGAAGCTTAGGACCACATTATGTTTCAATTGTGGTTAAAATTTAGTCTCTTGTTCATTACTAAATATTTATAAAGTAAGATTTGAGTATTATAAACTTAACAAAAATACAAATTTCTTCTGAATGATTAACAAAGTTAAAAAATATACATTTATTTTATCCCGTAATAATAATTGTACTCACATTTTGAGCAGGTACTGTCAGCTAGATATTTTTTCCGAGTGGATTTAGAAATAAGTGGAAATTAGGTTGAAAGAACGTATTGAAAACGACTATAAAATAAAACGTGGAAATACTTGTAATAAAGTTTTTCACACGTTTTTTCTACATCTTTTAGACATGCTCACACATTAGCTGTGAAGATATGTTGCGACAAACAATAAAACAACGTTAAAATAACTTAATTATAACCTGTTTCTTAGCCAGACTCAATCTGTCAAAACATCAAATCAAAACAATTATTTTAGTTTGTTTTGCAAATGGCCCCGTGGCTCGTAAATTTTTCCCCGCTCGCAAATGTAAAAAGTCCCGCGTTCCACAGGAATACAAGTTCCCTGTGGCCAACCCTGTGAAAAGAATCGTCGATTCACGAATTCGTTGCTCTTAAATTAACCAGCAGCTGGGCAGCTGGATTGTGATGCATCACATCGGACAGCTGAAGCAAGACTCCGAACCACACCAAGTGGCGCTGTGGTAAGTAGTAGACGATGACCTGTTTTGTTGCGGATGCTTGATGATGATGATGATGATGAGATCTAGCACATCAATATTGTTGAAAAGCGGCTCAATTTGTTGTTTTTTTCCGAGAGCTGAAGTGGGTAAAAAGCATTTCGTCCCTTGGACACCAAGTGACACTCGGACATTATCGGGGTCAGTTTCTTGACATATACTAATGTGAAAACGTTAACAGAAGATAGCAAAGTTGTTGCGTTTGCCTGTAGTGTATTTGATGCTCTAATAACGTTATACAACAGTACAAATAACACATCTCGTACCTGGTGAAATTATTGATAGTATTTTGAGGTTATTCATCGTCCAGCCTAAATAGAGCATTATTATAGCTCAAGATGTATTTCCATCCACTTATGTAACATTTATAAAACAACTTTTGATCTTTCAATTTTTTAAGATGTTTTCTGTGTTACTTGGGCTAAAAGGCATACTGCCAACTGAAATACAATTCCAGGATGACTGATGGACCCAAACCAATACATGAAACCTCGTCATCCTGTGAGCGGAAGATGTTATCGATTTGGATAACAGGGCAATTTATGTTATGTGTCGTGTTATGTCAATGTGTGATGTTTCTTGTTTGTACATTTATAAGGTTCTATGTGTTTGTGATATGTTAATCCTTTGTAGTAATTAATTTCTTTTATTTTTGTAACATGGCGCCCAACGTAGGGCCCTTGCATTTGTAGGGTTCCATGTTGTGTTGTAACAAGGCCCCAACGAATTCACGAAGAAACTCCTGAAGGAATTATCGGAGGAATTCTTGAAATAACATTTGGAAGAACTCCATAACGAATTTCCGAAGAAACTTCTGAAGAACCCTAGAAGGAATTCTCGAAAAAACTCTTGAAGGAATTCCCGGTACAACTCCTGATGGACTTCGCTGAGAATCTGCTGAAAGAAGTTTTGAAGGAAATTCTTATAAGAAACTACTGAAGGAATTACCGGAGCTAGATAATTCTCTGAGAAACTCGTGAATGAGTTTCTGAAGAAACTCCTAAAGGCATACCCGAATATCTGGAAAAACTCCTTAATGAATTTTCGACAGTTTGGCAAAGGTCTTCAAGGCATGTTGTGAGAATTGCGAACAACAACACTGTCAACTGGTCTTCACAACAAATATGGCTGAAGACGAGAAGCGCGGCGGTCACGACACGATGGGAGAAACAGGTAGAGCATGACTTGATGAATGTGGAACGCAACCAGGACTGAAAGACAAACTGAGTGTAATGATTTCCGCAGTTCTGTCATAAAATGCTGTAATGTTGAATGAATTGATTGCACTTAGCACAGAGCATTGTGTTCCTTCAAGAATACCGTCGAAATATTCTCCTTCTAGATACACGAACAAGCGAGACACGATGCATTTAACGATCACTTTTTATTCATATTGATAAAATTTCGCAAGATAAAATCCAACAACCCAAAAGGGACTACGCATTCAAACATACTTACCGATCCATGAACGCCACCTCCCACTCCCTTCCCGCAAGGATTTCTTTCACATAAAATTCATCCCACATGTAAAGTTTCCAAACATTTATTCCACCATTCGGGCCACTTTTTTATGGTCAAAATTTAGAGTCATTACAGAGATTTTATTTGCGCCACACTCTCTCGCGTGATTGACTGGTTCCGCATTCCCTTCCGTTTCCGCGCACAAATCAATCTCTGGCGAGGAGTTCTAGAGCCCACGACGGCGCCGCTAAAAGGAAAGGGAACTCATGTGTGCACGCGCGAATTTCTTTATGGGTCCTGTTATAAAAATTTCCTACGCCCATTTCCGAGCTTTTTTTTTCTATATAGGCAACACTCGTCGATAGAAGAGTTTGGTTTTGTGTGTTTTTCTTCCGTTACGTTTTTTTTATGTTACAGTTTGGAACTTTTCCTTTCTCTACGGACTGCACTGACTGACTGACTGACTGCGGGATATATTTTTTCTATACATGCTTTCGCGATTCGATAAAATTCAATTTACTCTATAATTTTTCCGCCACCGACGACGACGACGAATTGCTTCGCGCTCGAGCGTTCGCTTTTATGTCTGTACAGAATGTACATATTCGTCCCGGTTTTGTTTGTATTTATCACCTCGACTGTACAACTTGTGGATCTACGAAACGATATAGCAGGGGGTATTTTTTATTGTAACGGGGGTATGTGGGGGAAGGTCAGATGTAGCGAAGCGCTTTCTTCGGGAGGAATTTTACTTAATGTACAGTGGCTCAATTCCTGAAGCATACAGAGCGGTCAATTGAACGAGTTTCAACAGCATTAATTTATATTAAAATGAAAAAAAAAATATGAATTATATAAAAGTGTTTTAATAACGTTGAAAGTTACTAATAGCCAATAGTCACCAGGTGAGAAATTCTCGGAAGCATTTTGGCAGGAAATAGAGCTTGCTCTACGATCGAACAAAGTGCGCCGTCACACGAAGTTAACCATGCATCAGAAGCTACAAAGCTTCTCTTCAGAAACTGGAAAGCTCCTCATCAGAAGCAGGAGAGCTTTTCATCAGAAGCTGGGCAGCTTCTCATGAGAAGCTGGACAAATTCTCATCAGAAGCTGGAAGGCTTCTGATCAGAAGTATGAAAACTTCACATCAGAAGTATGAAAGTGTCTCATCAGAAGTATGAAAGTTTCTAATCAGAATTTGCAAAGCTTCTCATCAGAACCTGAAGAGCTTCTCATAAGAAGGTGGATTGCTTCTCAGAATTGCTCAGAATCGCTTCATCAGAAGCTGGACAACTTCTCATCAGAAGCTGGACAACTTCTCATCAGAAGCTGGAAGGATTCTTATCAGAAGTATGAAAACTTCGCATCAAAAGTATGAAAGCTTCTCATCAGAAGCTTGAAAGTTTCTCATCAAAATTTGGAATGCTTATCATCAGAAGGTGGACAGCTTCTCATCAGAAGCTGGACAAATTCTCAGAAGCTGGCTTCTGATCAGAAGTATGAAAACTTCACATCAGAAGTATGAAAGCTTCTCGTCAGAAGTTTGAAAGTTTCTCATCAGAATTTGGAAAGCTTCTCATCAGAACCTGGAGAGCTTCTCATAAGAATTTGGAAAGCTTCTCATCAGAATCTGGAAAGCTTCTCATCAGAAGGTTAACAGCTTCTCATTAGATGCTGGACAACTTCTCATCAGAAGCTGGAAGGCTTCTCATCAGAAGTATGGAAACTTCGCATCAGAAGTATGCAAGCTTGTCATCAGTAGTTTCAAAGTTTCTCATCAGAATTTGGAAAGCTTCTCATCAGAACCTAGAGAGCTTCTCATAAGAAGGTGGATTTCTTCTCATCAGAAGCTGGACCACTTCTCATCAGAAGCTGGAAGGATTCTCATTAGAAGTATGAAAACTTCGCATCAAAAGTATGAAAGCTTCTTATCAAAACCTGGAAAGCTTTACATTAGAAGCTAAGAAACTTCTCTTCAGCAGCTTGAAAGCTTTTCAAAAAAAGCTTGAAAGCTTTTCATCAAAAGCTTGAAAGCTTCTCATAAGAATTTGGAATGCTTTTCATCAGAACCTGGAAAGCTTCTCATCGGAAGGTGGACAGCTTCTCATCAGAAGCTGGACAACTTCTTATCAGAAGCTGGAAGGCTTCTCATCAGAAGTATGAAAACTTCACATCAGAAGCTTGAAAGCTTCTCGACAGAATTTGGAATGCTTGAGAGTTTCTCATCAGAATGCTTCTTATCAGAACCTGGAAAGCTTCTCATTAGAAGGTGGACAGCTTCTCATCAGAAGCTGGAAGGCTTATCATCAGAAGCTGGAAGGCTTCTCATCAGAAGCTGGAAGGCTTCTCATCAGAAGCTGCAAAGCTTGTCATCAGAAGCTGCAAAGCTTGTCATCAGAAGCTGCAAAGCTTCTCATCAGAAGCTGCAAGCTTCTTATCAGAAGCTGCAAAGCTTCTCATCGAAAGCTGGAAAGTTTCTCATCAGAAGCTGGAAAGCTTCTTCAGAAGCTGCAAAGCTTCTCATCAGAAGCTGCAAAGCTTCTTATCAGAAGCTGCAAAACTTCTCTTCAGAAGCTGCAAAGCTTCTCTTCAGAAGCTGCAAAGCTTCTCTTCAGAAGCTGCAAAGCTTCTCTTCAGAAGCTGCAAAGCTTCTCTTCAGAAGCTGCAAAGCTTCTCTTCAGAAGCTGCAAAGCTTCTCTTCAGAAGCTGCAAAGCTTCTCTTCAGAAGCTGCAAAGCTTTTCTTCAGAAGCTGCAAAGCTTCTCTTCAGTAGCTGCAAAGCTTCTCATCAGAAGCTGCAAAGCTTTTCATCAGAAGCTGCAAAGCTTCTCATCAGAAACTGCATAGCTTTTCATCAGAAGCTGCATAGCTTTTCATCAGAAGCTGCAAAGCTTCTCATCAGAAGCTGCAAAGCTTCTCATCAGAATCTGGAAAGTTTTACATCAGATGGTGAAAAATTTATCATTAGAAGCTTGAAAGCTTCTCAACAGAAGCTTGAAAGCTCCTCATCAGAGGTGTGGAAACTTCTCATCAGAAGCTTGAAAGCTTCGCATAAGAAGCTTGAAAGCTTCTCATCAGAAGCTGGAAAGCTTCTTATTTGAAGCTAGAATGCTTCTCATCACAATTTGTTTATTTCTTTATTTCTTTCTTTTTTATGCCCAACTGACCATGTTTAGGTCTTATTGAACTTCTTATATCTAACCTTCATTCAACAAAAATAATAACAAAAAGCGTACAAAAATTTATCAATCATCACAAGATAAACAATACAAAATACTTGCTAACAGCTTTACAACGATGTACAATAGCAGCATATTAAACAAATACAATAAAACAATCATTCATCAACTAAATATTCTGATAATCATCACTACTCGGATCACAACAGATTACAGCATAACGAAAACCACCAAGCGCATACACTTCGCCGATTTTAACAAAAAAAAGTCTACAAAAAATCTACATTAACATGGTTTCCACGTTTCATTTGAACGACTTACAAATTCACGAAATTTTATTCCTTTGGGCCAAGTACATTCATTCAGTGCTAACGTTTTTAACTTTCCATTCAAAACGATTTTAAAAGAAATGTAATCAATCGTGTTAGTGCATTTTCCTTTCGGAACAAGCTTCACTACATCTCTACAGGACGAGATCGGGGCGTCTAGAGAGCGTGATACCATCACACTAATATCTTCTTCAGTCGCGTTTCTGTCAATGTTCGTTAAATACAGAGAAAACTCGTCACTATCAATATCAGTTTGTTTCGATGTGCAGCCAGTAGTCATATTATTTCCTTCATGAAGTTTAGGCGAAGAAACGGGCGTCGAGTGCTGGTACGGCACAATTGGATCTTGTCTCCGAACCACCTCTGCAAGCGTTTGCACAATTTCAGCCACTGTACTCTTCAAATCATTAATTTCATCCTCTAACGGACGAGACATCTCAGTGCAGGTAGCGGCATCAGCATTGGTTCGCTCTCGATATCTGCAGAATAACACCATGCACGAATCGCAAATCCAAACAATATTGTTCGAGAAGGCACACAATTGATCTTCTGTTACGCCAACACAGTCTGCGTGAAACGATTTGGCGCACTTTCCTTCACACACTGTATAGAGGTCGGTATCCATATTGATGGCAAGTGAGCATTTCTCACAATTCTTCTTCATTTCGTGTGACTGTTGCAATAACTAATTGCACTAAATTATCGGGTATAAAGGAAGTTTACACGAAAATCCCAACACGACGTAGTGAAACAGGCAATGTTGCTCAAATACAATTCACTTTTACAATTTTTGTGTGATAGTATCACAAGAAAAATACGTTTGAAAGACAGAGCGAAAATCAAAGACGGCGATACGATGCGGTGCACATTTTGCTGTCTACAATTAAAAACATTTCTCATCAGAAGCTTGAAAACTTCTCTTCAGCATCTGGAAAGCTTCTCATCAGAAGCTGCAAAGCTTCTCATCAGAAGCTGCAAAGCTTCTCATCAGAAGCTGCAAAGCTTCTCATCAGAAGCTGCAAAGCTTCTCATCAGAAGCTGCAAAGCTTCTCATCAGAAGCTGCAAAGCTTCTCATCAGAAGCTGCAAAGCTTCTCATCAGAAGCTGAAAAGCTTCTCATCAGAAGCTGCAAAGCTTCTCATCAGAAGCTGCAAAGTTTCTCATCAGAAGCTACAAAGCTTCTCATCAGAAGCCGCAAAGCTTCTCATCAGAAGCTGAAAAGCTCCTCAACCTAAGCTTGATAACTGCTCATCGGGAACTGGAAAGCTTCTCATCAGAAGCTGCAAAGCT
Organism: Aedes albopictus; assembly: GCF_035046485.1. Taxonomy (NCBI): domain Eukaryota; kingdom Metazoa; phylum Arthropoda; class Insecta; order Diptera; family Culicidae; genus Aedes; species Aedes albopictus. Next base: position 390,034,607 of record NC_085138.1, on the reverse strand, counting down.
TCTCATTCGAATCTGCAAAGCTTCTCATCAGAAGCTGCAAAGCTTCTCATCAGAAGCTGCAAAGCTTCTCATCAGAAGCTGCAAAGCTTCTCATCAGAAGCTGCAAAGCTTCTCATCAGAAGCTGCAAAGCTTCTCATCAGAAGCTGCAAAGCTTCTCATCAGAAGCTGCAAAGCTTCTCATCAGAAGCTGCAAAGCTTCTCATTCGAATCTGCAAAGCTTCTCATCAGAAGCTGCAAAGCTTCTCATTCGAATCTGCATAGCTTCTCATCAGAAGCTGCAAAGCTTCTCATCAGAGCTGTAAAGCTTCTCATCCTAAGCTAAATAGCTTCTCATCACTGCTGGAAAGCTTCTCATTGGAAACTTTAAAGTTTCTCATCAGAAGCTGCAAAGCTTCTCATCAGAAGCTGCATAGCTTTTAATCAGAAGCTGCAAAGCTTCTAATCAGAAGCTGCAAAGCCTCTTTTCAACCGCTAGAAAGCTTCTCATCGAAACTGGAAAGCTTCCCATTAGAACCTGGAGAGCTTTACATAGGAAGCTGGACTATCAGGCTTATTCTGCGCGGCGTGTGAGGTGAGACGAGTCGAATGAGGTGACAAAAGTCGACTCGCCCCATTTGATTTACATTAGTCGTCTCACGTCACGTGAGAGGAAACCGTCCGTCTCACCTCACACGCCGCGCAGAATAAGCCTGTATATACCATGATAAGTTTTTAATTCTGTTTCATTTTGAAATCACTACCCTGTATGCTTTCAAGACTGAGTGACTGTATGTTGGGGCTGCTCGTTTGAAATCATGTTTGCGTTCCCCATTTTATCAGAGGTACAAAAGCCTTGGAGCTTCCGCTAACGGAGATAATCAAACAAATCACTTTTCCACACACATACATGCAGGCAGGGGGAAAACACATAAAAAAGAGTTTTCCGATTTATTTTTTTCGCTCGTTTGCTCACTTTGCTCTGCAAGGGTGCAACTTTAGCGCCACGCCGGTAGGCTTCCGGCGGCCTAGGAGGTTGGCACGGCCACAGGCACCATGCCAGGCGATTCACAGGAAACCAAAATAGGAGTACTGCTGCTCCATGCATCCACCCCGTCTATGCGACGGATGGAGGAGGAAATTTACATCGCTAGGTTGGCTGTTTTTGTTTCCGGCGGCTTTTTTTCCCCGGCGTGTTCACCCTGACAGATTTCCTAAACTTTTCCGAGATTTTCTCACTTATGGAAAAATTGGATTTCGAGTTAACTTCGTTTGTCTAGCAGCGCTACAGTAGCGCTCTGGCTGGCAGCTTAACGTGTTTGTATTTTTTCTAACTTTGCTGTTAACTGGTGGCGGGCTACTACTGATGGAATGTTTGTTCACGGTGGAATGGAATCCCATGGCAAATTGAGCGCATGTAAGTATGCAATTTGCCTGAAATATAATGGTAATGGAATAAATATGAATACAAGATTGCTCCATTCAAAGGGCAATCCAGAAGATTTATTGTTTATTCATTGAAAAGAAAGTCGAAGGATTTGTTCGAGGATTTGTGAGTTTTCGACGCACTTTGGCCCTGTGCATGAAGGAGTAAGATCGAGACGAAACAACGAGATCGTTAGATTCTAGTGTAGTCTAGTCTACACATACACAGCCATTCATTGAAAGAATCCTGGAAAATGATAAACGCGACTACTGCTATCATATTTTTTGTCATTATCAGCGCTTGCAGAACATATGAAATGCAGTACAAGGATTAAAGCGGCCACGCCTACGGTGCAGCGTATTGTTGTGAATTAACTAAATACGTTGGGAGTGACATCGCTAAGAAAGTTTTGTCACTCCATCGATGATCTTCTTCTTCCTGGGATGAGACAGGCTCCAGGCTCGAAAGCCTAGACTTAATCGCCATTACTCGTTCAGACAACGAGATCATTAGATTCTAAGATTTAACCACTCAACAAACATTGTTGCTCTATAACAGCGGAACAAACCACTTTTAGGAATATTTCAGCAAGCTCTGTTTCTTGGGCAGGACCTAGTAGACCTTCGAAAAAAATGGGAGTATGGCATGTTGGAAGAATGCCTGCTAATACCTTGTGTTGGATATAGATCGGTTCGGTACAGAAGAAGTAGCCAGCATCACAGGCGTAGAATCAACCGTTACCAGAGAACATCGATCGCTACCGGTAGCCGTTCCCATCCAAGTAATAGCCTGTGGGAGATTCGAAAGAACGAGTTCTCTGTCACGCAAATTATCCTCTATGCTGTGTTTAGTAATTATACATTGTTTCTGCGTTCCAATCTAAATTTCCTTAAAAAATCGACGTTTGGAATCCAAGTTACAATTCCGGGAGAAATCTCTGGAAGAATTTAAGGTGTAATTCCTGGAAGATTTTCTTGGAAGAATTGTGGAAGGTAGCTAAGAAAATATTGCTGAAAAAAAACTGGAAGAAACTCTTGGAAGTTTTCCTGAAGAAGTCCCTGGAAAAGTTTTGGCTGAATTCCACCAAAAATTAACCGAATCCAAAACAATTCCATAATTCCATGGAGAAACTCTGGAAAACAATCCCGAAGCATTCCAAAACAATAATGTATGAGGCATTTTTTTAAGAATATCGAAAAGAATATATCTCATATATCCGAAAAAAAAATAGTGAAGAAATCTTTGGAAGAGCCCTCGGAGAATCCACGATAACCAAATTATCTGGAAGAATTTTCTAAAAAAATACCAGGAGGTATCCTTGGAACATTTTTTCTTGAATTTCCGGGACTCTTTAAGGGTTTTCTTCTGTATTTTTTTTCCGGAGATTCTTCCTGGAACTTTACCAGGGACTCTCCTCGAAACAATTGCGAGGACAGTCCCTGGTAAAGTTCCAGAAAGAATCTCTGGAAAAAAAAAAATCCGGAAGAAACCCCTTCAAGAGTCCTGGAAAGGATCCTTGGAATTCCTGGCGGAAACTCAGAAAAAAAAAACAGAAATAAATATCAGTAATTTGCGGGTGGAACCGGTGGAACAAATCCGGAAGAATTCCGGGAAGAATCCGTCGACATTTTTCGTGAGAGACTTCTGGAAGGAAACGCTGGAAAAAGCCGTTAGATGAAAGAATTCCGGGTGGAAACCCATGGAAAAATTACAGTTGGAATTTTTCAGAAAATTTTGAAAAAATCTCTGTGAAATATTGAACAAACTTTGATAATGATGAAGAATTCAGGGATGAATCTTTTAAATGAATTCTGGAAGACTTCCGAAGAAAAAATCACGAAAGAATGCCGGGAGAATCTGAAATAAATCGAAATGAGCTCTTGCAAGAGTTCGAGGAGAAATCTTTACAGAACTGTGATAAAGAAGAAATTTTTGAAAGATTTCCGAAAGGAACTGCTAGTTCCGTTTGACATCCAAGTGATAATTACGGGAGAAATCCCTGGAACAATTTGAGTTGGAATCCCTGGAAGTTTTTTTGTGAGGAATGCTTAGAAGGTAGAAATTCTGAAAAAAAAAATCCTAGGGAAATTCTAGGAGAAATTCTCAGAAGTTTTCCAGAGGAAGTTAACTCGAAACAACTCCAGTTAGAAACCGTTGAAGAATTCGGTGAGAAAACTCTGGAATACAATCCAGAAATATTGAAAAGAATAAATCTGGGAGGCATCCGTATAAGATTTCCAATAAAACCCTGAAAAAATCGAGGGATAAAACATTGAAACAGTTCTGGAAAAATCCATGATATCAAAATTGTCCGAGAAAATTTCCTGGAAAAATACCGGGAAGATTTTTCAAAGAACTCCGAAAGGAAACCCTGAAATTCTGGTCTGAAATTCAGGAAGAATTCATGAAAAAAAATCATACTTATTTCGGGAGGAAATTTTGGAAAAAGTCCAGAAGAAGTCCCTGAAAATTTTCCGAGAGAGCCATAAGAAGAAACAATTTCAGGTGGAAATCCCTGAAAAAATATAGAGATGATCTTTAGAGGAATTATAGGTGACGTTGTGCCTTAAGTCTCTGGAAAAAATCCGGTGGGAGTCTTTGAGAGAATTTCGAAATCAATCTCTGGAAGAATATTAAAAAAAGAACATTGATAATTCCATGAAAAATTCTGGAATAAATCCTCATGAGAATTCCGAAAGGAACACCTGGAAGATTTTTTAAAGAAATCGCCAAAGAATGCCGAGGGAATCTGTGAAGAAATCTGAAAGGAATCCTTACGAGACTTCGAAGAGACATCTTTATAGAAATTAAAAAAAAAACAAACTTTAGCAAGAAATTTCAGAAAGATTTCCGGAAGAAATTGCTAGAAAAATTTTGGAAGTTGTCACTAAAAGGCTTTCCAAGAAATTATGGAAATATTCCAGGAGCATTATCGGGAATGAATTTCAAGAAAGAATCCCGAGGAAATTTCAAGATTTTTTTTGTGAGAATTTGGGGAAGAATTTCTTGAATAAAAATCGTAACGATCCGAACAAGAACTTTGGAAGATATCCTTGAAACAAATCAGAGTAAAATACGCAGAAGTGTTTCGAAAGGAAGTCCTGTAAAAAAATCAAGGCAAAATTCTTTTAAAAATCCGAACAGGATCTAAGAGTAATTTTGGGACAAAAGTTTCAAAAATTGGCCAAAAGAATTTCAGGAGGAAACTTATGAAGGTTTGTAGGATGTACGCTTAAAACAGTTCTACGAAAATTTCGTTGTTAAATTCCTGGAAGAGTTGGAATGGAAATGCGCGGAAGCATTCCGGTAGAAATTAAAAAAAAATACTTCAAGAGGAAATCTTGGAATAATTCCACATGACAATTTCGAGTGGAATAACTGAAACACTTTGCGAGGAATGCTTGAAAAAAAAAATACGAAAAGAATCCTGGAAAAAATCCTGGAAGAATTCTGGGATAAATTCTTGAAGGTTTCCAAAAGAATTCCCCGGAAGAGCTTCGAAAGAAATCACTGGAGAATTCCGGAAGAATCTGAAAAAAAAACCGAAATCTTTCAAGAATTCGCTGAGGAATTTGTATAGAAACTTGGAGAAAATGCTGAATTCTGGAAGAAGTTTCATGAAAATCTCCGGAAGAAACTGCTAAGAGAATTCTGAAAGTTATCACTGAAATATTTTCTATAAAACTATGGAATCCCGAGAAAATTTTTAACGGAGTTCTGTTGAGATTTCGAGGAAGAATCTTCTGAATAAAAACCGCAACGGTCCCCACAAGAATTTTGGAAAATATCGCTCAAATAAATCCGAGAAAAATCTGTAGAAGTGTTTCGGAAGGAATTACTGTAAAAAAACAAAAGAAAATTCTGGAAAAATTCCGAACAGAATCTTAATAAGGAAGAGAAAACTTTTGAGAAATTCCGAAAGAAATTCCGGGAAAAATGCTTCAAATTTTTTTGGGAGTAATTGTCGAAAGAATTTCAGGAGGAAACATATAAAGATTTGTAGGAGGAGCGCATGGAAAAGTTTCAAGAAAAATTGTGGGAAAGTTCCTGGAAGAGTTGGAATGGAAATGCGCGGAAGAGTTCTAGGAGGAATTCTCAGAAAAAAAAAACAATCAAGAGGAACTTTCCAAATAATTCTGCTTGGAATCCAAATGACCATTCTGGGAGGAATCTCTAGAAGAGTTTTGAAAGAAATCACTAAAGAATTCCGGGAGAATTTGTAGAAAAAAAAACGTAGAAGAACCTTGCAAAAACTCGTGGAACTTTGGGAAAATGATAAGTTCTGGAAGAAATTCCATTAAGATATGCTGAAGAAACTGCTAACAGAATTTTGAAAAATATCACTAAAACATTCCGTATAAAAAATACGGAAATATTAAGGACTATTATTTGGAAGATTTTCGGAAATAATCCGTGGAAAAATACCAGAAGGAATTCCGCATAAATTTCTAGAAATCTGCTAAGAACTCGGGGTAGAATATTTTGAAATACAAAACCGCAAGGGTTCCTACAACTTTGGAAGACATCCCTTAAAGTAATCCGGGAAAAAATCTGTAGAATTGTTTGATTTCTGTAAAAAAAAACAAGAGAAAATTCTGGAAAAATTCCGAACAGAATCCTTTTAAGGAAGAGAAAACATTTAAGAAATTCCGAGAGAAATTCCTTGAGAAATGCTTCAAAATTTTTTGGGAGAAATTGTCGAAAGAATTCCAGTAGGAAACATATCAAGATTTGTAGGAGGAGCGCATGGAAGAGTTTGAAGAAAAAATTGTGGTAAAATTCCTGGAAGAGTTGGAATGGAAATGCGTGGAAGAATTCTGGAAGGAATTCCGAGAAAAAAAAATCAAGAGGAAGTCTCTGAATAATTCTACTTGGAATCCAAATGAGGAATCCCTAGAATAGTTTCGAAAGGAATCACTTAAGAATTCTGGGAGAATCAGTAAAAGAATCCGTAAGATAATCTTGCAAAAACTCGTGGAAAAATGCATAGCATCTTTGGGAAAATGATAAATTCTGGAAGAAACTGCTAACAGAATTTTTAAAAATATCACTAAAATATTTTATAAAAATTGCGGAAATATCTAAGACTATCATATGTAAGAATTTCGGAAATAATCTACGGAACAATACCAGAAGCAATTCCGCTGAAATTTCTAGAAATCTGTTAGGAACTCGGGGAAGAATCTTCTGAAAAACAAATCCGCAAGGGTTCCTAAAACTTTGAAAGACATTCCTAAAAGAAATCCGAGAAAAATCTGTAGAATTGCTTCGGAAGGAACCACTATAGAAAAAATTAAAGGAAAATTCTGGAAAATTTCCGAGTAGAATCTTTTTATGGAAGAGAAAACCTTTGAGAAATTCTGGGAAAAATGTTTCAAAATATTTCGGGAAAAATTGCCGAAACAATTCCAGGAGAAAGCTAATGAAGGTTTGTAGGCGGAGCGCATAAAAAAGTTTTAAGAAAAATTGGTGGTAAAATTCCCGAAAGAGTTAAAATGGAAATGCGCAGAAGAATTCTGGGAGAAAATTAAAAAAAAAACAAAAGGAATTCTCTGAAAAAGTTCTGCTTGAATTCCAAGTGACAACTCCGGAACGAATTCCTGGAAGAGTTTCGAAAGAAATAGCTGAAGAATTCCGAGAGGATCTGAAAAATAAAATCCAACAGGAAATCTTTCAGGAAAAGCTGAATTTTGGAAGAATTTTTTAGAAGTGTTTCGGAAGGAACTCCTATAAAAATCAAGAGAGAATTCTGAAAAAAAAAATCCGAACAGAATCTTTTAATAAATAGAAAACCTTTGAGAAATTCCGAGAGAAGTTCTGAGAGCAATGTTTTAAAAAATATCATGAGAAATTTCTGGAAGAATTCCAGGATGAGCTTTGCGAAGGTTGGTAATAGGAACGCATGAAAAAGTTTCAAGAAAATTGCTTGTTCAAATTCCGAGAAGAAACACCTGAAGAAGTCCGGCAGAAATATAAGTTAAAAAATTTGAGCAAAATTTGCAATCCTGGTTGAATTTTAGGATAAATTCTGAGAATTTTATTTTAAATCCCACGAAGAATTACTGGAAGCATTCCAGGAGGAATACCCGAAACAATTTTGGGAATAATCCGTGAAAGAGAGAAAATATTAGGAGAAATTTTCGGAGAAATAGCTGAAAGAATTTTTGGGAAAATTCTAGATAAAATTTCAAGAGCAATCCTGGGGAGAAATCTGAAAGAAGTTCTTGGAAGAATCAATGGAATTTTTTTGACAGGAAAAATTGGGAACAAAGTCAAACCAAGAATGGAAAATTGTCGGGAGTGTTGGAGATTTCAAGGGAGGTGCCTGGCAGTTTTCCGAGATAAACCCCTTGGAAGTTTTTGGTAGAAACTCCCGGATGAATTCTGGAATCTGTTCCTTTAGAAACTCCCTTAAAACTATCCGGAGGGGTCTCTGGAAGAATTTTAGATGGAAACTGGAAGAATTACGAAAGGAATTATTGGAAGAATTCAGAGGAGATTCCCTGAAAGAACTGGGAAACTGTGGGTCGGAGTCAGTTTGGCTTTTTATTCCGCAAATACCTGTTATGTGGCTTAGTTGGAGTCATAATGGATTCCCAATCAGACTGGAACAAGAGCCACACGTCAACATCCTCGTGCTCATCATCTGTGAATTTGCATCTCCAAGGACTATTTTGATATGTCGTTTAGGACATTCTCCGCAGGTCTTATTAAGACTCACACAGAACTTATTATTCATGTCATCGGGACTACTTATCGTTTGTTGGCGCAATATATTTGACACAAAAAAGTTACTTGGGATTTATTGAAGATTTTCTGAATAGTGGTATTCAAGGATGCCCATAAAAAAATCGTGGGCCTTATTGAAGCACAGTACGATGCATTACTAAGCAGAGCACTGCACAGCAGTGTCTTGTCCATACGGTACAAACAGTTCCTAGAGTGAAGCAAGGGTGTTTATTATCAACAGTTCGTTACCGTAATCATCGGAATTCCGGTTTAGTTTAACCAATATATGGAAGAACAATCAGGTAAATCGACGTAGAAAGATCCGAATATTCAACCCAACCATATAAACTGCATTGCTGTACGCCAGTGAAACCTGGTGCGTATCAATGATCAGGCTCAATCAAGATCACCACATCTCGATAGGAACAAAAATGCAAGCGAAGGTTGAAATGGGCGGCCACGTTCAACACAGGGTGAATACGAAATCTAAAAAGAAGCGTGCTAATATGTGTAACTGCTTCCAGTACTTTTAAAACAAATTACAACCTAAAGCCTAGAAAACTGTTCAATTTTAGAACGTAAAGGAAAGAATGTGAAAAGGAATGAAATAAATATACCTACCCCTGAAAGAACAATGCTTACAGCCAGAGCCGTGGCGTGGTCCCATGGCGCCCTTGGCAAGCTTCCAGGTTGACGCCCCACGACAATTGAACATAACTAATTTGCTAAACCTTGTAGTTATTATTTTTTTCCAAAGTTTCTTCAAAAGTTGTATTTTGGAGTATCGAAGAAGTAAATTCACCCGTTTCGTTTTAATCATGTTTTTCCTCCGTGTATTTTTTTAAGAAATTTAATAGGAGTCGCTCAAAAATTATCCCAAATTTATTTCTCTTATGCGATATTTTGCACTTCAAGGATCTCCCTAAGGCAAGCACAATAATTAGAAATCATGCATAAATTTCTTCAGGATTAAAGTATTTTTTATTTTTGTTTTCGTGATTTTTTTGTTTTGATTTTGTTTTCGAACTTACCTAATTAAGTTTCAGGGATTTTCTGGAATCCTCAACCGATCTATTTTTCCAATTTGCGTTCAATTGGTTTAACCAGAGTTATCCCATATCTTTACCAAGCATTTCTTCTGAAGTTTGATCAAAATATTTCAGAAGATCTGTGAGAAAGTTTTCAGTATTATTAGACGATCCATGGACATGTCGAAATATTTACCAGGAGAATTCCTGAAGGAATCTCTACATGATTTTTTTGTTGCAATATCTGGAAGCATTCTGAATGGAAATCCGGGACAAATTTCAGTAAGGACTTCCAATGGAATTCATGGAATAATTCTTGCAGGAATTTCTGGAGCAGTTCATGAAGAATTCCTGTAAGAATTTATAGAGAACCACTGGAGAGTGTTCTGAAAGAATACTTGGAAGAATTTTATAAGGAAAAAGCTTCTTAAGAAATTTCTGGAGGATTAAAAAAACTCAAGAAGGTTTTATGTAAAATTCCTGGAGGGTTTCAATGGAATGGAATGGAATCCATGCATGGCTTACAAAAGAAACCTTTGAAGAAATTTTGTATGAAATAAATGGCAGATTTTCTAATTTCTGAAAGAGTTCTAAATTTATGGTTTTCTGGAGGGAAGTTACGAGAAAATTTTTGAATTTTCAAGCGGATTTCCAACAGAAACATATGCACCAAGAAAAAATTCTACTCAATGACTGAGTTGGCCTAACTCAGAAATCGGACAATCCTTTGTTTTCATACTCAGTTTCGACTAAAAGTGGAACTGAGTAAGAAACTGAGTAAGAAAACAAAGGATTTTTCGATTTCTGAGTAAGACCAACTCAGCCACTGAGTAAAAATTTTTCTCTGTGTGTAGCAATTCCTAGGGAGCATGGAACAATTGCGGTAGGTATTTATGGATGGTTTTCTAAGCGATCTGGAAGATCTCGTCTTTCTAATAGAATCTGTAGATTACTTTCTGAAGGAAATTTTGATCAAATTTCTAAAGAAATCTATGAAAGATTTTCTAAAAAAATCCCTGGAAAAATGTCTGAAGGAATTCTCAGAGCCATTTCTGTAGGATTTTCCATAGGATTACATGAAGGAAATACTAAGGAAATCTATTGAAGGGTTTCTAGGTAATCCTTGAAGATATTTTTTCAGGTATCTCTATAAGAATTTCATGGAAAACTTTTTACTCTGAAAAAATATGAAAATTATTCATTAAAACCCTTGGAAAAATATCGGGAGAACACGTCCTGAAAGCCTCCCTGGATGAATTTCAAAAGGAATCCTTCGACAAATTTCAAAAAAAATCTCCAGAAGAATTTTTGATTTGTATTTCTTAAAGGAATCTCGGACGGAGTTTTTTTAACAGAGGAGAATTTTTCAAAATTTTCCTTGGGGAACCTCTGAACAATTTTTTTGAAAGATTTTCTTAAGGAAATCCAGCAAAAAGATCCGAAGAAAAATCTGGTGACATTTATGAAGGAATTCCTGGAATATTTTATTTGCTTTCAGGGAATAAATATACAAAAACTCACTAAAAGTTTTTTTTTTGTGAAAACGCCTTGAATGATTTCTGTTAGATTTACAAAAGTTTAGGATCAAAGAAACACTTAATGGAAATAACAATTAGATGAACTGAAAGAGCATCGTCTAATTATTTTTCATTTAAAACACTTTTTGTAAACATTGTAAATATTAAATTTCTCAAGGTATTTCCCAGTATAAATGTTAAGGATATTTCGGAAAGCTTTACCTAGCTTATTCATTTTGCATGCTCAAACTAAAATAAAATTACAAAAGTAGTTAAATTCTCAGGTAACATCATGATAAATATTCATAATAATCTAGAATAATCTGGATTTTTGAGAATACCGAAGAACGTAAAACACACATGATCAATCTTAGATACTGTAAACAATAAAATTTTGATGGCATTCAGGACAAAAATGCCTAATTTTGTTTCTTTCCAGCCTTAGGCCTTTTCGGCGCCCCTCTGAGACTGGCGCCCTTGGCAGGGGCCAACCTGGCCAACCTCACGCTACGGCTCTGCTTACAGCTTCCGATAAACCTTTGCTTTGTAAATTTCCTCCATAATTTCTTCCACAATTTCATTTTCACATCAATCATACTTCACACTTAAATATCATGGGAGCAGTCAGAAAAAAACAGAAAATTTACTTGGGAAATCACTCAGATCCACCGTACTCGATTGTGCTAGTAAACCTCGCTCTTAATTAAACAATTTGCTAGAATTAAGTAGTCGATTTGTATTCATTTCATAACTAAACTAAACTTTCTCACCCTACCTGATAATACCCATTATAGCTGATCACTGTTCACAATTCCTCATTTACAGTTTTCTATTCGCGCGCTCTCGCAAACTTATTTCTATAGAATAGAATCTAAGAGTACATAACAGTGTATTACTTCAACAAAATTCCACTTTTCTTGTCTCACACATCTTTTCTCATTTGAATCTATTTACAGAAAAGTTCTCGAACTGATGGGCATTTGCACTACTACGACGGACTATTTACACACTCACAAAAAATAGGTACCGTTTTTACAAGTTTTCTTTTGCTACTTTCATTTTCTTTTTTTTTCTCTCGAGAGAGTCCTGATCTGACTGGCTGGCTGGCTGGCTGCAAGTAGTAATCAACAAATTGGCCATCTCGAATTGGCGCTGTTGCAAGCTGCACTTCGCCACTACTTTTCCGCCACTTCTCCTTACATACTTCTAGCTTATCACGTAATCAAATCTGGCCGCGTAAAGTTTGCACTCTTCGTTACCGAGCGCTTCATTTATTCCTTAATTTGCGATCCCTTTTCTTGGCAGACGGGTGGGCGACAACGAAAGCAACGACTAAGACGACGGCGATGACGACGACGACAAAGAAAGGGCAGTCTTAAAGAGTGCGTCCCCCATGCACCAATGAACCGTGGTGAAATGGGAGTACACTTTGGATTTTTTTTCTGCTTTTTCGTTTGTTTTCCCGGGAAAAAAAATGAAAAAATGGGAATTCCAGAAGTTATCCTCAAAATGACAAAAATCTACTTCAATTATGCAATTTGTTTCTGCAATTACCAAAACATGATTTAGTACTATTTTTCAAACAAGAAAATAAATGAAAATGGAACATAAAATAAAAAAAGAAATGAAATGACTTTTTTATGTTAACAAAATATTTTTTCCTTAAAAATCTGAAAAAAAAATGTAATTGATTCCGTTGTTTCATAAGGAAATCTATCTGTAAGCCAAGTTTATTTTGCTACATGTTAATTTTTTTTTCAATTTTTTACTCGGGTTCTCACTTAAATCCAAATCCACAAAATAAGCAAAAAATCAAGAATCAAACAAATGAAAATTCAACCCCACCTTGGTCCGTCGTCGCTCGTCGTCATCCCGTTGCATTCTTTCATTCGGATTTTCTCTCACTTCTTCTGCTAAAAAATGGAAAATCCTGGTAGATACTGGAAGGAAAATCTCCGAGTTTTGCCGGATCCTGGATTTCATTGGTTTCCAACCTCTTTATGTCCAACAATTCGCTCTCTTATCGGCGAGTTTAGTGCGATCTTGGAGACCCGAGTCGTCGTCGATTGAATAGTTAATGCACCACCACATTCATCGGGTTCGATTTTCTGTCTCGGTGAGTAAAATTTCCTAGTGGAGTACTGCTTTTGGCTTTGCTGCTTTATTGGTTTCATTGGAAACATCCGACCAACAACCCAACCGATTGGATTGGATGATGGCGGATAGAGTGACAACATAATGGACATGGTTAATTTACTACCTGATCGCGGATGCCACTTGACGTTTCGAGTGTTTGGCGGTTATTGGGACTCGTGGATATTCTGTTGACAGTGGAATTTAATTGAATTCTGATGCAGTATTTGAGAGTCCGAGAAGAAGGAATAAGCTTGATGAGAGCATTTATTGGTTTCGATTTGCTCAAATGATAAAAAATCTGCAAATAATATTTAAGGTTTAGGGGAGACTGAGGAGACTTGATCACAGGGGAGACTTGTTCCCCCCATATTTTCTCGGAATCAAAAACATTTTTCTTCTAGCATAATTTTTCCAAAACTACTCCTGGGCAAACGACTATGTTTTGGCTACAAGTGGTTTCGATTGTACATTGCATTATTTTTTAACGGCTGATGGTTTGTTTTCAGTCCTTCAGAAATCTTTTAGGCGATTCCGAAAAATCTCAATAACTTTGTGAAAATTGAACCAAATCGTGTCAAAATTTCACAGCACATAGTTTAAATAAAATACTTTTAAACTTATTTATCCAAATAACGCTGTTGTTAACATATTTTAATTTATTCGGCTTAGTATACACAACAGTGACATGTGAAAATTAAATCCTATTCGGAAGCCTCTATTTACTTGGAATTCTAGTCTATTCAACGATAAAATGTGTCAGATAATTATAACTTTAGTACAAACCAAGAAAAGGGGGATCAAAGTCTCCCCATTTTGAAAATACGGCATATCCTTAAAAAATTAAGGGAATCTTATAATTTCAAACACTCCATGTTCATCGAAAATACAAGAAAACTCGAAAGGAAAATGAAAAGGAAGACTCTAGAATTATTTTCCCTTTAAATAAACCATGTGCTCAAAGGGGGATCAAGTGTCACCCATTTTTTGAAAATACATCACAAGACATGCCTCCATAAAAACACAGTTTTGAAAACTTTAACAATAATTTAAAGGCCTTCTGTTGTGTATTAACTTGCAATAGATGTTTACCTGCCATTTTGAACGGAAATTGGATCCAGTTTTGTGTTTTTTCTTAAAGTTTTAGGTAAATTAAGAAAAAAGGATCAAGTCTCCCCAGTCTCCCCTACTGATAGTAGGTATATGACACATTCTACTGTGACGTTACAATGTTTTGACGCCTTTCTATAATACTTTTCCAATGAAAACTAACTATTCAACAGATTAAACTAATTAAAAAATTTACAAGGAATCCGAATATGCAATAATATTGTAGTGTTTACGGTCGATTTTACGAGTTATAGTGAAAAACCTGGCCAAAAAGGCGTCAAAACGTTGTAAAGCCACGGTAGAATGTGTCATATCTCCTTTAGATGTTCAAATAATAAATGTAGGATGCTATTTTCATATCTTTAAAGACTACAAGACTGCAGATAACATTTCATATCTTGTAGTCTTTAAAAGATTTGAACCAGCTGACAACAATGTACGGTACCGGCGATCGCCACGGAGCGGCTGAAGCGGGTGAGATCTAAAAGAATGCTGGAGTGCAACAAAAGCAACCATCAACGATCGTACCGAGAACACCATCATCGGATACGTTAAATGGTGTTGACGAAATGAATGGTTCGATCAGGAGGATATAACGATTTTGGAGAAGAGGAATGTAGCGCGTGCGGTAATGCTGCAGCATGGAACTCGACAGAATATGAAACGATACAAACAGAAGCGGAAACAGCAAACCCGTCTCTTTTGGGAGAGAAAGCACTGTCTGGAAAAAGCGGATTGCGAGGAAATGGAACTGCTGTGCCTTTCTCAAGAAAAACTGAAATTCTACCGGGAGCTCAACACATCCTTCAACGGCTTCGTGTTGTGGCTAAATAATACGGATTTGGGATACCAATTAGCTTCCGAAAGAGTGGAAGGAAGGGCTCGTGTGCTCCATCTACAAGAGAGGTGACAAGTTGGAGTGTGAAAACTTCCGAGCAACCACAATGTGCTATCCTAGACCACCTTCCGTATTCTTCCACCTAAAGAGAATAATTTTGTGGAAACTGTCCTGCTGGCTTCGTCGATGGCTTCTCGACATCGCACTAGATGTTCACCGTGCGGCGAATGCTACAATGCCTCAAATACCAGGGCCGAAAACACCACCTGTTCATCAATTTCAAGGCTGTGTACGACAGTATCAGCTGCACAGAGCTACGAAAAACCATGGACGAGAACGGCTCCCCTGAAGCTTACTTGATTGATCACAGCGTCAATGGACGTGTAAAAATCTGCGTAAGTTTCCAAACCCTTAAAGCAGTATACCTGCTTCGAATAAGTATAATCAGCTTAGTACCATCACATTCTGCCCTGTAATGTTCCGCCTAATTAATTTCCTATCAGGATGGGTCATTTACCCGCCCTTGTGCGAACATCTGGCTTCTTCTTCTTCTTTATGGCTCTACGTCCGCATTGGGACTTGGCCTGGCCTCTCTTCAACTTAGTGTTCTTTGAGCACTTCCACAGTTATTAATTGAAGGGCTTCCTTTGCCTGCTATTGCATGAATTTGTATACCTTCTGCTCAAATATGAACGAGACTTTATTACTCATATGGTCCGCGGATGACATATCGTCAACATTTTTATTACTTAGATTTATAGGACTGTTATACGTTTACATGTCAAGTTAGAGCACGATTTGTCGTGAAGTTTTTTTTTAATGGCACTTTAAACAAGTTAACATCCAGTGTGTCTTTCGATTTTTTCTATGGAATTAAAGTTCAGCAAAGGATTTTGTTTGTTATTTCAACAGAATTAGTGTTTCGGGTTAATTTAAAATGTGGTAGAAAGCATATTTGGAATCTGCTCTATCCCGTGCACGTTTGTTTGGTTGGATAAAGTCATGCAAAGAGGGGCGTATATCAGTTGTAAGTATACCTCATGATCTTTGTCCAGCAACATCAAAAAACGAAGAAATCATCGAAAATGCCAAGGTGTAGTTTTCTCGGAATTCCTTCTGGATGGTCAATCTGTCAATGCTGAATGTAATCTGAGCGTTTTGAAGCGTTTACGTGAAAATATTTGTCTCTAAATGAAATAATTGTGGGACAACAAGTCATGGTTTTTGCATCACGATAATGAACCAGCTCACACATTGAGTTATATCGCGATTATTTGACCAAAAACAACGTTTACATTGTTCCTTCAAGCGCCGTATTCACCTGATATGGCACCATGTGACTTTTTCCTCTTTCTAAAACTCAAATTGCCACTTCGTGGTAACTTGTTCAGACGATTGAAATCATAAAAGAAAATTCGAAGAGAGAGCGCAATGTGATACCAAAAGAGGCGTATGAAAAGTGCTATAAGAAATGAAAAAAAAAGTTGGCATATGTGTTTCGCCTCCGAATTTGATTAATTTGCAAGAGATAAAACAAATATTGAAGAATAATTAACCGTTTGTGTTTTATTCAACGAGTCTCGTTCATATTTGAGCAGAAGGTATTGTGAGGCAAGCACTATGCCCAGGGAGTCGAGAAAATTTTCCCGATCGGAACGGGAATCGAACCCGCCGTCTCCGGATTGGCGATCCATAGCCTTAACCACTAGGCTAACTGGAAATCTGCCAGGGGTATACGCGTATTTTGACTACCACACAGAAAGACATTCTGAAAACTACACTTGACGTAAATATTAGAACGTTCAAATTTACATTTAATTTCATTCGATTTTACTTAAAAGATTTTCTTGCACGCAAAGTTGTAAGCAAGCTCAATACTGCAGACAACCATCAACCTTTGATTTTACAATCCGATGAAGAATTGTGTTCAAAGCAATGGAGGTTATTTTGTTACTGCGAACTCGATGTAACAATTTTGAACTGTGCACTTGTGTCAGTGAATACTGACCCTAAGTAAAATAGATAGTGGTATTCGAAATATGCATATCTGTCAAAGCATAAGCAGTGTGGGGCGTTATTTAAAGGTTCAATACTGATTGAATTACACAGAAAAAAATCTGAAAACTAAACGTGACGTAAATATTGGAACGTTTAAATTTCCATCTCTTTTCATTCGGTTTTACATAAAAGAATCTCTTGCACGCAAAGTTGTAAGCAAGCTCCAATCCATACTGCAGGCAACCTGTAATTTTACAATCCGATGGAAAATTGTGTTAAAAGCGATGGAGGTCATTTTGTTACAGCGAACTCGATGTAACAATTTTGAACTGTGTACCTCATAACAACTAAAATGCTGTGTCATCAATTGGCTCGCCAGCTTAGTTGGTAAAGCAATTGTCTAGCGTCTAAGGGTCGTGAGCTTAAATCTCATCTCAGCGGAGGATTTTTTTCGTCATTTCAATAATAATTTATTCATCTGTACATATGTACGTGGAGTTGATTGTAAAAACGATGTTTTACTAAATAAATAAATGATCCATTCTATCATCTGTCAGAAGCTGTTTCAGGTCTGGACGTTTTTGAAGTCGCTGATATTACCAGAAAACATATAAATGCTAGTGCTATTTTTATTCGTGAATTTAACTAAGGCTAATTCTTCACACTACAAATGCTTGTGATGATTTGGGCAGATAACCTTGAATCGGTTATAAAAAAAGGTTAAAAAACAATCCACGGTAGATGTGAAAAGGTTTCAGGGGATTCCAGGATGTCTCAGGGGAGGTTCTAGAGGCCATTCAAGAGGTTACAGGACGTTTAGGGGGTTTCAGGATGTTTCAGGGGCGTTACATAGGGGTTCAAGGGGGTTTTAGGGAATTTCAGAGGCATTTTAACCCTAAAAGGGATACCTTCATGGCCTCAGTTTCGTCACCTCGCTGAGTGTGTTCCATCAAAGACGAGCTCTGAAAGGCGCCTGGGGTCCAATGGACCCCAGGTATCCCTTTTAGGGTTAAAAAGTTTTAGAGGATTATCGGCAGGATTCAGAGATGTTATCGCGGCGTTACGTAGATGTTTTAGGTGGTTTCGGAGCGTTTTAAGTGCCTTACATGTGATTAGAGGAGGTAGTAGGAGGATTGAAGCATTTCAAGAAGCTTCAGAGTATTTTCGGTGGGTTTCCAAAACATTAGGCGTAACAGATTCGTTACAGAGACGATACATATGCGTTTCAGGTGTTTTGGAGGATTACTGTGTGTTTCAAAGGGTAACGCACCTCAAAAGACCTCGGAGCCCCCAAAAATTCCCCTGAAGCCCTTAGTATTACTTCTTAATCCCGCTGAAAATCGTCCAAAACTCCCAGAAACCCCGTTGGACCCCTTGCAACGCACCTGAGACCCTTGGAATCCCCGAAAACGCCTCGGAAGCTTGTTGATACCTCAAAAATCCCCTTAAGCCTCTATTCGGACGCCATGTGACTCACTTAAATCCCTCCGAAAACCCCAGAATCGCCTATGTAACGAATCTGTAACGCCTCTGTAACGTCTCGGAGACCCACCGAATATCCTCTGAAGCTTCTTGAAATGCCTTCAAAATGCCCCTAAAACACCGTTGGACCCCATGTAACGTACTTAAAACCCTCAAAAAACCTCTGAAAACACCTATGTATCACCTCTGTAACGTCTCTGAAATCCACGAGAACCCTTTGAAACATCCTGAAATGTCGATATCTCTGACATAAAAATTGTAAATGAACTCGTGGAGTTTGTCTGAAAGGACATCAACGCAAACTGCATCGAAAGCCCCCTAAATATCCAATAATACTGAGCTCAAACTTTTTGAGCGCAGGCCAGTTAAATTTCTGTATAAATCAGCGCCAGACAATTGTTTGTTCTCTTGCTTCTGCGGAAATCAAATTAAGTTTCTGATAGAAGGCCATTCCATTCAACCCATTTGTCGATCCGATGGAGAATGATCTTCTCAACTTGTGATCGGATGGCAGCCGATAAACGCAAGGATGTACGTGCATGTTGAAAATTAGGGGCTGTTTCTTCAACTACAGCTACCTAATGATGCAAAAGAAGTGTTCTACGCACAGAGGGCGAACTTTTCAGTTCCTTCGAATCTGGCGAGCATGGTGAACTAGCGGCTGATTCATATGCAGAAGGTGCTGGGTTCAATCCCTGGCTCGTCCTTGTTCTCCTATTTTGTATCTTTCTATCTCCTTCTCTATACTATCTTTTCTACATGTAAATCTAACATATGTTCAAAGCCATATCGCTAGAACCAGAATAGGATTGAAAAATCCGGTTCGCTTCCGTCTAACTTTCAAAGAACAGTGTAAGTCTATCCGGTAACGCCTACAAGTTATGCAACCAAGCGAACAGTGCCACTTCACAGTAATCTTCACACAATCTACCACTTTACGCCCGGCTTCCACTCACCAATGTGTGAACTCCTGTGCCTGAAATAAACGTTTCTCAACAACACTTCGACGTCCGCATGAGCTGTTGTGCAGATGCAGTGTACTCCAAGGACTGTTGGCAACTAGCGATTGACCTGCAATCTGAAGTAGAAGGCGCTTGTGTCGCCTAAAAATAGAAGATGAAAGTGCCTGTGCGTCCCAAGCAGCTATTTCATTGGTTCCTTGTGTGAGTGTAGCTGGTCTGGCAATACTGGAGTAGCATCTACAGGCGGTCAATCAATTCCCTTTTTTTCATTTTCAACTATTCAATTCATTCCACTGTCGCCGGGGACTGTGACTAGGTGCCGAACTCTCATTCCTACTTTTCAACTTGGTCCGATTTTCACAAAATGCAGTCAATTTGTGTGCTATGCGGACGATATGGACTTTATCTCCAGATAATTTGGAACGGTAGCAGAACTACAAACCCGCCTGAAACGCGATGCAGCAAATCGGACTAGTAGTGGATGCGTCAAAAATAAAGTACATTCTGGCAGGCGGAACCGAACACGACCGGACATATGGGATACCTTCGAGGTATTGGCAGAATTCGTCTACCTCAGATCCTTACCAACGACAGACAACAATGTCAGTCACGCACCAAGTGCACCATGGACAAAACGCTTCTAAGACCGAAGGTCTTCTACCGACACGAGACCTGGACCATGCTCGAAGAGGACCTGCAAGCACTCGGAGTTTTCAAAAGACGTGCGCTAAGGACGATCTTTAGCGGTGTGCAGAAGAACGGTGTGTGGCGAAGAAAGATGAACCAGCTCGCTGCATCTTACGGCGAATCCAGCATCCAGAAGGTGACCAAAGTTGAAGGGTACGGTGGGCAGGGCATATTGCAAGAATGCCAATCAACAACTCTGCAAAGTTGGTGTTCACGACTGATCCGGTTGGCACAAGAGGGTGTGGAGCGCAGAGAGCACTATGGGCGGACCAGGTGGAGCGTAACTTGGCGGGCATTGGGCGTGACCGAGGATGTTGATTATGTTTTCTCTTTAATGTGATGTTGAGCAATAAATATGTATATGTGTAAAACAAAATTTTTGGTAAGTTTAAATCAATTACAGGAATGTGTCGATGCAGCGTTTCAGTGCCAAGAAAAGCACTGCCCATTGGCATTAAATTCCGTGCATTCATGCAACACAATATTAGTAGTGGCCAATCATCAAATCTCAATATCTCTTTCGTTCTTCTCCTAATGATTCCAATTAACTTTGTCAAGTATAAACAATCTCACTTGAAGCCATTCGAACATTTAATTTTAATAATTTTAATACTACAATCTTCAAAAACAGCCAGTAACAAACAGACACCACCGGAGCTGTTTACCTTATCATTTTCCAACATTCTTGTAGGCACGGATTGACGTCAACTTTAAGAAGACAGGCGGGAGGGATGATGCAGGTACCAGTTGCCGCCTTCTGCTACCACGGCCACCGCACAGAAAAGCGACCGGTTGAATGGATGATGGTGGATAATGAATGAAGGCAACAGTTTGTGGCTACTGTACTGCCGTGAATCGCAAGTCAGTCCCATATGTAAAAAGTAGGCATTGAGAAAATGGCCTCTGAAGTTTTCAAATTCGATTTCTATACGAAACTCTAAAAAATCGCTATGAATTGAAAACTTCTGCGATCATCATGAAACTTTCACATATTGTTTCAAATATTAAAACATAACAGTGAAAAATGTAAAACTAGCTAAAATAGTGTTAAATCTTGTACTGTAGGGCACACAAGTTCGTAATGGGACTGACTTGCGATTACATTTCATTATGGGACAATCTGACTTGGTGTTGTTTTTCAATTTTACTGAGCAAACTATATATTTTTATGCACGCAGCTGAAAGATCATCCGAAGAAAGCTCGAAAACGGTCATTAACTCATTTTTGCCCAAAATGCAGATGGGACTGACTTGCGATTCACGGCAGTGTACTGAAAGGTAGAAATCTCATCATACTCGAACGATTCGACGTTGTGGCTGTTCGTATAAATTTCAATTTAATTTATTTAAGTGAAATGAAATCTCCACCCATCGCTCTGGGGCGTTGGTTCCCGAGGAAAGTGTTGATAATAGTTTTAAATTGATATTAGTAAATTGTTCTGTTTTCGATTGATAGACAAGAAAACATTCCCTTTCAAATTGCATTTGAAGTTCTGTGAAAGCTCTTCAGTATAAACCTTTAAAATTCATAAAATAAAGGAATATTTTTTTTAAATATCTCAAAAATACAAGACAAAAATTGTGGAAGAAACCATAGAGAAAGGAGAAGGAATATTTAACGTGAGTTTTGTTTGTATCACTGTCATTTAAAAACAAATGCTGTTTAGGAAATTTTTCATAGAAACAGCATAGTTACGCCTATGTTTTATATTACAAAATGTAAAGTTGAGACAACCCTCTTTTACAACTTGTAAACCGAAAACTCGTACGACCAATGTGGACACCAAGATCTAGCGTTATACTCTGTTATCTTCCATCACCCGGGATAGTTTCCTGTTCACTCGGCCGAGACTTTCCTTCCAGTTCGTTCCAAAGGGATTTTAGTTTCTAAGTAAATTGTGGGCTTCTACTATTTTCGTTCCTGATTCATTTATGTCTTCACACAGCTTCCTGGTCGTCGTCAGCTGTGCTGTACCTGTGCTATACGGTTACCTCCTGGATCTGAACACGTTTTTTCAGCGTTGACGTTCCGGTCGAGGCCATCTGCGGGTGATTGGCACCGGTCATGGATCCTGTGAGATTCCCGCTACCACCATGACCTAGAAGTCCCCCGCCGATGCCCACGACGGACCCTCCCCCTGCTACGCCACCACCACCCGTATGCAAGTGATGCGAGTGCGAGTGGTGGTGATGATGCGACCCACTGTTCCCACTACTAGCTAAACTACTGCTACCGATAAAATTGTTGCTACTACTGCTATTATAGGACGCGCCCGGCCCTGGGCCCGTCAGTTTCGGATTGGTCGAGCTCACCAGGTCCACCGTGATGACATTGCTGTTCAGCCCACTGCCACCGCAAGTATGGTGCTGATGCAGATGATGGCCGTTGCTGTTGCTACTGTTGCTATTTACAAGGATGGATGTCAGAGCCGGTGGTCCGGCCGTTTGGGTGGATGCCGTCGACGCCGATGGAGTGGGTGACGGTGAAATGGATGCTGTCGCCGTCGTCGAAATCCCACCGATGACACCTACTGGTGACGATGAAGACGCATTGCTTGATGACCGCACCGGTGGCAGTGGAGCCGACTTGGAAGATCTCGGCAGGGTTTGCGTGTTGTGGTGATGGTGCTGGTGGTGATTATGGATAGCTTCCGGTACTGTCGTTCCGGAAGTGCAATGGTGGTTTCGAGACGATGGCTCACTTGACTGGTGGTGAAGGCTCTGTGAAGGGGAGGGAAAGAACGAAACGTGTGAGCAAATTTGTTTGAACAAGTTCAATGATTAGCATGTTTGTGAAAAGATCTTAGCTTATGCTGGGTTTAACCCAAGGTATAACTTTGTTGAACGTGTTACGTTGAATGCAACGATATATGGACATTCCGATTAATTCTATATTCCTTTTGCATCCCTCTGGCATCCTTATTCTAACTTCTAAAATCTATGTTTATTACTCCAACAGCCCGGGCAAATCCTCATATAGGATCATACACATTTGTTTAATCAATTCACCCCAGATACCCACTGAAGCTTTCCTGATACCCTTTGAAAGACCCTGAAACCCTTCTAACACCTATCTGAAATTCACCGGAATCTCCCCTAGGATCTTTGTGAACTTCGCTTTAATTCCCCTGGAGTCCCTTGAAACATTATGATACTCCCTTTAAGCTTCTCTCAAAGTATTTTAAAGCTCCCTGAACCCCATTTAAGTCCCGTGTTTACCATAGAGAGCCTCAAACCTCCTTGAGTCAACCGGAAGTTTCTTTTGAAAAATCGGGAACCTCCTGAAAGTCCTGGGACCTTCCCATGAAACGCTTTGATATCTCCCTGAGACCGTTCGGAAGCCCAGCAGCCCGTGTAGCTGCCGGCTTAGAATAGCACTACGGACCACCTGTTCCGGGGGTAAAAGTCCATCAAACAGGTAACCCCAATCCAAGGTGTCAGGCGACCCGTGCTGAGGGATGAATGGTTGAGGGGGTTTAAAAGATGCTCGATCTTTAACGGAGCCCGTAGCGTGGGTAGATCGCCTTTTTGGGTTGCGTTACGGTGATAGATCTACCAAACCGAAATCTAGTGTCGTCCTATTTTTCAATTTTGGAATATGTGTTCTGGTAATTCAAGGAATTATAGTATTTAGTCCTTACTACTGGTGTTTTGGTGACTTCCAGTTTTTGAATAAAACTGAGTTTACCAACTTTACTTTGCATATAGTTAAAAACCTCGCCATTTGAGGCTAAACTCAATGCAAAGGAAATCAAATTGGGTTAGGGATCCATGTATGTACTAACTCTTCGAAGACTGGAAAGTGCTAGTACGCAAGGAACATACTAGAATCCTTATTACTGAACACATGTTCCATTATTGGAATGATATTGCTGCTAATGTTAAAACCCGGGTCCTAAACTTGCTACTGGGGAGAATTTGGCAGTAAAATAAGGGTGATGCTAGATTTCCGATGCATGGCCAATATCAGTACTCTTGTTTTGTTTTCTAAGAAAACAAAACAAAAACTGTATCAAAATCGATACTTTATTGCCCCTCAATGGCAATTGAGTAATGCGACATGCACTACACTAAGGATACGGGTAATGTCACAATAGATCTAAAAACTGGTCGCAGTGACAAACCCGAACAAGAATAAAAAAAAAGCCCAGCACCGTTCGGAAGCAAAAATCCTTTGAAACTTACAGACAACCTCTCTGAAACTCCATAAGGCCCCGGTAACAGTGCCGTTATGAAAAAAGAGCTGGTTACTCAAGGTTCCCAAAATTCAGCGTAATCTATATTAGTACGCTCCCTAAGAAATATGTACCTTCATTGTTGTGCCTCATTGAGGATTATTGTTTGAATTCCTTTCATGAGTTCAGAAAGAATTCTTTTAAAAAATTCCAAAATATTCTCCAAGATTAGTTCTAGGGACACCATTGCACCATTCCTTGAGACTTCTACAGGAGTTGCTCAAACAAATTCTCAAAAGATTCATTCTGCAACTGGTCCACGAGATTCCTCAGAATTTCCTTCCGAAATTCCTCCTGGGGTTCTATAGGAAGTTCCTACAAGGGTTGCTTGTATTCGTGTATTTCTTCAAACGGAAATAATTCCTCCAGAAACATCGTCAGAATCTTCTCCAAGATTCTCCAAGATACCAAGAAGAAGTGAATTCTCCTAGAAATTTCCCGAGAAATTCTTCCAGGAATTTCTCCAGTAGTTTCTCCAGGAGTTCCTTCAAACATTTCTTCAATAGATGCAATTCCAGGAGATATTTATCACAGTTATAGAGATTCTTTCCTTTCCCAGAAACTTTTCTGGGAATTATTACTTATTGTTCTGCAAATGTTCCTTCAGGTTTAACTTCATTTACTCAGGGATTCCCGTGGCTGTAATTTCAGCAGGCTTTTTTTTTTGAGAAGCTACTTAAGGAATTCCTATATGGATCCCAATAATCCCTCAAGCTTTTTCCCTTGGAATTACTTGCAGAGTTCTTCCAGAGGCCTTCTATAATATTTTTCTGAGAATAAAAGACGGTAGTTATTAATGTGTTTCTTCAGCTGTTCTCCCATCTATTATCCTAGGCATTTATCCAGAGATAACTTCAGATATTGTTGAACAAATTTTGGTGCAGGAATTCCTCCAGAAATTTTTTAAGAATTTCAAGAAATTTCAAATTTCAGGAGTGTCCAAAGGTATCTCGAGGAGTGTATTAATGGATTTCTCCAGACAATTTTCTGAAGAAGCTCTTGAAGAATTTAAGGAATAACTGAACACATTCTGCAGGGTTCTATAAAGACATCTGATAAGATATTGTTGATGAAACTGCAGGAGGAATCTCTGCAGAAATCACTGAAGGCATTTCTCAAAAAAATCTTGGAGAAATTCAGGAAATAATTTCTGACGGAACCCCTGTGGAATTTGTAAAGAAATTTGTAGAATATTTCTGAAACATTTCATGGAAGAACTTACTTCCTGAAGAAGTCTCTGAAGATAAAACTATCTATTAGAGTGGGTCAACGTTGTATGGCGAAAATTTAAATTTGATCGCATCAACCCAGAACAAAGCTTTTTCAATCTATATTAGTATCTCAAACAACTGTGCAAAATTTGGAAACGGTTGGTTGCGTCCCCGTATTCCGCATTGCGAATGAAATTTGTATGGAAGTTAGTATGGAAAAACGTACTTTTTTGTATTTTTCTCATAAATTGAAATTTTTTTGACTAAAAGGATCTAACTAATGACGTTAAAGTGTAGCCTCTGATATGCCGAAAAACTTTGACGAAGACTGCAAAGTGATCCCATACTTGTGAAAAAAGTTATTAGCTTCATAATTTTTGAGATTTCATTATTGATATTTTTCCTCTACATGTTAAATGTTAAGCACCACCGGGCAATCTGTACGTTATAACTTTTTTCACAAATGTCAGATCACTTTGCAAAAAATAAATTTCAATCGCAATGCGGAATACGGTGATGCAACCAATCGCTCCCAAATTTTACACAGTTGTTTTGGTCGCTAAAAGGAGTCGGAAAAGCCTTGTTCCAAAAAATCGACTTCGTTGACCCATTCTACATCTATTCAAAAGAATTTGAGAAAGATTCCCAGCCGGAACTTTGAGAACTCCCGAAAGAATTCACCTCAAGTTCGCCCAAAATACCCAAACACTCTTTGCTAGGTCCCAACTTTCCTCAAAATGCTCCCCAACAAATCTTGAGAAGTATTTTTGAATTAATCTCTTGATCTTTTTTTTCTGAGGAATTACCAGCGGATTTCTTGAAGGAAATACTGGAAGAATTGCTGGAAATACTTAAAAACAAAAATACAGAAACTTCTCGAGAAACCCTTGGTGGAATTCATTGAAGGAAAAAACATTGAAAAATTGTTTGGAAAATTCATGGAAAAATCACTCGAAAAAAAAATCTTGTAGGATTTTGTGAAAGTACTCCTGGAGAAACCTATGGGCGAATTTCTGAGAAAAAAAAACCTGTAGAGAAACGCATAGAGAAGCAACAGCAAAGATTCTTGTAAAAACTCTTGAATTTTTCTCAATTAGAAATACCTAGGAAATATTATTGAATAAATTTCCGTGAAATCCGTGAAGAATTTATTAGAGTTATAATTTCTGGATACATTTCTGGGGCAAAAAATTGAAACAATATCTGTAGGAAATCCGTGAAGGAGCCTCTTTATGAACTTCTGTAAGAATCTCTGGAGAAAACCATGCTGGTATTTCTGGACGAATCCCTGAATAAATTTACTGCGGGAATTTTCAATGAAATTTTTAGAGAAATTCCTGACCTGATCCCTGGTAAACTCACTTAAGAAATACATGAATTTCTGTAGAATTTTATGAAGAAACCACTGCAAGAATGTATAGAAGAACTTTTGGAAGATTTCCCAAAGCAATCCTTGGAGAAAATTCTGAATGAATTCCTGGAGCAATTACTGATAAACCCCCAAAACAATTTTAAAATAATTCTTGATACAGTTTTATAAAGAACCCATCAAAATCTACCCGAAAGAGTGCTTGGAGTAGTTTCTTTAAGAAATTGTAAGAATTTCTGAAAAAAAAACGCCGCCGAATAGATTTTGGAACTGAATTCCATGAGTAATTTTTGAAATAATTCATGAATTTATATCGGAAGATATTCATAAAAGATTTTCATGAACTTGACATCCTTGAACAAATATTTGGAGGATTCTTGATAGAAATTTTTGAAAGAATCTCCAGAAATGTTTCTTAAAGAACCCCTGGAAGAACTTTTGAAGGAATCTTTGTGAGAATTTCTGTAGGAAATTGTGGAACGTTTTCTGAAAAAGAAAATCCTTGTAGAGATTTCTGAAGGAACTTTTGATTTTCCTAAAGAAACACTGAAACAATTTCTGAAGGAATCTGTGGATGATTTCCTTAAAGAAAATTCGTAGGGATTCCTGAATAAAATTATGGAAGATTTTTTAAGGAAACCCATGCAAGCTTTTCTAGAAAATTTAAAGGAGCTTTGTGGAGGAGGGTCAAACTAAAGTTCTGAAGGAAATGTGATAGATCATGATGATTTGATGATGCAATCCATGGAAGATGTTCTATGTTCTATGGAAGTCTATGTGGAAGACTTTTGAAGGGAATTTCTGGAAGATTTTCAAAAGGAATAAAAAAAATTTTGAAGCAACCCAATGAATTATTAAATTAATACCTGTAAAAAAGTGAAGAAAACCCTGAAGTGAAGCTTTGATAGATTTTTTTTTAAGAGGCCATGGGGAAATTTCAGGAGGAATTCATGGGAGGGTTTCCTGGGAAAATCCCGGGACGAATTCCAAAATTTTTTTCATAACATTTTGTGACATTTGTTATCCCTAGTGGCAGGAATGTGCAAGAAACTAATTGGTAATGCACAAGAACTATCTTTATACTTGGAACTGAACCACCAAATGATAATACAAGGACAATGCAACTGTAGTTTATTTGATGTGATTTGAATTTTTCTACCCATGTGCATATCCTTTCCTCCCAAAAAGATAAAATTCAATTCATTCCCCGCATCACATTATTTCTGATTAGTTCAAATGAACCACAAACACAACACCTGCTAGAAGCGATTCTCATCAGTGGCAAACAACCATGCAGAGCAGACCCACGCTCATGAATAGAGCACGTATTATTTTTTCATCGCACTGTGATCCCACCTAAATAAGATGTGAATTTTATGCAATCCTACCGCCCCGAAAAAGAGGAACAAAAAAAAGAACTTGTTCAATTTTTCTCGGGCGAAAAACTCCACATTCTCCCGTATCTCTCTCTAGTTGTGTCTCATTCCAATCCGATATGTGCCACCACCAGCATCAGTCCCGCCGAAGGCTTCTCGCACACACGTGTAGATGGGGAGCAGTCTGATTTGCATATATTCCCGTTCTTTTCATTAGCCTCGGTTTTATCCGACGTCCCAAAACCATTGCGAAAGAACTTCGAGAAAATGGGAGGGATACATATAGTCGTTGTGGTTAACGTGTGAGTGCATCAGCAAGACTATGCTAAGAAGGCCTGGGTTCGACTCCCGGTATTGACCTGGATCTTCGTAATAGTGTTCAAAAAACACAAAACTGAGATGCAGGCTCTGTGTCAGTGGGGATTTATACCAAGGAGAAGAAGACTGTGAGAAACTAGACATGGGATACGGATATGAGAGGATAGCTCAGTTGCGATAGAATCCTGTCACCTAATAGCGTCAAAGCAAGTCTGTTGCAGGGAGAGAAAACATACATATTTGATGATTCTTTCATGTCAAAGAGCTGTGGGCTCCCATCTGCCCGAATCCAGTGTTTTTTTTTTTTTCTTTCAGAAATAAGAGGAGATCCTGAGCAAGACTCTTGAAATTCCCTTGCTCTCGTTTATAGGTAAACAACGGCAGCAAACGGTAAATATCATTTACCATTTTTATCTCTTTTGGCCTCACAAATGTTTTCCTCTACTCTTCACGTGTGGAAAAGCGAAACTGGATGCATTTTTTAATGTTTTGTTTTTTTTTTTAATTTAAATAATTATTAAATGACGAAGCATTATATTCAAAATCGGTTTTTATACACATTTAGTGGAAGGATCAAGGGATCTCCTAAATTTTCCTGAAAATTTTCTGAAAATATTCATAGAGGAAATCTGAAGAAACGTCCCGAGGAGAGACTGTTAGCAGAATACCTGGCTAAATCTCTGCAGGATATCCCGAAGAAATATCTGGAGAAACGAATGTATAAACATCTGTGAATATCCCTAGAAAAATATCCTAAACAATCTCAAGGGATTCATTTAAATACTCCTAGGAAATAGTCCTGACGGAATACTTCCAAATTAATGTCTGAAAGAATCCGATGTTTGATTTCCAAAGGTGTTCTAGAAAATACTACAGGATACATGGATTTCTGGGAAAATATATTGATGAATATCCAGTGGAATTTATGAATATCTATAAGAGTTCTTGTTATTCACTGGAAAGATAAAAAAAAACAAGCAAGAATCTCTGGAAGAATCCCTGAAGAAAATTCTGAGGACATTCTTTCGAGAATTCCAAATTGTATTCTTGAAAATAAAAAAAATCTTGAAAGATTTTCTTGTGGAGGTCGTGATGGAGAAATATCCGTATGAATCTATAGAAGAATTTCAGAAGAAACTACCAGTGGAATAAAATAAAAATCCTCAAAAACATCTCTGCAAAATTTAAGTTGAAATTACTGGTGAAACATCAGAAAGTATCAGAAGAAGAGGAGAATTTTCTGAATATGTTCATGGAGGATACCAGGGAAAAGTCGGATGGAATTTTCAAGAATGTCTTGAGAAATTTCTAGAAAAGAAGAAATCCCTTTAGGAGTTCCCGAAGAAAAATCTTGTTTCACCAGATGGATAAACATCTGCATATAGTCCTGGAAAAATTTCCAAAGGAATTCATGTTAAAATTCCTAGGAACCTTCTCAATGGATTTCTGAAAGAACCCGACGAGGAATTCCTAAAGATATCATCAAAGGAAATCCTGGATCGATTTTCGAAAAACACATAGAGGTATACTTGGGTGAATTTAATAAGAAATCTTTATTTCAGTATCAGTAAGAGTTCCTGCAGGGACAAGAGTTTTGATCAATGAATTTCAGGAATCCAGGAAGAAATTGCTGACGACATTCCTTCGCGGATTTTCAATCGAATCACTGAAAAAAGTCTTGAAGAATTTTCTGGTGGGGCTCGCGAAAGAGGAATACCCGTCTGAATTTATGAATGAGTCCATGGATAAAAAATTTCGAAGAAGCTTGCAGAGAAATAGAAAAAAACATCCTTCGAAAAATATCTGAAAAACAAATCGGAAGAAATTCCTGCAGAAGAGAAGACAAATCCCTAGAAGATTTCCTGGACGAATCTTCGGAAAAAAAAGTCTGGGCAAATCCATTGAAAACTGTCTTCGTGTGAAATTTGTGAATAGCAAATCACTGGGAAAGTTTCTGAAAGAATTTATGTAGTAAACAGAAGAGAAACTTCTGAAAGAATCTTTATGAGATTTGCTAAAAAAAATTATGGAGAAATTTCTAAAGACAGAAGTTTGCACAAGAACTTTTTCAAACAGAAGCCTTGGAGTTGTTTTTGGAGAAATGTCGGAAGCAATTCATGGATATTTTCTAAAGGAATCCATGAAAAAAAAAATACAAAAAATGGAAAAAAATACTGAATTTCCTAAGTTGGGAAAGAATTGCTGGAGAAATTTCTGAAGGAATCCGTGAAACATTTTCCGAAAGAATCCCTGAAGGAATTTTGGAAAAAGTCCATTAAATGTTTTCTGAAAGGTAGTTTGGATAAATTTCTAATTTTTATGAAGATGTTCTGGGGAAATTTATAAATAAACTCGTTTTATATTTTTGGAAGCATTCCCTAGAAGATTTCTAGGGATTGGAATCATGGAAGATTCTCGAAAGGAGTTCTCTTAGATTTTTCTAGGAGTCTTTGAATGACTTTCTAAAGGAATTCGTAGAGCATTTTACGGCAGATTCCCTGAAAATTTTTCTTTCTGATTAACTGGAACTTTTGTGAGAATTCCATAGAGAAATTACACGGAAAGAATATGAAGCAATTTCTAGCGAAATTCTGGGAAAATTATATTAAAAGAAATGAAGGAAAAAGGCAAGTTTGTGATAGAGTTATTTGAAAATTTATTTAAACATAGCGAACGATTACGAGAAATTTCTGAAGGAATCTGTCAAAAAAATCCTAAAGAACCGGCCAGAAGATCAATGAAGGAAGTCCAGGTGTTTTTTTTAATAAAACCCTAAAGGAACGTAACAATTATTTTTCCGGGATTTCTTGGCAAAAATGTGAGAAGTCCCTAGAAAAATTACCGAGGAAGAACACCAGCAGTTTTTGGACCAATTCGGGGAAAACCTTCTAAACAAATCTTATTGGCATTTCTTAAGCAACTCACTGAAGAGCTTCTGAAAGAATTCTTCGCAAAATTTCCTAAATCCTATAGAAATCCCAAAAAAAGAATTTTTAATTTTTGATTTTTTGAATGAAATAATTGGAACATTTCTGACGGAGTATTTAATCTTATTTCTATAGAAATCCCTGGAAAAATTCCAGAGGAATTGTTGGTATTTCCAAAAAAAATCCTGTAAGAATTTCTGAAGCATGCCCTGCTTGATTTTCTAATAAATCTCTGTCATATATTTATAAAACAACCCATCCAAGATTTTTTCGCAGAATTTGTGAAGAAATTTAAGGAGGAATCTCCATATTGAATTTCTGAAAAAATCCTTGGAAGAGTTTCTGAAAATCCATGATAAAAATTTCCAAATGAATCCCAGCAAAGGTTTTGAAAAAAAAAACATAAAACATATTACGGCAGAGTTTTCCTGAGGATTCACTGGAACTTACAAGAGAAGCTTTGGAGAAACTTCCTAACGAATCGGTTAAAGATTGTTAAAAACAATTTGAAGGAAATTTTGAAAAACAAATCGAAGAAGAATTTTTAATGGAGTTTTTTTTATTTATTTCTTGAAGAATCTCTGAAAGTTTCCCAATCGAAAAATTTCTGAAGAAATCAGTGAAAGATTTGAAATTCGAAGGAATCGAAGGAATATAAAAAAGATTTTCCAAAAAAATGTGGAAAAAATTCTGAAGGAATATCTTTATTGTTTTCTAGACAAAATATATGAATGAATAAGTAAGGCAACTCTGAAGAAATTTTGGAGTTTTCAACAAATTCTGGAATAACTTTCCAAATAATCTCTTAAAGGTATTTCTTTAGCAACCCATTGAAGAGATTTTAAAAAAAATCGCAAAATTTCTGAAGGAAATCTTTAAGAGCTTCCTGAAGGTATCTCGGGAGGAATTTCTGAAGGAATCTCCGAAGAAAATTTCCAAAAGAACCAACGAAATATTTTTGAAAAAAAAAATCCCGGCAAAATCTTATAAAATTCATGAAAGGTTTTGTAATGTAATGATTGGAACATTTCTTATGGAATCTTTGGAAGAATTGTTTGAAGAATTTCCGAAAAAAAGAATTCTTCAGGATTTTTCAAAAGGAAACTTTAATCGAAGAAATTTCTAGAAGGAAATTTCTAGCCCTCTTTGAATTTGTGAAGAAATTCATGGATAAATTTTCAAAGCAATTCATGCAAGATTTTCCAGTAAAATTTGTGCAAAAGTTTGAGGGGGAGTTTCTGTTGAATTTTTTGAAATAATTTTTGGAGGAGTTTTTTAAAATCCCTAAAGGAAGTTCCCGAATGAATCATCTGGGGAAAAATCCATGATGGAATTTCTATGGGACTTTCTGAGAATCTTGGGAAGAACATCTGCAGAAAAACTTTCTAAAAAAAAACTAAAAGAATTTCCACAGGAATCTTTGAACAGGAATCTTCGACAGGAATTCTTATTCTTTCTAAAGGGATCGATGAAGAAATTACTGAAAAACTCCTGGAAAAGTTGCTGTAAAAATTCCAAGTGAAATTTCTTTGAGAAATTCTTGATAAAATTTCTCAAATGATCAAAACACGTTTTTTCTGAAAGTTTTCTAAAGCTTTTGAAATTCCTGGAAGTATTCTAAAGCTAAAAATACCGAGTGAAACCTTAGAAGATTTTTTTCAATAAATCCGTGAAAAAATTCCTGTAAGAGTTTCTAGAGGAATCCTGAAAGACCCTATGTCGGAAAAAAATGTGAATAAAATAACTTGAAATTTTAAAGAATTCCTTGGGAACTTTAGAAAAAAAACTTCTAGTTCTGATCTAAACTATTTTTCTTACTATTTTAACTTAAGTCATTTGTTTTTAAAAGTTCATAATATAATTTCGTTTTAATATTGAATTCTGAATTACTTCAGGAATTCATCCAAAAATTCCTCCTGGAATTGTTTGGATATTATCTTAGGAATTTCTATTGACGCATTGCTTCCAGGTTTCCTCCTGGGGATCTTCCAGAATTCCTCTAGAGATACCTTCAGGAATTCCTCCAGAAGATCCTTCACGAGCTTTTCTTGGGATTTCTTCAGGAATTCCTCCTGCGATTTATTAAGAAACTCTTTCTTGGAATCTTTCAGGAATTGCTCCTACACAATTTCCAAAAATTCCATGGATTTCTCTCGGGATTCCTTCAAGTACTGTTTCAGGAATTACACCAGGAATCACTTCAGTCATTCCTCCAGTCATTCTTTAAGGAATTCCTCCAAGTAAACACGAAAGTA
Organism: Aedes albopictus; assembly: GCF_035046485.1. Taxonomy (NCBI): domain Eukaryota; kingdom Metazoa; phylum Arthropoda; class Insecta; order Diptera; family Culicidae; genus Aedes; species Aedes albopictus. The sequence goes on along the minus strand of NC_085138.1, from coordinate 390,001,029 downwards.
AGTAAAGAATACCTGGAGTATTTTGTAAAATAAAAGCATGGAGGTATTACTAAGGAACTTCACAGAAAGTTTTCTCAAAGAGTTCTTGAAGTTCTTTCTTGAAGAATTTCTGAACGAAGCCCAGGAAAATCCTGAAGAATTTCCAGCAATAATTTATGCAGAAGTTTCAGAAGAGTCTCTCTCGGAATTTCTGAAAGAATTCTTGTAGAAATTTCTGAAAATCTCCGAAGGAAATTCCTGGATAAATCTTAAGTGGATTCTTAAAAAAATCCAGGAAGGAATTTCGGTGAGATTTCCTGAAGAAATCCTAAAAAGAACTTCTAACGAAAATTTTGAGAAATTTTCCGAAAAAAAAACAGCTTCTACAGGAATCTCTGAAGGATTTTCTAAAGGGATCTTTGGAGAAATTTCCAAAAAAATCCTAGGAAAATTTGCTGAAAAATTCTTGATGGAATTTCTTAAATTATCAATTTATGAATTTATCAATTTTAGGAAGAGTCCCTGAAGAAATATCTGAAAGAATTCCTGAAGTAAATCTCAAGCATGTACAAAAATACCAAAACGAAGCCTTAAAGGATTTTTTGAATTATTCCGCGAAGAAATTTCTCTAAGAGTTTCTAGAGGACTTTAGGAGGAATTTCTAAAAGACTTAAAAAATATAGAAAAATTTGTGAATAAAATGAATTTGAAATATAAAATATAAACAAACTTTTTTCTTACTATTTTAACATTAGTTATACGTTTTAAAACTTCATTCTATAATTTTGATTTATTGAATTTTGAAATTTCTTCTGGAATTCATCCGAAAATTCCTCCTGGAATTGTTTAGATATTCTCTTAGGAATTTCTCTTGACATTGTTTCCAGGTTTCCTCCTGGGTATCTTCCGGAATTTACCTTCAAGAGTTGCTACACGAATCTTCAGAAGTTCCTTCACGAAGTTTTCTAGAGATTTCTACGGGATTTTTTCAAGAAATTTTTCTGCAATTTTGTCAGAAATCCATTTTGGAATGTCTTCAGGAATTCTTCCTGTGATTTCTAAAGAAACTTTTTCTTGGAATCTTTCAGAAATTGCTCCAGGAATTGCTCTCGGGATACACCCACACAATTTCCAAAAAAATCATGAATTTCTCTAGGGATTCCTTCAAGTATGTACTGCTTCAGGAATTACACCAGGAATTACTAGTATGTAAGTAAGTAAGTAAGTAAGTAAGTAAGTAAGTAAGTAAGTAAGTAAGTAAGTAAGTAAGTAAGTAAGTAAGTAATTAAGTAAGTAAGTAAGTAAGTAAGTAAGTAAGTAAGTAAGTAAGTAAGTAAGTAAGTAAGTAAGTAAGTAAGTAAGTAAGTAAGTAAGTAAGTAAGTAAGTAAGTAAGTAAGTAAGTAAGTAAGTAAGTAAGTAAGTAAGTAAGTAAGTAAGTAAGTAAGTAAGTAAGTAAGTAAGTAAGTAAGTAAGTAAGTAAGTAAGTAAGTAAGTAAGTAAGTAAGTAAGTAAGTAAGTAAGTAAGTAAGTAAGTAAGTAAGTAAGTAAGTAAGTAAGTAAGTAAGTAAGTAAGTAAGTAAGTAAGTAAGTAAGTAAGTAAGTAAGTAAGTAAGTAAGTAAGTAAGTAAGTAAGTAAGTAAGTAAGTAAGTAAGTAAGTAAGTAAGTAAGTAAGTAAGTAAGTAAGTAAGTAAGTAAGTAAGTAAGTAAGTAAGTAAGTAAGTAAGTAAGTAAGTAAGTAAGTAAGTAAGTAAGTAAGTAAGTAAGTAAGTAAGTAAGTAAGTAAGTAAGTAAGTAAGTAAGTAAGTAAGTAAGTAAGTAAGTAAGTAAGTAAGTAAGTAAGTAAGTAAGTAAGTAAGTAAGTAAGTAAGTAAGTAAGTAAGTAAGTAAGTAAGTAAGTAAGTAAGTAAGTAAGTAAGTAAGTAAGTAAGTAAGTAAGTAAGTAAGTAAGTAAGTAAGTAAGTAAGTAAGTAAGTAAGTAAGTAAGTAAGTAAGTAAGTAAGTAAGTAAGTAAGTAAGTAAGTAAGTAAGTAAGTAAGTAAGTAAGTAAGTAAGTAAGTAAGTAAGTAAGTAAGTAAGTAAGTAAGTAAGTAAGTAAGTAAGTAAGTAAGTAAGTAAGTAAGTAAGTAAGTAAGTAAGTAAGTAAGTAAGTAAGTAAGTAAGTAAGTAAGTAAGTAAGTAAGTAAGTAAGTAAGTAAGTAAGTAAGTAAGTAAGTAAGTAAGTAAGTAAGTAAGTAAGTAAGTAAGTAAGTAAGTAAGTAAGTAAGTAAGTAAGTAAGTAAGTAAGTAAGTAAGTAAGTAAGTAAGTAAGTAAGTAAGTAAGTAAGTAAGTAAGTAAGTAAGTAAGTAAGTAAGTAAGTAAGTAAGTAAGTAAGTAAGTAAGTAAGTAAGTAAGTAAGTAAGTAAGTAAGTAAGTAAGTAAGTAAGTAAGTAAGTAAGTAAGTAAGTAAGTAAGTAAGTAAGTAAGTAAGTAAGTAAGTAAGTAAGTAAGTAAGTAAGTAAGTAAGTAAGTAAGTAAGTAAGTAAGTAAGTAAGTAAGTAAGTAAGTAAGTAAGTAAGTAAGTAAGTAAGTAAGTAAGTAAGCAAGTAAATAACCTAATTTGAGGATATAAGTACCCAGGTCAACAAAACTAAGGAACACTAAATACGCGAATGAGCATGCTTCCTGTCACTCTAAAGCACAAAAAATGAATTGAATTATACCTCTACCCAATACCTAACGCCACTCGAAAGCACAAAGTGAAACCATCATTGATTTTTAAGATGACGCAGAAAAAAAACCTCTCAAACGATTCGATACCACGTTTCAGCAAAGAAAACTTCGTTGCGATGTTTGTTTTTGATAGGAAGAGGTATCTGTTTCCATTTACGTTTCATCAGACACATGCAATGGCTTGGAACGAGCGACAATCAGAGCAACGGACGAGAGAAATTGATGCGTAAGGCGATGGCAATAAACGAAAGCAGAAAAAAAAAGTTCCAACGACGACGCCAGACGGTGAAGTGAGTAGCGCATTCAATCTTAATCACATCAACATAAGAAAGGTGTAGCCTGGCTTCGATGGCGGCATCAGTCATGTGGAAGCACTCCGGACAGGAGGGAGTTGTTTCTTTTCCATCTCCATCACATCGCATCGGTTGGTATGGGAGACACTGGAAAAAATCTGCGTATCCACGCAAATGCAAATTGAGCTAGATTTATCATCTATTCCAGGTAATCGAGTTTTCATTCAACATTGTCTGGATCTGGAACTTGCGTGAATAGAACGAGGTTTCCATGTGAGCAAAAGGTTCCTCTCAACTTTATTTCCGTGCCAGATGCCGTATTGTACCGTACATTCGATCGATCAGACGCCAGATGGTTAATTGATGATATGCAAATTTGTTCGATTGTGTGTGCCTGTGGATGCTGGTTATAATACGTTGGTCCGGAAAAACATCCGAAGGGAAAAAACTCGTACTGAATCTATACTCAATGCTGGTATCGCTCAGTTCAATTAGGAACTGCTTCTTTGTAGAATCGATGTTGGTTATGGGTGGAAAATTACTGAAGCGCTTCAGGCACAAATTGACTGTCAGAAGATTAACTAGATTTCCCCAAGGAATCGATGTCGAAGCGAAGCGAGACTAACAAGAACTGTCAACGATTGCACTTATTTCTCCGAAAAGAATGAACTTTGTTGAGTGTATCTTGCCTCACTCGATTGTTGAGCTATCTTTATATCTAAAGCTTGAATAAATTATCGAATGTGAGGAAATGTATGCGGAAAGCAAGTCAAAGCTGATCCCAACATCCCAACATAACAATTCCTCAATTTGTCAGATTTCCCTGATGTGGTTGCACCACATTCGTCAAATTAGGATCCCGTTTTCACCTCCCCTAGCTCAGTTCGTTATCCAAATCACTTTCCAGTCCCATATCACTAAAACACACCACTCTAATTGACTGGTAGCACATTAATCTCACTCCGTCAAACGAAGTGCCAGACATTTGTTAAACGAGCCGCGCCGACCGGAGAACAGCCTAATCAACTCACTCCGTCTTGAGAGGCTTGCAGCCAGCCAAGCCAAGCCAAGCCAACCAGGGCAACCAATCCACAGGCCTGCCAGCCATATTCCGGGAAAGAAAGATTGCAATCAATTCATTTCCGCTTTTGTGAGGCAACCAAAACAACACTCGTTCCGAGCGCTCCACAGCTGATGCCCCTGACGTTCTACGGCGACGACGACGACGCGATTTTCTACGTACACTAACATGACACATTCATTAACTCAACCCTTGTGCTGTGCAAAGCAGCTCTGCGCTGATCCTCGGAGGGTTAAGGAAAAGCTAGTTTCCTTCTGATACGGAAGAGAGTCGTTCGACCGCAGCCCACTAAGCACCGGTATATTAGTTAATCCGCTTCGCATGTTAAACGATCATTATTTTGCTCAACCGCACATATCGTTGCTTTTTCCTCCGCAGCACAAGTGTGGTGCACTGATGGGAGACCCCAAGCAAGAGGAGACACAGTGCTGAGCAGTGCTGATGAAAGAATTTGACCGTTAACATGTGTGTGGAAGTAAGACGTCCAGACTAGATGGGCAGAAAGGACGGCGATTGGAAAGAAAGCTCGTATCGCCAACCGAAACTGGGAAGGAACCGATGGCGGTGGCGTGACGTGCTACTCGCATGTTCGATGTTGCACACAGATAAAAATAATGAATTTTACACGTCATGTAAACTTCAATTATGTCATGTAAACTTCCTGTTATGCTGGTTTACATGATATATAATGTAAATTTGTGTTACATGTCATGTAAAAACTCTGAGTCATGCTGAATTACATGACATATAATGGAAGTTTGCATGACTTTTCATGAGATTTACATGACATATCATGTAAACTTCTGTGAAATCTCACGCTCCAATCATGTGCATTATATGTCACAGAAATTCACACTATCTTTTCGATCTGTGCATGGTCTTTAGGGGGATCGGTGTGAAATAGGGCACTGTACTGTTTTGATTTTGTATGGCACTTTGACGTTTCGTGGCCTTGTTGTTTACAAAATTTCTGTAAGAGTGAAAGAAAAAGAGACATTTTCATGCAGTGCCCTATACTGCATTTTGGTTGATGGGAGACGTACTAATTAAAATATTTCTTTGAATGACTAGACTAAAACTTATTTTTAAGATTTGTCATTGTCATGTAAAAACAACACAAATTTACATAATATATGTGGATTTTTTTATATTATCGAACAGTTTGGGCGGAAAAGTCTGGAATAATATTTGATGCAAAAAATTGCTCTGCGCATATGGTCAAATCTCAACCATTACAGAGTTATTGAACTTTGCATGAATTCGACAATATGTACTTTCAATAAAATAACTATAACATAAAAACGGTAAAATTTATTCAAGATGTCTCAGCACCGTTCGAAAGATTATGAAATTTGCTATTGAACGTCATCTTCGATCATGCAAGTTTTTGTTATTTGCTCACTTTTTAAGAGCAAATAAGTGGAAAGTAAGTGGTTTTTACCAGTTTTTGTCGATTTACTCGAAAAAATGCGTAATTAACTTATTTTTTTTCCTTAGACAAAGTTGAGCGCCTTGAAATGCTCTACAATTCGTTCTTTGGCACCAAACTCCTAACTCTTGTCATTTTCCCGCAATTGGTTTGATTGCACTGTTTTGCATCATAAATTTGCTTCAGCAAGTGCATCAGATTTTAGCTCTCTTGACCCCACTGTGACTGCAAAACTACACTCAGCGAAAAAAATAGCAAAATTCATCGAAATACCTTATGAAAATTTGCTATAACTAATTCTTATGGATGCCATAACAATACCTTATGAAAATTGATCGTGTTTGCTATGACAAATGTCATAAGATTGACTTATGAAAAGAACAAAAAAAATCTAAAAATGATGCAGACTGGATTCGATCCATGAACGTCGGGATCACCGAGCCCGTGTTTTACCAACACGGCTACCGACGCTTGAAAAAATCATTTTGCTAAACATGAATAAAAGCCAAGCCGTGAGATGATTTTACGTCATAGAGTGACCTTATGAAATTCATCCGAATCATTATGAATTATTTAAAGGTCGTTTCATAAGTTGGGCCTTATGGAAATCTTAAGGTTATTTAGCTGAGTGTAGCGTCATGTTTACTTCGCGCACACGACTACATGATTCCCCGCGCCGAACAACAACAGAATGGCGTGCTGGCGCATGAGTGAAAAGAACGACGCCGCAGTGCACAGTGGTCCACGAACCAGATTTACGAGGAAAGATGCATTCAACGCCTTCAAATGAGTTTTTAGGCAAATATGATCTTCTACAAAGTTGTCCCTAATAATAAGGCCCTCTTTAAAATGTGCATGAAAATTAGGATGGTCCATATTTTCAAAGAAATTGGCAACCAAACTTTTTTATTTGCAAGAATAATCGTATATATTCTTGGGCAAAGTTGTAGATCTACCAATTTTGAGTAAGTTTGCTGAAGACACTTTTTATGTAGTTTTAAAATTGACCGATCTAAGGGTATTTTTCTGAATAAACTTAGAGTGGTTCAAGAAAAACCGGTTTTCTGGCGTTAACTTTTTCAGTTTCGATTTTTCATCAAAGTCGCTCGAGAAACACTTGTAGAGCATTTGAATACGCGTCGTTTCGTGCGCTGAGATGGTCGTTATCTCTTTTGGTTCAAAAGTTACAGGCGTTTTTCTAAAAAAAAATCATAGTTTTTTAAAAAGGGTTTATTATGGGTTGGGGCAAACATAAAGAATATCTTTTGCCTGCATTCAAAAGAAGAAATGTTGTTATAAAAAATATTAGAAAATTATAGGGGTGTTATTTTTTTAACTCAAGTGAAAAATACTTGAAAAGTGCCTATTTTTTCTATAAAATCATCAATATCTTTTGAACGGAATGACGTAGCAACATTCTCAATGCACAAAAATGCGCGTTTTTGGAAGCTCTAAAAGTGGTTTTAGGGCGACTTTGACGAGAAATTTGAAACAAAAAAGATAAAGCAATAAAACGATTTATTCTAGTGTCACCCTATGAAAACTATGGGAAAATGCTCCAAATTTGGTCAAAATAGTTTAAACGCTTTAGCTTTTTTATTTCAAATTTCTCATCAAAGTTGTCTAAGAACCATTTTTAGAGCTTTAAAAAACGCACATTTTCGTGCGCTGGGAATGTTGCTACGTCATTCAAGATTTTTCTAGACTTCCTCCAGAGATTCCTCTAAGAATTTCTCAAATGTCTCCAAAGGACCAGCCATTTCTCCAGGGAATACTACAGGAATTATTGCAGAATTTCCTCCAGGAATACGTCTAAGAATGCCTCCAAGAATTCCTCCAGTAAATTCTTTAGGGATTTCAACATGAGCTCCTTCAGATATTCTTCCAGAAGTTCCGGCAGTATTTCCTGCAGGAATTTCTCTAGGGATTCCTCCAGAATTCCGCTTACTTTCCTTCAGGAATGCCTTTATTGGATCCTCCAGAAATTCATCCAGGGGCTTCTCCAGGAAAACCTTCAAAAATTACGTAAGAGATTCCTCCAGGAATACCAGCATAAATACTTCAAGGAATTCTCTTCCCAGGAATTCTTCAGAAATTTCTCTAAGGGCTCCTGCAAGGATTTCCCCAGAAATTCATCAGTGATTTTTCAGCAATTCCTACATAAATTTCTCCAGTGACTTCTAAAGGTTTCGGCTTGCAGTCACAGAAATAAGCAAGAAAATCTCCGCAACGACCCTCTACAAAAACATTTTCAACCTTAGTGAGACCATTCCACCAAAATCCCGACCGCGCAAAACGGCACTTCACAAGTTGGTTAACTTCGAGTAAGTGAACGTTAAAATGTATAATTACCGAGATTGAGACCGTCAATAAACCACAGACCCTGAAGAAGATCCAAACCCGAGGATCGAAACGTCGGCGATGAAATAAAAGAACCAACGCTTATTTCTGTGACTGCAAGTCGAAACCATTTGAAGTCCCACCAAATCAGTCATCCAAGAAACAATTTTCTCCAGAGCTTTTGTTAGTAATTCCTGCAGGCATTTTTCAAGAAATTCCTTTAAAGATTTATCCAGGTACACTTCCAGGGATTACTTGAGGAGTTCCCTCAGGAATTCCTCTGGCGATTTCTATAGGAATTTCTCTAAGAATTCCTCCAGGATTTCTACCAAGAATTGCTCCAGGAATTCCTTCAGAGTTTCGTCCAGAAATTTCTCCAGGGATTTCAACAATCGTCCTACAGGGATTCTATCAAAAATTCCTTCAAGAATTTCTCCAGCGATTCTTTTACTAGTTTTTCCATGGATCACCCAAAGAAATTTTCCAGGAATTCCTTCAGGGATTCACTGAGGAATTTCTCCAGTTCCTTAAACTCAGTTTAGTTATCTCTGAAGGAATTCTTGGAGAAATTCCAAGAGAAGTTCTTTGAGGTATCCCTGGAGGAAACTCTGGAGGAATTCCATGAGGAATCTCTGAAGGAGTTTCTGGAAGAATCTCTTCTGGAGGAATAACCGAAGTAATCTAGTAATCTCTGGAGCATTTCCTAGAAGAACACCTGGAAAAACTCCTCAAGAAACCCCAGAAGGAATTCCTGAAGATTTCCCTGGAGAAATCTTAGAAGTAATCTCTGGATGAATCTCTGGAGAAATCCTTGGAGGAATCATTGATGGAATTTCTGGTGAAATTCCTGGAAGAGCCTCTGGAGAAATTGATAGCACAATTGCTATAGGATTTTTTGAGGAATCCTTGGAAGAATGCGTCGAAGAACGTTTTTAAGAAGCCCAGGAGGAATTCCTCAATTCCTGGAGCAATTCTTGGACACAATTTTAGAGGAGTCTCTGGAGGAATTCCTGAAATAATTCCCGATAGAATCCTTGAAGGAATTCTGGAGAAATCCTAGAAGTAATCCCTGGAAGTATTCTTGGAGGAATCCCTAGAGGGGTTTCTGAATTATTTTTTGTTTAAATTCCTGAAGGAATTTGTGAGGACAACTTTGGAGGAAACCTTGGAAGAATTCCTGGAGAAATCCACGGAGAAATTTATGGTGTAATCACAGGAGGAATGCCTGAAGCAATCTCTGAAGAAATTCCTAGACGAATCCTTGAAGGAATCCCTAGAGGAATTCTGAAGTAATACCTGGAGCATTCTCTAACAGAATACTTGGAGGAATTCCTAGAGGAATCCCTGGAGGAATCTCTGCAGGATTCCCTGAAGGAATTCATGGAGAAATTATTAGAGGAAATCTTGCAGGAATCCCTGAAGGAATCTCTGGAGGAATCCCAGGTGGAGTTCTGGAAGTATACCAGGAGGAGTTCCTGGAGAAATTAATCGAAGAATTCCTGAAGGAATCTCTGGAGAAATTACTGAAGGAACCCTTCTTCTTCTTCATCATCATCTTTATGGCTCTACGTCCCCACTGGGACTTGGCCTGCCTCACTTCAACTTAGTGTTCTTTAAGCACTTCCACAGTTATTAATTGAAGGGCTTTCTTTGCCTGCCATTGCATGAATTTGTATATTGTGAGGCAAGTACAATGATACAATGATACTGGAGGAACCCCTGAAGGTATTAACCAAGGTGTCCAGGAAGGAAACCTGGAAGAATCCCTGGAGAACCTTCTGGAGGTATCCCTGGAGAAATCTTTGAAGGAATTCAGAAGAAATCCCTGGATGAATCCTAGATGCAATATCCGTTGGAATTCTTGGAGGAATCCCTGGAGGGATTCCTGAAGGATTTCTTGGAGATATTCCTGAAGGAATTCATGAAGGGAACTTTGAAGGAAACCTTCGAAGAATCCTTGGACGAATCCTTGGGGGAATTTCTGCAGTAATCACCTGGAACATTCTCCTGAAGTAATTAATACCTGGAGCATTCTCTAATAATATACTTGGAGGAATCCCTGAAGGAATTCCTAGAGCAATCCCTGGAGGAATATCTGATGGAATCTCTGGAGGAATCCCAGGTGGAATTTTTGGAGGTATTAGTCGAGGAATTCGTGGGGGAATTTCTGGGGAAATTACTGGAGGAATTTATGAATGAAATTTTGCAGGAAACCTTGAAATAATCTCTGAAGGAATTTCTGGTGTAATCACTGGAGAAATGCCTGGAGGAACCCCTGAAGGAATATCTGGAGTTCCCTGACAGAATTTCTAGAAAAATCTATGGTGGAATATGTGGAGGAATCCCTGGTGGTATTCCTGGATGAATTCGTGGAGGAAAACTTGGGAGAATTTGTGGAGGAAACATTGGAATTTCTGTAGGAATTCCTGAAGGAATCCCAGAAGGAATCTCAGGAGGCATCCCTGGTGGAATTTCTGGGGGAATCCCTGGAAGATTTTCTGGAGGAATTCCTGAAGAAATTCTTGGGAAAACTAACTGGAGTAATTTGTAAAGGAAACGTTGGTGGAAACCTTGAAAGAATCCCTGGAGGAATCGTAAGAGGATTCTCTGGTGTAATCACTCTCAATGTAAGGGATTCCTCGAGGAAATCCTCCAGGGATCCTCAAAGGAATTCCTGGAAGAATTCCAGGAAAGGTTCTTTGAGGTGTTCCTTTAGGAAATTCCGGAGAATTTCCTAGAGGAATTCCTGAAAGAATTCGTAGAATAATCTCTATAAAAACCAGTGAAGAGAATTGTCAGACAAAAGAAGCACAAAACAAGCAACAAAGAAGGCGCGACGATTACTCTTTATCCCTACTGGTAACATATAATGACATGATCTCGAAAATGTTTGTTGCAGACAAAACGAAAGCTGAATTTGTCAATTATTACAAACCCAAAGTCGAAAATGTTTGATGATAGACCTTCAGCAAAGTTGCAGTGTTTATCTACTCGAAGTTACCGTTCGAAAATCGCAACGCAAGGCTGAACAATCTCATAACTCTTGGCGTACGACATTTATCCTATTATATTCAAGCTGGGACAATCTTATGTTGCATTGGGTGGAATGTCGCAACAAATGCAGGTTACGACATTGTCATTATTGTTGCGCGATGGTTGAATTTTGATTCACTGATAAAAACTAAAGTATTCTCTGGAGCTGCTCCAAGAAGAATCCCTACAGGAGGAATTCCTGAAGGAAATTTAGAAGGAATTCCTGGAGGAATCCCTGAAGAAATTCCTGAAAAAAATACTGAAGGAATTTTTGGAGGAAACCTTGGTAAAATCTCTGAGAGAGTTTCTGATAGAATTCCTGAAGGAATTGCTGAAGTAATCCCAAGTGGAATTTCTGAAGAAATTCCTGGAGAAGTTCCTAGAGGATTCGAGGAATTCGTGGAGGAATCACTAGAGAATTTTCTAGAGAAATAATTATTGATTTATCTTTATTATAGAGACTTTCAGCCCTTGGCTGCGAGAAAATAAATAATTAAAGGAAACCTTGGGATTATCTCTGAAAGAATTTTTAAGTGGAATTTCTGGGGAAGTTCCAAGAGCAATCCTTTGTGAAAGTTTTGGAGGAATTCCTGGAAGAATCCTCTGAGAAATCCCTGGAACAATCCTTGGAGGAATCCGTAGAGAAATGCTTCGAAAAAAATCCTGGAAGAATTTATAAAAAATGAATACTTGGAGGATTTTTATTCGAAAAATTCTACAAATGTTTATCTGAAAATGTCTACAAAAGTTCAATCAGGAATAACTTCATGAGTATCTTTGGAAATTCCTGCACGAGTACCTCCAGAAATTCCTACAAAGATTACTTCAAGAATTCCTCCAGAGATTCCCTTCAGAATTTTCTAGAGATTCCTTCAAAATTCCTCAAAGAATTTCTCCAAGGTTTCCGACAGCCATTTCTTCAGGGATTCCTCCAAAAGCTTATCGAGGAATTCCCTTCAGAGAATCCTACAGAAATACCTCCAAGGACAACTGCAAGGATTGTCCTAGAAATTCCACAAAGGCTTCAGGAATTCCTACATCAATTTCTCTTGTGATACCTCAAGGTATTTCTCCAGGGATTTCTCCAGGAATATCTGAAAGAAATTCTCTAAAGATTGCTCAAAAGCTAAACAAGGTGTCATTTTCATTCAATTTTAGTGCTCCAAAGTGCTAAAATTGAAACGAAATGTTACAGTTGTTTGGCGCATAGCTTTTCCTATACCCAGTTATGCGTGTTTGTTTGAGTTTTTGGTTTACGTTGAGATAGACCGAACGAGGGGACTATGCCAACGAAGCATTCCGATACCCTAGCTTTAAGGACAAAGTATTTAGAGTACATAGCTCAAATTTTCAAGAGCACCGTTTTTAAGAACCGTTAAACGGATTTAGATGAAAATGCATCACCCTGTTGACAATCACTGAGCAACCAGCATGATGCATTTTCAACCATATCCGTTAAACGGTTCTAAAAACGGTGCTCTAGAAATTTTGAGCTATGTACTCCAAATACCTTGTCCTTAAGAATTAGTGCAATCAGAATGATAAATCGCAAAACTCTTTATATAAGTCACGGTCGCCATATGGTGGATTTTTTTTCCTACTGTAAATGTTTGAGCTCTATGACGCCCTAAGCCCTGTCCTTTTTGCCTTTCTCGTACACTAAGTGTACTGGAAAGGCTATATGTTCACTCCAAAAATGACTTTTCGATAGAAGGCTCGGAGGGTCGAGTCACATATACCAATCAACTCAGCTCGACGAATTGAGGTGATGTCTGTGTGTATGTATATGTGTGTGTATGTATGTGTGTATGTGTGTATGTGTGTGTACAAAAAACTCACATCACTTTTTGGCAGTAAACCTCATCCGATTTCAATGACCGACGGTTCCAATGTTTCCTATTGAAAATGGTTCGAATCGGTCCAGCCGTTCCGGAGATATGGCCATTTAGGTGTACCGGAACGGTACCCCAGGAAGGGACCAGATATGAAAATGCATGCGACACATCAAACCACGGCATTTTCAATAACCTGATGAGCGGTAAGCAGGAAAATAGTCTCAGACCATATCCGAACCGGTAGTGTTCCGGAACCGGTTCTAGGCGTTCCACTGGAAGTGGCCAAAAATACAATTGAACCAAACCCATGCATGTGACACATCAAACCACGGCATTTTCGATGACCTGATGAGCGGTAAGTAGGAAAAGAGTCTCAGATCATATTTGAACCGGTAGTGTTCCGAAACCGGTTCTAGGCGTCCCGCTGGAGGTGGCCAAATATACAATTGAACCAAACCCATGCATGCGACATATCAAACCACGGCATTTTCGATGACCTGATGGACAATGAGCAGGAAAATCATCTCAGACTATATTTGAACCAGAAGTGTTCCGGAACCGGATCCGGGGTTCCCGCCGAAGTGGTCAAATCTGAAAGAGAAACAAACCCGTACATGCGTCACATCAAATAGCGGCTTTTTAGATTACCGTCGATGGGGGTGACAATGGGTCTGGGGGGTGAGATTGGGTCAAAACGGAGAAACATAAAATTTAAAATAGCTCAATAACTATCGCTAATTTATATTGAAAACTTTATATTATTTCAAAGGATAGATGTTTTTACACGTCATGATGCAGAATAACATGTTTCGCAATAATCGTTTTTTGTTAAATTTGTGGCTACACTTATATGATGAAACTACTAGTAAATCACTCAGAAAAAATTTCTCCTTCGTAATGTTTAACACAAGTACCTAACCATAAATTTTCTTATAAGTGGTTAGCTGTAGGTATTACCTGGTTGATGTAATGAAAAAAGCGGGCTGTCATTGCTCTTTTTATTTAAAAACTTAATATGTTTGACCCTATGTCTATATATTAAGAATGGGGGTGAGATTGGGTCAAGCAAGTTATCGAGTGCAAATAACCTTAACTAAAAATTCAACTTGTTATCCAGTCCCCATTTGACGTTAGAGTGGTGCCATGTTTACCTTATTTTCACTAAAGCACGGTTTCTTTGAAAAATATGTCGAGAAGCGTCATTCGAGTGTGTTTATACGTTTAGTGTCTAAAATCATTTATAACGATACACCCATGCGTGTGGACAGCGACTCTAATCATCAGCTAATCTTTAGTGTACTGCAATATCGTAAGCTCACAAAATAGACTTAACATAATATTTAAACGACCCTCTATCTGTAGATGGAGTGATTTGCTTTAGCAATATAGAGGCCAATGATCATGTACATAAGAGTTTATAACGGAGGGTTTGGTTAACATTTCTTATGCAGTATACAAAAACTAGCATGTTTTTTCTTACAATGAATCTTTCATTTTTTCTTTGCCCCTCCCTCATTGTAATCTCCCCTCCTCTCATGGAGGTTGAAACTCTTAATTAGGATGATTATGATGGCTAAAAATGGTGATACAGTATACAAACGTTATTTTATCAAATTTCAACCATTTTTTCGGTTGTATTAGCCCTTTTAGGTGGATTTATCATCTTTTAAAATTACCTAAGCTTTTATTCGTCATGATAACATTGTGTTTTAAGTAGGTTTACTATATATGATCAATAAAATTAATTTATATTCTTAGATAGGTGATTTCGCATACTTTGACCCATTCTCACCCCCTCTAAGGGGTGAGATTGGGTCAATTTTCAATCATTTGTAGTTTACTAAGCAATTCATATAACGTGATACTTTCTTGCTAAACTATCATTACCACATAGGAGAGTATACATACCAAATAAAAAGTTATTCCGACTTCAATTGCATTTGTTATTTAACAAACAATCTTTGAGTATCCTTTTTTGACCCATTCTCACCCCCAACGACGGTACCTAATGAACGGCCAGCAAGTGTTTCGGAATCGGTTTTGAGTGGCTGGAAGAGGCCAAATGTAAAAGTAAACCAAATCCAGGCATGTGACACATCAAATCGTGGCTTTTGCGATAACCTGATGAACAGTTAGCTAGAAAATATCCTTACGTCACACTAAAGACAACTGGTAGTGTTCCGGAATGGGTTCCGAGAGTCCCGTCGAAATTGTCAAACCCTGCATGTGACACCTTCAATTTGCAGCGTTTTTGGTTAACCGATGAGCAGTTAACAAGACAATAATGTCAGACCATATTTGGTTCAGCCGGTAGTTACCCAGAATCAGATCCGGGTAGTAAAATGTAAAATTTAACCAAACCCATGGATGCGGTGTATCAAATCACGACCAGTCTTGTAAACATTCGACACTTTTCACTACCTTCATTTCGTTGCCGCAGTCGGGTGTCAGCTTGCTTTGTTACATTCGTGCGCTACCGTTACCTCTTACCTACACACAACACGAGCAGTAGAACGAAGATCAATAAACATAAGAAGGAGTCAAAACAATGTCATCTGACACGATGACACGTGTGTAATTCTAGCATTACGCATAGATTCTCAGCCAATTTCGATAATGAATGTTAATATGAGTTTATTCTTGCATGTTGCATTGAATACGGCACACAGATGGGCAACTTGTTATGGAAGAAGACGGGAATAACAAAAGCCGAACCGTCTTCCGAAGCCGCTATCGTGGCGAAGTGCATTCGTTTGACATGTTTGTTTCGAACAGTAGTTTGATTGATTGTGTTGCGAATACCGGAGACAAAGGAGGCCGAATATCGACGAAAAGGTTCAAATGACTGTGATCTCTAACAAGACTGATCACGACTTATCGACATCCTGATGGAAAAATAGGGTCAGACCCGGTAGTGTTGCGGGTTCAGCTGTGGCTTCGAAAGTGGTTAAAAGTAAAAGTGAATCAAACTCATACATGCGATATATCAAATCGCGGTGATTACCCAGGTAACCACTAAGCATTTAAATAAGCCGTACAGCAGCCCGTATTATGCATTTGAGATGCTTGTTGCCCTACATAAGCAGTTCGAATGCATAACTGCCTTGAAATAGCATAAGCTGTGCTGCTCAATAGCTTTAGGCTGTAAATTAGCATTTCAACTGCTTGAGATGTTTCCGTTCGGAAGCTATCAGAATGCTTCCCAACTGCTCTTTAAATGCTAAGAGTAAAGAGGATGGGAGATATGTTATGCATTTCACAGCACATGTTGTCACTCTTTTACATGACCTATGCTTCTGTTTACAAAATTTGATTTGCTTCTTCGTTTTTTCCTCACAAATCCAAGAGCTCAGAAGCAAATATTGCGGCAGCGGGATTTGATGGAATTTGGTCATCAAAAAATGACTAATTATGATTTCGTCGGAAAATGTGCGCTGATGCTGCATAGGTGGAAGGTTTAGCGGATCCAAGGGCGGATCATAAGATTATTCGAAAGAGGAAGAGAAAATCATATGCTGCAGATCGAAAAAGAAATGAAAATACTCTACGCACAACGAAATATCTTTTTAAAAACAAGTTTTGGGTGTTCGAACTGAAGCTGTTTTCGTAGCATTCTTTATATAGGGGATAAATTCAACGCACGACATCGGCACAGCTGTAGCATCGTGGAGCAGTAGCAGCAGGTTGAGAAGTATCTTCGGATCCTAAGTTCGAACCCAAATCACTACTAAAACAAGCAAAAAGCACCACCTATCACCTATGTGGAATGATGAGGAAACGGAGAAGCGGGCTGAGAGATCGCGAAGCAGACGTAAATCTATTTTTGTTTTGTTTTGTTCGACGAGGTGTTACTGCCGTTACGCTTCTTTGACATTTTGTCACGACGTTCCTGAAGGGGTAGCACTTAGACAGCCCGTTATTTTGCCAAAACCTGCTGTGGAGTAGCACTAAAGGCGTATATACGGCTAACTAGCATTAAACGCCTTGCCGTAAAGGCAACTATAATGCTGAAGGAGTGCTATTTTAAATGCTTACTGGTTAGTTGGGTAGTAAAGGTGAAAAATAAGCAATAAAATAATCTCAGACCATAATTGGGACAAACGGTAGTGTCATGGTCCATGACTCATGGAATCAGATTCGGCTGTCCCACCGGATATTACCAAATATAAAAATGAACCAAACCCATAGGGGCTTTCCATAAACCACGTGGTCATTTTTTTGGGACTTTTCAACACCAGCCCCCCACCCCCCGCGTGGTCATTGGTCCATACACATTTTTTTATTTGTCCATACAAAACGGTCATTGGCCGAACCCCCCCTTATGACCACGTGGTTTATGGACAGCCCCATATATACGACACATCAGTTCGCAGATTTTTTGATAATCTAATGAACGGTTAGCAAGAAAATAGTCTTAGATCACATTAGAGGCTAGCTTTTGTGTAGCAGAACCAACGTTCATGTGAAAAATTAAATCGTGGCTTTGTTTAATGGATTGATAAACGTTAGGTATGAACAACAGTGACGAATCGGTCTCAGTTCACATATATGAAAGAGAACAAAATATAGACAACACTAAAGCGATCTCACCAAATCGTACCATTTCAGATTCCTAAGGTGTAAATTTATAGCAGGATGGGTCAACGTTGAATGGAAAAATAAGAATTTGATCGCGTCAACAGAAGATGGCGGCTGTTTTAAGGAATTTTGAGCTCTAAAACTATGTAAAATAAGTGTGTTTGGTATGGGAAATATGTTCGGAGTCCACCAGAGTATCCAAGATAGCGGTCCAAAATCCAGGATAATGGCCCAGTATTCAAGTAAGTACCTATTTTATAGGATTTTTAGTTCTTGCATTATGGGCATATTTTGTATGGAAATATGTCCAGAATTCAAAATTTGTAATCAGAAAACCCAAGTTGTCCGCTTTTTCACAAGGTCTGCAATATGACTATAGTTTGAATGGGGAAGAATGCCAGTCTTCGTCCAAAACTGGAAACCAGAAAATCATAAACGACATGCCAAAATTCAATACGGCGGCTATTTTATGTAATTTTAGGTCCAAAAATGAATACCAGGACATCCAAGATGGTGTCTCAATGTTCAAGATGGCGGTTAGTTTAGTTGGGGTAGATATTCGGAGTCATAAAATGATGACCGGAAAATCTAAAATGACGTTTCAAAATTTTGCGGCTTCATGACACTTATATGGTTTGAATTTTGTTTTATAATTTCTAAATATTGGATGTTATGCTAATATAAAATGTATCCATATTGAGTAGATTTAGCAAGCAGTTCTCATTTTGTATTTATGGCAATGTCGTCAACATGTCGCTTGAGTTTTGTTGAAAGGATATTTTAAAGCACGAGAAAGGCACCATCACCGCTAGGTGGATTAATTAGGGTTTTTTTTTTCAAAATTTTGAATATAAACAATCACAAATGGTTGCAAATGGAGCCCAAGATTAATTAATCCAGTAAAATAAAATAAAAATTTAAAAATCAGAAAACTAGTCCGCACTTGACTTGGAATGTTATATAAAAATTTGAATTTCCCAGTATGCAGAAAGCAAATTTTCCAAACTCTTCAAAAGCTAAATTTCTTTAAATTTTGAGGTAGTAATCACGAACGGTTATTATGAAAACGAATCAGGTAATTGAGGTGGTTACCCGGACAAAAATTACCATTCATTACATGGTAAATATTGTTAACATATGACTGGTTTTATTGTTCACAATAAAACACATAGTAGATATATTGTTACTTTTTACAATAGAAATCAAGCCCATATATTTCGTACAATAAGTGAACATGAGCTTAATTAGTGACTAATTGATTCGATTGTTTTTCAATAGTTCTATAATAATTTAAAGTTACTATCAGTAAAAATTAATTTCAGTTGTTTTTATATAGTTGCAAAAGTACCTGCAAAGTTCTCAAGGACTTTTTATTAAAAAGAGTTTATTTCTCAAGTACACTTAAAACAATTCGTAACAAATAAATAACAATAAATATTATTGTTGCTTGGATCATGTTTGTAAAATGAAATACAAAATCACTTGACATATTTTTTTAGTTTTCGTTTTAAATTTAAGTACAGTAGATGTTTCGGTTTTCGAATGTTATTCGCTAAAACTTCAACGACTGACAGACGTCAAGCCGTGTTGGCAGAGGAAGCTCTCAATGAATAACTGAGGAAGTACTTATAGAATAGGGCCCATATAGCCGAGGCGGTAAACGCACGGGTATTCAGCATGACCATGCTGAGGGTGACGGGTTCGATTCCCGGTCGGTCCTGGATCTTTTCGTAAAGGAAATTTCCTTGACTTCCTTGGGCATAGAGTATCTTCGTGCCTGCCACACGATATACGCATGCAAAATGGTCATTGGCAGAGGAAGCTCTCAGGTAATAACTGTGGAAATGCTCATTGAACACTAAGCTGAGAAGCAGGCTTTGTCCCAATGAGGACGTTACGCCAAGAAGAGAGAGAGTACTTATAGAAAACTAGCTGAAAATCAGGTTTAAGCCAAGTGAAGATTGGCTAACGAACAATGATTTTTCTAATGTTTTCCGGATAAATTTGGCACTCTCAGTCTTGAAAATCAAACGATTTATTTAATTCTGCCCGACGTTTCGGCCATGGGATGTGGCCTATTTCAAGGGAAAAATTGGTCTATCGTTCCCTTGAAAAAGGCCACATCCCATGGCCGAAACGTCGGGCAGAATTAAATAAATCGTTTGATTTTCAAGACTGAGAGTGCCAAATTCATCCAATCAACATAATTCCAGTCGTTTACCAAGAACAAATCTAATGTTTTCCAATAAATTAAAGGAATCTAGTAAATAGTAAACTACCATTGATAACAATACAAATACAATTTGTTTAATGGGGTCAATTGAACCGATGTTAAAATAAACATGCAATAATATTTGTTGTTATGTAAACAGCTTTCGCCTTTGAAAAACCAAAGAATTCATATTTCTCGGTAACATTTTTCTTCAGCATTTTCAGATACTAATGGCCAAATGAATTGTAAACGATTTATGGTATGGATCATACGACCTGAGATCTGACTTGTGATATTTGGCAGTTATTTGAAAAGATTGATGATAGATCTTATCAACAGCTGCCAAGCAACACATACCAGACAGACATCAGACTGTTTGACTCTTATAATAGAATGTGCTTATCATTCTGGCGGCCGTTAGTGTTCGTAAATGCTGGATATAAATGTTAGCGGGAAATATAAATTCTATGGATTTCCAAAAGCGAAAACTGCTTACAAATAACAACAAATATTATTGTATTTTTATTGTAACAACGATTCATTTGACGCCATTCAATTAATTGTATTTGTATTGTAAGAACAATGAAAAAACATAGAGTAGTGTGCGGTAGTTCGGCAGCAGCAAAGCTTCGCGCGCTGGCTTTGCTAGATTTTTGCGATTTTTTTTCTCTTCTCTCTGCGGGGCTCCGACGACGGGACGAGTGTGCACGCGCCGTGGTACGAGTCGGTTCCGAATTTTTCGCTTCCCTTCGGCGCTAGTTTCCAATACACTTTTTGTTGATAATAAATATTTTCTTTCATTTTTTGCATTTACACAAAAGAGTGAAAAATGTTAGTTCGGGTTCGCCGGTCGAGAAAAAATCCGGGCGCCGACAAGTGAGTCGCGTTCAGTGTATTTCTGTGTGGAATAGACTAAAGGTTTCTGCTCCCTAGTGGAGTGGAGACGCGCGATAGAATTTTCTTTTTGGCTAGTTCTTGCGTCGAAAAGTGGTCGATTGTTAACGGCGGTTTGTGTATATTGATCCATTGTCAAATCATATCACCAACCATAGGTGACTCCCGGACTGACAATGTACCTTACCCTACTAACAAAAAAATCCTTCCTGAGACAAACGTGGAGATGCAGCGAGTCGCGGTCTTTATAACAACGTTTGTCTTACTAACATTCCCTTCCATCCTCGATGACCGTAAGGACGTGGCCGGCGCCGTTATTGACCTTATTAAAGTTGAGAGCTCTCGATCTGTGTACATTGAGAATAGCAAGCTAGTCCCAAGCCCTATTCATTGGTTCCTTGTGCAATTTCGATTGCTCTGGTCAATCACGGAGTAGCAACTACGAATTGTGCGGTCATCTATGCTCATGCTCATGCTCATGAAAAATGAAAAATGAAAAAACATAAAATATATTGTTTTCTTTTGAAAATTGTCCTTAAAATGTCTCATAAAAACACAATACATTCTATTGTTTTTCGCGAAAAAGTGTATGAAAATTTTCTCAAAATTTTATGGTTAAGATACATAACGACCACCATTTTTATTGTAAAAGTGCCATTTACCATTCGCCAAATGGTATAGAACAATAGGGGTGATGGTGAGTGTGCCGTGTAAATTACAATACGTTTAATGGTGAATATTTTTTGAAAAAATGGTGTTGTAACAATAAAATTTATCGTATTTTTATGATATTTTTATCAGGGTAGAAGCAGAGGGGTGTAAGTGACAAAACCCCACTTTCGAGGTTTAAAGTTTTTCACCAATTATTCATCCCATACAATATGTATGAAGTTCAAAATCGACTCAATTTTCTACGAATTATTGTAATTTTTCTAATCTGCTATTCTGCTATTCTGCTGCTATTATCAACGCATCCCCTGGCTTTCGCCCATCTGCGTTGTCTTTTCACTAGGCAATACGTCTACCAATTGATGTTTATGGGCTTGCCGGACCAAGTCATGTAGCTAAGCCAAACACCCCACCTACAACTGTTGGGTAGGCACCATTGTCCCGCCCACTGGTCTTTTACAGCTAGTTGTAGGTGCATGTGTGCGTGTAAGTATTGGTGTATGTGTGTTAGTGTTGGTGTATTGTAGTCGCCAACTCGTTCTAATTCACTCTGATTGCTAACACCCTACTGAACCATTACCCTCAAATCTGGCAATCTATGAAATAGAATGAGTTAAGCGCCTGTACATAATAGTCAATTAATCAAACAAGGAATATTAGTAATAAAGCGAAGATACAATGAAGCAACGCCCCGAACCTTGTGAGCACAAACCCCAAGAACCAAATGACAGGCTGCGCGAACAGTCGATCGACTGGCCACCACCAGTGAATAACCAATCGAGCAAACCCTCTAGCACAAACCGCCACCAGCTCTCCCGACCTGCGCACAACAAATCCGAGGCATAGCCCAGCCATAGCTTCCCCTTAAAACCAAAATGTAGATTGCAGAGCACAATACTTCCCAAGTAACCACGCAGCTCGGGCCGCAAATCACGCACAACACGTCACAAATAAGACAAACACTACCCCGCCCGTACAACCGAAACCGATCTAGCGTAGAGAAGGGTCTCTTTCCACTCCAACCCGGACTCAACTGCACCCACAGGGTAGCGCACCCCACACACACACTGCACTCATGCATTCATCACGACCCGAGCCGCACGGTCACCTGGGTTGCTTCTATCTGCATGACCTCACCCAACCCGTAACGCAGAGTTTAAATCCCTCTCTTGCATTACAAAGCATTCCCTCTTCCCAAAGTTTGTGCGTGGTATAAATGAGATTATAAAGCTGAAGAAATCGTCACCAACACAACCGCCAACAATGAGCACTCAATGGTGTCGGCAGAATCAATGACGACCCCTTCAGTCCCAAACCCAATTATCCTACACTACCCAAGTAACCACAATGCTGAAGCCGTACGCACTGCACGTACGAAGTACATACAGACCTACCCGCACCGCCCAAACAAACCACCTAGGCCGAACACAAGCGAAAAGCGGCACCACCACTGTTGAACCACGACTATACCAGTAGGTATAATCGCAATTAAGCCATCGTAGATCCATTCCCCGCTCTGACTCAGCCCTAACGATCCATAGCAATGCTTGTCAATATATGCACCCCACACACGCAACCCCCACAACCCAACAGTATGGTCACTTGAGTATCCCTGGGATTTTGATTACATGATGGTCAGGGATCACAGCCATCAAAACGTTCCACACTTTGCCAGGGCTTGCGACCTGTAACCATGATGATTTCCGCTATGGGAAACCATGATGGCTAGCGGTGTTATTGTAATTTTGTAATTTTTCTAATCATCATAATCAAAAAATAATCTTGAATCTTGAGCTCCCGAGAGCTTGAAATCTGGAGTTTTTTTTTATATGCTCAGCTTAAAATCGACGAAATGGTCACTTATAACCTTTTTATTCTGGGCTATCAATTCATCAAAACAATACGTTTTATGTCGAAGAAAACTAAAAAAACATTTTTTTGACCCTCATGTTCTGGCAAGTACACACGAATCGAACATCCTGGACTGCGTCATGAACCAACGAACACATATTCTCAAGATGTTTGCTTCACCCCAGTCCTCCCCTGTCCGTTTTCCGATTTCAGGTTTATATTGCCTGGAAAAAGCGAGCACTAGCGTCGTCGTCGTCGCCGCCCGCCATAGTCACCGATCCGGCTTATCAGGGATAACTATCTTAATCGAAAATGACTCTTGGCTGTTGGCTGATTGCTTGTCGGAAAACCGGAAGACCCTCTGCAGTAGCAAAAAGTAAATCGCATGTAAACAACTTCCGATGAGCTGTTTAATGAGAATGGAATGAGCTTCCACCGTTGATTTCTTTTTTTTTTGCATGGGAAGTGCGATTGTGCCGGGCAGGAAGTGGATATTATGCTTCTGTCAGAGGTTAAGGAGCTTGTCTTGTCTTACACTAAGATGTCTTGCATAGCGAATTAACTCAGAAGAATAAAGCAAGTTGACGGTGATTCTTTGGAAGCAGGCTTAACAGACTTGATTGATTCCTTTACATGTTTTTTGTTTGTTTGTTTATGAAAGAAAATATTCTCAACTTTAAAAAATGCTAATAAAAATCTGTATTTGCAGTAAACTTGTTAGTGGTATAGTTGTTGAGAGGTTATCATTTTACAGCTGACAGGTTTGTTATCCTTGTAGCCCATTAATTTGTAAAGTGACCGGAGCGAAAAAAAACAAGGACAAATAGATGCCCATTACACATGTCAGACATTCGACCGTATTCAATAAAACATCAGAATTGCACAAAAACTACTAGCTACCAAACATGCCTTTCAAAATCTCACAAAACTCAAAATCGGATCAAATGGGTCCAGAGGTAGGCGAGGGTGTGCCATTGTGGCACAAGAATGTGGAATGCATGTTGTTGATGCATATAAATCATCGCTGTTTACGAGCGTTCATATGACAAACAAAAATGACATCTGGTGGAACGACAATCAATGGCGGTGCGGTGGTGGCAGGGATATGACCAACGCTGATGGTATTGGAATGATATTGGAAACGCAACTAGCATAACGACGATGTCGACGACGACTACGGGGACACGATTTGCCGTAATGGAATGCAATTTTGACATTTTTTTTTGCAGTCAAAAGCAAGGTCAAATGATAGTGATTTGTTTTCATTCCAGTTGTTAGTGTGATGTAACAAAGCGATGTTCATATGTACCATGAAGGGTTCCTTTAGTCGACGTGGCAAACGCTTTGGTGTTCAAAACGACAATGCTAAGGATGAAAGGTTTGAAGCCCGATCGGTCCAGGATCCTTTCGCAATGGAAGTATTCTTGACTTTCTTGAATATGACACACATGAGAATTATAATAAACCGATTTCATTGCTTCTCTTACTTTTCCAGAATGAAACTTTAATTTCAAGCTGAAAGTTTTGACGAATTTTTAACTTATACAACATTTTCCTATTTACATATGCAAAAACTTCATAACCCTTCGTCATTATATACTGTACCTGAGCACAGTCCTCAATCAAAGTATAATCAGTAATTCTCATGCGTAAATGGGGTCCATTCAGAAAATAAACTGTCCCATCCAGAATAATAATAAAACTGATAACATCATCCGAAGACAGCCACCCCGAGATTCCCATCAGTTCATCCATAATTCAGCAATTTTAAATTAATGCGCCGAAAAGCCATAAATTACCCTTCTGTCACCAAAAGCGATAGGTATCGGGTCCGAATCAACCTCGAATCCTTTTCACAAATCTTCCTCTCCCCGCAAACCCCATTGCCCCCGCCCGGAACAGGAAAAGCGTTCTTATTACCTGTTGTTTGTGCGAGAAACTTCCGGCCCGTCCCAAGGTAGCTGTCGTCAAGTTGGTGTCCTTCACTCCGGCCTGATGCTGTTGCTGGTGCTGATGTTGATGCTGATGCGAGTTCCGCTTGGGAAGCGTGGCATAGCTCGGGGGTGGTTCGTGGCTTCGTTTCGTTTTGCTCGAGGGTGGCGATGGACTCGGCACTATCGTCGTCAACGGGATATCTGTGTCGAAAGAGTAGGTATCAGAGAATGCACGAATTCGGTTAGTCAGTCAGTCGGTCGAATTTGGTGGTTACAGTGACACAATTTGGTATTTGTATGGAAACCGGACAGTTCAACTTACTGGAGCACCTTTAACCCATATTCACTTTTACCAAGAATGGTTAAATGAATGATATGAATTGTAGCGAATTTTATGTAGTGGAGTTTAGGCTGCCACAAATTTCGATTTTCTCGGAATTTTGTCGGAATTAAACATCTTGAGGGGAGACAAAGATAAATTATTCAAGAAATTTCAAAATTTAAAGGTGAAGTTAGAGTCACCAAAAAAATTTCTTAACAAATCCGATGAGTTTAACGATTTTTCCTAATTGTTTGGGTATTTTATCATCAAATACATTTATTTTTTATTGTCCTTGGCGAGTCAAAGAGCACTGTGACAAAAGAAGAAAATGAGATTTGTTCCGGCCTTATTTGATGGTTCCTATGGGGCTGTTCATATATTACGTAGACCAGAAATCGGCCATCTCAGAAACACACCTCCCCCCCGCCTGGTAGACTTTTGTCCATGCAAAAAATCTAAAATTTGTATGAAGCGTAGACTTTAGCCAGACTATCCCTCCCCTCAAAAAGTCAACGGTCAATACAACAATACCTTCTGAAAAACTTTTGAAAAAAAAAATCTTGGCTAAATCCCATAACAAAATTTCTGAACCATTTTTTAATGAATTCCTGGAGGAATATATAGAAAAAATAGCAGAGGTACACTTGGAGAAAATCTTGGAGAAATTTCCTAGAAAATGCATAGAGGAATATCCGGGATCTACAGCTGTGTTCATAAAAATAGAAGAGAAAGCCGTTTTCCATACAAAATGAACAACTTTGAGATGCTGTAACTTTGTTCTGCTTTGAGAGATAGAGCTAAAAATTTTACCGCGAACTACAAATAAGGTGAATATTGTTTTAGCAAAATCTAAGAATTTTTGAAGCACGTGGAAAAAGTTAAACACTATGTGAAATTGATCAAAATAATAGCAGTGTTTGTTTTAATTATTGTTATTCAGTCAACATTTTCAATATTATTTACCTTATGCATTAACTTGTAATCAAGGTGTAAATTGTTTAGATAGCATGTGAAAATATGTTTAGCTTCTTCAAGATAAAGCTACATTTCAATTTATTTACACTGCTATTATTTTGAACAATTTCACATAGTGTATAACTTTTTTTCACGTGCTTCGAATATTCTCAAATTTTGTTAGAACAAGATTGATCATATTTGTAGTTCGCTGTCAAATTTTCAGCTCAATAGGTCATAGGTGGACAAAGTTACAGTATGTCAAAGTTGGCCATTTTGTGTGGAAAACGGCTCTCACTGCTATTTTTATGAACACAACTGTATGTGTGGATTTCTTTTGGAATCTCTGCAAAAATGTCTTCCAGCTTTTCCGTCAGAACCTTTCTAAGAATCTCTGGAAGACTCTGTAGAAGAAAAAAAAAACATCTGAAGGAATCCTTGCAGGATTTTTTAAGGTTTTCTGGAGCACGTTCTTAAGTCTTAGGGAAAAAGATTTTGTGGAAGAGTTTCTGACTGAATTTCGTTAGTATTTCCAGAATCATCTTTTGAAGTAAATCTACGAGGAATTTCCAAAGGAGTGCCTAAAAGCATTTCTTCAAGAATCTCTGGGAGATTTTTTCAGGAACTCGTGAAAGATTTTTTAAATGAATTTTAGGATGAATTTTAGTAAAGGTACATGGAAAAAGTTTTTTTTAAAGGAGTTCTTGGAGAAATTTGTAAATACATCTCTGGGGGAATATTTAGAGATGCGTAGGAAGAAATTATTGGTCGAATTTATAATAAAAGCCATGGGAGTTTTTCTGAAAAAATTCCCAAAAAAAATATAAAGGAACCCCTTGGGCAGTTTTTATGGGAATCCCTACAAAAATTGCCAAATGGATCTCACATTTTCTTTAAAAGAGTTCCTAGAGGAATTGACAACGAAATCCCGGGAAGATTTTGTGACAGAAATTGTGAATCTTTTGGAGGAATCCCTAGAGGAATTCTTGAATTTCCAGTACAATTTTTTGAAGGAATTTTGAAACATTTTCTGAAAAACTCTGGAATAGTTTCTGAATTCATCGTTGAAAATTTTAATAGAGGAATTTTTGTTGAAATTTCTGAATAGAAGGCGTCTATAACTGACGTAGCTTTTTAAGCGATTTTTAATACCCCTTCCCTCGTAGCATTTCGTTATAAATTCAGATACTCCCTCTATAAATGATGTAGCTTGTTAAACAACCCACCCCCTCCAAAAAATAATCATGACAAAAAAGCAAAAACACTCGAACTTTGCTCTGATTTCAATTTTAGCTTGTATGTTTATAGAATATAAATAAAATAGCAAGAAAACAATGCCGACTGCCAGGTTCAGATCGCCGACATCAAGACCATAGATGCAACCAGTGGAGATTGTCACCAAAGCTAATGACTCAATAAACCAGACATCGTTCTCCTTGATGCCACAGAACAGGAAATTGATAATGCCAATACAGTCAAATACCATAATAGCCTAAGAGCTCTTCCGAAGATATTAGTTTGCTCGCTAATAAATCTATTAAGAATATCAATTTGGTTTCATTTGAATGACATTTTAAGGACACTGCAGGAGTTTCTTCTTTCAGCAATTCATTCTGAAATTCCTCAAGGAGTTTCTTTTGAGATTCCCATTTTTGAGAATTTCTCCCTTTTTAGTTCCCCCAGCACTTCCTTCTAGAATTTCCTTTGGGATTCAAGAATTCCTCCTTCTTGTATTCCTTCAGTGGTTCCTTCAGAGATCCCTCCAAGAATTCCTTCCGGAGTTCCTTCTTAGATTCCTCCAAAAGTTCCTTCTGAGATTTCTCCAGGAGTATTTTTTTCTAAGGTTTTTCAAAAAGTTTATCCATGGTTTTCTTCACGAGTTCTTTCAAGGTTTTCTTCTAGTTTCTTCCACCAGCAGTTTATTCGGACATCTCTTTAGGGATTTTAACCGGAATTCCCTTTGAGATTCCATCAGAACTGCTTTCTGGGTTTCCCAAAGAAGTTCCTTTCGGGATTCCTCTAGGAGTTCCTTCTTGGTTTCCTTCAGGAACTCACTCAGATATTCATTCCGAGATCTCTGTGGGAAACCTTTTCGGCATTCTTTCAAAACCCTCCCAGGAGTTACTTCTGGCAATTCTCCAGAGGTTCTTTTTCGGATTCCTTCAGGAATTCCTTCCTGGATTCTTCTGGGATTCCTCGAGGGTTCCTTTCTAGGATTTATTCAGGATTTTTTCCCGGAATTACTCCAGAAACTTTTTCCGGCATCCCTTCATTCACTCCATCTAGGATTCCTCAAAATTTCCTACAATTCTGCAAGGTATCCCTTTACGGATTCCTCCCATAATTCCTTCTTGAGTTCCATTATTTTTTTCTTAGATTTCATCAGGAGTTATATCCAGATAATCTTCCGGGATTCCCCAAAAGTTATTTTCGGGATTCCTTCAGAATTCCTTCCTGGGTTCTTTCAAAAAAAAAATTTTCCTTTTTTCTTCAGAAATTGAACTAGGAGTTCCTTCTGAGAATCTTCAAATATCTCCTTCTGAAATTCTTCCTGAACTTCATTCAAGATTTCTCCAAAAGATTTATCTAGAATTTCTCCAGGAACTCCTCACGGAATTTCATTTGAAATTTATCTATGATTTTCTTTCAAGATTCCTCCAAGAGTTCCTTCTGCAATTCTTCCGGAAATTCCATCAGGGATTTCTTCTGAGTTTCCTCCAGATTCTTTTGGAATGTTTTCAGAAGTTTTTTTTTCTTGGATTCCTAGTGGGAATTTTTGTGGAAATCTTATTCTTCTCCTGTTGGGGAAACCTATAAAGAACACCATGAGAAAATCCTTACAAAGCTACTAGAGGAGCTCCTTAAGAAATTGTTGGAGGAATTCTTCGTGGAAGTCCTGTAGGAACTATATAAGGAACTCCTGGAATAATGTAATAATGTCAAACATTTCCTTTGTAATCTTAGCGGCGTGCAGTGTCCTATAGCAAGCTATTGGTCGTGAGAAGCATTTGAGCTAAATTGATTTTTGTCTGCATTACGCAGGATTTCAACACCATTTTCTCAGATACAGTTGTTGCGTCCGATAGCTGCATGTATTATGGAATAAACCCGGCATTTATTTCCATTATTTGTTATTTACATTAATGTGAATGGAAAAAAAAATCCATGCAATACATTTTTTTAGATTTACTGGATTATGATACTTAATGCAAGTAAAAAGTTTACTAATTACCAAATACTTTTTTCGATAGTCTTAGTAGAAAGCTACGTAGCATATCATAAACCCCTACCCTCTTGTCGGGGCCCGTGCCGCAGTGGTCTACACGTTCGCTTCATAACCGGATGGTCATGGGTTCGAACCCAGCCCCGGCACTTGCAATTTTTCGTCAGTTGCTCTTCCCTCCGAGAGCAGCTGGCACCTGACCCTCTTCGGAGCATATAGCTCTAACAGACCCGGAATTTGGATATCGGCGAACCGCAAATAATAATGGACCCCCCATCGGACTGGAAAAGAAACAAGCCACACATCAGCATCATCGTGCTCATCATTCTACCAAGGACAGGGTAGAAGAGTAAAAGAAGCACAAAGGCAACCAGTTCAATAAAGTAGAATAGAATAGAATACATTAAAGCGCTGTACAATGTGGAAGTGCAGCGTCCAATTGGAATCGCTCACCCTAGTGGACAAAAGAGCTGTAAATTAGGTTAAGTGATTAAGAGTAAACCCCCACCCCCTATCGTCACACTTCGTCACAAAATCACAAACACCCCCCTTCCCCCCAAAAAGCTACGTCATTTATGGTAAAATACCTGGAGGAATTTCTGCTCAAATTAATGGATATTTTTTTTTAGAAAAACGAAGAAATTGCGGAAGTAAATCATGCAAAATGCTTTTATTGAATTATTTGAGGAATTTATATAAAAGAAGGAATTTCCAAACAAACACC
Organism: Aedes albopictus; assembly: GCF_035046485.1. Classification (NCBI taxonomy): domain Eukaryota; kingdom Metazoa; phylum Arthropoda; class Insecta; order Diptera; family Culicidae; genus Aedes; species Aedes albopictus. The sequence continues at coordinate 389,970,966 of NC_085138.1, read as the reverse complement.
GAACACCGCAGAATTGCAACAAAATGCTACCAAGCAGATAGCAGTACAAACCTACACTACTCGTATAGATAAATCTGCCGTCAAAATCAGTTCTATGAAATGCTTGTCACTTATCTCTAAATTGCCGAAAGAACCCCTTTGAAGAATTTCAGAAGCAATTCGTTAAGGAATACCAGAGTAAATCCTCGGAAACATCTTCAAAGAAATCCCTGAATGAATTTTTGAACTTTTTGATTAAAAAAAGTGCCCATTGCTCAAAATATTGGCTTCTGAATCAGCCATACACATTTTTAGAGACAAAAGATTTCGTTCGAAAAAAGCCAGCGAAATGGTTTAATAATCAAGAATTAATTACCGTAAATTGGGGTGTAGTTGATCAGTGGGGTGAACCTGATCACTCAAATACCCACGGATATAGACTTTCAAGTAAGCAACAATTATATTTTAGCCATACGTAATCCAATGACGGAACATAAAGATGGAATGGTAACTTCTTTGAAAGTCGATATCCGTGGAAATTTGAGTGATCAGGTTCACCCCACTGATAGACTATACCCCAATTTACGGTACCTATATATGGCATAAACTCCGAGCCTTTTCTAGAAAACTCAGTTTTCATGCAGTTTTTATATGTTTGGGTACGATTTGGTATACAATTTAAATAAAAATGAAATAAAAATATGCTTCGAAATATATCGTTTACATAGAAGTTTACATAGCAGAAACAAGTTAAAACAAGTAAAACCTAGAAGAATCTGGAATCTGCACTACTAGCTAGATGAACAAGATGAGAGTTCTTAAATCAAGCAGTCATTTCCATCAAGTCCACGACTTCAATAAGAGCTTGACAATTTAAGGACACACTTGTTAGAATCCCAAAATGGCCGCCACAATGGCCGACTTTGGCACCTACTCACGATTTCGAGCGCACAAATCTCTTCATAAACCAAACCAGCTTATTACAAGTGAGCAAGAACATTATCATAAAATGTACTGTAATTTAAAAAAAAGACACTACACCGTCTTCAGCCAGAGGCTGCACAGACTGAACATTACACTAACACGAGACAACGGACAACACACATAACACCCAGTGGCCCAATGGAGAATTTTCCGTTTGACGAAAAGTTTTCTCCGACTGGAGCGGGAATCGAACCCGCACTCCGAGGCTTACGAAACGCTTAGACGACTGGCGTCGCTAACCGCACGGCCACGAAGCCCGTTAATTTGAAGCTTCCTTCTTGAGATTTGTGCGTTTGAAGTTCTGATACACTGTTGAAGCGGGATTTCATGACGTTTGTCCTTAAGATGTACGTGTTTAAATCTAAGAGTCAAAAGGTATTCAGAAATTCCTCCATAAGGATTTCTTCGGGAATTCCGTCTGATTGATTTCACCAAAAGTTGTTCAAATGTATCTTGGTGGATTTCTTTCCAGGATTTCCATCACAGATATATCATTTACAAGATTTTTCCCAGAGTTCCTTCAGCGTTTTCTATTAATATAAATAAGACTTTTCCCAGTGTTTTCCCCTCAGATGTGGTCTAGATTTTTCCTAGAGTCTGTACCGGAATTTCCCTTGAATTATTTCAGAAATTATTTCCATTGATCCTCCCGGAGTTTTATCAAAAGTTCTTCCCGGGATACCTCTCAAAGATTTGCGAACGATTTCTCCCAGAATTTCTACAGAGTTACTGCTGAGATTTCTTCTGAAGATCCTTTAAGAACTTTCTCAGGATTCTTTCATAGTGTTTCTGTAGGATTTCATCCCAGGACTTCTTTCAAAGCTTTTCCCTATATTGCTCCCTCAGTACCTCCCAGGGCTTCCCTCGGAGATCCTCGTGTGATTTTTCCAAGTCATGTAAGCTCTTCAAGTCAGCAGATTCCTTCCGCTGTTGCTCCTGGTATGTCACAGAGTTTTTCAGATTTTATTCTGGGCTTTTTCTCAAGGTTTCTTCCGGAAATCTTTCAGAGTTCTTTCCTGGATCCCTACAGTGGATAGCCTTTCTGTGGTTTACCCAGGCTTTTCCTCGAAGTTGTTTCTAAGATTTCTTGCTGTGATGGCCATGAGGTTCCACTTAAATATTGTTCCATAGTTCCCTATGTTCTTCTTAGAATTCCTTCACGGGATTCTTTAAGGGCGTTTCTTTTGTGATTTCTCCAATATATACTCCGAAAGTTATAGCCCGGAATGTTTATGTGTTTCTCGGGATATCTAGGATAGCCTACGAATTTTTTTTTTAATAAAAATACAGGAAAACTTTGAATGAAATCCAAGTGAAATCACGCAAAATCTAAGAAGAACTATTAGAAAAATTATAAGAAAAGCTTTGGAAGGAAAATTTCAAGAAAAACTGGGACATCTCAGGAAAATTTCAGGGAGTAATCTTGAGTGGATATACAAGGCGAATCCAAGAGAAACTTTTGATAAAAAATTCCAGAGGGACCAGGAACGAAATCCAGCCTAGTCTATGTAGCCTACACATACACAGCCATCTCTTCGAATAATCCTGAAAAATGATAAGCATTGATATTGATATTATTATCAAAACTTTCCACGTATTGAGGCTCACTGTTCAGCAACATTGAATACAATTGAACAAACCCATAGAACGGCGAAATCCCGTCAACCGGTCTTGTGTTAAGCAGAACCTTTGTAAGTGGCGTTGCTAAGAAAGTTAATGTCACTCCATTGATGTTCTCCTTCCTGGGTGGGACATGGGAAATTTCACCATATGCCCTGGCTCAAAAGTTTTTAATCATTCTGTGGGAAATATAATGACCTCTTCTCTGGTTATATAAAACAATCGAAATGATCCGTTTGGGAAACAAAAAAAAAGAAATTTGGAGAAAAACTCCTTAGGGGCCGTCCATATACCACGTGGACAGCTTGGAGGGGGGAGGGCGTTAGCGAAAAGTCCACGCTTGTCCACGAAGAGGGGGGTGGGGGTTCGTCAAATGTCCACGTGGACAACATTGACATATAAATTAGGACACAAGAATCAACAAACGAAACAAATTATGTCGCATTATTGATAAGATTCTCTTCAACAGTTCTTTCATACATTTTATTTTATTATACATTGTCTTTTGGTTGTAAGTTACTTCTTCAAGGGAAAAATGATGGTACTGATTCACAGACTAATTTGTTTTAAATTATCAGAATTTCTAATTACTTAGTTTTCTTCATCGAGGAATATACTAAAGATTTAAAATAGAGTGTAGACCATGCAAATGTTGGTGTTTCAGTCAGAAAATTTTCATTGAAGTTCTGTATGATTTTTTCTTAGATTCATATCAAATTTTTAAACTACTTCAAAGTTTCAAAGTACATGTAGGGATTTGCAGGCTTATCTCAAAAACTTTTTTCTGTAGGTTCATTTAAAATGACGCTTAAGATGTTTCTAATGGATATTAAAGTCTAAGCCTCACCAATACAATTTAGTAGCTGTAAATCTTGGTTTTTGTAAGAATCTAAGAAATATAATCTTATCTCAACAAAAATCTAAGATTTAAAATTACCTTATCCCAACAAAACAATCAGAGAATCATAGCTTGAATAAACATTCTAAAAAACACTGTCTTCAACCAGAGGCTGTACAGACTAAACACTGAACAATCACTAACATTAGGCGATAGACATTACACGAAAAACACCCAATGAAGAATTTCCGTTTGAAGAAAATTCTTCACCAACTGGAGCAAGAATCGAACCCACACTCTCACAAACATTAAGCTGAATTAAAAACAATGTTGTAAACTTGATGGTAGTTGCGACTGGAACTTGATGTTAACTTTTATGTTCGGCTATCTCAGTCATACACTTAATTAGACGTTATATGTTTATTTTACCCGACGTTTCGGCCATTGGGTGTGGCCTTTTTCAACGGAAAAATGGTTTCCCTTGAAAAAGGCCACACCCAATGGCCGAAACGTCGGGTAAAATAAACATATAACGTCTTATTAAGTGTATGACTGAGATAGCCGAACATAAAAGTTGTAAACTTGTAGGTACATATTTTGTGCTACTTGTTTGTATTCAATGTAACGCTATAGAATATTTGTATTTTATAAAGATTTCAATTATATTCAAACATGTTTTACAAAAAAAAACAATTAAAAAAAAACTTTTTGCAATTTCTCATCGTAATAGGCTGTTTTACCTCACGCAAATCTGACAGGAAAAGGCCTACTTTCCCACACTAAATTATCAGTGCTGTAATGGTTCATTACAGCACTGATTTGCGTTGCGTAATGAACCATTACAGCACTGTTTTCAGTTTTGATCAACTTCTTGATGCTTTCTGGACGCAGGTTTGAAAAATTGTGACAACTGCATAGTCCATAGTATAACCTGCTATGATCAGACTTTCTTAACCCGTAAAGTACCAGGACGAACCAAAAATTTTCAATCTGCTCGTTCTCAGCAGTGCATTGACCGATTCTCAAAAACTTGGACTTTTATTCAAGGGGAATAGTTGTACTAACTTTTACTTTTGGTGCCGCCCCGCGAAACCCCTCCCCCCTTCCGGGGGAGGCAAATATGTCTGTGTTTTTTTCCTATTCTTCTGCTAGTTTGAGCAAATGCTTCAGGTTTTTCAGTAATTTCGATAACCAGCATCCAAAATCCCACCGGAGAAGTATAATTTAGTTGTATGACAGTGTCCAACATTGTTGGGGACCATTTGGTTTCGATGTAAGAGTACCAGGCCCACCGGAAGATCCGGAACATCCGTAAAAATGGCCATTTGATGAAAATTCCTCTAGAGCTATGCGATTTTTTCCAATACAATAAAAATTCTTGGTCTAAGACCATAGTCAATGATTCGTTCCTCTTATGGACCACAGTGGCCACTTATTTGCCCACCGGAAGATCTGGAACATCCGTAAAAATGGCCATTTGATGAAAATTCCTCTAGAGCTATGCGATTTTTTTCAATATAATCAAAATTCTTGGTCTAAAACCATCGTCAATGATTCGTTCCTCTTATGGACCACAGTGGCCACTTATTTGCCCACCGGAAGATCCGGAACATCCGTAAAAATGGCCATTTGATGAAACTTCCTCTAGAGCTATGCGTTTTTTTCCAATACAATCAAAACTCTTGGTCTAAGACCATAGTCAATGATTCGTTCCTCTTATGGACCACAGTGGCCACTTATTTGCCCACCGGAAGATCCGGAACATCCGCAAAAATGGCCATCTGATGAAAATTCCTCTTCGGTCCACAAGCCAATTATTGACTACGGTCTTTGTCCAAGAATTATGATTGTATTGAAAATAAAATCGCATAGTTCTAGATGATTCTTCATAATAAGAAATTTTTTACGGATTTCCCGGATCTTCTGGTGGCAAATAAGTAACCACATTGATCAATATGATTATTCAATCATTGACTACGGTCTTAGACGAAAAATTTCGATTGTTTTGGAAAAAATCGCATAGCTCTAGAAAATATTTCATGAAATGACAATTTCTACGGATGTTTCGGATCTTCCAAAGGGTCAAAAAGTGGCCACTTTGGTCCATAAGAGTATCCAATCATCGACTATGGTCTTAGACCAAGAATTTTGATTGTATTGGAAAAAAAATCGCAAATTTCTAGAGGAATTTTCATCAAATAGCCATTTTTATGGATGTTTCGGATCTTCCGGTGGGACAATAAGTGGCCACTTTGGTCCATTAGAGGAACGAATCGTTGACTATGGTCTTAGACCAAGAATTTCGATTGTATTGGAAAAAATCGCATAGCTCTAGAGGAATTTTCATCAGATGGTCATTTTTACGGATGTTCCGGATGTTCCGGTGGGCCAATAAGTGGCCACTGTGGTCCATAAGAGGAACGAATCATTGATTATGGTCTTAGACCAAGAATTTTGATTGTATTGGAAAAAATTGCATAGCTCTAGAGCAGTTTTCATCAGATAATCATTTTTACGGATGTTCCGGATCTTCCGATGGGCCAATAAGTGGCCACTGTGGTCCATAAGAGGACCAAATCAGTGACTATGGTCTTAGACCAAGAGTTTTTATTGTATTGGAAAAAAATCGCATAGCTCTAGAGGAATTTTCATCAAATGGCCATTTTTACGGATGTTCCGGATCTTCCGGTGGGCCGATAAGTGGCCATTGAAGTCCATAAGAGGAACGAATCATTGACTATGGTCTTAGACCAAGAATTTTGATTGTATTGGAAAAAATCGCATATCTCTAGAGGAATTTTCATCAAATGGCCATTTTTACGGATGTTCCAGATCTTCCGGTGGGCCAATAAGTGGCCACTTTGGTCCATAAGAGGAACGAATCATTGTCTATGGTCTTAGACCAAGAATTTTGATTGTATTGGAAAAAATCGCATAGCTCTAGAGGAATTTTCATCAAATGGCCATTTTTACGGATGTTCCGGATCTTCCGGTGGGCCGATAAGTGGCCACTGAAGTCCATAAGAGGAACGAATCATTGACTATGGTCTTAGACCAAGAATTTTGATTGTATTGGAAAAAATCGCATATCTCTAGAGGAATTTTCATCAAATGGCCATTTTTACGGATGTTCCAGATCTTCCGGTGGGCCAATAAGTGGCCACTTTGGTCCATAAGAGGAACGAATCATTGACTATGGTCTTAGACCAAGAATTTTGATTGTATTGGAAAAAATCGCATATCTCTAGAGGAATTTTCATCAAATGGCCATTTTTACGGATGTTCCGGATCTTCCGGTGGGCCGATAAGTGGCCACTGAAGTCCATAAGAGGAACGAATCATTGACTATGGTCTTAGACCAAGAATTTTGATTGTATTGGAAAAAATCGCATAGCTCTAGAGGAATTTTCATCAAATGGCCATTTTTACGGATGTTCCGGATCTTCCGGTGGGCCTGGTACTCTTACATCGAAACCAAATGGGCCCCAACAATGTTGGACACTGTCATACAACTAAATTATACTTCTCCGGTGGGATTTTGGATGCTGGTTATCGAAATTACTGAAAAACCTGAAGCATTTGCTCAAACTAGCAGAAGAATAGGAAAAAAACACAGACATATTTGCCTCCCCCGGAAGGGGGGAGGGGTTTCGCGGGGCGGCACCAAAAGTAAAAGTTAGTACAACTATTCCCCTTGAATAAAAGTCCAAGTTTTTGAGAATCGGTCAATGCACTGCTGAGAACGAGCAGTTTGAAAATTTTTGGTTCGTCCTGGTACTTTACGGGTTAAACATGGCTATGAACATCAGTGTGCAGTTTGATGTAAAAGTTTTGTTTAAAACTATCCTGAAATGATAATTTATGAAATTGCAAAAAACGTTGTACGCATCTCGGTGCAGAACTCGATTTTTACAGCACTCGTCGTACTTATCCAACTCGGCAAGCCTCGTTGGATAAGTGTATAACTCGTGCTGTAAAAATCTTCATTCTTCACCTCGTTGCGTAAACTACTATTTCAAAATCACTTATTCTTTTTTTTTTAGAAATATGGAAAAAAAAAACTTTTTTTCTGATGTCCACGTGGACAATGGGGGAGGGGGGTAGGAGTGAATGAAAAGTCCACGCTTGTCCACGGGGAGGGGGGAGGGGTTAAAAAACCATGAATTTTCTGTCCACGTGGTATATGGACGGCCCCTTAGAAGAATTTCTGCAAAAATCTTGCAAAAATCCTAAACCAAGTGTTGGAAAGCTTTTCCGGAAAACCACTAAGAGGAAACTCTGTAGGAACTCTGGATTTTTTTTAGGAATTCTGGAACGAATCTCCCAAGAAATTTCCTGCAGAAACCCCATGAGAAACGCCTGCAGAAATCCTAGGAGCAACTCTGGTAGAAAACCCAGAAATAGCTTTCAGAGGAGGAACAATGGAAAGTTCTGAAAGGAAATCGGAGAGCGAATCTGGTAAAACACCAGATGAGATCTTCCGGAAAATCCTGGAAAATCATATGAGAGAAATTACTGAAAGAATTGTCTTCTCCAGAGCTCAGTGCTCATTATGACCGAAATTATGATCAGTCAGCGTCCGACAGATTCCGACTACTATAGACACTCTTATGTGCGATAACAAGATCCAAACTTCGTACATGGTGGATAATTTACCTCGGAGTTGGCTGCAAATATTATTTGGCCACGACTTGTATAACCAATTTCAAATTTGAAATGAATTTGTTTTCCCGAAATCTCTGCCATGGTTTAAAATTTTAAGTTGGTATCCTTAGTGAATTTGTTCATGCCGATGTGAATCTTCTATTCAAATGATCTCTAGTTAGAGATTATATCACAAAATGGTGCTGTAGCATGATTAATTTAAGTTGACTATATAAAGGCCCAGAAAAAGATAGTTTTCCAGTGAAGGTATTTTCTCTGGATTCTTGCAAGCATTCCTCTCGGGATTCTTTCGGGGACTCCCAGTGTTTCCAAAATTTCTTCAGGATTCTTTCAGGAATTCCTCTAGAATTCTATAATGGATTTCTTCCGAAATTTCTTGATGGATAGCCGGGATTTCCCTAGGGATTGTCCCGACATACCTTCATAGATTTTTCCGGGATTTGTTTAGGCATTCCTTCCGGGGATTCTTTAGAAATTTTTCGTGCGTTTCTTTCAAAGATTCCTCTTGGGACGTTTTTAAAATCAGCCAGGGATTCGTTAAGGAAATTCTTCCGGGATTCCCCTAGGGATTTTGCAGGGGTTTCTCCCGGGATCTTTCCCGGCATCTTATCCGAGATTTCTTCTAGGATTTCCATGTAAACTCAAACTGCCTAATAAATAAAAAAAATCTCAACATTTTTTCAATGTGGTTTCAGAACAGTTCACAACCACGAGAGGAACAGCACTTTTATACAACGGTGGCATGAGTTTCTGTCTTACCCATTTTCACATAGTTTTGCGTTTTTGACTGTTTGGATTCTTTAAAGTTTGCACACGTCTCAAAATTCATGAAGGAATTATCTGGAGATATTCCTCAATAGGTCCTCCAAGGATTTTTACTAAAGCTTCTCATAAGACTTCGCCGGGAGTTCCTTCCGAGATTTATCGTGGAGATTTTTCATAAGATGGAAATTCCGAGAGAAGTTTTTGAAAAATTCCCGAAAGGAGCGATTTTTTACTATTTCTCTCTGGATTACTTCTTGGACAACCTTTAAATGAGCATTTAGAGGACAGGCATAGGAGCTATTGAATCCAAGAGGAACTCTTGTGATGAATCCTCTGAAAACTTCTACATAAGAGAAGTTCCAGAATGAACCCCGGAAGGAGTGAAATGCACTTCGACAGCAACCTCAGGAAAACATTTAGCAGAAATTTGCAAGGTAATCCGGGAGAAATTCTGCAAGAATCTCTACTAGAAAATCTGAATAGCTCTCTGCAAGAAATTTCTGGAAGACATTTTAGAAAAAAAAACACGGAAGAAACAACTACAAAAACACCGAGACGAACATTTGCAGAAATCTAGAGAGAACCTGACGAAGATCTCGCAATGAACTATCAGAAATAAATATTGGAAAACCTCTAAAACAAACCAGAAAAACCTCAGAGGTATCTAGAGAAAAACTTAAGGAGACCTCATTAGGAACTTTATGAACAAATCTGAGATCTCATCTAGATGAAATGCACTGGCAACCCTGAGAAGACATTATTTACATATTCCAAAATAAACTAAGGAAGAAATCCCAGGAAAACATCTAAGAGAACTCAAGGTAAGAACTCCATATCACTCAAAAAACCTTTAGGAATTCTGCGCGAAACTCTTGTGGGCGATTCAGGAATTAAATTGAATGAAATCTTGAAAAAAAGTCTTGAAAGAACTTTTTTAACAAATAACTTCTCTAAATAATCCGGGATAAATTTGAGGAGAAAATTTTTAGATAATCTTCAGCAGAACTCATGCGGAAAACCTGGGATAACTTCTGGTAAAAAATCCTGAGAGAAACACTATCCAATGCTCTTGGATAGAATTTCGGGTGAAATTCTATGTTGAATTTCAAAACAATATCAGTAAGGATGTTCTTTAACATAAACGAATTTCTGAATAAAATTTCATGCTCTGGAAGGGCTCTTCCAGCCCAAAATTGCCTCTTGGATGACCCAGACTGGCACATTTTCTTCTGTAGCAATTACAAAGGTTCCGAAAAGCCCGTATTCAAGTGAGGGGTTTTGAAGGTTCCCTCAACGAGTTCCTGCCTGCTGAGATTCCTCCAGAAATTTCTTTTTTTTTTTTAATTTCTTTATATGTGAATTTTAACTTAAGCTAATTCTTCACACTCCTCAAAGATCTTCTTCTGGGATTTCTCACGGAATTTTCTCTGGGATTCATCCAGGAAATCTGCCTAGGATTCTTGGAACCTGCCAGGATTCCTCTGTTTACTTTTTCTGTGATTCCTCTTAGAGGAGTTCTCTTTGTATTTCATACAGATCATTCTGGAATACTTCTTGAAATTTATTCTGACATTATCTTGGATGATCCTAATGTAAACCCTCAAAAAGTTTGTTACTGAGTTTCTCCAAGAACTGTTTTAATGGAATTCCTCATGTATGTATTCTTGAAAATATCCTACTACTCCCAAAAAGAAATCTTCCAGCAGTTCATAAACAATCCTCCTCGTTTCGTCTGGGTTTCCACCAATAGGTGGGTTTAGAATGAATTTATATTTCTACATAAATAACCTCTGGGAAATTTCTGTAGACATTTCAAAAAGAGCTTCAAAAAGATTCACAGAAGAAACTCCTAATTGCTTCCATGAAGAACCCTGTAGAGTGATCTCAGGAGTAATTCCTAGAGAAATCTCTTAACGCTTCAGCGCGCGTGCTGTTGTAAAAAGTACAACACTACCAAAAAACCTCGCTTTTCGTATGCAGCGCGAGCGCGATGCAGTTTCGGTTGCTTGATGGCGCGCGTCCTGGAAGGTTAAATAATTATTGAACTAACCCTGTGCTACACTTTTCGTACGAGATCTCTGGATTTTTGTATTTGTTGACACACTTTGCTGATATCACCGTTCAACACCAAATTTTGTTATGGGATGAGAAAAAAAAATAACAGGGGTTTGGGACCCCAGAAGTGTCATAGTGAAAGATTTTTTGAAAAATATTGGACCAGGCCTTCACAGTTTAAGACTAAAGTTTGTATGGAGAACTTGGGGTGTTCAATTGATATGCGCGTTAGAACGGGCTGTGCATATATTTAGGCGTTAGACAATAACGAAACAAACCTGAATACCGAAAACGCCTAAATATATGCACCATACGTTCTTATGCGCGTATCAATTGAACACCCCAAGTTCTCCATACAAACTTCGGTCTTAAACTGGATCGGTCCAATATTTTTCAAAAAATCTTTCACTATGGCACTTCTGGGGTCCCGAACCCCTGTTATTTTTTTTCTTATCCCATAACACCAAATGTTGTGAAATTTTGTCGAGCAGTGTATCTCGCTCCCATCTGCAGAGCGTGACGTAATAAATTAAAGGTATGTCTTCTATGAAATTCCGTGAAAAATTTCTTGCGATTGTCAAGACAAAACTTATTTAGAAATTGCAGTAGAAACTCCCGGAAGAATCTTATGCGGAGCTCTCTGAAGTTCTCTGAATTCCAGTAGACACTGGGGAAATCATGGAATAAGCTGTTGGAGAAATTTCTGAGAGAACTCCTGAAAAATTCCCAGAACGAAAGATTATAATCGACTCGAAGAATTTCAGAGCACTCTAAGAAATACCAAAATAAACTTCTGGAAGAATCCTGAAAGAAATTTCCGGAAAAAATCCTGCAAAAAACTCCTGGAGGAATCTTGCAAGGAATTCCTCAGAGGATTCCGGGTGCAATCTCAAAATGAAAGCACTGAGGAATTCCAGATGGAACTCGTCGTAAAATGTCAGAAGGCGGAAGTCTTAAAAAAGGGAATCCCAAAAGAAACTGCCTGACTTTCTTGAGAAATTGTAGAAAGTATTCCTGGAGAAATACACTGGAACCACTTTTCATGCCATGAGCTGGGCTGGGGATGCATAAAAAGATGTAATTTTATGCATTAATTGCTGTAATGAGGAACTTAGTTCGCGAGAACAGGTCTTGCTTCTAGGCATTTGATATAGGACGTTTGCAAAGAAATTGAAAAAGGGGGTTTCAAGGAGCTTCAGGGACGTTTCAGGAGATTTTTTCAGGGGATTTCAGAAGCCCTTTAGGGGGGATCCGACAGGTTTCGTTACCGTTTCAATGGGATTACAGGGTTTTAGGAACGTTTCAATAGTTTTCCGGGAGTTCCAGGGACGTTTTTTTAAGACACGGACACCATCTTCAGCCAGAGGAGTTTAAAGAGCGATCTCGGGAACCTTTGAAGGATGTTATAAGAAGTTTCGGGGTCTTTTAAAGCCATTTCAGAGAATTTCAGAAGGTTTCAGGAACGTTTTAAGTATGTGCGGATGGTTTAAGGGGCGTTTGATAGCATTTCAGGGACGCTTCAAAAGGAAAGGTTTCCAGGTGCTTTTCAGATGGGTTTATCAGAGTCACTTCTAATTGGTTACGAGGATTTCAAGCAAGTATAATTGGGAATATGGAGGTTTCAGGGACGTTTTAAGGCTTTTCATAAGGGCAACAAGGTGTTACCAGAAGTGCTCTGAAGAGTTTAAGGGCATTCAGGGGCGTTTCAATAGTCAATAGGCCCCAGATATTCTATGGAACCTCTCTGAAACACCGTGCGAATCCCTGAAACACCCATGGACCTCCTAAAATGCCATGACGCCCCCTGGAACGCTTTTGAGGCCCCCTGAAGTGCTCCTGAGAAGCACTGGAGCCCCCCATGAGACCCCCTGTAAGCATTTGAAACACGTCTGAGACCCGCTCAAATACTGCTGTGACGCCTTGGAAATTTGCAGAGTCCCCCTGAAGCACCACTAAGTCTGAAACCTTGAGGTTTGATTTTTTAACACTATCCTGTCCTCAATCGAAATCGAGTTACTGTTAGTTACCAGCCAAAACGTTTGGCCAAATAAGGATCCGGTGTAGCACAGCACACACCAATCGGTTCCTGCCCGGTGAGTGTGTATCAATTTTCAGTAGGATTTATGGGACATACCGATAAATTCGCATTGGAGACGACGACGACCATTGAAAGATGGCTGATGGCAGTTTTGTGCGCTCTGCCAGCCAAAAGAGACAGTGAATGACATACTAACCTGCCTCGTCCGGACTGGGGTTTCCGTTGTTGTTGCGAGATCCACTTCCGGTGCCGATGGTAAGTCCGGTGGTGGTGGTAGCAGCGGAGGTACTGTTGTTGCTGCTACTACCGCCCGGCATCGTTTGGGACTTCCGCCGACGGGACCGATCTCGTTGATAGTAGATTCCGGCGAAGATGAGCATATTTAGCAACAGGAGCAAGCAACCAACACCGACTGTCACTCCCAGGGCGGCGGTGTAACTGCCGAAAGTAGGAGAAACCGGATAAAGAGAAAGATTTATGGGTTGTTATCATGCTACTTATCTCTACTTGGAGTGCGACCGGTTAACAGGTTCATTATAAGGTTGTGAAAAGCACGGTGAATTCAGACGTTCTTTGAAAGTGTACTGTATCACCATTCAGATACCCACCTGTAGTAGTGCCGATTGGCCAGCTTCTCTAGCAGTTCCTCTTCCTCCTCCTCAGTCAAGATGCCCCCCTCCGAATTCGCTTCCTGAAGCACCTCGCCCATCGTCGGATCTGGAGTGCACTCCGTCCCGAACAGTTCCTGCCTCGATTCCTGAGCATCGTTGATACTTCCCAAGCCTCCGGCGCCGGCTCCTCCTCCTCCACCGCCAAACATCCGCGGCCGGCTAAACGACTCGGCCCGAACTGATCCTGCCCGGCGGAAAAGTGAAAAGAAGAGAAAAGACGAATAGGACATAACGATGATTAGATTCACTCGCATTATGCTTGGTAATGGACCACATCGCATTCGTCGTCAACGGCATCATCCTTCACCCGCAACCACTGCACCGCGCACCGGTCCAGGTCCAAACCCGGTGTGCGGCAGCGTCAACGGTCCCTTTGTGGTAGAAATTTTATTCAATTCCCAGCGCCTGGAGTCAACTTTTAATTTCATGCAAATTTAAACATGACAATGTGCACAATGCCGTGGACGTTACGCTTGTATCACGGTTCGGTGTGGACAAGGACACTGTTGACCCACATCCATCCCAACCAGGCTGGCAGCCGGACAGGTTTCTATCGAGGACGAGGTGTGTGTATGTTGGTAGAGGTAGACAAGGCGTAGTGGGTTGGTGCAATTTGTGGCTTTTCTATTGTATCACCTTCATCGCCAACTTTTATTTCAATGCAGGGGTTTTCAACTTATCTGGTTTGTAGTATTCGTATCATAAGTATGAGTGTTCAATGAAAACTTCTAATAACTGAATAACAACCGCATATCATCAATAGGGTACAAATACTTCTATAAATTCTGTACACCTAGGTATATTCAACATATATTGTTTCCATTACTTTTGTTATCATGGGATCTCACTTCTTACAAAAAATACAAAAATAAAGAATCAAACAAGAAGCACTCAATCCTTTTATTTTGCGTAGGATGGAAATGGCAATAGTACGCCCAAAATGGAAACGAATACCCTATTTCTGTTTTAGTTGTAATCCATAAACGTAAAACCCAGAGACAACCACCGGCCAACTCCCTTGTTTTGAGGCCCCCTGTTCTGGAAAGCCTTCCAGCACGTGTCCAGGAATAAACTGTATATACTTTTGTTTTTGATTTAATCCTGTCCTTTTGGGGACGAGAAGGGGGAAACGAGTGGCAACGGCACACGGTGGAAAAAGTTCAGCTCTACAACTTGAATATGGCTAGAACGTGTCGACAGTCGAGAGCCTGCCTGCCGCCAATCCGACTGAACTGTCCAGCAAGCAGTTATGAAAAGTGATAGTTTTACAGCGATTAAAAATTCAAAACAACACTCCCGGGTGCTGCTAGCCAGGGCAGAAGTTTTCGAACAAAAATGTGGAATACATAGTAAGATCGGAAGGGGTTATGATGTGCGGTGGTGTATTTTTTACTACATTGATTTGCTTTTTTTTGTCGTCCTGGACGTAGAATTCATTTGCAGGATTTTGTATATGCTGATGAGTGTTCAACCTTTATTTCATTACATTTATTAAGCGTTACATTACAATTATAATAATAAAGCTGAATCAACAATTCCTCACCACAACACTCGGATCGTGGCTGCAGACCTTCATCCTCAGTCCCGTCCCACTTTTGCACCTGGTCAGCCCACCTTGCACGCTGTCGTCCGGGTCTTTATGTACCATCCGGATCACTTACACCAGCTTTGCAGGGTTATTGTTCAGTGCTTTTACAACATGTCCTGCCCTTTATCGAATCCTCCAGTTTTAGGAACATTCCATATGCTAGTTTCGACGTGTACGCCACATATCACTCTGCTGAACACTGCAAATATGGTCCAAAACACTAGACGCTTGAACACTTCGAAGGCTTGTGTGAATATTGTGTAACTCACTGGATCAATCCGTACCCCGCCATACTAGCAAACTACAGTAGAATTACTTGGCATAATCCGGATTCACACGATGAAGGCGTCTTGCTCCGCCAAAGCTCCTCTCCTCAATGAGACAGCTTCACACTGACACTGTCGTCACGGTACTGGCTGTCACTGATGCTTGCTAAGGGATGGACAGGACACGCAAGGGGAATACCAGTAATCTATATTCACACCCCGGCACGGTAAAGGCTGGGTATGCTGCGCAATTCAGATCCCATTGTGATCCACTAGCCTCTGCCCAGCAACTCTTATCCCTACCTCCTCGCGGTACCGGCCAGAAACTATGAGCAACCTTAGGAAAGATCGGGTAATCAACCCCGGTGGGAACTTTGGTCGTAAGCTGACAGGGAAGGGGGGGGGTTTGCTTCGGCACACCTGAGCGTCTGTTCTCCAGGAGGAGCGGCTCACAACAGCGTCTGATCCCCATGTTAGGGGCGGCTGATCTACGTCCGAGTGCCAGAAAAGGACTCTAAGCTCAACTGTGCACTATGGTCCTCCGGAAAGTAGGGGGTTGGTGTCAGGCCCTACGAGCCAGCCGTAAAAAAACATTGTAACGTAAAATCAGCAACAGAATAATACGAACCGAGACCAACGGCAATGACCCCAGCGAACAAAAAGGACTTGCGATTGGAAACTCGGTACGTGGAACTTCCGATCTCTCAACTTCATTGGGAGCATCCGCATACTCGCCGATCTACTGAAGGACCGCGGGTTCGGCATCGTAGCGCTGCAGGAGGTGTGTTGGACAGGATCTATGGTGCGAACGTTCAGAGGTAATCATAACATCTACAGGGGATAGACAAAATGATCGGGACAGGCAAAATTTTCACTTTTCAAAAAATGTTCAAATAGCTGTAACTATTCGAAAAGTGCATCGAAAAATCTGAATTTTTTACTGTAAGTTGATCAATAAGTTGTGTATCGATGGTCCAATTTTGGAAAAGATCGGGCTTTTCTGTACGAGGCTATAAAGATTCTAGGAAAAGGTAAAATTATCCGATAGCCAACTTTGAGCTGTTATATCTCCGGATGCAATAAACCGAATGCAATGAAATTTTGACCATTTATGACTTACATAATGAGCTTTGAAAAAAGTTTGACTTAACATGAAATTATTAACAAGAGACAAAGTTATAGCGATTTCATTTATTTTATGATTTTTCAGAAAACTGGTCTATTTTTAATATGCATCCCATTACTTTTTCAATTCATTACCGGTTATGTTGTTACTTTCCATCAAAACATGTTTATATACAAGTCAATTAAAGGGAATTTATTTGAACTATAATTAGAATCTTGAATTTTGAAACGATGTTGAAGTTTTGGAAAATTTGGTGTTTTATTAGAAAAATAGTCTAATCGTCATAATTTTCTTCCGTGTAAACAATTTTAGGTTATGTCAAATGTTTTTCAATGCTCATCATATAAGTCATAAACGCTCAAAATTTCATTGTATTTGATTCATTGAATCCGGAGATATAACAGTTCAAAGTTAGCTATCGAAGAATTTTGACCATTTTCTTGAATCTTTATAGCTTCGTACAGAATAGCCCGATCTTTTCCAAAATTGGACCATCGATACACAACTAATTGATCAACTTACAGTAAAAATTTCAGATTTATCGATGCACTTTTCAAAAAGTTACAGCTATTTCAACATTTTTTGAAAAGTGAAAATTTTGCCTGTCCCGATCATTTTGTCTATCCCCTGTACCAGAGTTGCGGCAACACACGTGAGCTGGGAACAGCTTTTATAGTAATGGGCGACATGCAGAGGCGCGTGATCGGTTGGTGGCCGATCGACGAAAGAATGTGCAGGTTGAGGATCAAAGGCCGATTCTTCAACTTCAGCATAATAAACGTGCACAGCCCACACTCCGGAAGTACTGATGATGACAAGGACGCATTTTACGCGCAGCTCGAACGCGAGTACGATCGCTGCCCAAGCCAAGACGTCAAGATCCTCGTAGGAGATTTGAACGCTCAGGTAGGCCAGGAGGAGGAATTCAGACCGACGATTGGTAAGTTCAGCGCCCACCAGCAGACGAACGAAAACGGCCTACGACTCATTGATTTCGCCGCCTCCAAAAATATGGCCATACGTAGCACCTTTTTCTAACACAGCCTCCCTTATCGTTACACCTGGAGATCACCACAGCAGACGGAATCTCAAATCCATCACGTTCTGATTGACGGACGGCACTTCTACGAGCTATCGTGGCGCCAACATCGACTCCGACCACTATCCGGTGATGGTCAAACTGCGCCTAAAACTCCGTCATCAACAATGTACGGTACCGGCGACCACCACGGTACAATCTAGACGAGCGTTGCCAGACGAGGGCGAACTCGATGAGGCCCCTCTAGAGGGCTGCTGGAGTACAGTGAAAGCAGCCATCAACGACGCAGCCAAGAGCACCATCGGGTACATGGAACGGAATCGACGGAACGAATGGTTCGACGAAGAGTGCAGAACGGTTTTGGAGGAGAAGAACGCATCGAGGGCGGTTATGCTGCAGCAAGGAACCCGACAGAACGTGGAACGTTACAAACAGAAGCGGAATCAGCAGACCCGTCTCTTTTGGAAGAAAAAGCGCCATCTGGAAGAAGCGAAGTGTGAAGAAATTGAACTGCTGTGCCGTTCCCAAGAAACGCGGAAGTTCTATCTAAAGCTCAACGCATCCTGCAACGGTTTCGTGCCGCGAGCTGAAATATGCAGGGATAAAGACGGAGGCCTCTTGACGGACGGACGTGAAGTAATCGAAAGATGGAAGCAACACTTCGATCAGCACCTGAATGCTGTGGAGAACGTAGGCACGGGAGACCACGGCAACGGAGGAAATGACGACGCCAGTGCAGCGGAGGACGCAAATGAACCAACTCCCACGCTGAGGGAAATTGAGAATGCCATTCACTAGCTCAAAACCAACAAAGCAGCTGGATGGTATCGCAGCTGAACTCATCAAGATGGGCCCAGAAAAGTTGGCCACCTGTCTGCGTCGGCTGATTGTCAGAATCTGAGAAACCGAACTGCTACCGGAGGAGTGGAAGGAAGAGGTAATGTGAGAACTTCAGGGCGATCACTATTTCGAATGCTGCTCGCAAAGTGCTATCCCAGATCATCTTTCGTCGCGTCGTCTGTCACCTAAAACGAATGAGTTCATGGAAAGTTATCAAGCTGGCTTCATCGACGGCCGGTCGACAACGGACCAGATCTTCACCGTACGACAAATCCTCCAGAAATGCCGTGAATACCAGGTCCCAACGCATCACCTGTTCATCGAATTTAAGGCGGCATACGACAGTATCATCCGCGTAGAGCTATGGAGAATCATGGACGAAAACGGCTTTCCGGGGAAGTTGACTAGGGAATCGCGCCACTTGGGCGGTGGCTTCTATATTCGTCTGTTTTCCACTATAACTCAGTCAAATTTGAACCAATTGACACAACTTTTGGAATGTGGTGAGATAGGTATAGTATCTACCCGTGTACAACATTTCAAGTCAATTGATTCAAAATTGACTGAGTTATAGTGGAAAACAGACGAATATGGAAACCACCGCCCAAGTGGCACGATACCCTATAATGATTAAAGCAACGATGGACGGTGTGCAAACCTGCGTAAGGGTTTCGGGTGAACTATCCAGTTCATTCGAATCTCGCCGGGGACTGCGACAAGTTGATGGACTCTCATGCCTACTCTTCAACATCGCTCTGGAAGGTGTGATGCGACGAACCGGGCTCAACAGCCGGGGAACGATTTTCACAAAATCCGGACAATTTGTGTGCTTTTCGGACGACATGGACATTATCGCCAGAACATTTGGAACGGTGGCAGAGCTGTACACCCGCCTGTATGTTATTATGCTTTTATAGCTATTGTACGACTGTTGTATCTGTTTGATTGATTTTTCCTGCCTTTTCTATACGAGTATACTTTGGTGTATGTACTGTACTGTGTGTTTTTATTTTGCTATGTTTATAATTATGTGTTTAATGTTCACTTAGCCTAATTTTGAGTAATTGTTTTGTCATTCATTCATAATCATTTCATGGAATACTGTACATTACTTTGGAGTGTTGTACTTTCGCTATCGAATCCTTAGCTTGTTTTGGTTATTTTCCTTAGTATGCTATTGTACAGCTAAAACAACAGGTTTTACGATATGCTAGTATTACCTGGAGAAATCGTGCATGGGATTATGGGTAATGGTTGTTGATAGCTATGCGTAGAATGTCTGGGACAGATCTGTACAAGGCGGGTGTTGGTGTTGAGGAGTCTTGAATACCATGAGGGATTTAAGCTTGGATTTATGACTACAAAGTTCATTAAGCTTCCTTTAGATTTCATTCTAAATCAATATTTGGACGGTGTCAATTAAGTTTGTATTTAAGTTTGTATGGGAGTTAATTTGTGAAAACATTCATGTATTGCGAACAGGGATGCCAGATGATTTTTAGAAAAATCTGTATCACTATTTCCAAAAATCTGTATCCCATACAAAAATTAATTAGCTCCTCTAGCTCAAAAATCTGTATTTCATATAAAACGAAATCTGTACGGATGCTCAAAAATCTGTATAACACTTTCGTGACGAACCAGCACAATTGTGCTGTTGAGCGGTAACAGGTTTGCATATTTTTTCATCTGTTTAGACATTGTTTTAGGTGATGTAAACTATTTCAATAATTCAGCCATTACTTATACTTTTATGTGTGTAAACAAACTTTTGTTTACGTTGCCTGTGAGATTTGCCACAACAAGGTAAACAAAAAGTGGACAAAGACCGTAAAACATGAAAAAGTTTTATTTGTCGCATATTGTTTATTTCAAACTTATCTAGGTAGTCAAAGCTAGAAATTGAAAGATAAAGAGTAGTTCTTTCAAATGAGGAAAAATAATTGTTGTTTTGTTGGGAAATATAAAAGTTCTGGATAGCCAAAGTTGAGCCATTTGTATGGAGATTTCACTATTTTGTGCTCCGTCCCGAAAGGGATAATACAGATAAATCTGTATATATGGCATCCCTGATTGCGAATAGTTCTATCGCTAGGTTGCTTCAGTTGGGACGTAGCGCCAGGAATAATTTAGAAATACCAACATTCAGAGAAGGAAACTTTTTTTTTTCAACAACTTATCAAGTTATTTGAATTTTTAGCATGCAAAATAGCCACAGAAAAAATATGCAGTGAGATATTCCTATGAGTTTAGCCACACAAAAGGTGGCATAACCAGCATGTTTTTCATCGAATAGTACCGAATCTGACGATCTTCAATATGTTACTTTGCTATTTTTTTCAGAGCTGACCAGAACACCTTTCCAAAACCAAACTGAAGTGAGCAGCATGATATTCAAGGGAATACCCAATCAAAGTCCACTTTTGGTTCGTACAATTTTGCTTTTTTCCCATCTGCCACATCTTGGCCGACAATGTAGCACCGGGGAGGTCCATCATTGTGCATCTATGGAGATTTTTTTCCTCGACGGGTGCATGTTTTGTGGAGAAGTACCAAGAATAGAGTTTGTTTGGCCCTATTCTACTTTTGACCGACCTGAGCAAAAAGCTAGAAGTGCTTTCTGAAACGGCTCCAAATCGATTCCCAACCTTGCCTCACGTAGGAACAAAACCCCAGGAATCCAAATGAAACATCCAACAGAAATTAGATTACAGCTCAGTTTTGGAACGTTGGCTCTAACGAAATCATCCGGATTGCCAAAGCGGAGGGCGTTTTTCCTTTCGTCGTAAAGTGGATTGATTAAGAGGAAATGAACTGGAGAATGACATTTCGGTTCTCGCCATTGGATGGGCCACAGCTTTAAGGTGCACCGTTTTAATAAACTTTCCCCAAAACGACACGCCATAAAATCCCAACCATCACACCCGGAGAGTCCATATCGCATTCCGAAAGCGTTCCGGCTGCCAAGAAAGGTCAATACTTACATACTTCCGCCCAACTATGGCATAATAAAACGACCGCATTCCACTCGCCCCGCCGCCGTCCATTGTGAGTCTTACTCTCCTCGAAGGGAAATCCCTTTTCGATGTTGGCACAGAATATTTTGGTTATAGAATTTTTGCTCCCGGAGTGGCGTGCAGTGAAACGACTGATCATTAGGGTGTGTTGTTAATTTCTTGAGAGGATTTTTAGATACTGTCTTGAGGACACTTTAGAATTTTTCACGAAAAGCTCATCCATACTTTTTCTCAAGAGTGCCTGCAGAAAGCCTTTTAAGATTCATTCATTTATGTAGTATTACATCAAATTCAAGGAAAAACTGAATCAACAATATTTCTCCATAATACTTACACGGTTCGTGGCTGCCGTTCTCCATCTTCGGTCACGCCCGATGCTCGCCAAATCACGCTCCACCTGATCTGCCCATCGTGCTCTCTGCGCTCCACGCCTTCTTGTGCCAACCGGATCTGTCGCGAACACCAACTTTGCAAGGTTGTTGTCCGACATTCTTGCAACATGCCCTGCCTATCGTATCGTTCCGGATGCTGGGTTCGCCGTAAAGTGCAGTAATCTTTTTAGACCGCAGCTTCTTCTGGAGCCCATAGCAGGCCCGACTTCCGCTGTTGATGCGCCTTCGAATTTCACGATTCACGTTGTTGTTAGCCGTCAGTAAGGATCCGAGGCAGACGAATTCCTCCATCACCTCAAAAGTATCCCCGTCTGTTGTAACATTACTACCCAGACAGATCCGGTCGTGTTCGGTTCCGCCTAGCAGCATGCACTTTGTTTTTGAGGCATTCACCACCAGTCCGACCTTAGCTGTTTCGCGTTTCAGGTGAGTGTACAGCTCTGCCACCGTTCCAAATGTTCTGGCGATAATGTCCATGTCGTCCACAAAGCACACAAATTGACCGGATATCGTGAAAATCGTTCTCCGGCTCGTCAGATCATACCTTCCAGAGCGATATCGAAGAGTAGGCATGAGAGTCCATCACCTTGTCTCAGTCCCCGGCGAGATTCGAATGAACTGGATAGTTCACCCGAAACCCTTTCGCAGTTTTGCACACCGTCCATTGTTGCTTTAATTAGTCTAGTCAGCTTCCCAGGAATGCTCGGCGCGCACAGTCAATACTGTCTTATGCCGCTTTGCGTTGTATAGTAATATTTTTGTTGAAAGACCATCAAACATTCAACGGAAGTTTGAAAAATTGTCCAACAGCAATTTTTAAATTAATGCTCTAACTGAAGAACCTGAAAAAAGCGGGTATTTGAAGAAAATTAAAATATAGGGATCACCCTAACCACCGCCATGAAGCGGTACAACCTAGGATACAACAAACATTTGCAATGATGTTCCTGCGTCTGCTGACGGCGACCACACACACCGGGGATACTCTCCACGAAGAGCCATCCGCTTCCGCAACGGTTCCAGCTCGCTGAAAGCTTATTTCACAATTTTACCCACTTTGGTCTGTCCAAGTTTGGGTCTAGGTCCGGGTCCGCTGCACGGCATAGCTGTCGTAATCGCTGTCGTCGTCGTCGTCGTCGTCATGGATTCAAGTTTGCGCCAAGATGAGCACTACAGTACCGATAGGTGGGTACTTAATTTGAAACTATTTACCCCCTGGCTGGAGAAGGTATGGAGCACAAGGCGGGTCTTGGTGGAGCGGCGACGAAATTCGAGGGAAAAGATTTTTCGACGTTTAAAATCTCTTACTGACTCTAGTCGGAACTGTAGTGGTTGGGAGCTCAGTACGTAACAACCGAACCAACGAAAACTCAACGAACCATTTCCGTGAATGTCGGGTGCTGGGAGTCGTGCTGGTTAGAAGAGGAAGTGTACATGTTTGAGCTGCAGTCAGCCAGCCAGCAGCAAGTTTTTATGCGAAATCGTTTCTGCCTCAGGAAATCACCACATTTCTTTTTGCGGGTGAGTGCTTAGTGATTTGGATTTAGGAATCTTTCCGGGTGCTGGTTAAGGGTTGATTTTCTACGGTACACTTAACTGGAAACAAGCGAGTTGTGTGGATATTATGACAGTGTTTGGAATTCGAATAATCTAGGCTGCTTTATTTTTTGTGGCGGTCTTTTGTTAATATTCAAGGCCTTGTTTAAGCGTGCGGCTATAGCTCTGTAATGAATCGATAAAATTGGTCATCGACCGAAAACTCTTTGGTGGATGTTTATTATTTGTGCCAAATTTCATAAAAATCGATGCATCACTTTATAACCTATATGACTCTTCGCATTATGCGTTCCTCACAGTGTCCTCTGTTTATCTTCATCTCTGGCGTTCTTCAATCGATACCGAATTGGTTTTTATCGCTGTTCTTTTTTCTTGTGTTGTGATTGTAAGAGTTTGATCGTGCCTAGTTTTGGTAGTGGCTGGTTATGACAGCTCAGATCAATCTTCAGCATAAAATAACAGCTTTGGTCCAAGAACCTTACTTTCTTAGGGGGATTGCTATGTAGATGTAATGCTTTAATTAACACCTATATGGTTCCGCATTTTGCGTTTGACCCGATGTTTGCTTCTTTGGGCCGTACACAAATTACGTCACGCTTTTAGGGGGGAGCGGGGGGGTTGCAGACCATGGCGACAAATACAAAAAAAATTAGGTCCCATACAAAAAGTGTCACCTAGGGAGGAGGGGGGGCGGGTTGAAAAGGGTCGATTTTTGCGTGACATAATTTGTGTATCACCCCTTTCAGTAAAATTGAAATGGCAATCTCGCGTGTCATGCCTTGAGCCCCAAAATGTTTTGATAAAACTGCTTGTTTGCAGCCTTGCTATTCCCAAATCTTGGTGGGATTATACTGTCAAGTTTATTCCGTAGTGGATAATGCATCGTATGAAGATCAGACCTATCAGTTTGACCTCTTTCTTCTGAAATGATTAGAACGCTTTGTCGAGCATCACACACGTGATGATTTTCTGACAAACATGCCTCTCCATGGGAACCAACATGCTTACCAAAATGGAAAGTCCACTGTGATTTTTTTACACAATATTGTTTACGATATCGGAAAAGCATTCATTCAAAAACAATTCTGTTTGGGTGTTTTCTTGGATTTCCAGGATACTTTTGAACACGTACCTTTCGATTCTATATTGGAAGCCGCATGGATGGTCCTATTTATCTTTCAATGATGTCCCATTGGATTTACCAAATTCTCAAAAACCAACATTTCTTCTCGGCATTACGGCAAGCAGCGATTAAGTAAGTGATTGTTTGTGGATTCTCCCATGCGGGAGTCTTGCCACCACTTCTGAGGAATCTCGTAACAGAAACGCAATTGAGGTAACTCAATGTGGTTTTCCTACTTATGATTTTGTCCATCACAAGCCTCAACAGGCATCATTTGTATATTTTAGCAGAGAATCCGACTGTGAAACTTTGAATCATTTGATATGTAACTACCCAGTTTTTACGCAACTGCGTTTCCGAGTACTCGGTATACACTTGATTAACTCGTAAACACCCGGGACGATCTACTTTTAGTAGAAATGCAATATCTTCTTTGTTTAAGAACGTTTTACCCCGGATTTTTTTTACAGTCAAGGGAAATAGCTGTGCTAAGAAATGCGTGGTACCTGCCCCCTTTGCACCCTCACCCCTTTTGCTGAGAGCCAAAAATACGTGGCTTTTTTGTATTTTTTATGAATTCTACATGTTTTTGTTCAAATTTCATCGTTTTGCTAATCATCAATAGTTTTCACTGATCCTTGACATGCAATGTGTTACTATCCATCATAGTCTGTTGAATTTTTGATCCCAGAGCTATTATAAGGCCTCCAAAGTACTCCGAAGTTTCTGACATAAATCCAACATTCTCAACCAAATTTTATACACGATGAATGACCACAGAACATAGTCTACGGCACTCAAAACGCCTCAAAGCACCCCCAGAAAATTCCTGGTACATGGATTGGGTAATCTAGGTCATCCAAACTACTCTGGAATTCCTTTTCTTAAGATCTACAACATCTACCGTCGTTTGTGTTCACTCTGTTTAAGAAATTAAGTCACGTTGATGTCCATTACACCTTGCAATGCTATGAGCTACTTGATACTGTAAAAGTTGGACATTCCGTGAAATACAAATACACTTTGAAGTTTGGGTTACGATATCTACATACTGTATCATGCTTTACTTGTAAAAAAAAATCGTGGATTGTAGTCTTTCCTGCTGATGGAACCTCAGTGCACAGCTATAATGCTTTTGGTGCATTCATGGGATATCCCAGGCTTTCCAAACTATTCTGGAATTAGGACCTTCAAGGTCTACAGGCTTTACTCTTGTTTTTCTCACTCTATCGGCATAATTCTTTTACGATTGTGTCTGTTGCACCTCATTATATTACGAGTATCTTTATTTGTTGCTATTTGGGTGCCCACTAGCATACAAATGGACCCAATGTATTTTGAAGTATGAGCCGCAATATCTGTGAATCTTAGGATATTTTTATTGTAGCGAATGCTTGCGGAACATAATCTACGCTACTCTTAGAGCCTCAGAGTGTAATTCTGATAACTAAGCAACATTCACTTAGTGATCTAGGCAATCTAAACTATTCTGGAATTGAGACCTTCTAGCTCTACAAGCTCTATTCTTGTATCTCTTTACGATGTAATTCTTTCACGATTATCTCTGTTGTATCTCATAATATTTTGAGTATTTCTTTGAGTTACTTGTGCATCCACTGACATACAAATGACCTTTATGGTATTTTGAAGTGTCGGAAATTACCCAAACATTCCTCCAGGCGTTGCTTGGAAATTCCTCCAGGAGTCTACCTCTACGATTTCCTAGGGGATGCCTCAGGAATTCCTGTGAAATTCTTCAGGAGTTTCCCAGTAGTTTCTCGAAAATTTCTTCAGAAGCTATGCTGGAATTCCTTCAGGAGTTCTTCATGAATTACTTCAAGAACATCGGAAATTCCCCGAAGATTCCACGGGAGTCCCCCAAGGATTTCTCCATGCGTTCACTTGAAACTCCCCAAGGAAGTTTTCCCAAGAGTTCCTCCAGAATTTCCTCCTGGGGTTCCTCCAGGAAGTTTTCCAGGAATTCCTTCAGGAATTTACCTACGAATTTCTGCAGGAATTCCTTCAGCGATTTCTTTAGAAATTCATCCAGGGATTCCTTAAAGGATTCCTTCAGGAATACCCCCAGAGGTTCCTTCGTGAATTCCTCAATAGATTCCTCCATGGACTCATTCAGGAATTCATACAGATATTCTTCCAGGAATTCCTCCAGAGCTCCTTCAGGAATTGATCCAAGGTTTCCTTCAACAACTAATCCAAGAATTTCTTCAGGTTTCAAGGGATTCTTCCAGAAATTTCTCCAGGGATTGCTCCAGAGTTTCCTCCAGGGATTACTCCAGAAATTCATCCAGGGAATTTCTTCGGATAATTTTCCCAGGTAATTTCTCCAGAAATTCCTCCAGGAATTTCTCCATAAATAACTGCTAATTTATCAATGAATTCATCAATTTATCAAATTCTTCAGAAATTGCTCCACGTTGTCGTCCACAAATTCTTCCATGGGTTCCTCCAGAAATACCTCCAGGAATTCCTCCACCAATTTATCCCGGAATAGCTCCAGCAATTCCAACAGGAGTTCTTCCCCGAATTCCTCACAAGGATTCCTCCTGAAATTCTTCCAGGAATTCCATCAGCCATTCTTCCAGGGATTTTTCTAGGTATTCTTCTTGATATACTCCAGTATATATTCATGAAATTCCTCCAGCAAATACTCCAGGAATTACTCTATGAATTCTCCAGGAATTACTACAGTAAATCGTCTAGGAATTGTTCCGGGAAATACCCCAGGAATTCCTACAAGAAATATTCCAGGAATTCCTCCAGAAATGACTGCAGGCATTCTTACAATAATTGCTGTAGGAATTCCTACAGGAATTTCTCCTGAAATTCCTCCAATTTCAGTTATTGCGGGAAAAACTTAAGGACTTCATCATGTAAATTCGGAATTACTCGCATGATTTACTCCATGAATTCTTACAGGAAATACTCCAGGAAATCCTTCAGGAATTCCTCCAGAAAATAAAAATTGAAAAAAAAAGCAACTTCAAAAATTCCTCCAGTAGTTCAAGGAAATCCATCAGGAATTCCTCTATGAATTTCTCTGGAAAATTCTTTACAAATTTCTTCACAAATAACTACATGAATTCTTGCAGAAAGTACTCCAGGATTCCTCCAGATTTTGCTTCAAAGAATTCTTGAAGAAATTCGTGGAAGTATTCTTGTAGGAATTTTTAGAGGAATTCCTGTAAAAAATCTTCAAGGAATTCCTGGAAAAATTCATAGAGATTTTTTAAGAATTCCATGAAAGAATTCATAGAAGGGAATTCTGGAAGGGATTGTAGGAGGAGTTTTTGGCGGATGTCTTGGAGGAATTCCTGGACAAATTTTTGGATGATTTCCTGAAGGAATTCTTGGAGGAATTCGTGGAGTTATTCCAGTAGAAATTTTTGGAGGAATTTCTGAAGGACTTGTAAAAGCATTTATTGAAAAACCCTGGAGGTATTCCTAGAAAAAAAAACAAAGGAATCCCTGGCCAAATTCCTTTAGGGATTCTTGGAGGAATATTCTACAGAAATATTGGAGCAGGTCTTGGAGAAATTCTTATTAGAGTTCCTGTCGGAATTCTTGAAAGAATTTCTGGAAAAACGCCTGGACGGATTCTTGGAGGAATATCTGGAGAAATTCTTAGAAAAAAAATACCTGGTGGAATTTTTGGAGAAAATTTTGGAGAATTTCCTTGAGAAATTCTTAGAGTATTTCCTTGAGAAATTCTTGGTGGAGGTCTTGGATGAAGTCTTGGAGCAGTTCCTGAAGAAATTCTTGAAGGAATTCTCGGAGGAATCCCTGAAGTTGTTCCAGGAGTATTTTCTTGAGGAATTTCTGGAGGTTTCCTGCAGAATCTAGGTGGTATTCATAAATGAATTTCAGGAGGATTTTTTGAATGAGTTCTTGATGGAATTTCTTGAAAAAATCCCTGGAGATGAAGAAATTCCTGAAAGGATTCTTGGCAGAAATCTTAGAGGGCTCTCTGGTTAAATTCTTTAAAAAGGTCCAGTAGGAGTTTTTGGAATTCCTGGAGGGATTCTTGGAAGAATTCTATGCAGATGCCTTGGAGGAATTCATAGATGAATTCCTGGAGGAATTCTTGGGGGAGTTCCTGGAGATATTATAAGAGGAATTCCTGGAGGACTTCCTGAAGGAATTTCTGGAGAAATTTCTGGGGGAATATCTGGAGGAAACTCTGGAGCAATCCTTGGAGGAATTTCTGGAAAAATCCCTTGAGGATTTTCTGAAGATTAGTCCCTGGATTAGTTGTTGGAGGAAATCTTGGACGAATTCTTGAAGAAGCTCGAAAGGAATTCCTGGAGGAGTACCTGAATAAATTCCTGGATGAATCCATGGAGGAATTCTTGGAGGAATTCGCGAATGAATCCCTGGGGGTATTCCTGAATGAAATCCTGAAAGTATCCCTTAAGGAAAGAATTCTAGAAAAATCGCTGAAGGAATCCCTGGGAGGCTATTCATAAACCACGTAGACCAAATTTTGACCATCTCAGCCATAAAGATCATTTGCACAAGTAACTCAAAGAAATACACAAAATATTATGAGATACAACAGAGGTAATCGTGAAAGAATTACATCTATAAAGTAAAGAGATACAAGAGTAGAGCTTGTAGAGCTAGATGGTCTAAATTCCAGAATAGTTAGGATGACCTAGATCACCAAGTAAATGTTGCAAAGTTATCAGAATTGCACTCTGAGGCTCTATGAGTAGCGTAGATTGTGTTCCGCAAGCATTTGCTACAATAAAAATAAATAAGATTTACAGATATTGCGACCCATACTTCAAAACACATTGGGTCCATTTGTATGCTAGTGGACGCCCAAGTAGCAACAAATACAGATACTCGTAATATAATAAAGTGGAACAGACACAATCGTCAAAGAATTACGCCGATAGAGTGAAGAAAAACAAGAGTAGAGCCTGTAGACCTTGACGGTCCTAATTCTAGAATAGTTTGGAAAGCCTAGGATATCCCATGAATGCACCAAAAGCATTTTAGCTGTGCACTGAGGTTCCATCAGCAGTAAAGACTACAATCCACGGTTTTTTTTTACAAGTTAAGCATGATACAGTATGTAGATATCGTAACCCAAACTTCAAAGTGTATTGGAGGCCATTTGTATTTCACGGAATGCCCAACTATTACAATATCAAGTTGCTCATAGCATTGCAAGGTGTAATGGACATCAACGTGACTTAATTTCTTAAACAGAGTGAACACAATCGACGGTAGATGTTGTAGATCTTAAGAAAATGAATTCCAGAGTAGTTTGGATGACCTAAATTATCCAATTCATGTACCAGGAATTTTCTGGGGGTGCTTTGAGGCGTTTTGAGTACCGTAGACTACCCAAGCAATACGATTTGCTTCAAGCCAGTACCAGCAACATCAGTGCAATTTATTCACTGTTTGTATTAAGAACAACAGATCACAACCCAGACAACCAGTCATCGTATAAGCTGTTGTATAAGATGATAAAGTGGAGGCCATATGCGTGCATGCCTCCATTTAGGCGCATGTAAAATGTACGCATATCGCCTCCACTTTAACAACTTATACAACACCTTATACGATGACTGGTTGACTGGGAATTGCTTCTTCTTTGCAACGCAAAAAACGCAGATTTTAAATCGTTATGCAACTTGAGCTAGGGGGAATGATAAAAAAAATGGAAAAAAACATGTCGAGACTCGAACCATGGACTCCAGGAATATTAACCACTCACCTTACAGACTGCACCAGAAGCTCTGTGGGAGAATTGCTGCTCAGCACACCATAAAAGCTACTGAAGTTACGCGTTACTTCATTGCACCTTCTTTGTCACAAATTAGAAAACTGTCAAAATGAAAAGACGCGCAAGTTTTCCGCAACATATTTGGAACCTTATCTGAACAAACAAACCAGAGTAAGATGTTTCATGTGTGCTACATAGCACATTTAATACAAGCTGACTGTATTGTCACTTGTGAGGAATATGTAAGCTCCGCCTCCATGAACTGATGTCAAATACGATGTTATTTGTGATTCATATGAAACAAAGCCGCAACTTAACGATGTTCGGAATTTAAATGCAACTCAACTGACAAGATGGAAGTTGCGTGTGTTTTTATTGCAACTCTTTTAGGCCAAAGCATAGAAAGCCACATTTTGGATGATGTTGCAGGTGCTGCTTCGGTATGTCCTGTGATCATTCATCGTGTATAAAATTTGGTTGAGAAAGTTGGATTTATGACACAAACTTCGGAGTACTTTGGAGGCCTTAGAATAGCTCTGGAATAAAAACTTCAACAGACTATGATGGGTAGTAACACATTGCATGTCAAGGATCAGTGAAAACAATTGATGATTAGCAAAACAATGAAATTTGAGCAAAAACATGTAGAATTTATAAAAAGGCCATGAAGGTATCCCTTTTAGAGTTAATGGGTTTTTTACAGTGCCCTTTTCAGGGCGCTGTTTGAACCCGTTGTGGTACGCTTTTGCGATTATATCGACCCTATTCCCTTACCTTCCCTTTCCCTATCCCATCCCTTATTCCGCAACCGTTAGAGGAATACCAGAAGGAATTTTTGTAAAAATCTTGGTAGAAATGCTCGAAACTGCAGAAGGAATTTCTGCACAAATCGCAGAAGAAATCTCTAGAAAACCCTGGAAGGTTCTCCCTGGAAAAGATTCCCGGAAAGATTTTCTGAAGAAGTCCCATATAAAACTTGAAGAATCTCATAAAGAAAAAACTCCTAGAGAAGCCCCGGAAGAAATACATGGCGATACCTCAGAACAAAATCTTGGCGGGATCTCGGGAAGAATTTCTGGTAGAATCTAAGAAGATATTCCTGAATTTCTAATGAAATCTCGGAAGAAAAAATAGATGAATTTAAGAAAGAAACCCCGGTTGGAGCTCCTGGAAGTATCCCATCAGCAAGTCATAAATTAGTACATTTCTCAACGCGCGCGCTAAATCCAGCGAAGTTAGGAGGTCTAAGTCCAAATCTTAATCAGAAAGGCCACAAGACGTCAAAGACTTGGCATTTGCGGTGCGCAATGCCCTATAAAGAGCAACTTGGTCGACGGATTTGCACCTTTATACAGGAACCAGTCAGGTCCGGCTCTGATAAAAAGTTGTAACTCTCATTGACATCGCTGTACCGTTTACAGTAATGTTCCGATTGTATGACGCCCTCCACGCGTCAGTCCTTTATTTTTCATAAATTTGCTGTTACATTTGAGAACAAGTGTTTCCCCTCGTCTTCAAGATGAATGTTGAAGGCGTGTTTTGAAACGTTATATTTCAATCTTTTATAGACTTTGTTTAGATTTTGTAGAATATTCAAAAGCATTTTTGAAAAGAGGCGTGATTTAATCGGGGCAGTACTGTACCATGAAGTTGAAGCAGATGAGTGCTACTTGTTTATTACTAATATTTTTGCTTCAAACTTCTTGGTGTTCAGGACGAACTAGGTTTTATTTTTTTTTTCCCAACAGAAGAACATATGCTAGAACATCGTCGAAAATAGAGTTTACCTTTCTCAAGTTTTGTGGTTTTATATTATGGGGTCATTTTACGACCCCAGGGATAAATAATAACCTTAATGAAAATAAATGCAAATTTGTTGAAATATTTCTGCTAGAGACCATCCAAAATCACATAACATTTTTTTTGAAGACATTCAATTCAATTGGAATGCTTTTGCATATGGAAAACTTACTAGATTTCATTACGTAATTTTCACAGATTGCAAACAATCTTACATTCAGCTGTAAAAAATTATGGATATTGCTCCTTGCTCCTAACAGAAATAAACATAATATGCTCTGTAGATTGTATCTCATTATTGTAGAGTATAAGAAATATAATGTTTAGTTTGTAATGAGAGTGTTGTCGGGACTGTGAAAATAAAGAAGAGAGAGGGGGAGTGAGAGGAGTGAGGAAACACGGGACTGTGTGCTGGATACGGATGGTGAACGGTTTGGAAAATAAACGGGCTACGAAATCGGAAATATTGTGTTGATTATTTTGGAGTGACATTGATTATAAAGGTAAGATTCTACAATTATTTTCCTATAGGATAATGTTATGAAAGGTGTAGTAAATCATTACCAGTGTTCCACTGCTGGTCTCAAAGTTTTGGGAAATACAATCTAATTCAATGTTCTTTGTTTCATCCGATATTTCAATTAACAAAAATTGTGATATAACAACAAATTTTACAAATGTCATTTTGAATCCGTCTCCCCTTATTTAAACGCATGAAACAACCATTGACGACGACATGCAGTGGTTAACACTAGTCTGATGCTGTATTATACACCAGAAAGCACTGCGTTGCTAAAGAAATGAAATATACATGATGTATGCCGTTTGTGTATAGAACAGAGCACTCACCAGCGTAGTAATGGGGCTCCCGCTCCCGGAAGTGGTGATGTCGCATCGAAACGTCCTGGTCTCCGGGGCGATGCAGCTGCGGGATCAGGTTCAACCAGAGCGCCATCTTGTGCCCTCGGTAGTGACTACGCATCTTTGGTTTGGTTGCTGTGGGAAGAAAAAAAAAAGACGTTTCGTGGAAAAGTGAATTGTAGGAGAAAGTGAGTGAAAGCTTCACTAAAGGTGGTGCGGAAATGGGGGGAACGAAGGCAAATGCACTTAAGAGCCACACCGAAGAGGATGCCCCGGATGGTTGGACGGTTGGTTGGTTGGTTCGATCGCACAAATGGTGCAACGAGCTGGAAAAAAATCGAAACGAATGGCTTGAGTTTTTAGTGCTAGCACACAAATCATCGTCGGGGCTCTAAAGGCAGCAGATCGCTTGTGCTGTGCACGAGCGCTTCGAGATTTCACCCCATTTTTGCGGTTCCTAGAGCTTTAGTCTGCTGTAGGAAACTTCTTAGAAGTGTGTCGGGTTAGATTTTGAATGAGCAAGGTAAGAGCAAGTAATTACTCGGATAGTTCAACGAGATTATGAGAATTTATTTTAAAACTTTGCATAAATCATAACTTTCGTTTCTAAAACTGAATCCAGATTAAAGTCAGATTCATATTTTAAAGAACCGTTCCAAAAAACTCTTCCGACACCCAACAAAACAATCTAGTCTCAATCATTACTCTCCACAGTCTCACCCAACTCTTATCGCAAAAATGTTCCGGAACACAACATCCCTAAGCTCGCCTTCAAGCAAGCGTGGGAAGCGGAGCAAACCTAAGCCTGCTTCATTACGAAGCGGCTGGAACTTTTTATCGCCCCATCTTGAGCACGACTTGACGAATATAATATGCCGTCTTAGCTGACACGGCCACTACAAATCCTTACTAAGCCTGCCCCTGTAGACGGTAGTCCAGTTCTGGATAAAAAAAAACCGCTCGTTGCGAATTATCGTCTTCGGTTGAAACAGTGGTGTTAAAATAAGTAAAAGAGAGCAATGATGTAGTGAGAAGAGATTGGATCTGGATCTGAATTGTCTTTAAATTGGCTTTGAGTTGGATTTCGATTGGATTTTTGATTTGGTTTGAGTTGTTCTTGAATTGGCTTCAGAAAGGCTTTTGATTGTTTTCTTATTGACTATGGACTGGCTTCAGAATGAAAATTCCTAGGAAAATTTCGAAAGAGTCTCCCCTGGGTGAATTGATGAAGGCAACTTCTTGGAGAAATTCCAAGAGTTATTTCTGGAAAAATCCCTACTCCAATTTCGGAAGGAGATCCCTGGTGAAATACCCGAATAAATCTTCAAATAAGTACTAAAACCTTGGAGAAATTCCGGGGGGAAGAAATCCTCTTTCTAGAAGAATCTCTGAAGAACTTTCTAAAAGAACACCTTCGAAACATCCTTGTAAAATCTTTTAGAGGAATCTCTGGAGGAGCTCCTGAAGAAATTCAAGAGTAACCGTTTAATGCATCGTTCATTCCTGGAAACAATCTTGGGTGAAAAAAATCTCGGGTGCATCCCTAAAAAAGATGATGGAAGGTTTTCTTAAATTTCTAACGGAATCCTTGAAAGATTTTTTGAAGAAATCCCATGAGGAATTCCTGGAACAATTTTACTTGGAATTTCTTGGAGATTTCCTGGAGGAACCCCTGCAGAAATTACTGAAGCAATTCCTGGAGAAATCTCTGGAGGAATCTCTGGATGAATTCCTTGATAAATTCTTGCAGAAATTCTTGGGGAAATTACTGAGGAAATTCATGGAGGAATCTCTGGAAGAAT
Organism: Aedes albopictus; assembly: GCF_035046485.1. NCBI lineage: Eukaryota > Metazoa > Arthropoda > Insecta > Diptera > Culicidae > Aedes > Aedes albopictus. The sequence goes on along the minus strand of NC_085138.1, from coordinate 389,936,182 downwards.
TCCTCGATGAATCCCTGAAGGAAATGCAGGATAAATTTCTTGGTGAACTCTTGGCGGAATCCCTGAAACAGTTTCTGGAAGAACCTCTGGAGTAGTGCCTGGAGGAACTCCTGGAGGAATACCTGGAGGAATACCTGGAGGAAAACCTGGAGGCATCTCTGAAGCAATTCCTGGAAATATCTTTAGGGAAATCCTGGAGGAATTCCAGGATGAAACCAATCGGTGAAGTAATTTCTATAGAAATCTCTAGGAGAATTCCTGGACGAGTTCATGGAAAAATACCTTGAACAATCCCTGGAAGAACTCCTGGAGGTATCTCTGGATGAATTCCCGGAGAAACTTCTGAAGGGATCGTAAGAAAACTTTTGGAAGGAATCTCTCGTGAAATTTTTTGAAGAATTTCTGGAGGAATTTTTAATAGCATTTCTGGTGGAATTCCTGTAGCAATCTTTGGAGGAATTCTTGGAGAAATCCCTCGAGGAATTCCTCGAAGAAAATTTGGAGGAAAAGCTGAATGAATTCCCGGGCGAACTTTTGGATATACTTCTGGAGGAATTTCCGGAAGAATCCCTGAAGCAATTTCTGGAGGAATGTCTAAATTCCTAGGGGACTTCCTAGAGCAATCCCTGGAGGAATCCTTATAGGAATACTTGGAGGAATGCCTGTAGAAATCACTGGAGAAATGCTTGGATAGGAAAATCTGTAATTAATTTCTGGAAAAATCTCTGGAAAAAATCCTGGAGAATTACGAAATACGTATCTGTCAAAGGATGCAAATTCTTAGTGGAATTCAAAGGAACCGTACTTAACCCGATTTTCTTTTATTTACAGATATTCCCCTAACAAGCCCAGGTTAATCATCACCTGGAGAATTTCCTCGAGTAATTTTTGAGAATCGATGAAGGATTTCCTGTAGAATTTTCTGGAAGGAATCGATGTAGTAATTTCTGAAGGATTTTCATGAAAAAATATTGGAGAAATTCCTGGAGGAGTCCAGGAGTTTCTGGAGGAATGTCCAGAGAGCTTTCAGGAATTCCTGCTGGAGGAATGTTTAAATATATTTCTGCAGGAATCTCTGGATGAATGATTAGAGAAATCAATGGAAGAATTCCTTGAGGAATCCTCAGGGCCGGATCTAATGGGGGGGGGGGGGCAGGGCCCCGGGCCCCCACATTTTAGGGGCCCCCACATTTTGCTTGCTAAACATCAACAAAAACAAAGAAAAGCTTATTTACTCATGGCATTTGTACCTCTGAGGGGCCTCCACATCCGCTCTGGCCCCGGCCCCCCACAATCCTTAATCCGGGCTTGGGAATCCTGGGAAATTCCTGGAGGAATCCTCATGGGAATTCCCAGAAGCATTAGTAGAGCAATTCCAGAAGGAACCTCTGTATGAATTTACGGGAGAACATCCATGGAGCAATTCCTGGAGGAATCTCTAGAGGAATTTATGGAGGAATCAATGCAGAAATTTCCAGAGAAATCCGTGGAGGAATTCTGGTAGGGATTTTTGAAGTATTTCCAGGCGACGTTTCAGAACGAATACCAGGAGGAAGTACTGCAGACATCGCAGAAGGAATTCTAATAAAAGACCGTGGAGGAACTCCTAATGGAGTACCTGTAGCAGTTCCTGAAGGAATCCCTGGAGGAATTCCTGAAGAAAACCCCAGGATGAATCCCAGAAGCAATCTAATTGGAAAAAGTAATTTTCCTGAAGGTATTCCAGGAAGAGTTCCTGAAGAAATCCTAAGAGGAGTTCCTGGAGGAATGTTTGACACAATCTCTGGAGTTGTTCCTGAAAGAATCCCAGAAAGAATTCCCGAGTTAATCCCTGGTGGAATTTCTGAAGGATTCCTTGAAGTATTTTTGGAGGATTTGCTGTAGGAATTCTTGAAGACACCCCAGGAGGAATTCCAGAAGCAATATTCTGAAGAATTCTATAGGACAGGCCCGTGCACAGAAGTGGTGCCAAGGGAGGAGTTTTTCCCAATGTTGGCAAAAGGCGGAGGGGCGCCTAGTGTATGGAGCGTCGGTAATGGAGGCATTTAACACCCGAAATCCCCTTCGTGCACGGGCCTGCTATAGGAAATATACCATAATTATAACAAACCATGATATTAATAACTCATTGTGATATAATCATGTTACAATTTTTGGTAAATTTGAACATTTTGAACAATAATGTATTGTAGTAAATTGATATCAAATTTTAATAGAAACTAGTAATTTTGAAGCTACAATTCATATCACATTTTGTTATAGCCATGTTCCTATTATAACAAAATAAGTTATTATCTTGAAGACCACCATTCTTTTTGTAACAATTTTAGTTATTTTGAAATCATCCTGCATCTACTTTATAACATAAGATATAGAAACATATTATAACAGTGTAGAGCAACATGATATAATCTAATCATAATTTTCTAGTCGGCCTAAACTGAAGATTCTAAACAAAAAATGTATCATAATTGTAAGGAACCATGACATAAATATACATCAGTGTTGGTGTTTTTTAATGATATTAACTCAACACATTGTAATATAATCCAAATTGTATAAATGTATGAAATTCTGATAGAAACATGTTATGTTGCTGCTGAAATATATATCTCATTTTGTTATAATTTTAACAAAATGAGATATATAACAAAAAAAATAATAATTTGATTAGACCAAAATATTGTTTGTAATAATTTTAGTTATTTTTACATCATCCTGCATCTAATTTACAACATGATAAGTGAAAGTGTTAGAAAAAATAATAACAAAATATGGTATCAACTTGATATAATTTTCTAGTTGGGAATCCCTGAAGTAATTCCTTAAAGAACCCTAGACAAAATCACTGGAACAATCACTGGAGGAACCTTTAAAGATATCCCAGAAGAAATTCCCGCAGAAATGTCTGGTGAAATCTGTAGAGAAAAAATCTTGAAGGAATCTATGGAGGAATCCTTGATAAAATCACTAGAGGAAGCTATGGAAAAAAATCCTGGAGAAATTCTCCGATGCATCCTTGCAGAAGTATCTGAAAAAAATTCTGAAGATGCCATTGGATGAATCCTGAAATATTTCTTGGGACAAGCCCTGAAACAAGCACCATCGGAACCCCTCAAGGCGTCCATGGAGCAAGACATTTGCATTGAATACTTGTGAAAATTCCTGAATTTTGAGATACTACACTATAGAACATGGTTTCCCAACCTTCGTTTCGCGACCCCCCAACTGCTTGCAGGCACGCTGTGGTTGTTCTACGAAAAGCGGGGTGACACCAGACTGGGGGGTCGCGAGAGCCAAGGTTGGGAAGCGATGCTCTAGAAGATCATTCCCCTTCCCCGCCGGAACCAGTTTCGGAAAATCTGGATAATTTATTTTTTGGCGAAGTCCTGTGGTAAGATTAAAGGGTTGCTTATAGAGAAATACTTGGCGAAATTTCTTGTGGTTGTCGAAAAAAAAATATAGTAATAGTTTATTTTGGGAGAATTTTTCTGGAGCTCTGAATTATTGATACACTAAAACCTAAATTTATGCATGTTATTTCTATGCATTTTTAATTTATGCACCTTTTTTATGCCCTGCATAAAAAGAGGGAAAGCTACTCAGAATCAATATTGTGCATAAGTATATTTAATAATGACGGTAACTATTGCAACGGCGACTAGAGGGTGTTTATAGGGATGAGCAAATGGAATTCACAGGGGAGTTTCAGGGGTTCCCAAGGGGTTTCAACGGGGTACCAGGAAATCTCAGGGTGGTTTTCGGGGGTCTGAGGGGGTTTTCGAAAGCATTGCAGAAAATTTCAGAGTATTTTCGACGGGTTTCGGAGGTGTTACTGGTATGTTTTCGGGGGTTTCCGATGTCACGTGCGTTACATGGGGTCCAAGTGGGTCTTAGAGGGATTCGGAGGCGTTAGGCAGGCGTTTTTGGGGGTTCAGATGCGTTACATTGGTTCCGAGGGGATTTTAGAGGTATGTATTTGCGAGATTCAGAGGTCTTACGGAGGCGTTTTCGGGGGTTTCGGAGGGTCTCAAGTGTGTTACATGGGGTCCGAGGGGATTTTAGGTGGATTTTGGAGGCATTTCACGCAGTTTCATAGCATTTTTGGTGGGATTCAGAGGCGTTATGGAAGCGTTACGTGGGAGTGTTCGAGGGTTTCAGAGCGTCGCAGGTGCGTTACATTGGGTCCGAGGGGGTTTAAGGGGGATTTTGAAGGCATTTCAGGATGTTTCAGAGCGTTTTCGGCGGGAGGCGCACACAGGCGTAAATGGGCCAAATTCCTGGCCATAAGTCGAAAAAATTTTTTCAGGGTTTTCCAGAGTCTAATATTTTTTAAAGATAAATGAAGTAATGCTTCATCATGTGGCAATCAATAAAATACTTTGGGATGCATATTTTTTTAAGAATAAATGCCGAAATTTGACGATTTTCTCTACTGCTTTTTTCATTTGCATCATAACTCTTCGGAAGAACTTCAATTATCGAAATATTGACAATTTGAAAAAATAACTGAGTATGTAACACAGTTCTCCTGATAAGGGTGTATCAATTAAACAAAAAAACTTCACCTGGTTTCATTTATTTTGCTCTCTTACAGAAGAGTTTTCAAAATCATGTTTTTTGTCAATTTTGAACCATTTTCAGCATTCAAAAAGTTTTCAGATTCTGCAGCATTCCGCGATCTGGATAAAATTACAACAAAATATAAGGCATGTCCTTTGTGAATCGCAAGAGAACGGGTACCAGAAAGTACCAGACGGAAAAATAAATCATTTTGAAATTTACTAAGGGTATGCGGTATACCGAAATGTTTCGCCAAATACACCTCGAAACGAAATTCCGCGGAATTCCACGGAATTCGACTAGGCGAAATTTAGGATTTTGAATTTCGTTTCGTTTCGTCAAATTCTAAAAATTTCGCCTTCAAAAAATATAATTTGACGAAATAAAACGGAATTCCGCGGAATGTCTAATAAATTTCGAAAACAAGTTCATGGTGTCAATGTCCATATCATCTATCGGAGATCTTGCTTATCGAGAAACAAATCAGTGCCAGGCAGAAAGCCTCTATAATAGAGACAAAACATATATTATACACACTTAATTTGGAATACCGTGTTCGGTAAATTTTTGACGAAAATAGAACAGCTAAATACAGCTATACTGCATTTTTTACCTTTTGCACCCGGTTTTGACAGTTGGTGTACTGAGCCTCAGTAAAATCGATTACCGAAGCTAACGAAATAGTTATGCTGTTATATTTTCGTCAAAAAAGTGCTAAATAGGCAATTCAGGATTGAGTGTGCACCTACCATAAAGACATTTTTCAAAAGCCCAACATACATGTCACAGAAGAGTCACGGTGGTGCAGGTTATTGTTGCGCAGAAGTTCCTGTGACTTACTTCTAACAAATTAAAATTAACACTTACTTGCTAAAAGTAATACACAGTTACTTATGTGTAACAATAACCTGTTCCGCCGTGACTTTTCTGTGGCAAGGCAAGTGTGTTATACTGAAACCTCCATTTAAGTCGATGCATGGCTGATCGAGAATAATTTTTACCGTGCAAGCAATGACAAAACTATAGACTTTTATATTTTTTAACACTTCGTATGACAAGGAGATTTGTCAAAAAATATAAAACTGTATAGTTTAGTCATTGCCGGCACGGTAAAAATTATTTTCGATCAGCCATGCATCGACTTAAATGGAGGTTTCAGTGTACTTGGGAGGATGCTTTCAACGCGGGACCATAAATAATATTTGGTTAAATTTCCTGATGAAACCAAATGAAAAAAAAAATGAAAAAAAAACTTCATTCCAGATTTTTGATAAGATTTTTTATCAGAGTAATGAAGAATAACAAGATTAGATGATATAGGATGCAGCAAAACTTAAAAAAAAAAATGGAAGCCTCTCTCAGGAGATATCTCTATAAAAATATTGGAAATCTCAGCAGAAATCGATTAAGACACATAGAAGGTTTATTCCATGGAAAAGTTTCTGTTTAAACTCTTTTGAAATAATTTAAAGAATTTAAGTTCCAGTAGAATCTCTTGAAAAAGATTCACGAGGAATGGACCTCAAATGGAATCACTCAAGTAATTTCCGTTCAATACATTATTTTCCCTTTTTAAAGGAATCCTATTTTTTTTAGTTTAATTCCAGAACATGTTCAGGTTCTGAAGACATTGATGTAGGAGTTCGTAGCGGTATTCTTAAAGTTTTTCAAGTGCAACTGCAGGAGTTCATACCGATATTTTTTGACGAATTTCTTTTTAAGACTTTCAGGTATGATTTGAAAATGCCAAGCACGACAAATGATAACTCCGCTAATGTGTCCAGCCAACTTTTACGCTAAGGGAACTCACAGTTTAAGTTGCTGCGTAGGGTCCAATTTCGTGTTAAGCATTCTAGAAAGTTCTTGAGCGATTCCTGGCAGAAATATTCTACAGAAACTGCCTCTTGAATAGTCATTCCTTCAGAACTGCGTACTGCGATCGAAGAAAACCGGTTTCTTGAGCGATTCAAACAAGGAATTTCTCATGCATCAAGATAGGCCGAAAAATTCCTTCTGAACTGCAAACAGTACTTAAACCATAACTTTCTGCTATGTTTCAATTTCATGAAATTGTGAATGAAATAATCAAAGATTGCCTTGGTGATCGCGACGTTTAATCAGGATAATCTTTAAACAGCAGTTTACGCTGTTAAATGAATACCTTATTTAATTCGGTAAAAGGACGTTTGTTAGCTGGATTTCATCAGGTTATTCGCCAACAAACTCTGGACTAGTGAACGTTTTTTTTTTTACAATATGCGTAATTATGAAAAATTTGTTTTTTTTTTTCATCGTTTGTAAATAACAAGAGTACTCCTAGGCTAGTTTATTTTTGGACCTAAAGTCCCGAATCGAAAGGCCTGAAGGTTGAACGCAAACCGGTTTTAACGGGTGTTTTCTGAGAAATTCAAGCATCTATCAACTTCTTCGAAGGTTTTAGATTACAGGCTTTCTCAAGAAGTTACGGTATTCACAGAGCCAGTGCCGGATTTAGGCTTCAGGAGGCCCGGGCATACCTTATAAAGTGGGCCCCCGAAACCAAAATTTGAATAAATAATCGAAACTTTTACGTTTTTTAAATCTTGTGAATTTTTCGCATTTTTTTAATTTTTACATTATTTTGGCAAGTTACGATGAAAATATCACAACTGTTTTGCTCATAAAAAATTTTTTTTTTTTTCATCGAAAAAAGCGATTACGATCAGGAAGTGATCGGCAGCTGGACATATACATATGATCGTATTTGAAAAAAGCTGTAGTTGATTGTAGTGGAATGCACAACACACAGACCTGAACATTTTCTAATACTTGCTGATACAGAATCCATTGAGAAATTCTGGAGCAAAGCCTTTGAGGAGTTTCTGAAGAAAAAAAGAAGAAATTGTTAACTTGTTCTTCCATGACAATATTATAAGAATGCCTAGAGCAGTGCATGCAATAAGTTTTTTGAAGAATTTCTGAAGAGATTCTAAGAGGAGTTCCTAAATGAGACCTTGTGGGAATTCCTGCAGCATTCCAATGAAAAATTCCTGAAATAATAACTGAAGAAATTGCTGAAGACGAATATACCATAGGAGGAATTTCTAAAGTAATCTTTGGGGGAATTCTTGGAAGAATACATGGAAAAAATTCAGAAGGAATGCTTGAAGGATTCCCTGAGGCAAGGGGCGTTAAGTTCATAAATGTCAAAAGAAATCTTTAGAGATTATATTTTTCAATGAATATATCTAAATAATAAAGGAATCCTTGGAAAAATTCCTTAAAAAATCATTGGATATTTATTTTTTGGTGGAAAATCTTAGATAAACTTTTCGATGTATTCTAGGCAGATTTCTTGAAGAATTTCGAGGAATTCCCGTGCCAAGTTTTTCACCAGTTGAGAGTCATTAGCCTTCAGCACAAATTTGCTGAATACACGAACTTTTTTGGTCGTTCATAATTTAAAGCATGACACTACCTGAAAATGTTTATTTGGTATATATTACATTTTTGACTCTATTACTGAGTTTGTAATATTGTTTACGTAAAGATGATCTACTTATATTTTGATTAAATACAACTGATCTTGACCTGTTATAACTATGATATAACACAAACTTGTTTTCAGCTCGATTTCATCAAATACAGTATTGTTCCGATTTTATCACGCCCCTTTTCGAAAATGTTTTTAAATATTCTACAAAATCTATACGCATTTTCAATATTTTTATCGTAGCAAAACGCGCCTTTAACATTCATTTTGAAGAAGAGGGGAACCCCTTGCTCTCAAATGTAACAGCAAATGAATGAAAAAAGAAAGACTGACGCGCGGAGACCGTGATAAATCGGAACAATACTGTATATTTAAATATGACAAACGTTGATATAGCTATCAACCGTTGATATAATTATATTAGGGGGATTCACTTAACAACGTAAACTGCTTATTGAAGTTTATTCTGATTAAACGTCGCGATCACCAAGGCAATCTTTGATTATTTCATTCGCAAAATCATGAAACATTTCAAATAAGCAGAAAACCATGGCTTACGCAGCAATTTAATCTGTTTCGTGAGTACCCCTATTATGTTTTTGTTATGTCTCTCTGATCGGGTATTCAGTAAGATCGTTCAATTAGAGAAGTTCTTAGAGAAACATGCATATACCAAAATTAAAAAAAAAAAACTCTTTGAATATTGCACCAACAATTATGAAATTTTGGAATTTGCTATTTTTTTAATGAAAATCTAGAATAATTTTCAAAAATAATGTGTATGAAGAACCCAATTATATCTATTAGAGGATATGCATAAAATACAAACGTTGGATTTTATATGGTTTAGTTGAAAATTTTTTGTTGCTTCGATATTCTTGGGGGCGGAGCACTTGCCCCCTATGCCTCCTCTCAAATCCGGGCCTGCACAGAGTTTAAGAGCACTTTTCGCGCTAACACAGTCAACTTTGCGCCAATTGATTTGATTGTTCGTATGCAGTGAGATGTGTACAATATCTAGTCACATACAAAATTTCAAGTAAACTGGTTCCCTTGCCCAAATGGTCTAACATCCAACTGTGACCAATGAAGTCAAGAGGATGATAGTCTTAAGGGAAACATAATTTATGCTACCGGTAGGAAAAAATGCAAACACTCAGCATCAATTTGCACAAAATTGATATTACTGCAAAATTCCGCGGAATTTTTACGGAAATTTCGTTTCGTTTCGAAAAATACCGAGTGAATTCTGATTTCGTATCGATCTCACGAAACATTTTTGAATTTCGTTTCGTTTCGTACCGCACCGCATCAAAAATTTCACATACCGTTTCGTTTCGTATTGCTTTGAAAAAATCCCATACCGCATACCCTTAAAATTTACACCTTTTTGACTAGTTTTTAGTTACAATTTATGTTTAATTTTGATATAACAACTTCGTTTCGACTACTTTTTCAATGAATGGCCACTTATTCTCGGTAGATAGATCATAGCAGAATACAAATCTGGTCTTCTATCTCTTAACAAAATGTGTCAAATGGAATTAATTTAGTAAATTTGAGCAGAAATCTCCATACACCGATAAACGCCTAAATGTATGCAATGCAGTAGTAATCTAATGTAGCTAGAACTGTTGAGTTCTAAATTTGTTATAAAAAAAATCAAAAACTACTCAAATAAAGAGCTCACTATTTGTAGCATGTAATCATATGTTGATGGACCGTTAAGAAAATATTTTCAGATAAATATTGTTTTTTATTGCTAAAGTCATTGAGTTTTTTACTCAATTATCCACGAACTTACTTTTATGCATAAAGTTGTGTTAAAATGCCATGTTTTAATAGAAAAATTCAAACTGATATACTCCACACGGCTTCTATCATCATGTTCAAACTCCTAAAATTTCAATCCATGATTAATTTTTGAGTTTTTCCAGGGTACTTTAAAAGTTACCCCAAAATGAAAATGTGATTCCCAAAATATCTAGAAAAAGGTACAACATTTAAACTGAGTTTAAGGGACCGTTCAAAAATAACGGCCCATATTCCCAAAAATTGTGAAGATAGAACAATTGTTCAACAAGTTTCCCAATTATGACACTCCTTACAACTTTGCTGAAGACATAAACACGTTAACTACACTTATAAAAGAATTGAATTTCTCTCACACTTCTAGGAGAATTTCTATGAAACGAGGTGACCCTTGTTGTTTCCAAACAATATTTTTCATGGAAATATAATTATTTTTCAGTTCTCTGTTGTCAAATAAAAATGTTCAACGCTTCAAGCGATTTTTGGGGGTGAAAATAAACGTTGTCCTTGGAGAGGTTATAAGAAATCATTTCTAGCCTTTAAGTGGATTAATATGGCTATTTATAATCCAAAATGCTTCCTCAATATCTAAATTCACAATTTTATCGCTAGTACATACATAATACACCATAAAAACGTGTTAAAACTTTTTGGCCATGAATTGGACCCTGTTACTCCAGTGTGAGGCGTTACGGAAGCGTTACGGAGGAGTTTTAGGGAGTTTCTGAGCTTCTTAGTGCGTCACATGGGATTCGAGAAGTTTTTAAAGGTTCTTCGAGGTGTTTCAGGAAGTTGTAGAGGATTTTCATTCAATTGAAATATTCGTTTGAGGAAGTTTCAGAGGATTTTCATTCTATTGAAATGTCTCTGAATTTGCCATTACAACATGGAAACGCCATCAAAACCTGACAGAACGCCCTTAAAAGGCACCTCAAATCCCTTGAAACAACCTCCTGAAATGCCCCTGAAGCCCCTTTGGAACACCCTTTTCTGGGAAGTCTGGGAACTTTATGGGAGCTCCCTTAGCCCCACCTCAAATGAAAAATATGGCTACCAGGGGTGCATGTGTTAAATGTCGTTTTTGGTGGTAAATTTCACACTTGGGTTGCACATAGGATTAACAGGTGATTAAATCTATGCATTTTCATGTGAGTTCCCTGTGTTCCTGAGTCACTTATAGTTCACGCCCATAAAACGGCATTACTCACATCCTATTAAAAAAATACGGCGACAAACATCTCCCACTTTCCAAACTCATCAATTGATTTGGTTCAACTAATACCGGTGTTAATTTCTGTGAGGCTGAAATACCTTTGAAAAAAAAAAATGAGTTCTGTGGGAAGTCCTCAGCTAACTGCTGGTTGTAAGGCGAGTTTCAAGAAAATAAAGCTAATTAGACCCGACATGGAACCGCAACTATTTTAACGTCATTATTGGCCTCAGGTGCCGCTCATCCGCCGTTCACTGGTGCGTTCTCCTTTAGGTATCTGTAAGTCACTATTGTTCTTGATGCTGCTTCTTCTAGTGAACCATACGTTTTATTTCTCATCTTCTTCTCATTTCCCTAGGAACATAGTCGCAGTCCTTATCCAGTCATATTTGGAGCTAGTGAAAAAATCTCACCTTGACGCTACTTTTTTTGCTTACTTTGGTGTTTACTTTTCATTACTTTCTGGAAGCTAATGAATAATGCACACCAAGTGGAAGCAACATTTATCCTTCTGTTTGGTTGTTTTTTTTTTTTGTGAAATGGTTTTTGTGTTCAGGTAGATGAGAAAATTAGCTAAAGCCAAATTTCAAAAGCCATAATTTCAAAAAAAACTATACTATTTTTTTCAAATATCCCTTGCCGAAAAATCTGTTTTATTACTTCACGATATCTATACAATAGAATAAATCTAATGGAAATTGCTACTGCTACTGAGTTGTATGAACCTAAATGTTGCGATCTTCCTGGAGTTTTGTTAGGGAATTGTATTCTTGGCTGTACGAGAAAGTTGGAAAGAACTACAGTAGTGGCTCAACCTCCTGAGCTTTATAATCGTATAGTATTTCAGTTGAATGAAATAAATGTGATTCTGCATTAAAAATACTGGTAAAATAAGATTTAAACCATGACGTTTGACATGATGACATTGTCACAATTTTCAACTCACTGATCACAAAGCATTCTAACTAATTATAACACTTTCCACCCACACACATACAACCATTTTCAAAAGTTACTTCGACGCCATATATCTCACCTTGTACGTGACCCATTTTCGAGTCACATCGCGCCATTCACCGTTCAACATTCAGGTCCTACCTAGGTACACGTGGTTCACATTGGTTCAAGTTAAGAGAAGCGCTGTCAAGGCGCCCCACGCGCGAGGAGGTACCGGGCTGCTGCAACAGAGAAGTGAGTCAGTCTTTTTGCAACGACTACGACGGCGACAACCGACCGTCTTCATTTCACAAAAGAAACATGAGCTCATTTCGCTTCCTTTTTCGCACATTCGAAGAAGCGCTTCGCTTCGCTTTAAGAGCAGTAACCTAGAGGTTAAGTCCCACCTTTCCAAGGAGTTTACAATGCTCTCTACTGCCAGTGCTGATGCCAACTGGAAAGCACAGTGTGGAAAATGTGACGATGGCGGAAAAACAAAATCTTTTTGCTTTTGTCCTACCTACATACGACCGGCATGGGTGAAGAAAGGGAAGTCCACGTTGAGCTTTTCTTTCGCCCTGTAGAAAGGATGGTAATTCTGTTCGCTCTCACGCTTAGCGCGGTAATGATGATTAAACTGTACACACAGCAGCCAGCCAGCCAGCCAGCGCGAGAGACTGTGTTTCTGGTGAAACAGTTCAACAGTCAACAGCGGCAAGTGGGTGAATTGGGATCGTTGGGAAAAACAAACAATGCGCTGAAGAAGTGTGTTGGATGGTGACAAGTATCAGCTAACCATTGGTGTAGTAGGGACTGACTTCTTTGGATCGGGAGTTAATGACAAGTTAACAATTAGGGTAAATAGGTCTTATAAATAAGAACTATATACCCTTTGTGCTGTGATTGTTGGCTACGGTTAGGATAGCTCAGATCAATCTTCAGCACAAAAGAACAGCAACGGTCAATCTTTGCAGATTTTCAAAATGGTGCAGCCCATGAGGCGTTAGTCCAAGAACCTTACTTTCGTAAAGGGAATTTCTATCTAGGAAACCTTGTGGATCCGGTGTTTGCTACTCTCAGTAAAAATGTAATGGCAAACTCGCGTGTCATGCCTTGAGCATGTGTGCTTGTCAACAACGCAATCGTTGCTACACTCATCTCCGAACTAACCACTATAGATGTATGTGCTATCACAATCGATGTATTTGTTGGAAACCTCAAAAGGATAAGTTTATTGTTCGGTTTATTTACCGCATGATGAACCATCCATCCCCAACGGATGCTTTCAAGCAAGTTATCGCATACTGCACTTAAAAAGGCCTTCCGCTAATTGTTGGCAGTGATTCTAAGCTCACCATATAATCTGGGGCAGCTCAGATATCAATTTGAGAGGCTCCAGTTTGATGGAATACTTAAGTAGTACAGCTCTTGGATTACTTAACATAGGCAACCGCCCAACATTCATGTGGTATCTGCTAGAGAGGAAGTGTTAGACATAAAGCTTTGCTCTAGTAGAGTTAGTCACGAGCTGATCAATTGGCATGTGTCAGATGAAGAATCTTTATCTGACCATCACTACATCTTTTTTGAACATGTGAATATAACTCCGCAAATTTTGCGTTTCAGGAACCCCCGGTCAACCAACTGGGATCTCTTTATCGATTCGGTTGCAGCAAGATTTCATTGATACTCACCATCCATTGACACTCCAAGTGATTTAGATGATGCCGTTGATACTACGACGACCTTCATCATGGAAGCCTTCGAAGAAGCTTGCCCTCTGCGGTCTGAGAAGACCACAAGAGGAACCCCTTGGTGGAACTCTGATCTGGCGAAACTCAGGAAACAATGAAGAAAGCGTTGGAACAGACGACGTTCGGCTGGATCAGAGGCTTTCAGGTCGGCTCGCAAGGCCTACCAGAAAGCTGTTCGGTCTGCTGAACGATCCGGCTGGAAAAACCTTTGTACAAATGTTTCCAGATTGAGTGAAGCCAGTCGGTTGAACAAAATCCTTGCAATATCTAAGGATTTTCAAGTGAACGAACTTCGTTTGCCAAATGGTGATTCCACATCCTCTGATGAGGAAGTTTTGGAATGTTTATTCAGTACACACTTCCCCGGATGTGTGGATATTACATCTTCAGATGAACCTGATGTCTTTTCTTGTAGTTATGATTCTTTAGCTTCGGCTCGGAGTATCATAACTTTAGAATCGATTGAATGGGCACTTAATAGCTTTGCTCCTTTCAAATCTCCTGGGGCAGATGGGATTTATCCTATTTTGCTTCAGAAAGGATTTGATCATTTCAAACATGTTTTGAAACAACTACTTGTTCGCAGTTTTGCTACAGGGTATATTCCCAAATCCTGGCGGAATATTACTGTAAAGTTTATTCCGAAAGTGGGTCGTGCGTCGTATAAAGAAGCAAAGAGCTTCAGACCTATCAGTTTGACCTCTTTTCTTCTGAAATGCTTAGAACGCATTGTGGATCGTCACATCCGTGATGTTCATCTGGCCAATGTGCCTCTTCATGTGAATCAACATGCTTACCAATCTGGAAAGCCCACTGTGACTCTTTTACACAAGGTTGTTTACGATATCGAGAAAGCATTCGCTCAAAATCAAAAGCAATCTTGTCTGGGTGTTTTCTTAGATATCGAGGGTGCCTTTGACAACGTGCCTTTCGATGCCATATTGGAAGCCGCACGGAGTCATGGTATATCTCCAATGATTTCCAATTTGATTCACCAAATGCTCAAAAACCGACATCTCTTCTCGACATTGCGTCAAGCGACGATTAGGAAATTGAGTGTTTGTGGATGCCCCCAAGGGGGAGTCTTATCACCACTTTTATGGAATCTCGTAGCAGATACGCTATTGAGGCAACTCAATAATAGCGGTTTTCCTACTTATGGTTTTGCCGACGACTATCTAACATTGTTAGTCGGTATGTGCATCAGCACCCTTTTCGACCTGATGCAAAACGCTCTTCAGGTAGTTGAGGGTTGGTGTCGCCAATATGGCCTTTCGGTAAATCCGAGTAAAACATCTATTGTTCTTTTCACGGAAAAGCGAAACCGTAATGGTGTTCGACCTTTGCGTCTCTTTGATTCTGAAATCGATGTGACTGAACAGGTAATTCCAAGCTCTCCTGGACACCTCATGTTGAGTTCAGAATCAAGAAAGCTTGTATGGCCTTCGGGCAATGCCGGCGTACTTTTGGTACAACTTGGGGTCTAAAACCCAAGTATATCAAATGGATTTACACAACTGTTGTTCGTCCAATATTGGCTTATGGATGTCTTGTGGGGTGGCAAAAAGGCGAAATGAGAACGGTCCAATCAAAGTTAGGCCATCTCCAAAGGATGTGCTTAATGGCGATGTCTGGAGCGTTCTCTTCAACTCCCACGGCAGCGCTTGAAGTTCTCTTTGACGTTGCTCCACTACACATTCATCTCAAACAAGAAGCACATTCTTGCACTTACCGTCTACGGGTACTCGGTCAACTAGAAGAAACTCCTGTGAACCGCACATCAACACACACCTCGTTGATTCCACTTTTGGTGAATTGGGACAAAATTGTCCTTGCTCCAAGTGATCTTTTATTTTGCTTGTAATTTCCCATATAGGACATTTTCCCTGAAATTCCCTCCCGGGAAGTGGACATCTGGATATCTGGAAAGAAGTATTTCAGACGGCATCATATGTTACACTGATGGCTCCCTTATCGAAGGTCGAGCAGGTGCTGGTGTTTACTCTCGTGAGCTAAGGCTGCCGTAGTCTTACTCACTTGGTAGACACTGCACCGTTTTTCGGGCCGAAATCATTGCTCTTATATGCGGAGTGCAATACCCGACTAGAAAATTATATCAAGATTATATCATATTGTGTTATGATGTTATAATATTTTTCTATAACTTATTATGTTATAAACTAGATGCAGGATGATGTTAAAATAACTAAAATTGTAACAAAAAGTGCACTGGTCTAATCAGAATTATAACCTATTTTGTTATGATCAGATCAAAATTATAACAAAATGTGATATGAATGTTAGCTTCAGGATTGCTAGTTTCTATCAGAATGTGATACAATTTTGTTAGATTATTGTTCAAATGTCAAAGAATCAAAACTAAATTATAATGCAATGAGTTATTAAACAGCAATTATAACATAATGTGATATGGTTGAGTTATAGTATTTCAAAGGCACCAAGGATGTTGAACATGATTATATCACAATGAGTTATAAATATCATGGTCTGTTTTAATTATGTTATGTTCTTGTTAGGATTTTCTAGTCGGGTAGGCACTTCAGCAGCATGTAATGGGCAAAGTAATATACTTCTGTTCAGATAGCCAGTCTGCTATAAAAGCACTTGCTTCGGCTAACTCGAGGTCAAAGATAGTTATTGCTTGTCGAACTCAAATCCAGAAGCTGAATTCAGCAAACACTGTTCATTTTGCTTGAGTACCTGACCATTCTTCCATCGCTGAAAATGAATTGGCTGATGAGTTAGCTCGCACTGGAGCACCACATGACTTCATTGGCCCTGAGCCAGCTATTCCGATATGGAAGTGTTGGATATAGACGTGTGTGCCGAAGCAGTTTTCACCGGCGCACTGTGGCTGATTTCGTCATTTTAGCGCGCTTAATTAATAACTTTTTAACTATGACGTTTAGCGTCATGGTGTCTTCGAGAAAGTTTTTCATTATCACAAGGAGCTTCTTTTGAACTATTGTGAAAATTGATCAATCCCCCTAAAAGTGAGAAAGAAATTTTATTTTTTGAATTTTTCAAGATACAAGGTTGGCGTCTTCACAAAAGTTGTAGAAAATGTTGTTTGGAGCAACTTTGTCAAAGACGCCATGTTTGTAACTCCGTTACTTTTCAAGATACGTTACGTTTTCTATCATCAGTCCCTTGAAAAGGGTTTTTTCGCAATAACTTTCTAATAATTGATTCTACATTTTTCTCATGTTCTACAAAGTTATAGATAATGATAAAATACACAGTTTTGCCGAATATGACACCCCGCTAATTTCAATAATAAAATAGTTATAACGGTTTTTATAGTTTTTTGGGCCATATTTCAAGCATGTGTAACTTAGTTATAGGCACAGTTGCGACCATTCATTTGCAAAGATTTACATTCATTTGCTATTATCTTAGTTCAGAAGCATGCTATCGAAAAACAATGTATGGATGAATTTAACCTTGTAGTTTTATCTGAAAGTTTGCCGAATAACATTGGGGTCGCAAACGTATGCCAAAGTCGTGAGCGAGCTGTGACGGCAACTCTCCTGCGGTGAATGTAAATTACATTCACGCTGTGGAAAGTTGCCTTCACAGCTCGCTCACGACTTTGGTATGCGTGTTAGACCCCAATGTTATTCGGCAAACTTTCAGATAAAACTACAAGGTTAAATTCATCCATACATTGTTTTTCGATAGCATGCTTCTGAACTGAGATAATAGCAAATGAATGTAAATCTTTGCAAATGAATGGTCGCAACCTTGGTTATAGGCAATTATATGCAAATTTCTTTTTATGCATGTGAAAGTACAAGTAATTGTCTCTCTTAGAAAGCAAAAATCATCGAACTGTTAGAGACTGTAAGATGGTTTTTGTATAGAAACTTACAACCATTTATGTTACTTTTGTATGAGATTTAATTATATCTTCAACATATTTATTTGACTGTTTATGTTAGCTTGCATTTTAATTGTTATTGTAAGTGTGTGTGAATGTACAGAAAGGTATGTGGCGTATTCTGGAACATTCATGAAGTACGTTACATGAAAACTTACCATCTACTTCTGTTTCACGTAGTCCACGAAAAGAGCGCAGAGTACTTAAGTACAATTTTCATCTATTTTGTGTGAAAGTTTTAAACGTATGTTAATCAGAAATTTCAATAAAAACTATCCTTGCAAGAGTTATGCTATAAATTCAAGAGAGAACCCTTAAGGACGTTTACCAGAACATTTATAAAGGATTGCTCTCGATAGAAATTCACAAAGTCGCACGACTCTTCTAAGGATATTTTTTTCTAAAACTCATTTTAAACCACTGCTGTCATGGTAAAATTTGATTTTTTTAGTTCTGTTAGGGTTCTTTTCAGGAATTCCTCTGGATTCTTCTGGAAGTTCCTCCAGGGGGCTTCCTGGATGATCCTCAGATATTCTTCCACGGGTGGGGTAGCAAAATTCTCTAGAGATTTATAGAAACCTTTCTTCAGGGATTCTTTCAAATGTTTTTCCTGTAACCCTTAAAAAATACCTTCATAGATTATTTCAGGAATCGTTTCAGGATTTTTTTATTAACTGTTCTCTAGGAATTTCTCAAGAATCTCTCTTCTTAGAATTACTGCACAGCTTTCTGCAGTTCCCCAGGATATTTCTTGTTTGATTCCTATAAGAATACTTCACAAGTTTTTCTAGGGAAATCGTATCAGAGAGTATTTCCACTAATACCATGCTGACATTGAGCAAGAAATACTTTCAAGAATCCAGAATATCTCCAGGAGTTCTTCCAGGGATTGTTCCAAATTATCCTTCGACAATTCATTGGGGGAATTATTCAAGGATTCTTTTAGTACTTTTGTCTGCAATTTCTGCACGAATTCCCGATGAATTGTTTTCAAGGATTGCTTCAGAAACTTCTTCATGATTCAATTCAGCAATTCCTCGAGATTTTTTTTTTTAATTCTGCAGGGAATTTATCCGAAACTTTTCCAGGATTTTTTCCTTAAATTTTCCAAAAATATCCCATTAAATTCTTCTACAAATTCTTCCAAAGCCATCTCAGGAGATTTTTTTCTCATCCCTCTGTTATGGAAATTAAATCAACGACTGCGTCCAATTGACTGAACTTTTGTGGTGAATCTCAGGAGCCCCCAGGGACTTTCCCAGGAGCTCCTGTTTGTTTCTGAAATTGTTTCAATAAAATTAAATCTCTTCAAGAAATTTTTAAGCATTTCTATAGAAATTTTTTCAGGTAACCCTCGATGCATAGCTCCTACATGTTTCATGTGATTTCATGAAATACTTCTGTAAATCACTGTGGAGAAAAATCTCAAAGAATTCCCTGACGAATCTCTAAGGGAATCCCTGGAAATATTTTTGAAAGAAAGGCAGAAGGGATTCCAAAGAGAAACCTTCTAGGCATTTCTTCGGTCACCCCTGACGATATTTTAAACGGGAATCCTTGGAAGAATTTCCGAAAGAATTGCTGAAAATTCTGAAAATGAAAAAAAAAAATCATGGAAAAATGATTAAGGTAATCTCTTACTGACATTCATGAAAAATCCTTAAACTACTGAAGGAGTTTGAAGTGATATTTCAGAAGAAAATCTTTAGTATCTGTAGTAACCTTTAAATGGAATTCATGGAGGAATTTTTGAATAAATTGTTTATCTAATTCCTGAAGATTATGTGAAAGAGTCCCGAGGAGTTTTCTGAAATAATTCCAGAAAGAGTTGCTAAAGAAATTTCTGGAAACTCTCCCTCAGAAACCCTTGGTGGAATTTCTACAAGGAATTATTGAAACATATTTATAAAAACTCAAAGAGAAATATTTTACCAAAATTCATGGAGGATATTTGGAAAGAATTCCCGGAGGAATTCATGAACATATATTTATAGAAATCCCTGAAGGGCTATCTGGAGTCATACCATAGCTTCTGTAAAATTTCCTAGAAATATCCAAAGGAATATATGTAACACTTTCTAGAAATTGTTATTGAAATATTTTTAAATTTCTTGAAGAATCCGAGGAAAAAATCCTAATGGTATACTTGGAACAATTTCAGGAGTAAAATACGGAGAGGAATACCCGGAGGAACTCATTAACTATATGATTTTTTTTTCAGAATTCACTGAAAGAATATCTACTGGAATTACTAAACAAAATCATGGAAGAACTTCTGAAGAATGTCCTGGAACACTCCACGGAAGTCCGAAGGCAGAACTCCAGAACGAACCCTGGGATAACTGTGTAAATATAATTCCTGGAGTTCTTAAGGGCGAAAGTCCGTAAGTTACGCCACGCTTTGAGGAGAGAGGGATTCCGAACTGTGTGATAATTTCAGAGGAGTCTTATACTAAAACTGAAAAGTTGATTTATTTCTTGTGGGATTTCGGCTTTTGGGCTGCAAAACGGGGAGTCGATAAGGAGAGCGTCCAACATAGCTCTGGTTCTCACAAGTTCCTACCTCATGCTTCCACGGGTCAAGCGATGACAAAGACCGCCAGCTAAGAGTTGTGTGCTTAGCTAGCTGGTAGTGCAGCCTGGGCACTGTTGTCCTTCTGACTTCATCTAGATTGAGGAGGTACGATTCGAGCGTTTGTTCACCAAGGAGGTGCGCCTCAAACAGCGTCTGTTCTGGCACCCAGCGGCTGAGTAAGAAACGCTGCACCACGCCCAGCTAGATCCAAGGTGGTAGCCCCATCAGCGTGGTCGTCCCAGTGATGGTTGGGACGTCAAACAGAACTGGCACGATGGCCCTCCGGCGAGACAGGAGTGTTGGCGTAGGCCCAATAAGCCTTCCGTAAAAATCCCCATTGCGGATAACATTGGAGAAAATACGACTCGATACAATCGGCAAGGACCCACGCGACGAAATAAGGACTACGATTGGAAACTTGGAACATGGAATTGCAAGTCACTAGGTTTCGCAGGATGTGATAGGATAATCTACGACGAACTACATCCCCGCAACTTCGACATCGTGGCATTGCAGGAACTTTGTTGGACAGAAAGTGTGGAAAAGCGGGCATCAAGCGGCTACCTTCTACCAAAGCTGTGGCACCACCAAAGAACTGGGAACAGGATTTATAGTGTTGGGCAAGATGCGACAACGTGTGATCGGGTGGCAGCCGATCAACGCAAGGATGTGCATGTTGAGAGTTAAGGGCCGTTTCTTCAACTACAGCATCATCAACGTCCACTGCCCACACGAAGGAAGACCCGATGACGAGAAAGAAGCGTTCTACGCGCAGTTAGAGCAAACATACGATGGTTGCTCGCCGCGTGACGTGAAAATCGTTGTCGGCGACATGAACGCGCAGGTAGGAAGGGAGGATATGTACAGACCGGCAATCGGGCGAAACAGTCTGCACACCGTATCGAATGATAACGACCAGCGATGCGTAAATTTTGCAGCCTCCCGTGGTATGGTAGTACGAAGCACCTTCTTCCCCCGCAAAGATATCCACAAAGCCACCTGGAGATCACCCGACCATCGAACAGAAAACCAAATCGACCACGTTCTAATCGACGGTAAATTCTTCTCAGATATAACCAACGTCCGCACATACCGCAGTGCGAATATAGATTCGGATCACTACTTAGTCGCTGTATGCATGCGCTCAAAACTTTCGACAGTTATCACCACGCGTCGAAGTCGAACGCCGCAGCTCAACATCGAGCAGCTGCGTAACGTAGAAGTGGCTCAAGACTACGCGCAGCAGTTAGCAGTGGCCCTACCAACGGAAGAGCAGCTTGGCGCAGTTACACTTGAAGATGGCTGGAGGGACATCCGATCCGCTATAGGTAGTATCTCGGCTACAGCACTAGGCTTCGCGACTCCGAATCACAGAAACAACTGGTATGACGGCGAATGTGAACAGGTGAAAAACGAGAAGATTTCGGCATGGGCGAGAATGCTGCAACATCGTACGAGAGCGAATAAGGCACGTTACAGACAGGCGCGGAACAGGCAGAACTCAGTCTTCCGGATGAAGAAGCCCCAGCAGGAAGAACAAGATCGCGAAGCGATGGAAGAACTGTACCGCGCTAAGGACACACGAAAGTTCTACGAGAAGCTGAACCGCTTGAGCAGAGGCTTCATGCCACAAGCCGACATGTGCCGAGATAATCACGGGAATATTCTCACGAGCGAGCGTAAGGTGGTCGACAAGTGGCGGCAGCATTACGATGAGCACCTCAATGGCGACGTTGCAAGTACCGAAGGTGGCGTGGTAACAAATCTAGGAGTATGTGCACAGGACGGAAGACTTCCGGCCCCTGACCTCCAAGAGATCGAGAAGGAGGTTGGCCGGTTGAAAAACAGCAAAGCCTCTGGAGCAGATCAACTACCAAGCGAGCTTCTAAAACACTGTGGAGAAGCACTGGTGAGTGCACTTCCTACACTGGGACATTACCAAGATTTGGGAGAAGGAAGTATTACCGGAGAATTGGATGGAAGATATCGTGTGTCCCAGCTACAAAAAAAGGCGACAAGTTGGGTTGCGGGAACCATCGCTCGATCACACTACTGAGCGCTGCCTACAAGCAAGGATGGGAACACTCACTTGCAAAGAGTTACACTCACTTGATATTTTCTCAACCCAGAAGCATGCAGTCAAAAAACGATGTATGGACGACTTTTGCCTTGTGGTTTTGTCTAAAACTTTGCCGAATATAGTAGGGGTCGCATACGCATACTGAAGTCGTGAGGGAGCTGCAAAGGCAACTCTCCACGAGGTGAATGTAAATTACACTCACCTCGTGGAGAGTCGCTTTCACAGCTTTTTTACGAATTTGCGATTCGTGTGTGACCTCTACTCTATTCGGCAAAGTTTTAAACAAAACCACAAGGCAAAAGTCGTCCATACATCGTTTCTTGATTGCACGCTTCTGAGCTGAGAAAATAGCAAGTGAGTGTAACTGTTTGAAAGTGAGTGTTCCCATCCCTGCCTACAAGATACTCTCCCAAACTTTATGCCGTCGTCCATCACCGATTGCGAGAGAGTTCGTGGGACAATATCGGACTGGATTTATGGGTGAACGCGCTACACCGGACCAGATGTTCGCCATCCGCCAGGTGTGGCAGAAATGCCGTGAATACAACGTGCCCACACATTATTTGTTCATCGATTTCAAATCGGCGTATGATACAATCGATCGAGAACAGCTATGGCAGATTATGCACGAATACGGATTCCCGGATAAACTGATACGATTGATCAAGGCGACGATGGATCGAGTGATGTGCGTAGTTCGAGTATCAGGGACACTCTCGAGTCCCTTCGAATCTCGCAGAGGGTTACGGCAAGGTGATGGTCTTTCGTGCTTGCTGTTCAACATTGCGTTAGAGGGTATAATAAGGAGAGCGGGGATAAACACGAGTGGAACGATTTTCACGAAGTCCGTTCAGCTGCTTGGTTTCGCTGATGATATTGATATTATAGCTCGTAAATTTAAGACGATGGCGGAAACGTACATCCGACTAAAGAGTGAAGCAGGCGAATCGGATTAGTCCTTAATGTGTCGAAGACAAAGTACGTGATGGTAAAGGGCTCCAGGGAGGAATCACCACGCCCGCCACCCGAATTTATATCGACGGTGATGAAATCGAGGCGGTTGAAGAATTCGTGTACTTGGGCTCACTGGTGACCGCCGACAACGACACCAGCAGAGAAATTCAGAGGCGCATTGTGGCAGGAAATCGAGCTTACTTTGGACTCCGCAGAACTCTACGATCGAATAAAGTTCACCGTAACACGAGGTTAACTATCTACAAAACGCTGATTAGACCGGTCGTCCTCTATGGGCACGAAACGTGGACCCTACGTGCAGAGGACCAACGCGCCCTTGGAGTTTTTGAACGGAAGGTGTAGCGTACCATCTACGGCGGAGTGCACATGGAAGACAGGAATTGGAGAAGGCGAATGAACCACGAACTGCATCAGCTGCCGAGAGAATCAACCATCGCGAAAATCGGAAGGCTGCAGTGGGCTGGTCACGTCATCAGGATGTCGGATAGCAACCCGACTAAAATGGTTCTCGAGAGTCATCCGACCGGTACAAGATGACGTGGCGCGCAGCGAGCTAGGTGGGTAGACCAAGTGGAGGATGATCTGCGGACCCTACGCAGAGTGCGGAACTGGAGACGCAGAGCCATATACCGAGTCGAATGACAACGACTCCTACGTACAGCAGAGGACACTCAGGCCTCAGTCTGACCAGTGAGGTAAAAGTAAGTAGTTCCACGATAACATTTTTACGTTCCTTTTAATTGCACTAAGATTATGCATACTTTGACAGGAACTATGGGAGTTTTTCGGCTTTCAGTCACGGAGAAAGCGTTGATACTTCTATATCATTGCCAACGTTTCGATCCTTGGGTTGGGATCTTCCTCAGGGCTCGATCTTAATCAGCTTGTGATAATCTTATTTTGTACACGAGCGTTTGTTGGACTCTAAAAGACACTGCACTTTTCTCGTTCATCACCAGCACCCTAGTGGGATGTTGGGTGGATGCTGGGTACGAAAGGGAGACACTCGAGACAAGAAATCAGCGGAGCACAACGCTGCGGCTGTTATCCATCGCCGTTCGGTTTTTAAAATCAACGCTTTTTCCGTGACTGAAAGCCGAAAAACTCCCATAGTTATCAAAAATCCCAGTCGAATCTTTCCAAAATTTGACAGGAACATATTCCGGACTTTTCTGTAAGCTCATCTTTAATGTCTTATACTTGACTCGATTAATACGAAGTAGAACCCGTAAATTTTCCGGGTAGTCACATATCTACGCTAACCGGTGCGGTGCATATTACTACAGAACCCCTTAATCTTCAATAAGTTAACAACAGAGTTGATTGGGTCAAGTCGGACCAACATTGTTTATATTGCTTTAGAGATGTATCTTTCAAACAATTAAGAGACCCCCTCCATAAATTTACTCTATACACCAATGCCATTAGCTCAGCGAGTTAAATGAGAGCACACATGGGTGTCACATTGACTCCATTCGAGGAAAACGACAACGACTCACACCGACGACGACGACGACGCGACCCAGTCCCAATACGTGCCGTTTAGAGGTGGAAGTTAGCGAATCACTCGCGCGCAAAGCGTAAAAAAGGGCACGGGTTACGACGACGGGAAGTACTCATGGTTGACAGGATCCGACATTCTGCTCAAAACGAACCAGCCAGTAGGTAGTCTTTGACGGCGTGGCGGCATCGTGTACGAGTTCATGCTAACGTTACCACGGTGATTCCAATCCTTATTCTTGGAAGTCGTAACACCACCAAGCTCTTGGTAGGTATGTAACTAGCAGCCTCCATGCCGCCCGGAATCAAGATGATTACAATGTTAGTCACCGCGTGCGCGTAAGAAGCACAGACTTAGACTAAGATTCAAAAGCATCACCGGGTGGGAAACCCAAGCAAAAATCGGATTGGTAAAGCAGTGGAAAATCTTCCTCCCCCTCGCCGCCGTCTTCGTTGTCACAAAATTAGCTGAAGTGAGCAGTAGTACCCAGTTGCAGGTTTTTCTGTGTCTTTCCGGAAGCAGAGGCAGCTCCCGATAAGAATCTTATAACTAAATTGAATTTATATCTTCCTCGTTCATTCATTCCGGTCGCTTGGAACTTCCGGCTGGCGGCATGTGGAGTGTGCGAGAAGCTCACAGTAGGTAGTCGGGGGAAGCTCGTTTTTCTTCCGCTTCCTGTTATCGGATGGCAACATTGTTTTGACACTGAGCTTTCGGTTGATTTTCGCTATTCTTTTTTTTTTTTTCTTCTGGTGAAACAGAGGGACAAGGTTTATTGGAATAGAATTATACATTCCGGTCACGTTACTGGATGCATACAGGGAAGGACTTGAAAAAGGGGAGAAGTTTATGTTTTTTCTCGGAAGGATTTTGAACGACTGGCGGTTTAAAATTTATTTTACAGCGTTTGAGCTGATTGTTATAATTCTGCAAATTTTATTTGAGCCCAGAGGATATGGTGTGGAAAGTGCATGTTGCAAGAATGTTGGCTGACAACCCTGCAATGCTAGTGTTCGCACAGGGAGCACGATGGCGGAATTCGGTGTTGACATTTAAATGCAATTAGCTACCTAAGTCATTCTAAGAGAACTTTAACGAGAATATTTGACTGTTAAAGAAAATAAGCTTTCAACGGAATCCATTCATCTATTCATCATACGACTAGAGAATTCCTCAAATTGTCTGATGTGGAGACAGCTGTTCCCATCCAATGTCAAACACAAAACCAAAATCGACAAACTCCCCGTGGTGCCACCAAAACCTAACTCGAAAGCTGATCTCACCGAAGATTGTCACTCGATTACTGTTAGGCTGATTTGCTGCCACCGTCAAGCTGAAGTAGATTGCCATCCGGGTCCGGAGAAGAGACCGGTGCTGGTGCTGAGTACTGATGCTTAGTACGCCCTGGGGAAGACTTCAAACTACTCCAGACAAGCCGGTATAGACAGACAGTCCCGACATAGATTGGGAAGCTTCAACCAACCAACAAGAACGATAGCAACACCGCCACCGCCATCACCACCACAAACGGAGCGGTTGCCGGCCGTCGTATTCAAACGAGATTTTTTATCATCCCGCACACTCCCATCAACATTCGCGGAAACAATACCGCGCGGTGGCAGCTCGCCTCTTTGATGAAAACAACGAACGAGAAAGCGGTGGTAAAAAAAAACCTTCAATCGGGAGGCGCCTTTGATTATTATGATTGAAATATTCACCCGTGGCTATGGTTAGGGACTTGCCCTTCAGTGCCGCGAAACGGCGGACCTGGAAATTCCAGGCCGCCGAAGCATCGGGCTACCGACAGGGCCAGAATTTCAATCATGTTGAACTATGGAAGTCGATGGAAACGTGCACCCAACCAAGGGGTGCAGGATGATAAAACAGTTGTTTAGACATTTTTCTTCGTTTTTTATCGGCATTCATGCTGCATAACAAGCCCTTTCATTATGATAGGAGTCATGTTCTGCGCGATGCTTGGGAGCTGACGATAATTATTGATGAAACGTGTGAGCGATGCAAAAAATACTATCCTATGAGAATGCAGCATTCATATAAGGGCTTATTGATCTTTTCCAGCCATGTCTGGAGCCCAAAAGTTAAAAAGTTGTGGATCATATCAAACGTCACACGTCCTCATTAAAGTACAACTTAAAAGAAACCCAGGCTGAAAGTCTCTATAATAAAGACAAAAAAAAACTTAAAAGAACATCCCATGATTAAACTGCCGTTCTACGCCCGATTGTCCCATGTTATATGGGAATCCCATATAACATAAGACAATCGGGCGTAGAACGGCAGTAAATAATTAATTAATAATTATTTAATTAATTAATAATAGTTCATTTCTGTACAACCAAAACTCACGCTGTCGTAACTCTTAAATGACATGCATGTTGTTTGGATCTAATGATGCAATTACTTTTCGTTGATAACCTGGAAATGAATTGCCGGTTTTCAGATTTTACTGATCCTTGAGCCGTCCCTAAAAGTCGTTCGTATAACCGTTACATTAGCGTATCTAGGCTTTTTTTTTCAAGGGAGCACCAGTTTTAGTGGCTTTCAGTTTGTTTTGTAAGGAAATATTGATTCATTCTCAACTTTTGGAAATTGCTGAAAATTAGGCAGGAGATCATTTTTGTATTAGGGGAGACTGGGGAGACTTGATCCCTTTTTCTTAACTCACCTGAAACTTTAAGAAAAAACACAAAACTAGATCCGATTTCCATACAAAGTGACAGGTAAACATCTATCGCAAGCTAATACATAACAGAATGCCTTTAAATTATTGTTAAAGTTTTCAAAACTGTGTTTTATATGGATGCATGTCTTATGATGTATTTTTCAGAAATGGGTGACACTTGATCCCCCTTTGAGCACATGGTTTATTTAACGGGAAAATAATTCCAGAGTCTTCCTATTCATTTTCTTTTCGAGTTTTCTTGTATTTTCGATGAATATGGAGTGTTTGAAATTGTAAGATTTCCTTAATTTTTTAAGGATATGCCGTATTTTCAAAATGGGGAGACTTGATCCCCCTTTTCTTGGTTTGTACTAAAGTTATACTTATCTGACACATTTTATCGTTGAATATAGACTGTTTCAGAAATTATAAATACACTAACGATAACCTGCCATTTCAATTTGAGCACATTATCCAAAAAAGTTTCTTCTAGCTCTAATAGTAAACATGCTAACGAAGCAAATAATACCAATTTTGTTGATGTTTCTGGCAAAAGTTGAAAAATAGGGCTCTGTAAACAAGATGATCAAAATTTGAAGTTGCACAAAGTGGTCAAAAAATGAAGCATAGTAGAAAAGAAAAAAATCTCACAGATAAAATATTTAATTTCCAAACACAATAGAAATTGCTGTATCGATAATAAAAGTTATTTCTCGATTGGTAAGAGTAATTTTTCCTGGAATATTTGATCAAGAACCACCATTACGGGCCTCTCAAAACAAAAATTTTTGTTTTAAATTTCTCAACAACACCAGTAGCAACAAACGTTAAGCAAACGAATGTCTTAATTACTGCTTACTGCATTCGTTTTTATGATATCACAAGCTTTGCCATCTGAAGGATCGAATGAGCTGAAAAAATAAGTTTGTTTAAATTAAATGCGTTCAGGAAAGCTAAGAAACTGTGTGGTAGTTCTTATGTTCCGAAGAAAACCTTAAAAATTGAGAAACTTGATCTCTGAAAAAATGTTGTGGAAATGCCTTTATCGATTTTTCCCAAATTTTGATCAAGGCATTCCTTAGGCAACTTGTTGAGAAAGCGAATGTGATAAAAATTTAGATAATTTTTGGTATTTAGTGATAAATAATGTTGAAATCATTAAAAAACACCTTTGTGCAAATGCAAATTTGAAAAATTTAGTTATTTATTAGAAAACTCGATTGTTCTTTAAAATATCAAGACAATTGAAAGGAAATATAAAAATATGGAGTACAATATGCTATACTCTAAAAGAAGTAGGTAAAAATCATAATAACAGTTCATTTAATTTACTAAACAAAGTGTATTTATAATTTCTGAAACAGTCTATAGACTAGAATTTCAAGTAAATAGGGGCTTCCGAATAGAATTTTATTTTCCACATGTATAATGTGTGTGTAACCCTCGAGGGATCAAGTCTCCCCATGTCACTGTTGTGTATACTAAGCTTAATTAATTAAAATATGTTAACAACAGCCTTATTTGGATAAATAAGTTTGAAAGTATTTTATTTAAAGTATGTGCTGTGAAGTTTTGACACGATTTGGTTCAATTTTCACAAAGTTATTGAGATTTTTCGGAATCGCCTAAAAGATTTCTGAAGGACTGAAAACAAACCATCAGCCGTTAAAAAATAATGCAATGTACAATCAAAATCACTTGTAGCCAAAACATAGTCGTTTGTCCAGGAGTAGTTTTGGAAAAAAATATGCTAGAAGAAAAATGTTTTTGATTCCGAGCAAATATGGGGGGAACAAGTCTCCCCAGGGATCAAGTCTCCTCAGTCTCCCCTACCGTGCGGGATTGAGCCGAAGGGTCCCAGATTTTCATGAAACTTTTTCCACAGGCAGGTCTCAAAAAAAAAGTGAGAAAAAAAATTCAAGGTCGCCTATTTTCCCGGAAAACTCAGGTGGAAATTATTTGTTTTCCCCTGGCACTACCCAGGTAACCACTAAGCATTTGAATAAGCAGTTCGAATGCATAAAATGCTTAAGGGGGCGGACAAGTGGGACTCCGTTACTTTCACGGTTTCTCGAATCGTACTTGAACTACAGAGTAGATGGCGAGCCGAACAACAGCTAGTTGAGTTGGCCCCCTTCCCCATCCAGGAGCTTGAGTTCAACGGGTAGTCTAAGTACTAGCCAGGACCCGAGCCTCCAGGGGAGAGTGAACAACTTAAGGCGGTAGCTGGTAGAACGCTTACTATTAGAGTGTACTCATGTACGGTCCCCCCTTCTCGAAGTCATCCCTAACGGGCGTACCGCGAAGGTAAGGAAGAGAGAGAATGAGTTTTTAGTGGATCGATCCCCAGATCACCCCTCTTGGGTATCTGTTGCAGATTTTCTCATTCTATAAAAAAGGGGGTTTTCGATTGGGAGCTATCAGAATGCTTCAAAACTGCTCTTCAAGTGCCAAGAGCAAAGAGGATGGGTGATATGTTATGCACTCCACAGCACATGTTGTCTTTCTCTTACAGGGCCAATGGTCCACTGCACGAATTTATGCTGGCCTGCTTACTCTCACGCGAAATTTGACGTTTGAGCGGTGTCGGCACCGCTCAAACGTCAAATTTCGCGTGAGAGTAAGCAGGCCAGCATAAATTCGTGCAGTGGACCATGCTTTTGTTTACAAAGTTGTGCATCAGATTTGCTTCTTCGTTTTCCTTTACTCATTCATCAGCTCAGAAGCAAACATTGCTGGTTTGGATTGGGGACTTGGCCACCAGAAAATTACTAATTACCATTTCGTCGGAAAATGTCTCCTGAATAGGTGGATGCTTTGGCGGATCATATTATGATTCAAAAGAGGAATGCTCAACACACAATGAAATACCTTTTTGAAAACAAGTTTTGTGAATTGACTCTGCTGCTGCTGTTGCTGTTGCTGACGGTTCAAGATGCTACAGCTTTTCCGATGGCGTGCCTTAATTTTATTCCCAATATAAAGAATGCTAGGAAAACCATTCTTTATATTGGGGATCAAATCAACGCACGCCATCGGAACAGCTGTAGCATCCTGGATCAGCAGCAGCAGCACCAAATTGATAAGTTAATATGATTGAGTAATCTTCGGATCGTAAGTTCAAGCCCAAATCATTACAAGAACATGCAAAAGAATAACACCTAGCACCAGCTGAAGTCGGAGTGTTGTGAAAGGGTGAGGAAGCGGAGAAGCAGGCTGAGAGAACGAGAAGCAGACGCAAATCTATTATTATTTTGTTTTGCTCGATGAGGCGGTACGCTTCTTTGACATTTTGTCACGACGTTCCTGAAGGTGTAGCACTAAGACAGCCCGTTATTTTTCCAAAACCTGCAGTGAGGGAGCACTATAGGCGTATATACGGCTGATTAGCATTAAACGCCTTGTCGTTAAGGCAACTATAATGCTGAAGCAGTGCTATTTTAAATGCTTACTGGTTACTTGGGTACTTACTATGAAAAATCTTAACTCAAGAACGAAGCATCATAGAAACAAGGTTTTTTCAGAAAACGAAAATTTTCTCAGAAATCAAAAAAAAATATGAACTGGAAAAAGTTTTTTACAAAATTTTCCACAGTTGAGAAAACTTGTAAAGTAAACCCGGAAAAACAATGCCCCTTCAAAATATTTTTGAGAAGGTTATTTCATAAGCTATAATCGCTGAAATTTTTGGAATGCACTTTTTTTTTCGTTTTTGGGTTATGGCCAATTTTGTTGAAAAATGTCCAAATGTGTCATATAAGCCTTTTCTTTGAAAAATTATAACTCAAGAACGAAGCATCGTAGAAACAAAGTTTGTTTTAGAAAATGAAAGCAAATTTTCTCAGGAATGCAAAAAAAAATGAGAAGGAAAAAATTTTCCAGAAAATTTTCTACCGTTGAGGAAATTCATAAAGAAAAGCCGGAAAACTATGCCCGAACTCGCGGGAAATTTAAAAAAAAAATTTTTTGAGAAGGTAGTTTCATAAGCTTTGATGGCTGGAATTTTTGGAATGCACTTATTTTTCGTTCTTGAGTTTTGGCCAATTATGTGAAAAATGACCATATAATATATGCGTACATGGTTAATTTTTACAAAATTGACCATAACTGAAGAAGGAAAAAAAAAGTCCATTCCAAAAATTTCAGAGATCATTAGCTTATGAAATTACCTTCTTAAAAAAATTTTTTGAAAATTCTCCACAAGTTCGGGCATTGTTTTTTTCCGGCTTTTCTTTACGAATTTTCTCGACTGAGAAAAATTTTGTGGGAAACTTTTTCCAGTTCATATTTTATTTTGAATTCTGAGAAAATTTGATTTCATTTCCTAAAAAAACTTTGTTTCTATGATTCTTTGTTCTTGAGTTATGATTTTTCAAAGAAAAGAAAGAATTTCCACCTGAGTTTTCCGGAAAAATAGGAGACCCTACAGTTTTTCACCTATTTGTACGATAATAAAAAAAATGGCCAGGACTCTAGGTTTACACCAATAATTTTCATAAGGATATAACATAATTGATTCTTCAAGCAGTTCATTCGGGAATTTCTTCCGAAAACCTTTCGGCATATATTTCGAAAATTTCTTTGTGAACACTTGTGCAAATTTTTACGAGAATTTCTCCGACAAATAATAGTTTTTGGAAATTTATTATGGAATTGGGTTTGGCCAATTGCGATTCAGTAATTCTTTCGGCAATTCCTTTAGAAATTCTTTTAGCAACTTTTTTGGAAAACTTGTTATTTCTTTCAGCAATTTCTTTGGAAATTTCCCATGAATATCTTCGGGGTTCTTTGAGAATTCCTTCGTAAATTGATTCGGCAATTTAATTTACAAATTTCTTCGGCTATGCAAATGCTATTGAAAACTTCTGGGTTTCCAAAGGAATTGATGGAGAAACTTTCATAGTAATGGCTGAAGAAATTCACAAAATTTGTCAAAAGATTTCTCTTATATGCTGAAGGAATTGTGGAATTAATTACCTAAGTAATTGTCTTAACCTGAAAAACTTTCAAGTGGAATTGCCGAACAAAAATACGTAGGAAATTTACGACGAAAGAATTTCCAAAGGAAGTGCTAAACAAGGAAGTAATTCATATAGCTATCACACTAGAAATTATTAAAACAATAGCCAAATGAAATCCCTAATAAATTTTCAAATACATTTAAAAAAAAACCGACGAAATGTATAAACAAATGGCCGAAGCAGTTTGTTAAGGAACAAATATAAATATAATGAAATCGCAAAGAATCATAGAAATCCACGTAGTAAAATTGCCGAAGAATTTTGCAAAGTAATTATAAAGAATTTTCAGAGAAGTTACCGTTGAAGTTTCAATCTAATTTCCAAATTCCACCTGAAATTACCGAAGAAATTCTCAAAAAAAATCCAAGAAATCCTCAAAAAAAATCTTTAAACCGACATCCAAAGGAATTGACACAGAAATTCTGAAAGAAAATGATCAAAGAGTTTTAAAAGAAATTCCGAGAATGAATCAGCCATTTCATGAAAAAAAAAATTTCTCGAAACTAAAAGTGCGTCTCCATCAATTAAAAATAGCCGTTTATTTTATTTATTCTTTATTATTCATTTATACATATGTACTTCCATGGGTAACTGGTTGAACTACAGTTAGTTAACCCTCTAATCCCAAATTTTTATTTTGATCTAAATATCATTTTTCGTCATCTGAAATCGATTTAAACATGTTTTGGAAGATGATTCTTTTCCATTCTTGATTTCGTGAGTTTCAGTTTTTGATTTTTCTAATTTTAATTTTGAACATCCCCACACTTTTATATTTTTCCTGGAAGCCATTTTGGGGAACAGATTTTTTGAGATGAAAACATTTTCAGATTTTATGATAATTGTTGAAATATTATTATTTTTAATTTTTTTCACTAAAAATTTTATTTTCAGGGTAATTTTAAGGAAAATAATTTTAGAGTGTATTTGATTCCCTAAAACTATTAAACAAAGATAGAATGATTTGGGAAAAATTTAAAATATGTTAATTGTAGCAATTCAATACAAAATAAATAATGACTTCTAAACACTAAATCATCAATTTTTCAATGATTTTTAAAAAACGTAAGTAAATACGCTTTAAAATACACCATAAACCATTTTGAGATATACAGACCAGTTCTAAATATCAGCCAAAAATAAAAAAAATGATTCTCCACGAAACAAAAATTACAAAAATGCTCAAACTATACCCCGTCTAAAGGCGGGATTGGGTATTAGAGGGTTAAAAAATACCTGCGTAGTTGCCTGCTGTAGAGTAATAATCAGGGTTGTGCAGTTTCAGGATGGTCAATGTCGAATGACACTCGCTTTAACCATCACTTCATACGACAAACGCAGTCCATCAAAACATAATCGATTCACGCAAAAGCCACTCAAGCCAACCCTCGTTCAATGCAGAATAAATACTGAATACTGAATACTGCAGAGTCAACCACATCCAGCAGCAGCGATCGTCTCTTGTTTTCGAACCACACGATGAAACACCGAAGCGAGTTTTTGTTCTACGCCTTGCATTCTATTCATAGAGCGTGCTATGTTTGTGTTTGCTACGCCATGCAATACTACTTAACAAATTGACCTTCATCCTCACCCTTTCAGATGAGAGTCACCCAGCAGTGAGTGACATAGCTCTGCGTCGAAACGACGGTAAACAAGCGTTCGGCAGCTCAGGAGCTGTGCAGAGAAAGAGCGTTGCGGCGGCAGCCACCGTGTCAATGCGTTCGTCTCGAATGTGTTCGTTAGCAACATAGCGACGGTCGGCTGTAGCGTTGATGGAGGAAGAAGGGCAATGTTGATGTTGCGGCTTTTTTGTGTTATGATGGTGATAATGCACAAGACAGGTAATAATCCTCTATGAATTCATTCAGGCATTCCAGCGGAAGTTTATTCTCAAGTTCCCCTATCTTTATAAAATTCATTCAGGAGCACGTTCTGGGATTCCTCCAGGTGTTCCTGAAAAGATTGATCTTTGAGTTCTTTCTTAGATTTCTCCAGAAGTTCCTACGAGGGACTCCCAGGAGTTCCTGCTCAGATCACTCCAGCAGTATCTCTGGTATTTCTTCAAAAGTTTCTTCTGTGATTTTCCATGGAATTCTTACTGAGATTGCTCAAGGTGTTTCTTTAGAGTCTTTGTTCGGTTCTAATGGTTTGTGGCTTCTCAGTTTTGACAAAATCAAAACACTGTTATGTTATTTTGTGCGACGTTTCGGTCCGTTTGGGACCATCTTCATGGACTCAATAGTTACGTCGGACAAAATAACATAATAGCGTTTTGATTTTGTCAAGACTGAGAAGCCACAAAACATAAGTTTCCAACTACAGTCGAACACACCAACGATTTCTCCGAATACTCCAGAAGCTCCTTCGAGGATTGCCTTAGGAGTTCCTTTACGGAAACCTCCTGGAGGTTCTTCTGGAATTATTCCAAGCTTTCCCAAGATTTAGAAGATGTTCTGAAGTTTATCCAAGAGTTACATCAAAGATTTCTTTTTCTGGGAATTTCAATCGTGGTTTCTTCTGGTATTTCTCCAGAAGTTCCATCCGTAATTCACTAAAACGAGCTAGGTTGTGTAATGGCTACTGCTTCTGATTTATATGCAGAAGGTCCTGGGTTCAATCCTTGGCTTGTCCCTTTCCTCATACTTTATATCTTTCTATCTATTTTCACTCTCTTTCTTCCACATATACATCTCATGTATATTCGTTTCGTATGTCCGTAGCGATCGCTAGAACCAGAAACGGATTTGAAAAAAGCCGTTTCCCTTTTTTTTCAACTTTCATCACAGCACAGCGTCAATCTATCATATAACGCCTACAAGTTATGCAACCAAGCGAACTGTGTCGCTTCACAGCAATCTTCACAAAATCTATCCCTTTACGCCTGGCATTCATGGACCAATGCATGAACCGTGTGCCAAAAATAAAACATTCTTATCAACACACCGACATCCGCATGAGCTTGTGTAGGTGCAGAGGACTCAATGCAATGGCCTGGTGGAAACAAGTGATTGCAATCATCACTTCCCTCCCTTTCCGCACATGACCAGCAACCTGACGCAGCAGGCACCATTGTCGCCGAAAAATACAAGGCCATCAACGCTCACACACTGAAGATGCCTGTTAGTCCCAAGCAGCTATCTCATTGGTTCATTGAGTGAGTGTAGCTGATCTGGCGATACTGAAGTTGCAACTGCGGGCGGCCAGCCAAGTTTTTATTTTAAGTATTAAGAAGTTCCATCTGCAATTCACTCGTTCCTTTATGATTTCATCAATCCCAGAAGGCGATTTTTTAAAGTTTCTTGAGATTCCGGGGAAATTTCGGAGTGACTCCGGAAAACTCAAACGTGATTTTATATGAGCGATTCAATTGATATGTTCCCAGAGCTCAATCCTGGATTCCTCCACAAGTTCCCGCTATGATTCTTCCATGAGGTTTTCTTTTTTTTCTGAAATTCCTAAAGATGATCCATCTGCCATGCATCCAGGAGTACCAGAAACCCTCCCAAATTCCTTCTGAGATTTCTATAAAGGTTCTTTCAGAGAATAGGGTTTCTTTTGCAATGTCGTCAGAAGAACTTTTACTGGGATTCCCAGAAGCAAATCCTGGAGAAATGTAATCTCAGAAGGAACTTTTGAAAGATGCTCAGAGCGAACATTATGAGCATCTATACAGAACTGGTGGAGATATTTCATAACCATTTTTTTGGGGAATGGAGAAGAAAGGCCGGGATGCAATCCATAAATAATTCCGGAAGGAGTTCCTAACAGAATTCCGGAATAAGTTCTAGAAGGAATTCCTCAAGAAGTTTTTCCTGAACGAATCCCTGGATTTTCTGAAAGAATGTCAGGAAGAAGCTATTTAGGCAATCCCGGAGAGAGCTTCTGACGGAAACCTGGAATAAATCCAGGGAAATTCCTGAAAGCATCCCTCAAGGAACTTTTGGTGTAATCTTCGGAGAAAATCCTGAAGGAATCCCATGAGAAAGTGTGGAAGAAATTCACGAAGAAATTTTTGGTTAAACCAAGAAAAATCTCCTGGACCAATCCCAAAACAAATTCTTGGAGACATTTTAGAAGGAACTCCTTGAAAAAATCCAAGAAGGATCGTCTTGAGGATTAACAGAGGAACTCCTTGATGAATCCAGGAAAAAAAATCCTTGGAGAATCGCGGAAAGAATTCCTGGTAAAATCTCGAAATCTTCAAAAAAGGAACCTCAGAAGAAACAACTTGAAAAATTCCAGACGACTCTTGAAGACATCCTAAAAGGAAAGAGTGAATTCAGAACGAAATCACGATTGAAATTCCCAGAAAGATGAATCTATGAAGAAACTCTTGGATAAATCCCGAAAGCAACTTTTGGTCAATCTTGTAAAATTTTGGAGGAATTCCAGAAGAAACTTCAAAAGGTATTCATAAAGAAACTTCTGGGGGCATCCTTGATGCGGTTCCTGGATTAATCCAAGAAAGACCCTGAGACACTCCATGAGGAATCTTAGAAAGAACTCCTTGAAAAATCTCAGAAGAAACTTTTAAGGCATTACCAAAAGGAACTTCTCGGAGGAATTCCCAAAAAAAAAAAATGAAATCCTAAGGAACTTCTTGACGAATCCAAGAAGAAACGTATTGTGGATTCCCAGATTTAATTCCTTGAGGAACACCAGAAGAAACTGCTAGAGTTATTTCAGTAGGAAATCCTGGGGTCCCTTGAAGGAACCTCTGGAGAAATCTTGGAATGAACTCTTAGATCAATCTCTGAAGGCACCTCTTGAGGAAATTCCATGATTTTCAAACAACTCAACGTACATATGTACAGATGGGTAAATGGTTGGTTAAATTGGGGAAAAAAACACAGCTCAGGTGAGATTTGAACTCATGATTCTTATTCGCTAGACAAGTGCTTTACAAACAAAGCTACCTAGCCAATTGATGACACGGCATTTTAGTTGTATTCGGTTCATTGAATCCGGAGATATAACAGCTCAAAGTTGGCTATCGGCTAATTACACTAGTTTACAAAATAAAACGAAAGTCGTGATCTTCTGTCAACGACCAAAATTTTTTAAGCACATTTTAGTGCTGATTTCGAAACCGTGCTTCAAAAATTTGAGGTAGAACAGTTTTTGAGTTTTAGTTCAATATCGAGTTTTGAAACTTTTCAAATATGCGATTTACTAAAATTAAAATATCTTGAGTTTTGTTCAACCAATTTTAAATCTTTTCCCAAAAATTGAAAGCCGAACATAATACCATTCGATCATCTTAATGCAAGTTTTGCATCAGATTGATAAAATTCAAGTTATGAGTTTAAGGGACGATTTCCTTGAATTTTAGCAAAATTTCCAAAAATATGTGAAGAAATGTACTTTTTTTTTAATAAGAATAAAACAATCTAAAAATAAATTTCTCAAAGCTTTTTTTTGGCATATCATATAGGCGAGTTACAGTAAAAAATTCAGATCAATCGGAACATTGATTATGGAGAATGAGATGCTTGAAGTGAGCAACTTTGCTTAAAAATAGAACAAAATTCGATTTCAAATCCACAGCCTAGTATGGAAAGTTGAAAAAAATTCCGGTCTACTGTAATTTTTTTCCTTCACGTTTTCGAACTCAGGGCATGATTCTACACCAAAAATGATCATCAGCTTACCGAGTTCAAAAATGCTGTAAACTAGTGTTATACCTTTTTCTAGACTCCTTATAACTTGGTGCAGAATAGACCGATCTTTTCCAAATTTTGACCACTTTTTTGAGAAATCTTACGAGCCGTACAAAAATTTTTGGGTTCTCATACAAAAAATCTTACAAGGGGGGGAGGAGGTGTCGGAAAATCGCTAAAATTCCCTTACTTAATTAATGGACAGCCCCTTATGCATATAATGAAAACTTACAGCAAGGGTCAACAACTTTTTGTGAGAGAAAAAAAAATACCTATCCCAAACATTTTGGCCACCCCCTGTATATACCTATACCTTGAGAATTCGATGCAAATTTAATTTAGTTTAGAACACAAGAGTTTTCTTTGGATTCTTAATGACTTCTAGTTAATATTTCCACTGTCACTACTGAAAATAAAAGTACCAAGATGAAAACCGGTGAGATAACTCTACTTTTTACAACCAGTAGTTATTCAACGAAATCTGAATCGTTCACGTTCACATGCAGATTAGATAAAGGAAATCACCCTCCAGCAACCCATTCTAGCTCTGGGTGTATGTAGATACGTCCGTCGTCGTCGCTTTCGCTCGTGAAAGAATAGCGATGAGAACGCGATGAGCTGAACAAGAGAAAAGGAAAAAAAACTCCTTTGTTTTATTGGATTTTTCCGGGAATCCTAATTCCCGGCGCTCCTGTCGTTGTGCTCTGGCTACTGATGCTGCTGCTGCTGGTGAAGAAACTACATATCTGCACTTCTCGCTTGCAGCGCATATCGGAACGATAAAAATGACATTAGTTTCTTTGGCACAGCGCAGCACCGCCGTTCGTTCAGCGTCGTAGGTACCTACTAACTGTGCATGGTTTCTGGAACTGAGCTTGATGCTATTGCTAATCAAAAGCATTTTTGCGATGGAAGAACGTTTCAATTTGAATCGCTGCTGGTAGTGCAAGATACCGATGAGTGGGATGCTTTCGTTATGAAACAGTACAGTAGTTTCTTTTTTATGCTGGTACTGAGAGATATTTTTGATGATAGGGGTAATGAAAATAGTATTCACTCTTATCGGATAACAACGAAGCATGAATTCAAAACAAAGGAATTCTTCCAGAATTCTTGGAGGGATTCTTCTGGAATCCTTGGAGGGATTCTTCCAGAATCCTTGGAGGGATTCTTCCGGAATCCTTGGAGGGATTCTTCCAGAATCCTTGGAGGGATTCTTCCAGAATCCTTGGAGGGATTCTTCCAGAATCCTTGGAGGGATTCTTCCAGAATCCTTGGAGGGATTCTTCCAGAATCCTTGGAGGGATTCTTCCAGAATCCTTGGAGGGATTCTTCCAGAATCCTTGGAGGGATTCTTCCAGAATCCTTGGAGGGATTCTTTCAGAATCCTTGGAGGGATTCTTTCAGAATCCTTGGAGGGATTCTTCCAGAATCCTTGGAGGGATTCTTCCAGAATCCTTGGAGGGATTCTTCCAGAATCCTTGGAGGGATTCTTCCAGAATCCTTGGAGGGATTCTTCCAGAATCCTTGGAGGGATTCTTCCAGAATCCTTGGAGGGATTCTTCCAGAATCCTTGGAGGGATTCTTCCAGAATCCTTGGAGGGATTCTTCCAGAATCCTTGGAGGGATTCTTCCAGAATCCTTGGAGGGATTCTTCCAGAATCCTTGGAGGGATTCTTCCAGAATCCTTGGAGGGATTCTTCCAGAATCCTTGGAGGGATTCTTCCAGAATCCTTGGAGGGATTCTTCCAGAATCCTTGGAGGGATTCTTCCAGAATCCTTGGAGGGATTCTTCCAGAATCCTTGGAGGGATTCTTCCAGAATCCTTGGAGGGATTCTTCCAGAATCCTTGGAGGGATTCTTCCAGAATCCTTGGAGGGATTCTTCCAGAATCCTTGGAGGGATTCTTCCAGAATCCCTGGAGGGATTCTTCCAGAATCCCTGGAGGGATTCTTCCAGAATCCCTGGAGGGATTCTTCCAGAATCCCTGGAGGGATTCTTCCAGAATCCTGGGAGGGATTCTTCCAGAATCCTGGGAGGGATTCTTCCAGAATCCTGGGAGGGATTCTTCCAGAATCCTGGGAGGGATTCTTCCAGAATCCTGGGAGGGATTCTTCCAGAATCCTGGGAGGGATTCTTCCAGAATCCTGGGAGGGATTCTTCCAGAATCCTGGGAGGGATTCTTCCAGAATCCTGGGAGGGATTCTTCCAGAATCCTGGGAGGGATTCTTCCAGAATCCTGGGAGGGATTTTTCCAGAATCCTGGGAGGGATTCTTCCAGAATCCTGGGAGGGATTCTTCCAGAATCCTGGGAGGGATTCTTCCAGAATCCTGGGAGGGATTCTACCAGAATCCTGGGAGGGATTCTTCCAGAATCCTGGGAGGGATTCTTCCAGAATCCTGGGAGGGATTCTTCCAGAATCCTGGGAGGGATTCTTCCAGAATCCTGGGAGGGATTCTTCCAGAATCCTGGGAGGGATTCTTTCAGAATCCTGGGAGGGATTCTTCCAGAATCCTGGGAGGGATTCTTCCAGAATCCTGGGAGGGATTCTTCCAGAATCCTGGGAGGGATTCTTCCAGAATCCTGGGAGGGATTCTTCCAGAATCCTGGGAGGGATTCTTCCAGAATCCTGGGAGGGATTCTTCCAGAATCCTGGGAGGGATTCTTCCAGAATCCCTGGAGGGATTCTTCCAGAATCCCTGGAGGGATTCTTCCAGAATCCCTGGAGGGATTCTTCCAGAATCCTGGGAGGGATTCTTCCAGAATCCTGGGAGGGATTCTTCCAGAATCCTGGGAGGGATTCTTCCAGAATCCTGGGAGGGATTCTTCCAGAATCCTGGGAGGGATTCTTCCAGAATCCTGGGAGGGATTCTTCCAGAATCCTGGGAGGGATTCTTCCAGAATCCTGGGAGGGATTCTTCCAGAATCCTGGGAGGGATTCTTCCAGAATCCTGGGAGGGATTCTTCCAGAATCCTGGGAGGGATTCTTCCAGAATCCTGGGAGGGATTCTTCCAGAATCCCTGGAGGGATTCTTCCAGAATCCCTGGAGGGATTCTTCCAGAATCCCTGGAGGGATTCTTCCAGAATCCTGGGAGGGATTCTTCCAGAATCCTGGGAGGGATTCTTCCAGAATCCTGGGAGGGATTCTTCCAGAATCCTGGGAGGGATTCTTCCAGAATCCTGGGAGGGATTCTTCCAGAATCCTGGGAGGGATTCTTCCAGAATCCTGGGAGGGATTCTTCCAG
This sequence comes from Aedes albopictus, assembly GCF_035046485.1. Lineage (NCBI taxonomy): Eukaryota > Metazoa > Arthropoda > Insecta > Diptera > Culicidae > Aedes > Aedes albopictus. The sequence continues at coordinate 389,894,789 of NC_085138.1, read as the reverse complement.
AATCCTGGGAGGGATTCTTCCAGAATCCTGGGAGGGATTCTTCCAGAATCCTGGGAGGGATTCTTCCAGAATCCTGGGAGGGATTCTTCCAGAATCCTGGGAGGGATTCTTCCAGTATCCTGGGAGGGATTCTTCCAGTATCCTGGGAGGGATTCTTCCAGAATCCTGGAAGGGATTCTTCCAGAATCCTGGAAGGGATTCTTCCAGAATCCTGGAAGGGATTCTTCCAGAATCCTGGAAGGGATTCTTCCAGAATCCTGGAAGGGATTCTTCCAGAATCCTGGAAGGGATTCTTCCAGAATCCTGGAAGGGATTCTTCCAGAATCCTGGAAGGGATTCTTCCAGAATCCTGGAAGGGATTCTTCCAGAATCCTGGAAGGGATTCTTCCAGAATCCTGGGAGGGATTCTTCCAGAATCCTGGGAGGGATTCTTCCAGAATCCTTGGAGGGATTCTTCCAGAATCCTTGGAGGGATTCTTCCAAAATGCTGAGAGGGATAACTCCATTATTCAAAGAGCAATTATCTAATCCTGGTGGGGTTGCAGTTGTTGGTACTTGGTTAAGGATTAGATACCGCCAATTTTACATTATGACAAATTGTTTCCTTCAACACCACATCATTGCCATTATGCATTTTACTCAGTTAAAAACTAAATTTGAGTCACTGAGTTATCCAGTTGGTACCACGAAAGCCGTCATGACGAACGCTACAACACCGTTCCGGGCCCAATTTCAATCACCTATCACTAAGCGCTACTGTGTGTACTCACATATGCTCAGATACTGCTGCGTGGTCGTCTCGAATGTGTCCCACGTGATGCCGCGGAAGCGCGTCCGTTCCTTCGCAGTGCCATAGTCCGGATGCAGCAGTGGTGCCTGATGGCCCGCTTCGTTCGGATCTCCGGTTTTGCAGAAGTTGGTTACAAAATTGAGCACCGCCTCGTTCACTCCCATATCCTGGCGGGAGAAATTCTGCCCAAACCAGGGACCACCCTGTACCAGCGTCAGACCCAGCACGTACGGTAGGTCCTCACCACGGATGCTTCCCAGGCGCTGTGCAGCGGAAGATACCCAAGTGGAAAAAATCAATTGAACGGGCATTTATTTTAGATAATGACAGTCGTCGACGTCGTCCAACTCACCTGTGGATACTCGGTTTCCTTGGTCTGGTAGGCGAAGTGGAACATGTACGTTTTGGCTCCCCGGCGGGCGTGCAGATAGGCCACCTTGATGAGTGGGGCGAGCGTGTGACCGTCGCTAAGCGCTTCCATTGTTGAGTCCCTGCAGGGGCGAAGGAAAGAAAAAATCGAAGCCGGGTTGAAAAATGACAGCCCCAATAAATATCAATCACGGCGTGGATCGACAATTCAAATTAGCTTCCGAGGATTGACTGAATGGATGTTTGTGACTGTTTTTTTCTTGTTGATGGAGCACGAATGCTGATTGAATGCGTAAGGGCTTTCTGATGTCGGAGATAAAGTGGAGTGAAGCATCATTAGTTAAGAAACAAAATGAAAACATATTTGCGTGAAAATTCCAAGAAAACAAGCTCTTCTGACAAAAAAGCGAGAATTTCGAAGATTCTAAGGGAAAATGTCAAAAGAAAAAGACATTTGGGATTATTAATGTTTTGTGATTAACTCTGTAATTTCTTATGTTTTCAGTTGGGAGGTTGAGTTACAAAAGTGAATCGCTTCTGTAATATTTTTGGCCAGTTTGATAGTTGAGAGATTTTACTTCATCTAGGATTGCATTTCGTGTAGTTTCTTTGTATCGTATCGTTTGGTTTAGCTGAAAATGAGCTAGCCGCGGCAAAATTGCCGTTACACCGAAAGTAGTTTTTGTAGAAACCTCTACAGGAGTTTACCGATGAATCGGTTTGGTAATTTCTGAATGAATCACAACTTCAATCTCCGAAGCAATTCCTAGAGACAACTTAAACCCTGGTAGGATATGGGGGTCAATATGATCCATACAGGCTCGCTGAACGTGAACTACGCCATCGTGGTGCACTTTTATTAACATCTTAAAAGGGTTAAAGGAGTTCCTGGATGAATCCCTGGAGTAATTCCAAGAAGAATCATAGGAGAAGTCCAATTGAAATATCTGAAGATTTTTTTTTAGGATTTCACATTAAACTTCTAGAAAATTCCCGCAGGAATTTCTGAAAAAAAATCTGCGGGAATAAGTAAAATGAAAATCGGGTTCCTTCTAATTCCACTAAGAATTTGCATCCTTCGACAGATAGGTATTTCGACCTCAACTGTAAGGTCATCTTCAGTGTCGTACTTGACTCGACTACGAGACACTGAAGACGACCCTACAGTTGAGGACGATATACGTATCTGCTTAGATAATTAATTATCTAAGGTATCTGTCAAAGGATGCAAATTCTTAATGGAATTAAAAGGAACAGTACTTACTTACAGGTATTCCACTAACACGCCCGAGTTCATTAATTCATCATCATCATCTGGGGAAATGTCTGGAGCAATTCGTGAAGGAAACCAAGCAAGAACGGCTTTAATTTTTTTTAGCATGAATTCTAAGAGAATTTCTAGAAGGAGTTCCTGGATAAATCGAATAATTTATTCATGCAAGCAAAGATGGTTAACCATCTTTGCTGCAAGGTATTAAAAGATAATGTTTAATGGAAGTCAGGGGCTGTCCATAAACCACGTGGTCATTTTTTTTGGGACTTCTCAAGCACCCCCCCCCCCCCCGCGTGGTCATTTGTCCATACAAATTTTTTTATTTGTTCATACAAAATGGTCATTGGCCGAATCCCCCCTTATGACCACGTGGTTTATGGACAGCCCCTCACTAGAAGGAAACTCATAGAAATATCTGTAAAAATCTCCGGCAGATTTTCTAGGAATCCCAGCAAGAATTCCTGAAAAAATCCTGAGAGGAACTCACCAAAGAAAATTCTTAGATATATTTCTGGATGAATCCACGGAGTAAATAATGAAAATAAACCCACATTAATTTCGGGAAATATTTCTTGAGGAATTATTGTGGAAATTCTTGGAAAAAGTCCCACGAGAATACTAGCAATAATTTCTAGATGAATGTCTGCGGGAGATCCTAAAAGAATCCCAAGAAAAATTTCAAGAGCTATCTCATAATGCATTACTGAAAAGGTTTAAGAGAATTATCTGAATGGATTCCGGATATCTCCGAAAGATTTCATGGAGGAAAATCCTGAAGAATTCCTAGATGGCAGCAACATTTTCAGGAGGAGTTACACCACGAATTTCTGAAGAATTTCCAATACAAATTCTTGGAGGTGTGCCAAAAGAAACCCCTAGAGAAAATTTTGGAGGAAACCTTGGAACCCCGGCACCAACTCTATGCAAGAAATCAACAGCAATAAAATCCGCAATCCGGAAGTTCTCTTTGTGTGTTGAATTCCTCTAAATATTGATTTAGAAATTTCTCCAGTAGTTTTTCGAAAATCCCTTCTTCCGAAGATTTTTCAATATTTTTTTCGTAAATTGCCAGGATATTCTGCACATTTTTTTTTCAATTTATCCTTCAAGGATGCGTTTGAATGTTTTTGTTTTAAAGTTTTACTTTAAAAAATCCTTCAGGGATTTTTTGCTCAGAAATTTTACTGGAGATTCCACCAAAAATTAAACATACAAATCTTTTAGAAAATCTAGCATGGAAAACTTCACAAATTGTTTCATAATCTTCTTAAGAAATTCCTTAAGGGATTCTTTTAGACATTCATTTAGGGATTTCTTCAGATATTCTTCTAGATATTTGGTATCAGAAAAATTCAGAGATTCTTAAAAAAATATCTATTGCCATTTATCTGATAAGGAATTCTTTATACAAGCAAAGCATGAAAGCTTCAAAAACTCCTCCATGCATTTTTTCAGGAATTTCTTTGAGAATTTCTTGAAAAATTCTTTAGGTATTTCCACTCTGATTGATTAAGACTGCTCTTGGTATATTCTTAGCAGTATGTCTTGGCTTTTCAGTCCAATGGTGAGATCAAAAACACCTTATGTTCTCTTACTCCGACGTTTTGATCCGTATCAGATCTTTCTCAAGGACTCGAATTTTTGGTCGTGTTACAGATTTTCCAATCTTTCAACCGTCATTCGTATATCTAGCTGCCCGTCTGTGTTTTTATCCGGAAAACCATACTTTAAAAACTAGTGATCGGAATTTGGACCTCTTTCACTACTGCTTGTCTACTTTTTTCTTTTAGTAGAACCATCTCGGCGTAAATACCTTTTTGGCCTAAAGCGTTTTGCCCTTAATACCATTCCTACCTTAAAGCTTTTTATACATAAAGACCTTTTCGGCCTTAAGACCATTTTGGCATAAAGATCTTTTCGACCTAGAGACCTTCTCGTATTCGGTCTAATGACGTATTTGGCCTAATGACGTATTCGGCCTGTGACGTATTCGGCCTAATGACCGGGTCGAAAAGGTCCCTATTCGGCCTAACGACCTTTTCGAAGAACAGAGGTTTTAGAATTCGTAGCATATGAACATTTGTTTTGCTGTGAATACAGTCAATTTTCATTTAAGTTGCGTTATTGAAATGGAGGGACTTTAATGGATTCGGCTTAAATGGAGGTTTGAGTATGTTTGGGTTTTGCATACCTGAGTTTGGTACATATTCCACAGCTATTTTCTCCTGCTCGGGTACTCCTCCTAAAATTTCTTCAAGAAATTCTCTAAAAGCATCTCCAATGATCCTTCCAACAATCTACCCGGAATTCTATCAAGGAGTAATTTCAATACGGATTTAAGAGATTCTGCTTGGAATTGATTTAAAAATTTGAGAAAGGACTCTTTTAGAAAACGTTTAATAAAAAGACACCGTCTTCAGCCAAAGGCTGTACAGACTGAACGAAACAATCACTAGACAACGGACATGACACACATTACGAGCACCAGTGGATACGAGAAAGAAACATTGCTTGCGAAAAGTTTCACCACACGGAGCGGGAATCGAACCCTCACCCCATGGCATGGTTTATTTATACGCTAATGATTATGAGTTGCTTCCGAAACACTTCCAAGAACTTGAGTGGGAATTCCTCCAAAATTCCCATCTGAAGTTTCCCTAGAACATTCTCCAGAAATTTATACAACCAGTATTCCAGAAAACTTCCTCTTTCGCAGTAAATCTTTCATCAATTCTGTAAACAGGAAATTTTACTGGTTCCTACAAAAAAAAAAAAACATTCAAAGACTCATTGAAAAAATTCTTTCGGAATTTCTTCAGAAATTTCTCCAGGAACTATGTATTTGATAAAACTGTGCTACGGATTTCTTTAAAAATTCCTTCGAAGTTTCCTTCAAGAGATGCCTCAACAAAATCCTCTAGGGATTTCATTACAATTTCCTCCAAGGATTTTTAACAGATTGTAGATTGATTTCAAAATTGGCACAAGCATATCTTATAAAAATCCTCCAAATATTTCTTCTAGAAAATCTTCAACGCATTTTTTAAAGAAATTTTCTGCATCCTGCAGTGAATATCCTCAGAAAATCCTTCTCGGATTTCTTATGAAATTCCTCCCGCGGTACCTTTCAGGAAATGAGAATTTCAGAATACCCTCAGTTTTTTTTACCAAGTTTGCTCCAGAAAATATTACAGGAAATCACAAATTTCTCCAGCGATTCTACAGGATTTTTTTCCGCGGATTTCTTTATAGACTCTTCAAAGGATTCGTTACAAAATTCCTTCAGATTTGATTGATTTATTGATTTGTCTTTATTTAAAAGACTTTCAGCCCTTGGTTGGTTCGTCTCTCCACACTCCTTCAGAGATTTCTTTGGAAATACTTCCAGGTTTCAGTTTTATCTTCGTGAACTTCTGCAGGGATTCCTTTCACAATTTTTTCAAATAATTTCATTGAAAATTCCTGCATGATTTATTTTACGGCATGGAATCCTCCGGAGATTCTAACATTATTATTTTAAGATCTATTTAAGAATTCCACTGAGTATTCCTCTATGTACTTTTTCAGATATTTCTTTAGGATTTTCAAGGAATTTCTCCACAGATTTTTTCGTGAATTTATTCAAAACATTCTTGGGAAATATTTCGCAGGAATTTCTTTCAGAATTCCTTTAAACATATCTGAAGATATTTTCAATGAATGCACTTTGACAGATTCGTTTGTTTGTTTAGATGATATTTCAGAAGTACGTCCACGGATTACTCCAGAATTTTCTTCGGAAAATCGTTCATGAATTTTATTTATTTAGTTTTTCTGCAATTCTTTTAAAAACATTCCAAGATATTTTTTTTTGAAATTTGAGCAAGGGTTTTCAAGGAAATTCAGAGATTTCACCATTTCTTATTCAAAATTTGCTTCATCGATTATATTTAGGAATCCCACTAACAATCCATTTAGAAATTCCTTTCGTGATTCTTTCTAAAAATTTCCAGGGATTCTATCAGACCGTCGCATCAAAGATTTTTGCAATATAAATCAGTATGAGTAAATACTTATTTGGAATTGGCTTTCTCAGTCAGTCAATCAAGACAAGTATTTCATACTGTTCTGACGTTTCGACCTGTTTGCTGTGGGATTACTAGAAGCATGAGAGGAGAGATGAAGTTTTCATACTGGCCTGTAATGATTAGATGGCATTGTTTTACAATATTGCTAGTATTTCCTGACTTACTGTTCGCTAAAATAACAATTTTGGGGAATATTATTTTTCTATACTATCCCTCAATACTGCAACGACCTTTTCAAAACATCATCAGAGGTCTCATGGTCAAATTAGGAGAAATTATTCACGGTGGTAGACGGTAGACGATAGTGAGTGCAAATTAAATGTTTTATGTTTTATGTTCTACGTTAATTGTTACTGTATGCTTTTAACAATCCCTGAATAAGGTCACAACAAAAAGGTCGAAACATCGGACTGTATACTGTATACTGTTACAATACTTGTCTTGACTTAATGACTAAAAAAGCCAATCCCAAAACAGTTAATCAGTATCCATTCGAAGTCTCCATTGCAATAGTGAAGATATTTGCTAGAATGGATTGGACATTTTCAATATTTTCCTTCACTACACTGAAACCTCCATTGAGGTAGGATCCATTTAGGTAAAATCTATTTAGGTTCCTTCATATAGGTAACGTTAGCTAAATATAATTTGGATGTGTTCAGAACAGTTGCAGTACTCAAAATTACAGATAAAGTTGGTTTACGGAAAAAATATGAATAAGAGAGCTAAGGGACGTTTACGGAGTGTTTATTGGTTAAAAGTTTAGAGTATCCGAGAACTCTCTGGACTTTCGGCCATCTGATCTACGAGCGTTATCAGTAATCTATTTGAGCATTATGAATAAAATTTATGCTAACACAGCCTCATGTAGTTATGTGCTATCAAGTGGTGAGTTCATTGTCAGTTTGTATGGGTTGGTATTTGGTAGTCTCTAAGAGATTTACGTAATAACGGAAAAGTTAAATGCGCTTGTACATTCCCCTACAATTGCTCTGAAGACCATTGAGATGCTTTGAACGCTTTGAAACGTCTCTAGAGTCCAGAACCCCCATGAAAGCCTTATGAAATTCAACTGAGAGCTTCTGAACCCTCCTGAAACGCCCTGAAACGCTTTGAAACGCCTCCAAAATCCCCATGAAACATGAGCCCTTGAGGCCCCCTTAACCCTCTTGAAACGCTTTGAAACGCCTCTGAACCTCTATGAAACCTGCGAGAAATTCACCTCCGAGCCTCTGAAGCCCTTTTAAGGCCCCACAAACCGCCTGAAACGCCCTGAAACGCATTAAAACGCCCTGAAAAGCGCCTTAAACGCTTTGAAATGCTTTGAAATGCTTCTAAAACCCCCATGAAACATGAGCCCTTAAGGCCCTCTTAACCCTGTTGAAACCCTTTGAAACGCCTCTGAATCTCTATGAAACCTCCGTGAAATTCACCTGAGAGTCTCTGAAGCCCCCTAAAACCGCTGTGAAACCTCCTGAAATGCATTGAAACACCATGAAAAGCTTTGAAACGCTTCTGAAATCCCTATGAAACTTCCGTAAAATTTAACTGAGATCCTCTGAAACCTCCTAAGTCCCTGTGAAACCACCTGAAACGCATTGAAACGCTTTGAAACATCTCTGACCTATTAAGCCTCCGTCAGATTCACCTTCTACCCTCTGAAGGCACTCTTAAATCTCCTGAAAGGTCATGAAATTCATCGGAAACCTTCTGACTGCCCTGAAACGAACTTTGTAACGCCTCTGAAACCCCCATGAAACCTCTGTGAAACTTACCTGAGAGTTTCAGAAGCCCCACAAAATCTCTCTGAAGCCTCATGAAACGCCTTGAAACACCTCTGGAACACAAATTCGTTTCGCACCTAAAAGCCTCTGAAGCCCTCTATAATACCTCTGAAACTACCTGAAACGGCGTGAAACGCTTTGAAACGCCTCTGAAACCCCCTTGAAGTTCACCTGAGAGCATATGAAACCCCCTAAAAGCCCTTTGAAACCTCCTGAAACGCCCTGAAATACCTGGAAACGCATCTGACCCTCCTCCTCTTAAAAACTTCCTTGAAATTCCTCTGACCATCCCCCTTTTCCATCTGAAAGCCTTGACCCCCTCCCCTTTGCATCTGCAGCTCAAGCCCCCTTTGGTGGTGGGGGTTAACCCGATGACAAGGCGCCTCTCTGCCTTACCAAATTTAGGAGAACCCCTCCCTTGACGCCATTTCTGTGCACGGGCCTGTGCAAACCACTTGCTCTTCTCAAATTTCTTTGCAACCTTGAAATCCGTTTAGGTAATGAACTGAATCCGTATAGGTAAAAATTCTATTTAGGCAGTCCCGACTCGTTACCTAAACGGAGGGTCGGGTGTACTGACGTTTGATGAAATGAAACAATGTAAGCCAGTGCTTCGAGGTTTCAATAGGTATTTACCATCTCAAAAATCTGAAACCTCCATGGCCATTTTTAGTCATTTCGGTAATCTTGGTAAACTTCGGGGCTATTCGTAGACCACGTGGACTTTTTGGAGGGAGGGAGGAGTCTGGCCAAAGTCTACGCTCCATCCAAATTACAAAATCGTTGTATAAATTTAAGTTTTGAGAGAGGAGGGGAATATGAGATTATCAAATTTTGGCCTACGTGGTTAAAGAACGGTCCTTCATCGTGTGCTTATGTACAAATCAAATTTGATCAACGTTGTGCAAAAGTGTGTTGGATTGCAAGGCAACCTGTATGGAATTATATAATCCAACTGATCACGAGGAAAATCCAGAAGTGTCGTTTTAAAACAAATTCTTTGTACACTTCTTACCTGCTTCGTGGAGCAAACCCGGTGGGATGATGAGGACTATCACACTGAGGATCTTGGATCGAATTCCAAGATTTTTTTTTTCTTCGGAAGGGAGGTAAAGCCGTGGGTCTCGAATGAGCTTATCGCTCGTTTTTCAGTTCGGCCATGGCAGCAACGAGGACTTTTTTTTTTCAAAAGAGCTTTTCTAGGCAGGCGTCAAATGCATAGTATCATCAAACTGGGGTGGCAAGAATATTTTTACGAACATTATTAAGTCGCATATGGTGCTACATTACATCGCAGTAATGCACGCCGTAAATCGCATAAGGTATCGCTTGAAGTCATTTAGCTTTACTATTGTTCTTTCAATGTACGTCTATCCTCTCTATTTTTGTATGCTCAACATAAGGTACTTTTGTGCGCCTTATGCAATGTGGTTTTCTCATATAGGAGTACGTAACTCGGCCATAAACTTCAATATACGTGTAAAATGGTTAAAAGCACTGCGGTATTGCTGTCCATATTCTTAACTGTTGTTGCTGTTTTCGCTAACTGTTTGGTTTTCTTATCGGATTAGTCAAATAATTGATTCAGTTATAAAGAACATAAGTATTTTGATTCATCGTGTCCTGGCATATTTAGACCAAGGTTGGAAATTGATAGTCATGAACTGTGTATTATGGAGAAACATTGTTGGTTCAGTTTTATCTTGAATTTGATGTAATTGTTGTAATGTTAATAAATGAAAAAAAAGATAAAGATGCTCTCATAATTGATTATCTATGGCGAAAGAACGACTGGCCAAAATGCTTTTTTCATAACAGCACTAAAGAAACCAAAAATTACTTAACTCCCAAGCCCATGGACTCCTGTCAAGCTATTGAGAACCAAACCAAATCAGCAACCTTTCTGAAGACCAACTATACAAGCCACAAAAAATTTGATTGTAACCCGGCGATGACAGTCTCCATCCCTAATGTCCATCTTCAAAACCAGGAAGAAAGAAGTAAAAACTTTCTTCCCGGTCATGCCCGTCATCGTGGTCGGGACAGCACGATGACGGATTCAAAGCTCTTGGCTGTCGCAAGTTTTCTGCAACAATCCAGCGTCCATCGAGGTTCCACAATGACAGTGTGGCGTGACAAAAAAGTGTCGAGCGAGGGTCAACCCGTTGGCAAGCAGCTTTTCCCAGCTCTGGGAACAATCACAGACGCTATTGTGTTTGGTGGTGGTGATGGTGGGTGGGTGGTTGGTACTTCGTTGTCTCGGGAATGATGGATATCATTCTCCGTTGTTGCTGGACCCATTCTATTATGGATTCGCGCACAGTCGGTTAGTGTAGTCGGGAGTGGAAAATTGACAAAGTTTTCTGCAGGCTGTGATATCGCGTGCTTTTCAGAGGGTAAAAGGTTTTTGAGACGAACGGTGAATTTCCAACCTGAACAGATAGTAAATCGGGTCCAGGATTTGCAAATGCTGTATTCAACTTATAGTATTTTTCTTCAAAAGGATTACTTGGCGCAGTGATACCCATTACGTGAATTTTATGGTTGCATCGAACATGACAGATTTTCAGAGAAACAATATTGCAAAGTGAGCGTACTAGCAGAGGAGAGCAGAGAAAGGACACCACGCTTGGAGACAATAGCGTTGTCCTGCGTGATGAGCAAGGAACAAGCGGACAGTCAGTTGGTTTATCTAGAGAAGGAAGCATGATTTCTCAGTTTCGTTTTATTTGCTTCCTCCACACCGACCGGCTGCTGCTGGCCGGCTGTGCTCTGGCTTGCTGCTTGGCATTGACGGCAGAAGGCGAGCGAAAATGGACTCATCTGTCTCCTAAATGGTGCTAGTCATTGGGATTATCTGGGAGTTTCATTTTTCTTCCGTCACCCGACGACAGATCCTGGTTGGACAATCTGAACGGGTAGAGAAGTTTTGTTTGTGTTAGGTTCGGAGCTGGGCGTGATGGATGCATTTTCATTGTGATCGGCTCGCTTCTTCAACAAATTAATGATCAATATTTTAAGCTTTGAAAAGACGACTATTCATAATCAATACTATTCCCCTCGAAAACACTAGTAGCTCAAACCTGTCAATAATTGATAATGAACTAGAGTGCTCCAAATTTGTATGCTAATCATGGGAAAATTGCATACTTTGACACTACAGTTACACAAACTATCATTCGCATCGTTTAGCATTCAAAGCATTTTAACGCCATTTATCTATCGGTATGTTCAACCGAACGTGAATCGACTAGGCGTATCAACATAGGGATGTCATTGCTTTTTCATACTACCCGAATGTTTAAACAACTAGCACAAATGTATTAAATAGTGTGGTAAAGTATCCTAGTGTAGAATTAGCCTAAGTTAAAATACACAAAAATTAAAATTTAAAAATTAAAAGTGTGGCAAAGGAATACACTCAATTCCATATCTAACCAGTGGATACTACTACTCAGATGAAGTTAACTTATTACTCGAATGGATTTAAAGGAGAGCTATGCAAGGTTTCACATGTCCTTGTTGCCCTTTACGCATGTACCAATTTGCTGGTACATATAACGTAACGTACTGGGAAAAACTCGAAAATGAGAAGACACAGAATATTGATTAATTGACCAATTGAGAGATGAAATTGAAAAAAAAAACGCGTTCTGGTGGGATTCGAACCCACGATTCCGTATTGGCTAGACCAGCGCTTTAACCAACATACCCACAGAACAGGTAACGATTCTGCGGAAAAGAAAACCATACTGACTCCGAGCCCACACCATGAAAACTCCCTTTTTCACAATTCCACCTCTTTTTTGGCTTAGATGCCAACCTCTCAATATGAATACGGAGTCGTGGGTTCGATGTTGCGAAAAGCATTGAATGGTTTCAAAGGAGAATCATAAGAAAATACCGAGGTAAATCCTAAAATGATTCTGAGGAAAATCCTGAGAGGATTTCGAGGAGAATTCTGAGAAGATCCTTATCAGAATCCTGAGAGGATGCTGGGGAGAATCCGGAGAGAACTCTGAGGAGAATCTTGACAGAGATTACAGAGAAAAATTCTGACAGAATTTTGAAAAGAATCCTGAGAGGAGTCTGAGGAGAAGTCTGGGAGGATTCTGAGCACAATCCATCCTGAGAGGGTTCTGTAGAGAATTCTGAGGAGAATTTTGAGAGGATTCTGAAGTGCACCCTTAGATGATTGTAAAGAGCACTCTTACAGTAATTTGAGGAGATTCCTGAGAAGATTCTGAACATAATCCTTTGAGGATTCTGAGCTGAATTCTGGTTATCCATAGTGATTACATTAGCCTGTGTCATTTTTCAAAAGTTGTGCTTCCCCACCTTTTCAATATGTACTAGGTCATTTTTATCCTCCCTCCAGAATATAATTAAATCACCCGTATGGCTTTCCTAATCTTTACGCAATCTCACAAATATGTATAAAGTAATCATTCGTGTGAATGTTACAACTTTTTGAACCTCTATAAAGAGTTCTCCAGTATTTGGTGCCATCACACATGCAAAAAAAAAACTTTGAGATTTTGGAACTTCTCCCAAAGATTCTTTCTGCAATCTTTCAACATGAAAGAAATACTTTAGGGATTTTTTAAGAAATTCGGATCAACGTTTCGAACACCGAAAAAATCCCAAGAGAACAACAAAACCAGTTGTGAATAAAGCAAATAAGACTTCAGTAACTCCTTCAAAAGATCTTTAAGAGATTCCTCCAGAAGCATATCGATGAATTCAGTTAAAAACCAAACATAAATATTTTCAGAAATTCGTCGTAAAACCCTTCAGGTTTACTTAAAAAATTCCGTATGCGATTCCTTCAGGAATTCTTCCAGGTAATTTTAAAGAAATGTTGTCAGGAATGCCAATGTTGATGTTTCCGTGGATATTTTTAGGAATTCTCCTATTGATTGTTTTAGAAACTTCTTAGTCTAATTGAGAATATTTTCCAAAGTTTTCCTGAGGTTACCTTAAAAATTGATTCATGCTTTTTTTTAATCGTTCCCCAATTTCCCCCATATACACCTATGGAATATCCATAATACGATTTATCAGAAATTTCTCCAAGAATTACTCTAGAAAAGGTTCCACGGGTTTTCTTAAAAAAATGAGAAGAAGTTATCCATTTGGTTCAGAAATCCCATACGACATTTCTTTGAGGAAATCACCAAGGATTTATTTATGAAATCTTTCAGAGACTCCTGCAGAAATTTTTCCAAAGTTCCTTAGCAATGCAGGGATTCTTTTAGAATTTTTTCTTCTATTTCTTTAGAAATAACTCCAGAAATTTGGTGTTAAGATCAACCAAGGTTTCTTGCAAAAACTCCTCAACTGTTTTATAAGAAATTCTTCCAGGGATTCTTTAATAAATATCTCCAGGGCTTTCTTCAGATATTTCCTTATGAAATCTACAAAATAAACCTCCTTGAAATCTTTTGAATAGATTTCTGTAAGTGCCATCAGAAACTCCAACATTCGAAACGTAAGGAAATTTCTCCTGGGTTCCTTCAGTATTTTCTAAAGGGATTCTTTTAGGAATCCTTTCCAAGATTCTTTCATAAATTCCGATTGCTTCAGAAACTCATTCGAATATTTCTTCAGGAAGTCCACCAGTGGAATCGCTCCAGGGATTCCATTAAAAATTACAGAAGGGATATGTACAATTCGTCAGAAATTTATCCAGAAAATCTTGAGGGAATTTCGTCAGAGATATTAAGATTTTCTTTCAGTGCTTCCTTTGAATAAATAGACTGCTACTTGAAAGAAGAAAAAGAAATTCCTGCAGAAATTCCTAAAAGAATTTATCTGAGAGATTTTCATATTTATTTTGACAATTCCTTCTGGAACGTCTGGAAAATATGCATGAAGGAAGTTATCCTTGAGGGACTCCCAAGAGGAATGTCCAAAGGATTTTTTAAGTAAACCCATTCATCAGTTTCAAGATGAATATTTTGAGAAATTTCGTGGGGAACTGTTAAAGAAATCTTAAGGAAAATTCCTAGAGGAATTCCTGAAAGAATCTTTGGAGAAATCCCTTGAGAAATTTTCAAAAAAATGCAGAAACAACAATGCATTCTGAAGGGGTACCTAGAGGAATCAAACTCAAACCAGATTTGCGGCTCGGCAAAACGCGCACAGCCGTGTGGTCAGCAAAACTTTTAACTGATACCCCATCGAAAAGTGAATTTTGTTAGCTGACTTTTAGTAAAACGTTTACCGAATCTCAGCAATGAATTGTCGAAACTGCTGAGATCTCGGGCATAAAGAGTTTCAAAGCATTTCTGGGATTCTCAGGAGTCAAGGGGATCTTGAGTGAATTTGGCAATTTCTGGGAGAGAGGAGAATAAGAAAGTGCTTTAGAGCAAGCTTAAGTCATTACAAGTAGTTACTGGAAAGGCACCAATAGTCTTAAAGGGGCTTTAAAGAGGTTCCAAAGACTTTAGAGAGGATAAAAGGCGTTTCAGAGAGATTGAGGCTTTAAATGGGTTCCAGGAAGTTTTCATAGGGGTTTGAATTCTTTAGCAGGATTCCAGGAATTTCAGAGTGGTTCGAAACCGTTTCTGGGGGTATCACAAGGTTCCGCTAGGGCTCCAGAACGAATCTGGTGTTTTGTGGGAGATTTAACGGGATTTCAGGAAAGTTTAAGCGGGCTTAAGGAGGGTTTCAGGAGTCTCACAGCATTTCTGCAAATTTCAGGAGATTTCTAGTTGGCTATAGGATGAGTCTGGTGGTTTCTTGGAGATTCATTTTTTCATTTATTTAGTATTACATCAAATTCAAGATAAAACTGAATCAACAATATTTCTCCATAATACACGGTTCGTGGCTGCCGCTCTCCATCCTCGGTCGCGCCCAATGCTCGCCAAGTCACGTTCCACCTGGTCCGCCCATCGTGCTCTCTGCGCTCCACGCCTTCTTGTGCCAACCGGATCAGTTGCAAACACCAGCTTTGCAGGGTTGTTGTCCGGCATTCTTGCAACATGCCCTGCCCACCGTATCCTTCCGGCTTTGGCCACCTTCTGGATGCTGGGTTCGCCGTAAAGTGCAGCGAGCTCGTGGTTCATCCTTCTCCGCCACACACCGTTCTCCTGCACACCGCCGAAGATCGTCCTTAGCACGCGTCGCTCGAAAACTCCGAGTGCTTGCAGGTCCTCCTCGAGCATGGTCCATGTCTCGTGCCCGTAGAGGATTACCGGTCTTATTAGCGTTTTGTACATGGTGCATTTGGTGCGTGGGTGAATCTTTTTCGACCGCAGTTTCTTCTGGAGCCCGTAGTAGGCCCGACTTCCGCTGATGATGCGCCTCCGAATTTCACGGCTCACGTTGTTGTCAGCCGTCAGTAAGGATCCGAGGTAGACGAATTCCTCCACCACCTCGAAAGTATCCCCGTCTATCGTAACATTACTACCCAGACGGATCCGGTCGTTTTCGGTTCCGCCTACCAGCATGTACTTTGTTTTTGAGGCATTCACCACCAGTCCGACCTTTGCTGCTTCGCGTTTCAGGCGGGTGTACAGCTCTGCCACCGTTCCAAATGTTCTTGCAATAATGTCCATGTCGTCCGCAAAGCACACAAATTGACCGGATTTTGTGAAAATCGTTCCTCGGCTGTTGAGCCCGGCTCGTCGCATCACACCTTCCAGAGCGATGTTGAAGAGTAGGCATGAGAGTCCATCACCTTGTCTCAGTCCCCGGCGAGATTCAAATGAACTGGATAGTTCACCCGAAACCCTTACGCAGTTTTGCACACCGTCCATCGTTGCTTTAATCAGTCTAGTCAGCTTCCCAGGAAAGCCGTTTTCGTCCATGATTCTCCATAGCTCTGCGCGGTCGATACTGTCGTATGCCGCTTTGAAGTCGATGAACAGGTGATGCGTTGGGACCTGGTATTCACGGCATTTCTGGAGGATTTGCCGTACGGTAAAGATCTGGTCCGTTGTCGACCGGCCGTCGATGAAGCCGGCTTGATAACTTCCCACGAACTCATTTGTTTTAGGTGACAGACGACGGAAGATGATCTGGGATAGCACTTTGTAGGCAGCATTCAAAATAGTGATCGCCCTGAAGTTCTCACATTCCAAATGATCGCCTTTCTTGTGAATGGGGCAGATTACCCCTTCCTTCCACTCCTCCGGTAGCTGTTCGGTTTCCCAGATCCTGACTATCAGCCGATGCAAACAGGTGGCCAACTTTTCTGGGCCCATCTTGATGAGTTCAGCTGCGATACCATCCTTACCAGCTGCTTTGTTGGTTTTGAGCTGGTGAATGGCATCCTTAACTTCCCTCAGCGTGGGAGTTGGTTCGTTTCCGTCCTCCGCTGCACTGGCGTCGTCGTTTCCTCCGTTGCCGTGGGCTCCCGCGCCTACGTTCTCCACGCCGTTCAGGTGCTGATCGAAGTGCTGCTTCCACCTTTCGATCACCTCACGTCCGTCCGTCAAGAGGCCTCCGTCTTTATCCCTGCAGATTTCGGCTCGCGGCACGAAGCCGTTGCGGGATGCGTTGAGCTTCTGATAGAACTTCCGTGTTTCTTGGGAACGGCACAGCAGTTCCATTTCTTCACACTCCGCTTCTTCCAGGCGGCGCTTTTTCTCCCGAAAGAGGCGGGTCTGCTGTTTCCGCTTCTGTTTATAACGTTCCACGTTCTGTCGAGTCCCTTGCTGCAGCATTACCGCCCTCGCTGCATTCTTCTCCTCCAAAACCGTTCTGCACTCTTCGTCGAACCATTCGTTCCGTCGATTCCGTTCCACGTATCCGATGGTGCTCTCGGCTGCGTCGTTGATGGCTGCTTTCACTGTACTCCAGCAGTCCTCTAGAGGGGCCTCATCGAGCTCGCCCTCGTCTGGCAACGCGGCTTCGAGATTCTGCGCGTATGCTGAGGCGACATCCGGTTGCTTCAGTCGCTCTAGGTTGTACCGTGGCGGTCGCCGGTACCGTACATTGTTGATGACGGAGAGTTTTGGGCGCAGTTTGACCATCACCAGATAGTGGTCGGAGTCGATGTTGGCGCCACGATAGGTCCTGACGTCGATAATGTCGGAGAAGTGCCGTCCGTCAATCAGAACGTGGTCGATTTGAGATTCCGTCTGCTGTGGTGATCTCCAGGTGTAACGATAAGGGAGGCTGTGTTGGAAAAAGGTGCTACGTATGGCCATATTTTTGGAGGCGGCGAAATCAATGAGTCGTAGGCCGTTTTCGTTCGTCTGCTGGTGGGCGCTGAACTTACCAATCGTCGGTCTGAATTCCTCCTCCTGGCCTACCTGAGCGTTCAAATCACCTATGATGATCTTGACGTCGTGGCTTGGGCAGCGATCGTACTCACGTTCGAGCTACGCGTAAAATGCGTCCTTGTCATCATCAGTACTTCCGGAGTGTGGGCTGTGCACGTTTATTATGCTGAAGTTGAAGAATCGGCCTTTGATCCTCAACCTGCACATTCTTTCGTCGATCGGCCACCAACCGATCACGCGCCTCTGCATATCACCCATCACGATGAAAGCTGTTCCCAGCTCGCGTGTGTTGCCGCAGCTCTGGTAAATGGTATGATTACCTCTAAACGTTCGCACCATGGATCCTGTCCAACACACCTCCTGCAGCGCTACGATGCCGAACCCGCGGTCCTTCAGTAGATCGGCGAGTATGCGGGTGCTCCCAATGAAGTTGAGAGATCGGCAGTTCCACGTACCGAGTTTCCAATCTTGGAGATTATAGGGAGTATCAGGTTGGTTTCGGTTAGGTTCAAAGCGGTAAAGATTTCAGGAGAGGGTTCCAGAGGGATTCCGGAGTTTTGTAGAGGTTTCAAGTGTCTTCAAGAGGCTTCTGGAAGGTTTCAGATGATTTCAAGAAGAAGAAGATATAAGGCGTTATGGAGAGGTTTCAGGAGACCTTAGGTAGTTTTGAGTGTATTCTATAGTGGTTCTGAGGGGTTTCATAGCGTTTAATGGGTTTCTGGGTTGTTTCAAGACTCATTCAGGTTTACAAAAGTTTTATAAAGGTTTAAAGCGCTTCTGCGGGTTTCAGGAGGTTTAAAAAGGACTCCTGACAATATATTAGGATTTCTTTGGGATCGAATGTTCCTTCAGGGAATTTTCAGAGAGCTTTATGACGGTTTCAATGTTTTTTAAGGAGTAATAAAGTGTTTCTGGGGGTTTCAGGAGGTTTCGTAGGGGCTCTTGTATGAATCTAATGATTTCTGGGAGACTACCCAAGTAACCAAAAGTTCCGCTTCCCATGACAAAATGCACTTTCAAGTTCCACGAAGATCAGATAAAGTTCCAAATGGAACTTTCTGGCTGCTTAAGAGGATAACGATGAGCCTTGCTGGAACTTCGGACACAAGTTCCGGCAAGGCTCATTGTTAGCCTCTTAAGGATCCCGAAAGTTCCATTCGAAACTTTATCTGAACTTCGCGGAACTTTAAAGCTGCTAAAGATGCTACTCGGAACTTTGTCGGAACTTTCAAGTTCATAGAAGTTCAGTTCAGTAGCATTGTGTTTCAATGAAGATTAAATTTATTTCTTTTATATTTTCTTCAACAACTGTTTAAACATACACGAATAAAAGACCAATATGAATTTATCAAATCAACCAAAAAACCAAAATTGCCGCCCATCGGATTCGAACCGATTGTCGCTGCGTGAGAACCCAACGCTCTAACACAGTACTACAGTTGCGATTGAGTGAACAGCAGGTAAAGTCTGACTTGAATCGATTTTCTGTCGGCAGCTAGTTTTGCACATTTGTACAATAGTGAACCTAGCTTGACTTTGCAAGTGTCTTCAGCAGCGCAGCGGTAAGTCACTAGGCTATCACGCAGGAGGATTCAGTTCAAATCTACATAGCAGCGACATGTGTGAAAATATAATTATCAGATGCAATTTCCAGACATGAATCACAAACTCATCAACAGAGTTGTGATTTTGAAAAATACATTTTTGTTTCTGCATGAATTTTGTCCAAGTTCTGTCAGAGCTGCTTAGAAGGCTATCCAGCGTGCTTATGTGAACTTTCAATTTACAAAATTACTAAAAAATGAAGCTGCTTAGAAGACTAATGAGCAACC
The DNA here is from genome assembly GCF_035046485.1 of Aedes albopictus. Lineage (NCBI taxonomy): Eukaryota > Metazoa > Arthropoda > Insecta > Diptera > Culicidae > Aedes > Aedes albopictus. Next base: position 389,875,438 of record NC_085138.1, on the reverse strand, counting down.
TCGAGCAAACTGCTTAGCTTATAAAGTACCCTTTTATCTGAACTTTTGGTTACTTGGGTAGTGGGGTTCAAGGGAGTTTCAGAAGAGATCAGGTAGGTTTCAGGGAGGCTTAAGGTGACACGGGTTACTTTATATCTTTGTTCTCCTTCTAACAATTTGCCACGCGATGTAGATATCAATTTCCACTGATCTGGAGGTGTGGAAACTTCAGGCAATTGTGAACCAGAAGGAAGCTCTCAGTCAATTGCTTTTATGATGCTCAAAGATTTAAAGAATTCTTAAGGAGATCCTTGTTGTTAAAGCAAAGCAAAGCAAAGCAAAGCAAAGCAAAGCAAAGCAAAGCAAAGCAAAGCAAAGCAAAGCAAAGCAAAGCAAAGCAAAGCAAGGCAAAGCAAAGCAAAGCAAAGCAAAGCAAAGCAAAGCAAAGCAAAGCAAAGCAAAGCAAAGCAAAGCAAAGCAAAGCAAAGCAAAGCAAAGCAAAGCAAAGCAAAGCAAAGCAAAGCAAAGCAAAGCAAAGCAAAGCAAAGCAAAGCAAAGCAAAGCAAAGCAAAGCAAAGCAAAGCAAAGCAAAGCAAAGCAAAGCAAAGCAAAGCAAAGCAAAGCAAAGCAAAGCAAAGCAAAGCAAAGCAAAGCAAAGCAAAGCAAAGCAAAGCAAAGCAAAGCAAAGCAAAGCAAAGCAAAGCAAAGCAAAGCAAAGCAAAGCAAAGCAAAGCAAAGCAAAGCAAAGCAAAGCAAAGCAAAGCAAAGCAAAGCAAAGCAAAGCAAAGCAAAGCAAAGCAAAGCAAAGCAAAGCAAAGCAAAGCAAAGCAAAGCAAAGCAAAGCAAAGCAAAGCAAAGCAAAGCAAAGCAAAGCAAAGCAAAGCAAAGCAAAGCAAAGCAAAGCAAAGCAAAGCAAAGCAAAGCAAGCAAAGCAAAGCAAGCAAAGCAAAGCAAAGCAAAGCAAAGCAAAGCAAAGCAAAGCAAAGCAAAGCAAAGCAAAGCAAAGCAAAGCAAAGCAAAGCAAAGCAAAGCAAAGCAAAGCAAAGCAAAGCAAAGCAAAGCAAAGCAAAGCAAAGCAAAGCAAAGCAAAGCAAAGCAAAGCAAAGCAAAGCAAAGCAAAGCAAAGCAAAGCAAAGCAAAGCAAAGCAAAGCAAAGCAAAGCAAAGCAAAGCAAAGCAAAGCAAAGCAAAGCAAAGCAAAGCAAAGCAAAGCAAAGCAAAGCAAAGCAAAGCAAAGCAAAGCAAAGCAAAGCAAAGCAAAGCAAAGCAAAGCAAAGCAAAGCAAAGCAAAGCAAAGCAAAGCAAAGCAAAGCAAAGCAAAGCAAAGCAAAGCAAAGCAAAGCAAAGCAAAGCAAAGCAAAGCAAAGCAAAGCAAAGCAAAGCAAAGCAAAGCAAAGCAAAGCAAAGCAAAGCAAAGCAAAGCAAAGCAAAGCAAAGCAAAGCAAAGCAAAGCAAAGCAAAGCAAAGCAAAGCAAAGCAAAGCAAAGCAAAGCAAAGCAAAGCAAAGCAAAGCAAAGCAAAGCAAAGCAAAGCAAAGCAAAGCAAAGCAAAGCAAAGCAAAGCAAAGCAAAGCAAAGCAAAGCAAAGCAAAGCAAAGCAAAGCAAAGCAAAGCAAAGCAAAGCAAAGCAAAGCAAAGCAAAGCAAAGCAAAGCAAAGCAAAGCAAAGCAAAGCAAATTGACCCAGAAATTGACACTCTACTCAAAAGGTATTATGGCAACGTGATGCGGTTTTGAACGGAAATTTAAAACGACTTGAAACACTTAACGTCTACGGGACGTGGGAGCAATTGACCTAGAACCAAGGCAAGTAGAGCAGAGTTTTTTATCTGGCGTTAATTGCACGTAGTGAGTTATTCGAAACTACAATAAATCGTGAATTGGTCGACTTTTAATGTAATTGATCATCTCAGATTCATCATAATTATCGTCAATTTCAAGGCATCCCTATCTACGCAATTATTCAGCGTGAATTATGATTACGCATCAATGGCGAGTTACGTTCGAACAACTCACCGTTTTACCACCCATTGAACCATAAAGGCCGTTGATTTGACACGATGACAGTGTCAACAGCAGCAACAACAACAACAACAAGCGCACTGCAGATTCATCTGCTATGTTAATTCATCGAAATTGGAAAATCGGTTGCTGAGCTAATCAATCGCCGGGTTAGGTTTCGCTACTAGGTACCTACCTACTATTCGCGCCATTCAGAATTTTCCGGGGTTCGAGCTGGGCAAATCGCAATGTAATTGTGGGTACGTGGTCACCACCCCATGGCCCATGCTAATCGCCAAATAATAACCTTTCGCTCGATACCATCCGGTTTTGGATTTCGGAGCGTAAAAAAAATCATCCTGATTTACACTGCCAGCCGGTGCGATGTGGTGGCCAAACATCGCCAGCCAGCTGGACCACCCCCTCCCAAATGTTATTCTGACTTTTTGGACTGACCAGGGATTATCCACCCATACCCATCCTGGTTGCTGGGTAATTTTGTTGGAAGCAGGGCGTGGGCGTGCTTGATTGCTTTCTATTGATTCGATTTTAAATTTTAATTACCACCTGATCCGGTAGGTAGGCTGGATCCAGGAACCAAGGGCGGATGCGTCCCACCCGGCGGAAATCTGCCGGAAGTTTTCCCAGCTGGATTTTGAACTTTGTTGTTAGGGCTTCTACTCATGTGAATGATGCGTACTGAACGAATAATCAGGTTTTTGGGATTTTACGGGAAAACTAAGAATATAAATAAAATTATTTTTATATTTATTTTTTAAGATCTGCAGTTTTCTTTCAAAAAATGTATCAAAGAAGCAAGCTACAGCTCTATCTATGTCACGTTGGTCTCAGGGGCTTTTCAAGAATTGTAGAGAGCCCAAGTGATTTTATTTTGTCATAGTTCTTAAGACCACCTGAAATCTATTTTACAAAGAATTGTTACGTGGGAACCAAACATACATGTTTCGATATTAAAAATCTTAGGAGACAGAAAGAACGATCCTCACTAGCAACAAAAAATTTAAAAAATCATAATCTAAAAGAAAAAGAAATTTATTAAAACGTTGCAAGTCTATCACACCCGCGGGAAAAGGTATTAATGGGTTAACTGATGCAACATTGCTATTGCTTTGAACAACGGATTGGAGAGACGAACATTGAACTCATGGGATATATTTCAAGAAGCGCAGAAATAAGCAGATTTGCCTATCAATCCTCTGATTGATTTCAAGCTTCATGTCACAAGCAAACCTCATACCACTTATCATGAATCGTCAAACCTATGTACGAGCTGAGCCTACATTTAGTTGACTGATTGAATCTCCTCGCTATGATGACGATGATGATAGTTGGTCCTTTCTACATTCAGCTGACTCACATGCTGCAACGAACTGGATTCCGGCTGTAGTACATACGATTCCAAACAAAAACGGAATGAAATCAAAATTACAGAAAATCCAATTTGGGATCAGGAATCCCATCCGAGGTTCAATCTCCGCTCAGCCTGCCAATAATGTGGGGTCGCTAGGGCCGATTTGTGTCTTCTCCTCTGTGTCTCCTTCCTGATTATCGACGTCGAGCACACACTGATCGTGATTACGAACTGTATTCCCAGAAGAGCGAACCAATCAAGATTTGGTAAAAATCGTACCGAACTTATGATTAAAATGAGAGTATGAACGTGATGGTACATCGGAGCTGAATGAGTTTCCGGTGCGTTCTTGACTGTGGAAGTGTTCATTGTACGGAGGGGGAGTTGGATTTGTCACGAGCGGGATTATACATAAAACCCGTCTCCTTTTTTTAAAAAGGGAGCGTTCATAAATGACGTAGCATTTTTTGGTCGATTTTCCACTCCCCCTGCCACGCTATCCCATAGGAATTATTTCGACTCGAATATGACCAGTTACTGTGTTTTGGTTCATAGCAATAAAACCGTTTTTCAGACAGATACAGGGGATAGACAAAATGATCGGGACAGGCAAAATTTTCACTTTCCAAAAAATGTTCAACTAGCTGTAACTTTTCGAAAAGTGCATCAAATATTCTCAAATTTTTACTGTAAGTTCTTCAACTAGTTGTGTATCAGTGGACAAAATTTGGAAAAGATCGAACAATTCTTCACGAAGTTATAAAGATTTTTGAAAAAGATAAAATTATCCGATAGCCAACTTTGAGCTGTTATATCCCCGGATTCAATGAACCGATTGCAATGAAATTTTGACCATTCATGACTTATATAATGAACTCTGGAAAACATTTAACTAAACTTGAAATTTTTAACAAGCGAAAAAGTTATAGCAATTTTATTTTTTTCACGATTTTTTAGTATATTTTTCTTTTTTTAATATGCATCCCATTACTTTTTTAATTTATTGACGGCTTTGTTGTTACTTTCCTTCAAAAACGCATTTATATATAAGTCAATTAGAGGGAAACTAAATGAACTATAATTTGCATCTTGAATTTTGAAACGATGTTGATGTTTTGGACAATTTGGTGTTTTTTTAGAAAAATAATCTAATCGTTATAATTTTCTTCCGTGTCAAAAATATTAAGTTAAGTCAATGGTTTTTTATAGCTCATTATATAAGTCATAAATGGACAAAATTTCATTGCATTCGGTTCATTGAATCCGGAGATATAACAGCTCAAAGTTGACTATCGGATAATTTTACCTTCTTCAAAAATCTTTATAACTTCGTGAAGAATTGTCCGATCTTTTCCAAATTTTGTCCACTGATACACAACTAGTTGAGGAACTTACAGTAAAAATTTGAAAATATTGGATGCACTTTTCGAAAAGTTACAGCTAATTGAACATTTTTTGAAAAGTGAAAATTTTGCCTGTCCCGATCATTTTGTCTATCCCCTGTATATGACCGAAAAAGCGCAGAAGGTGGAGCTTCGGCAACATATTTGTGATGTTATAATCATGTTCTATATGAATCAAAGCATACCTAATAATGTTTCTTAGTATGTTTTACAGTACATAATTCTGACAACTTTCAATAAACAAACTACACGTCTTTTTTTCTAATTGAGGATGAAAATTCAGTTTCTTTTCTAAAGCGTAATTAATGTTTGTTGCATAACCGCATTCAAATGTGTTTCAAAATGTCAAAAAAAAAACTATTGAAGTGCAAAATATGGCTTGCGATATCATTTCAGCTAAACTATTCCAACTTAAAATTGGCTTTCCATGACCAGAAATTGAGGTGCGAGTCATTTTTTCTGGTGAAATAGGCAATTGTACTTCGATAAATTTAATGTGCCTTATAAACACGCAGGATAATAAAATAAAACAAATTAAAACCATCGTTTTACTTGAGCATTTGTAATTTTAAGTGATTAGTTTTCCTAAATAATATTTCTAATTCCTGCAAAAAAATCATACATCATGGATAAAAATGGGATATTTGACTGGATATTTTATAAATATTAAAAGTATTAATGAAAAAATAAATGGCATACTTGGACACGACATGCTAAATAATTCGAGATATGATTAGAAATTAGCTTAAGGACAAGGTATTTGGAGTACATTGCTCAAAATTTCTAGAGCACCGTTTTTTAGAACCGTTGAACGGATTTGGATTAAAATGCATCACGCTGTTGACAACCACTGAACAATTAGCGTGATGCATTTTCATCCAAATCCGTTCAGCGGTTCTAAAAAACGGTGCTCTAGAAATTTTGAGCCATGTACTCCAAATACCTTGTCCTTAATGCTTACCAATCTGGAAAATTTGTAAATGTAAATTGAGAATATTCTTTTTACAATGTCATACATATAGCCATCACAATATATTTGGATATGAATGAAGAAATTTCAAAGTGACATACACATGCAAAATTGATATTGGCAGAGGAAGCTCTAAATAAATAAATGTGGAAGTGCTCGTAGACTAACACTAAGCTGAGAAGCAGGCTTTGGTCCAGGGCTGACAACGTCAGAAGAAGACGAAAATATATTTCACATTTTTGGGCTGATTGTATACACGAAAATTGACAGGAGGTAGTGTCACTACCTCGTGAAAATCAATATCATTACTCACTTGAAGTGCAAATTTTCGCTAATACCAATCCGTGTGGTCAAATTATGAAATTCAAATAACTCAACGTACATATGTACAGATGGGTAAATTATTGGTTAAATTGGAAAAAATCCACAGCTCAGGTGAGATTTTAACTCACGTCCTTTATTCGCTAGACAAGTGCTTTACCAACTAAGCTACCGAGCCAATTAATGACCCGGCAACTTAGTTGTCATAAGGTTCAATTCTTCCTCTACAAGTGGTTGAGGAAGCGTTGCCTGTACGATAGGCAAACAGTTTCAAACAATAAACAAATCGCTTTCGCTCTTCGTACATATGTACAACAGAGATGGTTATATTTGCGGTTTAGGGGAAGATGATATAGATCGATGAGATTAGAATTGAACCTTATGACAACTAAGTTGCCGGGTCATTAATTGGCTTGGTAGCTTAGTTGGTAAAGCACTTGTCTAGCGAATAAGGGTCGTGAGTTCAAATCTCACCTGAGCTGTGGATTTTTTTCCAATTTAACCAATAATTTACGCATCTGTACATATGTACGTTGAGTTATTTGAATTTCATAATCAACATTGTTGTCGGTTCGTAAAATGGGTAATTTTTCATAAAAGAAAGGCGGTGAAAGTCGATAAGAATTTCCATCTAGAAAAATGATACACTACTAGTTTTTCCAGGATGATAAAATTGATGTATGCCGTCGAGCCAATTGAAATTTTATTAATTAATACAATCAAAATTGTAGAGCATTGGCACGGTAAAAGTATAGTTTTTATTCCTAATTTATTACATATTGAACATCATATCGACATTTTTATGATCGGTAGTGTAACATAGCCTAGTTAAAAATAATGACTTTAGTTTATGTTACGTTTGTTTGTTTACCTATTGAAAAAACATAAATATGACTTAATGTAAACAAACAAAACATATTATGTTTAACAAAAACTTCATCGAAAACAAATATTGAAAGACAGACTGAAAATGTTACTCATATATGACTTATGAAACATACTGAACATGTCATCGTGTTACAAATGTTTGCATACATACTGCAGAAACCCTGAATATGACTTCATAAGAACAAATGAAACATATTATGTTTCGACAGAACTTAACCAATACAAGTATTAAAAGTAAGACTGAAAATATTTCTCTAATACGACTTATCAAATATATTGCGTCTGTTGAGCTGTAGAGAGGCTTTTTGTTTATCGTGTGGTAGGCATGAAGAAATTCAAAGAAGTTTCCTTTGCAATCTACGTCACTTTTGATCCCATTAAATAGTAGCAAACTTATACCATTATTATAAATGGCAAAACAAGTCCTCCTGATAGTGCTACGAGTTGACGTAAGTGGTCTGAAGTGGTCTTTAAAGAAACTATTTTCGGAAGACTCAAGCCATTTTATGTCGTAAAATATAAATGTGAGCTGCAAAATATCGTGATAGTTAATATATTTATTACAATAATCGGGTAAGTTGGACGGCAGTAGTATAGAAAAGAATCTATTGAAAGTTCGCTATTGAAAGTTCGCGTGCAATACAGGAATATGTTGTAATGTAAAACCCAATCCATTGGAGTGTTGTAATGTATTTGCATTTATTAGCGAAACGTTAAGATATGACGAAGCCACAGCTCGAATTTTCATGAGCACAAATCTGAAGAGCCGAAAGTCCCTACCGAGAATGTGTTTGATGAACATATTAAGACAAATATAAAACTTAACCCTCTAATACCCAAATTTTTGATTTTGATCTAAATATCATTTTTCGTCATCTAAAATCGATTTAAACATGTTTTGGAAGATAATTCTTTTTAATTCTAGATTTCGTTAATTTCCGTTTTTGATTTTTCTAATTTTTATTTTTGAACATCCCCACACTTTTATATTTTTCCTGGAAGCATATTTGGGGAACGGATTTTTTGAGATGAAAACATTTTGAGATTTTGTGATTATTGTTGAAATATTATTATTTTAATTTTTTTTCATAGAAAATTTTATTTTCCGTGTAATTTTAAGGAAAATAATTTTAGAGTGTATTCGATTCCCTTAAACTATTAAACAAGGAAAGTGTGATTTGGGAAAAATTTAAAAAATGTTAATTGTAGCGATTCAAAACAAAATAAACAATGACTTCTAAAAGGTGACTAAAACATCAATTTTTCAATGATTTTTTAAAAAAGCAAATACGCTTTAAAATACACCAAAAACCATTTTGAGATATACAGATCAGTCCTAAATATCAGCCAAAAATATAAAAAATTAGATTTTTCACGAAACAAAAATTACAAAAATACTCAAACTATACCCCGTCTAAAGGCGGGGTTGGGTATTAGAGGGTTAATCAGACTTGTCATATTGCGGCAAAATAAACGTTATTGGAACATATCCAACAAAATTGATATCAACATGTCAGATTTGTTTGAAAAGACAAAATATTTACTCAAATACGACTCTTTAATAAGAGATCATTGAAGACTAGTTTTTGGAATCATGAATATGATTTATACAAGACAACATTTGTTTTGAAAAACTTTGAAACAACTGTTATAGGACAAAATTATTAGTTTAAGACTTCTGATTATGTTTTCGGTGTTACTTGGGATATGTCTGAACCAGCAGATTATAAAAATAGAATGTACAGGGGATAGACAAAATGATCGGGACAGGCAAAATTCTCACTTTTCAAAAAATGTTCAACTAGCTGTATCTTTTCGAAAAGTGCATCAAATATTCTCAATTTTTTACTGTGAGTTTATCAATTAGTTTTAAATCAGTGGTCCAAACTTGGAAAAGATCGGGCCATTCTCTCCACGAAGTTATAAAGATTCTGGGAAAAGGTAAAATTATCCGATAGTGAGCTGATATATCTCCAGATTCAATTAACTGAATGCAATGAAATTTTGATCATTAATGACTTATATAATGAGCTATGAAAAACCGTTGGCTTTACTTAAAATTCTTGACACGGAATAAAATTATAACGATTAGGTTATTTTTCTAATAAAACATCAAATTATCCAAAACTTCAACATCGTTTCAAAATTCAAGATGCAAATTATAGTTCATTTAATTTCCCACTAATTGGCTCATATATAAATGTGTTTTTAAGGAAAGTACCGACATAGCCGTCAAAAAATTTAAAAAGTAATGAAATACATATTAAAAATAGACCAATTTGTTAAAAAATCGTGAAAAAAATTAAATTGCTATAACTTTTTCTCTTGCCAAAAATGTCATGTTAAGTCAAATGTTTTCCAGAGTACAGTATATACACTCCGTTCACAAGTTTGGGGTCACCCCCTCAAAAACATGTCATTTTTTTAGGCCCATGTCTCCGCCAATTTGCGTCCGATTTCAAAACCCTAGGTTTCATTCAAACGATAATAAGTCAAAGAAACTTTGAACATGATTGAAAAGAAATTTTTTCAAAAAAATTGTATGTAAACTTAACCCAAAGTTGCCAAATTTTCCAAAAAATGAATATAAACTTACGGCAGTGTCGCTGGAAGTTGGGTCGACCAAATTTTAAGATGAGAGCGGTAATATGACCCATTTTCTATTAGCTTTCAACTGCTTTTTACAGAACTTAGCTAAAAAATCTAGAAAAAAAGTTATTAAGTAAATTAATCCTTGATGTCATCGACCAAAAGTTTGGGGTGACCCCTCAATATGATGTATCGGCCAAAAGTTTGGGGTCACTTTCGTAAAACATGGAAAAGTGATTTGGTGATATCTTCGTCATCTATAGTTCAATTTTAATTATTTTTGGCTCATTTCAAAGATAATTAACTAAATTTACGTTTGATGTCTTTAACTTAACGTATTTAACGATTTTTATATATAAAAATGTTATGTAAAGTTAGCACATTTTACCACGCTTCAAAAAATGAGGCAACTTTACGTTAAGTTTTAGTATGTAAATTTCAACAAATATGTGTGGTTCAATGCCTATGCAGTAAGTATCATTCATTTTGTTTCAAATAAGCCAAGAAGAATTAAAATTGAATGAAAGATAACAAAGATATCAACAAATCACTTTTCCATGTTTTACGATAGTGACCCCAAACTTTTGGCCGATGACATGAAGAGTTAGTTTACTTAATAACTTTTTTTTCTAGATTTTTTAGCTAAGTTCTGTAAAAAGCACTTGACAGCTTATAAAAAATGGGTTATATTACCACTCTCATCTATAAATTTGGTCGACCCAATTTCTAGCGACACTGCTGTAAGTTTATATCCATTTTTTAGAAAATTTGGCAACTTTAAGTTAAGTTTACATGTAAATTTTTTTGAAAAAAAAAAAATCTTTTGAATCATGTTCAAAGTTTCTTTGACTTATTATCTTTTGAATGAGACCTAGGGTTTTGAAATCGGACGCAAATTGGCGAAGATATGGGCCTAAAAAAATGAGATGTTTTTGAGGGAGTGATCCCAAACTTTTGATCGGAAGTGTATATGCAAGAGAATAAAATCGTGACCGAAGCAATCTCATCAAATCACACCATTTCAAATTCATGTTGTGCACAGTGGTCCAGATTTGAAATATCTGGCAAAAATTGCCAAATAATAGTAGTCTGCTAGTTTTAGCCTAAATGAATGAGGTTCCAGTATTATTAAGACCTCAATTTCATGTTGATGGCATTTTCATTAATTTTCGATTTCTTCGAACGAAGTTCGAACAAAATAACTCTTTTTCATACAATTTTACTATATACACATCACCATGGCGCTAATGTTTTGGCAGCTCTTCGCACTCGTTTAACCGTTATGTGTTCGACAAACTTTTTGCTTTTTTCTTCACCGTGCTTTTCAAATGAGCGCTGGGTACCCGGGTACCCTGTCGGCCACATAAGGGTTAAACTCGTTTATGTTCATTATAAAAAATGCAATATTTTTTCCATCAGCAGCTACTCAGTATCGTAACAAGATACCAAAATCAACATTTTAAAATTCTTGAAAGCTATTCAATGATTATGACACTATAGACGAATGCTCGATATACTGTAACCCATTAGATACATGTTCAAAAATTGAATTTCTGTCAGCTTTTCCCAAAATCTGGACCTCTGTGCGGTGTTAATATGAAGTAGGATAGATCAACTTATTATGGAAAAATTATAATTTGTCGCATCAACACTGAATAAAGTTTTTCCAATCTCCTTTTGCGTCTTAAATTACTGTGCACAATTTGGGTGCGGCTGGTTAAGCCCTCGCTCTTCTCATTGGGATTTAATATTCAATGGAATATTTTCCTTTTCTGCATTTTTTTTTCATTTGGTCAAATTTTTCATGAATCGTATTAAGCGCATAAGTATTCTCAGGCAGGCCCGTGCACAGAATTTAACCTTAGTCATTTATGATTGGATCATTTGACCTTCAACCTTGACCTTCGACCTTCGACCTTCCATCCCAGGCCCGTGCACAGAAGTGGCGCCAAGGGAGGGGTTTTTGCCAGTTTCGGCAAAAGGCGGAGGGGCGCCTACTGTATAAAGCGTTGGTAATGGGAGGGGTTTAACACCCAAAACCCCCCCTTGTGAACGGGCTTGTTCCATCCAATAACATTTTAAAATGATTTATGGTCGAAGGACAGAAGGTATAAGGACGAAAAATAGGATGACAATAGGAAACAATAGGAAAGTCATACTTTTATGAACTTTTGTTTTAGTGAAGAAAAGTAAACTTTTATGTTGTCCTTATCGAGAGTGAAAAGTAGGGCTTTTGGCAATATAATGACAAAACTTGTTTTATCAGTGTGGTGAAACTCTTGGGAGACATTTTTAAAACAAAAGTAAATTTCTTGTTGGGGTTATTCCAGGCTGATTTTCAGAAATAATTACTTTCATTTCATTATATTCTTAATTCAACAATTTTTTACAACGGCTTCTTGATATTGTCACTCGAAACTATCTATCATATTTCTACTTTTTATTCTTTCCATTTTTATTTTTTTTTATTTTCCCCATTCATAACATAATATTCTAAAAATCTGTTTTACTTATGTCACTCTCATAATGATTTCAAAATTACTCACTCTGGAAGGAAAAAAAATCTTCGAAACCATCATGAACCACCACCCCTCTCCATGCCCGTCCTCCCAGAAAAAAAAAAGAGTTCCATACGCCAATGCTTTCGCTTCAAGTGATACTCCGAGGCTCCTCCATTATGAGACATTTTCAAAATGTTAAATTCAATAACTATTCAAACGCTGATTTTCTGTGAAGCTCTGAGAATGCTAAATTTAGAACATCGTTCAAGAATTCCCAACATTCCAACAACACTCCATAAAATTGAGTTTCTCTCAAATCAAATCTGATCCGAATTTGATTCCAACTTCTCCAACCCTCAAATGCCGAACATTTTTCGTTCGAGTCCACTTCCCATTTTCCTGCCAAATGGTGCCATCTCCCTCGAAAAAAAAAACACCCACTTGATTAGGTCCATCAAGTGCCTTTTCTCTCTCCACCAACAGCAACAGACCGACTGACTGACTGATGACCGCCTACGAACGGTAGGTACATTGTTTCGCGTCATGATGCTCCGAAGTCCGGATTTCCGATTCCAACTTGTCATCGTTTGTGTCCGGTGCCAAATACCGCCGGCCTCCAATGACGACCGGGCGGTGCTCCCTCTTTTACGAAGTGAAGAAAGTCTCAAATGGGCGGCATTTTTTCATCGCCCAACTAATTGAATTTTCATTCAACGAGGGTGATTGTTTTTCTCCTCCGAGAAAGAAAAGCTCAGGAATGAAATAACCGACAGCAAGCTACTGTGTGTCAATTTACTGTGACGACGACGTCGTTCTGGACTTTTTGGGTGGTGGACGTGGTGATGTGAAAATGTGAACTCGGAGAGGAAATGACCCGAAAATGTGACATCAACCGTCTGTCGGCGGTGAGTGACTTCTGCTGGCTCGGCACCAAGTGGCTGACCTTTTCAACTTGTACATAGCTATTTTGGCTACATGGACGTAGTTAAGGTGCCTTCGAATATTATTTACTGGGCAACCTTCAAGCATATCCTAAAACATTAACTCGAAAAAAAAATCTCGCGTGATGTTTCCAATAATGATAATCTTAAAAAAATTTAATTGGATGTCACTATAAAAAGGTAGCAAGCTTTTAAGAATCCTGTGGAATCCCTCCAGGGATTTCCTCTTGAATCCCTCCAGGGATTTCCTCTGGAATCCCTCCAGGGATTTCCTCTGGAATCCCTCCAGGGATTTCCTCTTGAATCCCTCCAGGGATTTCCTCTGGAATCCCTCCAAGGATTTCCTCTGGAATCCCTCCAGGGATTTCCTCTGGAATCCCTCCAGGGATTTCCTCTGGAATCCCTCCAGGGATTTCCTCTGGAATCCCTCCAGGGATTTCCTCTGGAATCCCTCCAGGGATTTCCTCTGGAATCCCTCCAGGGATTTCCTCTGGAATCCCTCCAGGGATTTCCTCTGGAATCCCTCCAGGGATTTCCTCTGGAATCCCTCCAGGGATTTCCTCTGGAATCCCTCCAGGGATTTCCTCTGGAATCCCTCCAGGGATTTCCTCTGGAATCCCTCCAGGGATTTCCTCTGGAATCCCTCCAGGGATTTCCTCTGGAATCCCTCCAGGGATTTCCTCTGGAATCCCTCCAGGGATTTCCTCTGGAATCCCTCCAGGGATTTCCTCTGGAATCCCTCCAGGGATTTCCTCTGGAATCCCTCCAGGGATTTCCTCTGGAATCCCTCCAGGGATTTCCTCTGGAATCCCTCCAGGGATTTCCTCTGGAATCCCTCCAGGGATTTCCTCTGGAATCCCTCCAGGGATTTCCTCTGGAATCCCTCCAGGGATTTCCTCTGGAATCCCTCCAGGGATTTCCTCTGGAATCCCTCCAGGGATTTCCTCTGGAATCCCTCCAGGGATTTCCTCTGGAATCCCTCCAGGGATTTCCTCTGGAATCCCTCCAGGGATTTCCTCTGGAATCCCTCCAGGGATTTCCTCTGGAATCCCTCCAGGGATTTCCTCTGGAATCCCTCCAGGGATTTCCTCTGGAATCCCTCCAGGGATTTCCTCTGGAATCCCTCCAGGGATTTCCTCTGGAATCCCTCCAGGGATTCCCTCTGGAATCCCTCCAGGGATTTCCTCTGGAATCCCTCCAGGGATTTCCTCTGGAATCCCTCCAGGGATTTCCTCTGGAATCCCTCCAGGGATTTCCTCTGGAATCCCTCCAGGGATTTCCTCTGGAATCCCTCCAGGGATTTCCTCTGGAATCCCTCCAGGGATTTCCTCTGGAATCCCTCCAGGGATTTCCTCTGGAATCCCTCCAGGGATTTCCTCTGGAATCCCTCCAGGGATTTCCTCTGGAATCCCTCCAGGGATTTCCTCTGGAATCCCTCCAGGGATTTCCTCTGGAATCCCTCCAGGGATTTCCTCTGGAATCCCTCCAGGGATTTCCTCTGGAATCCCTCCAGGGATTTCCTCTGGTATCCCTCCAGGGATTTCCTCTGGAATCCCTCCAGGGATTTCCTCTGGCATCCCTCCAGGCATTTCCTCTGGAATCTCTCCAGGGATTTCCTCTGGAATCCCTCCAGGGATTTCCTCTGGAATCCCTCCAGGGATTTCCTCTGGAATCCCTCCAGGGATTTCCTCTGGAATCCCTCCAGGGATTTCCTGTGGAATCCCTCCAGGGATTTCCTCTGGAATCCCTCCAGGGATTTCCTCGGGAATCCCTCCAGGGATTTCCTCTGGAATCCCTCCAGGGATTTCCTCTGGAATCCCTCCAGGGATTTCCTCTGGAATCCCTCCAGGGATTTCCTCTGGAATCCCTCCAGGGATTTCCTCTGGAATCCCTCCAGGGATTTCCTCTGGAATCCTTCCAGGGATTTCCTCTGGAATCCCTCCAGGGATTTCCTCTGGAATCCCTCCAGGGATTTCCTCTGGAATCCCTCCAGGGATTTCCTCTGGAATCCCTCCAGGGATTTCCTCTGGAATCCTTCCAGGGATTTCCTCTGGAATCCCTCCAGGGATTTCCTCTGGAATCCCTCCAGGGATTTCCTCTGGAATCCCTCCAGGGATTTCCTCTGGAATCCCTCCAGGGATTTCCTCTGGAATCCCTCCAGGGATTTCCTCTGGAATCCCTCCAGGGATTTCCTCTGGAATCCCTCCAGGGATTTCCTCTGGAATCCCTCCAGGGATTTCCTCTGGAATCCCTCCAGGGATTTCCTCTGGAATCCCTCCAGGGATTTCCTCTGGAATCCCTCCAGGGATTTCCTCTGGAATCCCTCCAGGGATTTCCTCTGGAATCCCTCCAGGGATTTCCTCTGGAATCCCTCCAGGGATTTCCTCTGGAATCCCTCCAGGGATTTCCTCTGGAATCCCTCCAGGGATTTCCTCTGGAATCCCTCCAGGGATTTCCTCTGGAATCCCTCCAGGGATTTCCTCTGGAATCCCTCCAGGGATTTCCTCTGGAATCCCTCCAGGGATTTCCTCTGGAATCCCTCCAGGGATTTCCTCTGATATCCCTCCAGGGATTTCCTCTGGAATCCCTCCAGGGATTTCCTCTGGAATCCCTCCAGGGTTTTTCTCTGGAATCCCTCCAGGGATTTCCTCTGGAATCCCTCCAGGGATTTCCTCTGGAATCCCTCCTGGGATTTCCTCTGGAATCCCTCCAGGGATTTCCTCTGGAATCCCTCCAGGGATTTCCTCTGGAATCCCTCCAGGGATTTCCTCTGGAATCCCTCCAGGGATTTCCTCTGGAATCCCTCCAGGGATTTTCTCTGGAATCCCTCCAGGGATTTCCTCTGGAATCCCTCCAGGGATTTCCTCTGGAATCCCTCCAGGGATTTCCTCTGGAATCCCTCCAGGGATTTCCTCTGGAATCCCTCCAGGGATTTCCTCTGGAATCCCTCCAGGGTTTTTCTCTGGAATCCCTCCAGGGATTTCCTCTGGAATCCCTCCAGGGATTTCCTCTGGAATCCCTCCAGGGATTTCCTCTGGAATCCCTCCAGGGATTTCCTCTGGAATCCCTCCAGGGATTTCCTCTGGAATCCCTCCAGGGATTTCCTCTGGAATCCCTCCAGGGATTTCCTCTGGAATCCCTCCAGGGATTTCCTCTGGAATCCCTCCAGGGATTTCCTCTGGAATCCCTCCAGGGATTTCCTCTGGAATCCCTCCAGGGATTTCCTCTGGAATCCCTCCAGGGATTTCCTCTGGAATCCCTCCAGGGATTTCCTCTGGAATCCCTCCAGGGATTTCCTCTGGAATCCCTCCAGGGATTTCCTCTGGAATCCCTCCAGGGATTTCCTCTGGAATCCCTCCAGGGATTTCCTCTGGAATCCCTCCAGGGATTTCCTCTGGAATCCCTCCAGGGATTTCCTCTGGAATCCCTCCAGGGATTTCCTCTGGAATCCCTCCAGGGATTTCCTCTGGAATCTCTCCAGGGATTTCCTCTGGAATCCCTCCAGGGATTTCCTCTGGAATCCCTCCAGGGATTTCCTCTGGAATCCCTCCAGGGATTTCCTCTGGAATCCCTCCAGGGATTTCCTCTGGAATCCCTCCAGGGATTTCCTCTGGAATCCCTCCAGGGATTTCCTCTGGAATCCCTCCAGGGATTTCCTCTGGAATCCCTCCAGGGATTTCCTCTGGAATCCCTCCAGGGATTTCCTCTGGAATCCCTCCAGGGATTTCCTCTGGAATCCCTCCAGGGATTTCCTCTGGAATCCCTCCAGGGATTTCCTCTGGAATCCCTCCAGGGATTTCCTCTGGAATCCCTCCAGGGATTTCCTCTGGAATCCCTCCAGGGATTTCCTCTGGAATCCCTCCAGGGATTTCCTCTGGAATCCCTCCAGGGATTTCCTCTGGGATGCCTCCACGTTTCCAGAAATCAATTTCGTCACGAATTAGACATATCTTCAGGAGCACTTATGAGAATTTCATCTAAGTGTCTCTGTTGTTTCAGTCCTGCGTCCCGGATTGAACAAATTAACTCCCGGTAACGTTCATAACTACACCAATGTGGCTAATCTACAACCTACAGAATCTCGTTTTTGACGAACCCGTAAACGGTCGACGAGCTATTGATTTAATTTGGTTTTCAAGTAAAACTTGCGCCATGTTGAACGCATAATGTGCTCTGCTGATTGATTTCCCTCAATCAACTCCTCGCTTTCGACATTCCTTTTCATGAATTTCGGTGAAGAATTGAAGCTCTTTCTTCACGCTCTGCACTTCGAATTCCAATTTTGCGCCAAATGGCGACAGTCCGTCTGGCTGTCCATCAATCTGCCGGTTGGCTTTTTCTTCCCCCTGGCTCCAAACTGCCACATTTTCACCGAGCATTGTTTATAGTTTTGTCTCCCACGCCCGCCGCCATAGTCAGTCCGTCCGAGTTTTCGTCAACTATAGAGGATCTACTCGAGTTGAAGTCATTCTTTCCAATTCATTCGAACGCAAATATTTTCCTTCGTCCCTTCGCAGCTCTCCTTCGGAATTTCTGCGCTTAGTTAGAAGATGAAACAAAAACCCCCGAACCGGGCGGACAATCGGGAGCCGGCATTCAGTCTATTACGGATTTACCGAGCCGTGACTGCATCCGTTCGTTGTTGGGGAGGTTTTAGGTTTCCACCAGCCGCCACCGCGCCGACTGGTCCTGAGAGAGCCATGCAGCCTAAGCTGCTCTGTTTCCAAGAACACCAGAAGACAACTGCCAGCCGCCGGCCGCGTAGCTCGCCGTTGACCGACGACGGTGATCGGCAGGCGAAGGACGAAAAAATGACAAAGCAAATTTTCCGTCAGTTCATAAATTTTTATGAGCACCCAACAACCAACGGGAACGCTTTGATTTATGCCTTTGTTGGCTATGGGGAGATTTAGGCAAACACACTGGGAATTGGAATGGAAAACCGGTACGGTGCGGTGCGGCAGGAAGGTTGAAGTTTTCATAGTGTTGGCTGTGCCGTGCAAGGCCAATCATCTATGAACCTTAATTTAGGGGAAAAAGTTCACAGAACATAAACTGCTGTAGCCGTTTACGTGTCAAGGGTCGCCACCGGTTAGGTGAATGTCGAACCGTTTCAGTTTTAGTGCCCAAATGGAGTCGAAGTGTGGTCAACATTTGGGGTGTTCCATGTTTAGGGCGGTTGATTGGTTTTCTACCCCAAGGAAGTATATTTTCGTCCAATTTGTTAGTTGCCCGAAGAAACTTTGAGATAAGATTTGTTACTATTAAACCCTTATGAAATCTCTGAAATGCCCTAAAGTACCCTAGAACATCTTGAAACGAAGGTCTCTGAATCATCTCGTACTAATCCTCGGAAACTTTTTTGAAACAACCCGGTAAATTGAACTTAAACTCCTTGAAACGCCCTGAAATACTCTGAAGATTCCTTCCTTACGCCACGGTACGCCACGGTACGCCCTGAAACTGCTCTTTACCTCCAGTAAGTCTTTTATTTCCTTGTAATCTACGGAATCGACCTGAATTGTCTTGAAGCCCTTCTGAAATCGTATGAAACGACTTTTAGATGTCTGGAAACATCCCTAAAATCCTACTGTAACCACTCTGGAGTTATACCTGTAAGCCTGTGGAAGTCCCCTTAAGGGGCACGACACGCCGTGCTATTTTCCCTCTCTTTCCCACGAATATTTTCGAATTTTGAAGGTATAAATTTCGGATTCTACTGCACTGACGTAGTTGAAACTTGGATCGATTGTGCACAACAAGTGGGCTAGCAAAAGATCAAATTTATACGACTCACTCAAAGTGCACATTTTCGGTAATACCAATCCGTGTGGTCAATTATGAATTTCAAATAACTCAACGTACATATGTAGAGATGGGTAAATTATTGGTTAAATTGGGAAAAAATCCATAGCTCAGGTGAGATTTGAACTCACGACCCTTATTCGCTAGACAAGTGCTTTACCAACTAAGCTACCGAGCCAATTAATGAACCGGCAACCTAGTTGTCATAAGGTTCAATTCTAATCTCATCGATCTATATCATCTTCCCCTTAACCGCAAATATAACCATCTCTGTTGTACATATGTACGAAGAGCGAAAGCGATTTGTTTATTGTTTGAAACTGTAGCTTAGTTGGTAAAGCACTTGTCTAGCGAATAAGGGTCGTGAGCTCAAATCTCACCTGAGCTATGGATTTTTTCCCAATTTAACCAATAATTTACCCATCTGTACATATGTACGTTGAGTTATTTGAAATTCATAATCAAATTTATAGTTCATAATACGTACTACAATCTAAGATAGCAGCAATGCAATGGCAGATGATTGTGCTGATGTAGCGTGATCCCTCAAAACTTCCGGAAACCAGCCCGAAACCACTCAAAGCCTCCTAAAATTGTTATGCATACGTAAGTATTAGCGTGGGTCATCTGATCCGTTTTTTTTTTCAGATCAAAGCTTTTTTGGATCCGTTTCGAGTCCTGAGTATCTGTGCAAAAGTTGAGCACGATCGGTTGCGTCTACACTTTGCGCATTGCAATTGAAATTTGTATGGGATTTTGTATGGGAAAACATACTTTTCTGTATTTTTGTCATAAGTTGAAAAAAAAATGTCTGAAACTTTTTAACACCTATGTGCCTGGCCCTCATTTTGCACCCTATTTCAAAACTTTAAAAATCTGATTCTCAGCCGTTTCTCAACGAAAGTTTGTGAAATTTTGACAGTTGATCACAAAATTCTTCTAGTTTATGGAACCGGTATCATGGTTCCGATTTTTTCCGTTGTTCCGGATTTATGGCCGTGGGTACTGGGGTAACCTCCTTATCAGATAGAGGTGCAACCTATGATTCGCCTTCGAAAACTAGCTTGCGGCATTCCAAACTTCATGATTTTGCAAAACAAGAGTATTGGAGCATATTTTTAGAGATGCTGAATACATTGGCCACTTCTCCGGATGTTCCGGAAACCTGGTGCCCTCAGGGAAGTGGCCACTTTCTGACCGGTTCTGAAACCTGGCTTGCGACATATCAAACTTCATGATTTTGCAAAACAAGACTATTGATACATGTTTTTAGAGATTTCATATACACTGGCCACGTCTCCGGATGTTCCGGAATCCTGGTGCCCCCAGGGAAGTGGCCACTTTCTGACCGGTTCTGAAACCTAGCTTGCGACATATCAAACTTCATGATTTTACAAAACAAGACAATTGGTACATGTTTTGAGAGATTTCGGATACACTGGCCACGTCTCCGGACGTTCCAGAAACCTGGAGTCCCCAAATAAATGACCACTTTCTGATCTGTTCTGAAACCTAGCTTGCGACATATCAAACTTCATGATTTTGTAAAACAAGACTAATGGATCGCGTTTGTATAAATTTTAGGTACACTAGATGAATTGGTCACTTACCTGAAAATAGTTTATTGCAAGCATCTGTGGCATACATCGAAACAGTTTTCTCTTCTATTAGAATGCCTTTCGCAACAGCCTGAAGATTCATTAGATCTTATTCCTGGAAGCTATACATGTAAACGGCGGACAGACAGATATTCCCTGGCAATATTTTTCAACATTCTCGATATCGGCACCTACATTTCAAAAGGGCGTAACTGCATTTGGAAGTAATACCTTATTTCAAAGCTGTAGGTCGTACTGCCTCCCTTACACTCAAACCACCGTGGTTGTCGGAAAGAGGAGAGTTTTTCCCATCTGGTACTTGTTGTGAAAAAGATGGAAATCATAACACATGATCCACAGCTTTAAAAGAAGGTGATGATTCCAAAAGCAGTTACGCCCTTTTGAAATGTTGGCGTCGATATCTGCGCTCACAATTCCTACATCATATTCCTTTTAGCGCTTTCAAGCTGGGCTTTCGAAGAAGTTTGCCGTAAATCACATTAGGACAAGACAACAGGACAGCATCCTATACAGTGGTTTTTCGGTTTTATCACGATCAAAAAAAAATTTTACCGTGATATAAACGAAACCGTGAATTTGGTGAAACGAGAAAAAAATGTAATTTTTTCATTCAAAATCGTTCAGATGTAATATAGATGAGTCGTAGTTCACATTTTTTAACAGTTTTGGTGGACTGGGCAATGCAGTATTGATTTTATTTTGATTTCGGAATGTTTTAGAACAAGTGTGATAAAAACGAAACGGAAATCGTGATAAAATCGAATAGAAAAGCGTGAATTCGGGCGAGTAGTGATTAAAACGACTAGTGATAAAACCGAAACGCCACTGTATAATGAAAAACAAAAGGTGTGATTATAATAGCAATCTTAAGGTCTAAAGGTGTCCATTATGTAAGTCGGCTGTTTGTTCATCATATTATCGAAATGTTAAATTGTACGCATGTCCGGATTGTATGAACGAACAGCCAGATATTCGGGAACTGAAATACATATCGAAAAAAAACAGAAGATGTTGGTACTGTTCACGACACCGTGACGTGAAAACAATGATCAGTTGCCTCTATTGTAATCGTCCAGTATGCGAAAGGCATTCTAATAAAAGAGAAAACTATCTAAAAACTCCCTGGGGCAGCAGCTTTCCGGAACAACCGGAGAAGTGGCCGGTGCATCAGAAATCTCTAGAAACATGGTCTCCCTTGTTTCGGAAAATCATGAAGTTTTGTCGCAAGCTAGGTTTCAGAACCAATCAGAAAGTGGCCACTTCCCTGGGGGCACCACCCAAGCAACACACATGTTATAATAGAGTTACGACAGCGCAAGTTTTGGTTGTATAGAAGTTTATTTAACGTAATTCTAACATTGTGTTGAAATAACATAAAATAAACTTCTATACAACCAAAACTTGCGCTGTCGTAACTTTTATATAACATGTGTGTTACTTGGGCAGGTTTCCGGAACATCCAGAGATGTGGCCAGTGTATCCGAAATATCTCAAAACATATACTAATTGTCTTGTTTTGCAAAATCATGAAGTTTTATATGTCGCAAGCGAGGTTTCAGAACCGGTCAGAAAGTGGCCACTTCCCTGGGGGCCCCAGGTTTCCGGAACATCCGGAGATGTGGCCAGTGTATCCGAAATCTCTCAAAAGATGTACCAATAGTCTTGTTTTGCAAAATCATGAAGTTTGGTATGTCGCAAGCTAGGTTTCAGAATCGGTCAGAAAGTGGTCACTTCCCAGGGGGCACCAGGTTTCCGGAACATCCGGGGATGTTACCAGTGTATCCGAAATCTCTCAAAACATGTACCAATAGTCTTGTTTCACAAAAGTATGAAGTTTGATATGTCGCAAGCTAGGGTTCAGAACCGGTCAGAAAGTGGCCACTTCCCTGGGGGCACCAGGTTTCCGGAACATCCGGAGACGTGGCCAGTGTATCCGAAATCTCTCAAAACATATACCAATAGTCTTGTTTTGCAAAATCATGAAGTTTGATATGTCGCAAGCGAGGTTTCAGAACTGGTCAGAAAGTGGCCACTTCCCTGGGGGCACCAGGTTTCCGGAACATCCGGAGATGTGGCCAGTGTATCCGAAATCTCTCAAAAGATGTACCAATAGTCTTGTTTTGCAAAATCATGAAGTTTGGTATGTCGCAAGCTAGGTTTCAGAACCGGTCAGAAAGTGGTCACTTCCCAGGGGGCACCAGGTTTCCGGAACATGTTACCAGTGTATCCGAAATCTCTCAAAACATGTACCAATTGTCTTGTTTTGCAAAATCATGAAGTTTAATTTGTCGCAAGCTAGGTTTCAAAACCGGTCAGAAAGTGGCCACTTCCCTGGGAGCACCAGGTTTCCGGAACATCCGGAGACGTGGCCAGTGTATCCAAAATCTCTCAAAACATGTACCAATAGTCTTGATTTGCAAAATCATGAAGTTTGATATGTCGCAAGCTAGGTTTCAGAACCGGTCAGAAAGTGGCCACTTCCATGAGGGCACCAGGTTTCCGGAACATCCGGAGAAGTGGTCAATGTATTCAGCATCTCTAAAAATATGCTCCAATACTCTTGTTTTGCAAAATCATGAAGTTTGGAATGCCGCAAGCTAGTTTTCGAAGGCGAATTAAAGGTTGCACCTCTATTTGATAAGGAGGTTACCCCAGTACCCACGGCCATAAATCCGGAACAACGGAAAGAATCGGAACCATGATACCGGTTCCATAAACTAGAAGGATTTTGTGATCAACTGTCAAAATTTCACAAATTTTCGTTGAGAAACGGCTGAGAATCAGATTTTTAAAGTTTTGAAATAGGGTGCAAAATGAGGCACAGGCACATAGGTGTTAACCGATACTGTAAAATGATAGCCTAGGATGTTCTGAAAAACTTTGTTGAAGACCGCAAAGCGATCCGATGCTTGTGAAAAATAGTTATGACCAACGAACCGCATGCATGTGGTTATGGTTTAACATGTAAAGGAATAACAATAGCAACAAAATCATTCTGTTTCGCCAAGCAATGCCAACGCTATAACTTTTTTCATAAGCATCAGATCACTTCGCGGTCTTCGACAAAGTTTTTCAGGACACCCTAGGCTATGTTTACACATTATCGGTTACATGGTTTTAGAAAAAATTGAGCTTGTTATGAGAGAAATGCAAAAAAGTGTGTTTTCCCATGTAAAACCCCATTCAAACTGAGTGTAGAATTAGCATTTAAGTTAAAATACACATTAGACACATTCCACGCACTTCTACACCTCGGTTTTTGAACTTCATTGAACGATATTTCCGCGCTCTTGCTGCCGATTTTGATTCTTTTTGCACCAAAATGAAGATAATTACTAATATTCGACGAATAGTATCTGAATCTTTGAAAACTGCTTCTAGAAAGTAGCAAATTTCTTGCCGTTCGGTCAGAATTCGTCATTTTTTGCGATGGTGTCCCGTTACGCTGTATTTCTTGATTTCTTTCGAAGTACAAAGGTCCAATTTCCAATTAGTGAGCATAAAATGAATCTTCTATTCAAATCTGATTGTTTGATATGCTGGTTAGCATGTATTTAACAACATAACAATTTTTGGAAGCGAAAGTTTGATTCTCGCGCAAAACGTAACGCGTGGAATGTGTCATTAATAAAAACTAAAAAAAAACTATTCAAACTTCAAACGCGATGCGCAAAACGTAGACATAACCCATCTTGCCCAAGTTTTGCACACTTATTTGGGTCCTGAAATGGGACCAAAAAAGCTTTGATCTGATGGGATACCATTGAATTTGTCATTTTTCCATATAAACGATGACCCACTCTAGTAAGTATACGCCTTGAAAATGTCCTTGAACGCTGCTGAAACCTCTCCAAAACTCTTTAAGTCCTTTTGTAGCTTCCGAAAATCCTCTCATTGAAATGCTTTTAAACACCATGAAACCGCTTTAAATCCGCTCCAATTACTTTGAAATAAAAATTATAAAAAAAAACTTCGCCTTGAACACGTTAGAACTCTGACTTAAATCTTCTTCGAAAGCTCCCTAAACCCCTTTAAACCGTTTCATAATCACACTTGACCTCACCTAATAATCTGTCAGTCACTTATCCTTCTTTAACTCCTTGCAACTTAGGAATCTAATCAACTGATTCCGTTTATTTAATAAATGTTGTGCTAATTTGTGCACCCTCTACATAAATGGTAGTTCCAATAAATTTAAGTTTCATTCTTTTTTCATGTATGGTGACATTTTCAAAATCTGCGGATTGCCAACTGCTTTCAAAGAATTTAAGAATTTTTGAAAATGTTCAAAAACATCCAGAAGTTTTAAGAATTTTAAAAACAAAATTCTAAAATGTTCATATTATTTTAGATACAAGGGGTAACCAAAATGTTTAGGATACGCATTTTTTTTTCTCTCACAAAAAAAGTTCAACATGCTGTCACTTCTTATATAGTGCATTAAACATTCTCAAATTTTGACTGTTTGTCAACCTATTATACAATATGTGCATCATTGGTACAAATTTGAGCTCGACTGGTTAATCTTTCGCGAAGCTAGAACCATTCTCGCAAAGACAACTAATTTTTGAACTGTCATATCTCGGAAACCAGTGAACCGAATAAAATGAAGCTTTGAACGTTTATCAACAATTCCCTCGAAATACCCCGAAAACCCCATAATATCTCAATGAAACGCGTTTCAACGCCTTGGAGCTGCTTTAAATCGCAACTTAAAGGGGACCTCCCAAAAGCTTCTTGGAACCTTTCAGAAGGTTTTGAGACGCCTCTGAAATACCTTGAAATGCCTATAAAATCTCCTCCCGAGAGCTTTGTGAATTCCCCTTGAGGGCTTCTTAATTCCTGCTTGACTTCATCTTAAAATCTCCCTGCTACGCATCCTCCTTCTGCACCTTTGCAGCCTTGAATTCCAATCAATTTACCCCATTTAGGTTATAATCGTTGTACATTTATTTAGGTAGAAATGCTATTTAGGCATTGTTTCAATAATAACTCGAGTGTTCGTCAGAAGATTGTAACGGTGAAATCATGGATTTAAAGATGATTTTATTGCAGCAATTAGTCTGCGGCCTATGAGTTCTGACAAAAATTTGTAACAGGAATATGTGAGCAGAAGCTCAAAGATCATAGAACCTTCCAGATGTTCCGAATGAATATTTTGAAGATATTCGTCATAACTCTTTTGAAAATATATTTTGGAGAAAATTCTCAAAATATGCTGATAGAATGCCAATTACTGCCAGAAGACATTTTTTTCAAATGTTCTGAAATTTTCATACATTTTAAGATTTTTTTTGAAACTTGCTGTTCCTGGCAAATGTTGTATTGCCTAAGGGGCTGTCCATAAACCACGTGGTCATGAGGGGGGGGGGGGGGGGGGGGGGTTCGGGCAATGACCATTTTGTATGGACAAATAAAAATTTTTGTATGGACTAATGACCACGCAGGGGGGGGGGGGGGGTTAAAAGTCCCAAAAAAATGACCACACGTGGTTTATGGACAGCCCCTAATGCGTTTTTTTACATTCCAAACCCAGCGTCCAAGTCAAAGCTCCTGCTCAAAATCTATGAAAATAACGATTTTCAAAGAATCTAAATTTCTCAATACTCTTTGCTTTATAAACCGTCCTGGGGTGAAAACTAATAGAACAAAACAAAGACGACCCAAATTGGACATTCCATTTGGGAGTTTTGCTCGATCCTACGTATGCCACTGAATTTTTATATGTAGATAGGTATTTCAAGTAAAATTCGGAAATTTTCAAACTTTTTCAGAGATTTTGACAAAAAATCAAAAATTTCCAGAAAATCTCAGAAATTTCCAGAAATATCCAGAAATTTCCAGAAAATTCCAAAAAATTTCACATTTGAGAAATTTTTAGATTTTCAGATTTTTTTAGAATTTTTCTGAACTTTTCAAAAACTTTCAGAGTTAAAAAAAAAAACAAAAGTTTTTAGCACTATGAAAGTTCTGCCGTAATTCAGTAAAGTTTTCCATGGTACTTTTTGACGATTTCAGCTCACTACCGCCAAATGGCCTGGTTTAACTAATAGTTGTTCGGGGTTTCCAATTAGCCTAGTGGTTGAGGCTATGGATCACGAATCCGGAGACGGCGAGTTCTATCCCTGTTCCGGTTGGGAAAATTTTCTTGAGTTACTGGGCATAGTGTATCATTGTACTTGTATCACAATATACAAATTCATGCAATGGCAGGCAAAGAAAGCCCTTCAATTAATAACTGTGTAAATGCTCAAAGAACACTATGTTGAAGCGCATCAGGCCAAGTCCCTGTGGAAACGTACAGGGGACACTCAAAATAACTGGGAAAGGTAAAATTTTCACTTTTCGAAAAATATTCAACTCGCTGTTACTTTTCGAAAAGGGCATCAAATATTCTCAATTTTTTACTGTAAGTTCATCAACTAGTTGTGTATCAGTGGTTCAAATTTGGAAATGATCGGGCCATTCTACACGAAGTCATAAAGATTCTAGAAAAAGGTATAATTATCCGATAGCCAACTTTGAGCTGTTATATCTCCGGATTCAATGAACCGAATGTAATGAAATTTTGTTCATTTATGGCTAACATAATGAACTTTGAAAAACAGTTGACTTAACTTGAAATTATTATTAAGAAAAAGTTATATATTGTTTGTTTTTTTTAGTAAATTTTCCACATACATTCCATTACTTTTTCAATTTAATGCCGGCTATTTGGTTGCTTTCCTTTGAAACATAAATATATTCAAGTTAATTAAAGGGAATTTAAATGGACTACAATTACTATCTCGAATTTTGAAACGATGACGAAGTTTTGGATAAATTGGTGTTATATTAGAAAAATTACCTTATCGTTGGCAAGAATTTTAAGTTTAGTCAAATGTTATTAATAGTTCATTATTTAAGTCATAAATGATCAAAATTTCATTGCATTTGGTTTATTGAATCCGGAGATATAACAGATCAAAGTTGGCTATCGTATACTTATACTTATTTCTAGAACCTTTATAACTTCGTGTAGAATAGCCCGATCTTTTCCAAATTTGACCACGGATACACAACTAGTTGATGAACTTATAGTAAAAATTTGAGAATATTTGATGCCCTTTTCGAAAAGTTACAGCGAGTTGAACATTTTTTGAAAAGTGAAAATTTTACCTGTCCCAGTTATTTTGAGTATCCCCTGTAAAGCCATACAGAAGAAAAAGAAGAAGGAGAACCTAACTCGAAAACTGTATGAAAACAACATCAAGAGACGAACTCGCTGAGGGCTGAAAGTCTCAAAAATAAAATAAAATAAAAATCAAGTCAATGTTTTCCTGTTTTTTTATCGTAAGCAATACCATGTTCGATTTTCCAATATTTGCTGTGCAGTTCATTTTTATTTTTTCTCAAGAGCGTTATCTTGCTCCGTTCATACTCATTAAAAGCTGTCCCTTGCAAACTCTCATAAACAATTAGAAGTGAAGAGTGAGAAGTGAACAAGTGTAGTGGATTGAACTTGCAGAGTGAATGAGCTTTGAGAAGTAACCATTGAAGTATGTGGGTCAGTATGAATTAATAAATGAGGAGTTTGAAATGAATAGTAAGGAGTGAGCTGTGAGGGGTGAGGAGTGAGCAATGAGCAGTGAATAGTGAAGAGTGAGGATTGAAGTGTATGAAACAGTGAGAAGTGAAGAGCGAGGAGTGTGAATCGGTCAGAAGTGAGGATTGAGGATTGAAGTGAGAAGAGAAAAGTGAGCAGTGAAGTGTCAGAAGTAGGAACCTAGTTAGTAAGTAGAGAAAAGTGAGAAGCGACAATAAAGAGCGTTGAGCTTTGAGGAGTGAAAAGTGTTTAAAAGTTGGAACGAGTACATAAACGATAACATAATTTTCAAAATGACGTGGACATATACTTTCGACTCCTGTT
Source organism: Aedes albopictus (assembly GCF_035046485.1). Lineage (NCBI taxonomy): Eukaryota > Metazoa > Arthropoda > Insecta > Diptera > Culicidae > Aedes > Aedes albopictus. The sequence goes on along the minus strand of NC_085138.1, from coordinate 389,847,143 downwards.
CGTCAACACCGTTCTAAATATACCCATGTAGATTTTAAAGATTTTAGATTCCTTAACTCTGGACATTCTCCTGAAATTCTGGTACATAAATTCAATATGGGACATCTCATCTTAAAAACTCGACATGTGACAATGCGACTGTTTGTGCCGATAAAAATGTGAACTTCGCTAGGTTTATCAGTATTAAAGTCCACGCACTATGGATACGTTTGCGTTACGTTGGGAAGATGTTTGACAGATAACCAATTGGAAAAGTATCAGATTAACGCAAACACAGTCGCGACGTTGCATTTCAGCACCGAGCTTTACAGTCCAACCACATTTGTTTTTTTTATCAAAGATATTTTATGAAGTTCTTGCAGTATTCTTAATTAATGATATTTATGACTTATAAGTTGTTTTTGTTAACACGATAGGAAAAACCCAATTCAACCAATTTCGTTATTTTAAACAATTCGTCAATATATATGAAAAAGGACCTATTTTTATTGCCATTTCTGCACCAAAGATGATTTTTTTCTAATCATTTCCTTTGTCTTATCGATCAACATATTTACTACACTGTACAGTCCATCATCAATCCTCGACATTCGTTTTTTTTCTGCTCAGAAAAGTGAAAAATAAGCTAGTCCATTCAACTTTTTCCACCTACCTGATGTTGATTGGGTGCTGGATCGGTTTGTCCCAGTCGGTGTACTCGTTCCGCACGGCTGAGAAGATTTCGTTCAGATGGAAGGTGAACGCATTCCGGATGTAGGTCCGCAGGAGTCGATTCCGTTGCTCTTCCTCGAGGCCATACTGGTTGGATGTGATGGAAGAACGATGTTTCGTATTTCGGTTGGTGCACATACACAGACGCACGTGTGGTCGTACAAAGGTATTGATGGAGGAAAAATTTTCCAGTTTCCCAAGGCGAAGAACGGAGGTTTCCAAACGTGAGCGTGGAAGAAAAAAGAACAATGAACAAATTGTGGGTCGCTTTTGGGTTTCAAGTTAATGGTGTTTGCTCCGGGGGAATTGAGTGGGTCAGTGGGAAGAATAAGTTGATTCTTCAGATCAATTATTCTTCCTACACTGACTAGTTGATTTGTACACAATAGCCTCTGGCTATTTGAAGTTTACGGGGAGATTTCTTAGTAGTGCGCATCAGTGCTTTTTTACCTGTATATCAGAAGCGCTGAAATCGTTGTAGCTCTCGGTTGTGGTCATGCCGAGCATCAGTTCGCTGGTGATGAAGCCCTCGCCGGAGTGTTCCATGGCAAACTCCGGGTCCAGCGAGTCCTCCAGCGGTAGAAATGGTCCCCAGGACGGCATGAACCGTACGGCGGTCAGTCTTACACCCATCAGGGCCTCGAGTGGTTTGTCCCGCAGACACTCGGTGATGTCGTCGGTCGAAGGTTTCCGGGCAGGTTTTCCTGGCGGTGGATCCACCAACAGGTGACAGGCCATCTGCTGGGATACTTCCATCCGGATGGCATCCGGGTTCGGAACTAGAGCCCATGGACTCAGGGCGGATCCACTGAGTAGGATCGCCCGATTGATGAGGCCTGTGAGAACGAATCCATCAGAACTAAAAAGTCTCAAACGATAGGAGGCGAAAAACAAACCTTTTCCCGCTTTCGAGATCAGGACCATGTTGGCCAGAGCTGCACCCGTATCGTGACCGACTACGGTGATGCGCTTGGGATCACCGCCGAATGCACCGATGTTGTCTCGCACCCATTGCAGCGCGAGGGTGATGTCCATTAAACCTAGGTTGCCACCAGAACCACCCGGTGAGGCAGAGGCACGAGTTTTGAGAAAACCTGGAAAAAAAGGGAAATAAGCTTATTTAATAATGTTCAAGAGTGTGCACACCCTGCACACACCTATCGATGTAAATAGTGACGTAATCGAAGAAAATTGAAAATCAGTTTTTCGTTTTTGGAAAAGTGAACGCAAAGAAAATCACTGTCAGATTCGTTTTATGAAGGGTATGTATGCCCTAAGTTGAAAACCGGTCAAGTTCCAGAGGAAATGTTGTGCCTTTGATGCAACGAACTAAATATGTATTCTTATTTCGCATTCATGATGTTGTAAGGCTGATCTGAATATCCTGATAGGTGAATTGATATTTCTAAGCACCGCAGAATGACAGCTTTGTTTGGTTGAAAATAAACAAGACATCTCACACACATACTTAAAAGAAATGATGATCGTTAGTGCACCAATACATATGCAATGCGATCAGATGAGTGATCCCGTAAATGTCCTTAATCTCACGCTCGAAAATTAATCTCCCCCTATTCGAAAACAAGCGATTACGGCACCGAATGATTCAGTTCTTTAGTTTTCATGGGTGCTCACTTCTAACAAAAAACACAGAAATAAGAAACAAAAGAAACAGCGCTTCAATCCTTTGTTTTTCGTAGGATGAAAATAGGAGCCACATGCTTAATAAGGGAACCAATACCCTAATACGCACTGAATCAAAATTTAATCATCGTGCAACAATAATGACAATGTCACAACCTGCATACTTTAAACAGAACAGGATGTCGAGATCGACTGTGCGAGTCTCGGTTAAAGTTTATTTGCTGAAATTTCGGCTAAACGCTTGACGTTTACAGTTTGATGATAGCGGTGTTCAAGGGTGCTTCTATAAATAAAGTTGACTTTTTGCTGATATCTCAGATAAATTGCGATTGCCGAGCGCTCGGCTGTGCGAATCTCGGCAAAATATGAAAATTAGCCAAGCTCATCTGACTGTGTGCATTTGTTGCGACAATCCACCCAGTGCGACATAGTTTGTCCCAACTTGAACACAATAGGATTAAGATCGTGCAACACGAGTTTAGAGATGTTTAAGCCTTGCATTGGGATTTTCGAGTAGTAACTTCGAGTCGGTAAACACTACAATGCTGCTGAAGATCTATCATCAAGAAGTTTCGATTTTGTGTTGGTAATAATTGATTATTCACGAGTTGAAAAGTACGCAACAATTCAGCTTCCGTTTTGTCTGCAAAAAATCTTTCGAGATTATGTCATTATCTGTTACCAGTTGGGATAATGAGTAATCGCCGCACCTTTTTTGTTACTTGTTTTATGCTTCTTTTGTCTGACAATTCTTTTCACTGGACGGATATGTTTTTAAATGTTTGCTACCACCATCCCAGACAACCAGTAATCGTATAAGATGTTGCATAAGATGATGAAGTGGAGGCCATATGCGTTCATGTCTCCATTTAGGCGCATGTGAAATGTACACATATCGCCTCCACTTTAACATCTTATTCAACATCTTATACGACCACTGGTTGACTGGGATATCAATGTCCAGAATACTCATTCGAAGATTCTCTCACTATCGTCGAGAATAAATTCTGTTTTGAAGTACATACTGTAGTAATCCCTATTGGAATTATCTTCTATCTAACTTGAGGAATTTTATTGCCAATCGTGGAGCGGACCTGGTTGAACACGTGACTATGACGCCGAGGACCTGGGATCGAATCCCACTCCCGACAAACTCGCAAAATGAGAAACGGAAAGGAAGTAAACCGTGGGTCCCGAGATGAACTAGCCTATGTATGTAATGTACATAATGTATGTATGTATGTACAATCCATCACTCACTGGCCGGCAGTGCTTTTATGGAAGAAAAATGTCTGCGTCTATTTTCAGACTTAAACTTTTATTCATAGACGCAAACAGTTTTAGTCGTGGAGATGGAAGGTGATAGCTCTACTGCACATCCAACTACCCATTTCAAGTATGACAGGACTTCCACGTACATCCTGAGGTCGTTTTCTGAAACAGTAAGCCCCGCATTGTTGCATCCAGATATCAATTGGGTATCTGAAATGCATTAACACTTCCTGAATCAAAAATTTACATTTTTCTTTCTGGCACGTATTTGGAATGATAAATATACCATGTAAATGACGTTTTTAATTAGAGAGATCTCACCAAATTCTTCATAGTCTGCCGAGATAAAGTTGTACGCTCATAGCGGTGCAGCAACGACCGAAAATAGATTGGTTTCATCACAAATCCTGATGATCACATTATAACACAAAAGTCAATTCTTCACAACCAACTTCCAAAGTCCTCCAAATTGAAATCTCCAGGCCACCAAATGATTACACAATATTCAACGAAACACAAAACACAGTCATATTCAGTACGCAGGCAGCACCCGAACTGCCATTATAATTACACAAATCTCCAGGAAAACAATTCTAGCACTATAAGGAATTTAGAGATGGTTCACTTTTGATTGCGGAAAACTCTACGGATGGCTTAATTCCAAACGACCAACAACCGGAACATTTTGTTTCTCTTGAACGCGAAGAAAAACATCACAAGCAATTCGGTCTCCAGCTGAACTAGCCCAGGGCTAAAAATCTCGTTAATACAGATAAAAACAATAACGTTATTGCCGAAGAAATTTCCGAGGAAATTGCTTTAAAAAATCCGTAGAAAGTACCTGAGAAATATTCACAGGAAATGCACAAAACATTAAAAAAAATTACCTTAGAGTTTACAAAAACAAACTTCCAAAGATATTTCAATAATATGTACGAATCAATTTCTATAGAAATGCAAAGAACAATCCTAGCGGAATTTCTGAAGAAATTTGAAAAAAAAAATGTCTTGGCATTCCCAATATTTGGACAACAATTTTCAAATATATTTATGTGGAAATGGTCGAAACAAAAGAATTACCAAAGTAGTTTCCAAAGAAGCTGCTCATCTTCAAAGGAATTATTAAAAAAAAAAAAAAATAAAAATACTGAAGTGGTTTTTAAAGAATTTCTCAAAATTATTGCCGATGAAATTTTCAACGGTATTTCCATGGCACTTTCCCAAGAAATTACCGAAGAAGTTTCTAAAGTAATAACCAGAGAGGTTTTCAAGATAACCAGTTGGGAAATTAACATATAAATTGCCTAGTCAATTCCTAAAAATGCCAAATGAATTGCCAATAATATTTCCTGGAAAAATAAAACGGAATTTTCAAAAAAATGCCAAAAAAAATCAAAACATATCAAGACATATTTAAGGAAATTATCGTAGATATTTCCAAATTTATTTTCAAACGAATGTGCAAGAACGTTTCTAAAGGCATTTCTGAAAATATTCTCAAAAAAAAAAATGCCTAAGAAATTCCTAAACAATGGCAAACAAATTCTCAAAGACATTTTTGTAGAGCTTAGGAATAAGCAGAGTGGGTTCCGAAGGAACAACTGAAAAACAATCCAAAAAAATTACCAAATCCCTAAAAAAATGCTGAAGGAATTCCAATAGGATTGTGAGATAAACCAAGCAAATTATCTAAGACATTCCATAAATCATATCGGATGAATTTTCCAAAGGCTTTGCCGAAGCACTTTTAAAAAATTACTGAAGAAGTTCTTTACGTATTAATTGGTGAAATTTGTGGGCTTCGTGGCCGTGCGGTTAGCGGCGGCAGTCGTCTAGGCGTATCGTAAGCCTCGGAGTGTGGGTTCGATTCCCGCTCCAGTCGGTGGAAACTTTTCGTCAAACGAAAAATTCATCACTGGGCCACTGGGTGTTCTGTGTGTTGTCCGTTGTCTAGTGTAAGTAATGTGTTCAGTCTGTGCAGCCTCTGGCTGAAGACGGTGTGAATTGTCTTTCTATATAAAAATGACGAAACACATTTTGGCCGATTTTTTACACTCTCCTCACGCCTGGTAGCATATTTTCCCATATCTAATACATAGCTCGTCACACACGTCACAAATGATACGGATATGGTCACTCTCTAACTGCCTAAGAAGCTTCGACATGAATTATTGTTGATGTAATTTCCAAGGTAGTTGCCGAATCAATTACCAAGTAGATAAACGATCAAATTTCGTAAAAATGATAAGTTTTGGCCATGTTGGAACTACTTGACTTTGATTCGCGTGCAACCAATAAACTACACTGCTTAACTCTTTTGTAACATTTGTTGTTGCTTGGGATATATAGAAACTTCTTCGGTATTTTTTGCCTTTTGATAATGCATCGGTAATGATTTTCAAAAATTCTTTGGATTTTTTTCTTTTTTAGCTATCGCATTGAAATTTCTTCAACATTTTTAAGGAATATCTTCGGCAATTTCTTTAAGAGTTTCTTTGGAAGTAGATCTTGAAACATTTTTGACATTTCCCTGGAAATTTTAATGGCGATCCCTTCGGAAATATCGGTTGGCGATCCTTTGTCAATTATTTTGAAAATTTCTCAAGTTTTTTATGTTTCTTTGTTAATTTTTAAATTCTGCAACAGTTTTTCTGGATATTGTATTGGGTATTCTTCGGTAAAAATCTTCAGTTATTTCCCTAGATTTTTTTTAGAAAATGCCTTTGGAAATTTTCTCGGCTATAACTTTTAGAAATTTTTTGAAAATTTTTCGTAATGTTTTGACCGAAGGAGTTTCCAAGATAATTTCCAAGAAAAATCACGGAAAGAATTAAACAAAAAACTTTACCGAGAAACTCCGAATCAAATTTTTGTTGAAGTTGCTGAAGACATTTTAACAAAAATTACACAAAATATTCCCGACAAAATGCTGGAAAAATAACAATGGTATAGGTAAAAAATCCAAAGAAATTCCTAAAGTCATCAGCAATAAAATTTTCAAAAGAATTTTCAAGGGGTTCCCTAGAGAAATTGCGAAAATAATTTGAACAATTTCCAAGAACTTTTTAACTTTTTTGAGAAGAAATTAACGAAGATATTTTAAAAGGGAATACCCAAAAAAATTGAAAAATGCTGGAGATTACAATGGCGTAGATAAAAAAAGAGAAAAAATTTCTGAATAAATTACCGAAACAACATTAATCATAAGATATTTCCCAAATAGTTCTGAAAACAATTGCTGAAGGAACTGCTAGAAAAATTGAAAAAAAACTTGAAAATTTCCAAAATAATTGGCAAAAAAGCACCGAAACGAATTTTATATAAGATTGCACCTGAAATCTCCAGTATAAATTAGAAAATGTTTTTAGAGCTACTACCAGAGAAATTGGCAAAGTAATTGTTCAATCAATTTCAAAAGGGATTGTGGAAGCTGTTCCCTAAGTATTTTTAAAGCCTCTAAAATTTTAAAAGTCGTAGTCATTTTCAAGAATTTACCTGAGAAATTATCAAAATATCTGTCAAAAAAATCGGTGACACTTCCAAAGAAATTGCTTAAGAGGGTTTCACAGTACTTATCATTGAAATTTTTAAAAGACATTCTGAAAGATTTTTTTCAAGAAACCTTCAATCATTATACTGGTAAACAATTGCAGAATGTCGCCGAAGAGGTTCAAATGGACATGCTGAAGACATTTTCAACGAAATTTCCAAAGTAACTGCTGAAAAATTCTCCAACTGCTGTACTGGAAAACTTTCCAATGAAATGCCCAAAGAAGTTTCTTAAGTAATAATCAGAAACGTTTCCAAGATAAATGCTAGTGATGTTTGCAAATAAATTGCCGATGAACTTATCGAAATACTTGCAGGAATCAAAGAAAAACTTGTCTGAGAAATTAAAAAAAATCTCGTAGAAATTGCCAATGGAAGAATAACATAAGAAAGAAATGCTACAAGAATTGAAATTGGGTAATTTATAAAAATCAAAAAAAAAAATTCAAAAAAAAATCCCAAATGATCAGAGGCATTTTCGAAAGGGTTTTCCGGAGCAATTGCGGAAGAGTTAAAAAAATGCCCAGAAAAATCCTAAAAATTTAAACGAAGACATTTTCATGTAGGGTGTTGTACCATTTTGGTCACTTACCACTCTAACTAAGTCAATTTCAAACCAATTGATTTGAATTTTTGGGTCCCCAGATAGTTAGATAGTTAGTTGGTGAATTGTGACAAAATAGTCTTTGCTTGGGGTCTCCAGTTAGCCTAGTGGTTAAGGTTAAGGATCGCAAATCCGGAGACGGCGAGTTCGATTCCCGTTCCGGTCGGGAAAATTTCTCTCGGCTCCCTGGGCATAGTGTGTCATTGTACTTGCCTCACAATATACAAATTTAAATTCATGCAATGGCAGGCAAAGATAGCCCTTTATTCAATATCTGAGGAAAAATGCTCAAAGAACACTAAGTTGAAGCGAGGCAGGGACGTCGAGTCATAAAGACGATGAGATGATGATGATGATTTGAATTTTTGTATAGGATTAGATACTGTGCGTATCCAACCATATGCCAAAAATTATGTTATTGTCAAAAGAACTGCTAAACAAATTGTAAAATCTTTAGGAAATCCCAAAAAATGGAAAATAGAAAAATAAATTTCATATACGATTGCCACTGAAATTTCCTGTGGGAATTTGAAGATGTTTTAGAGCAACTACCAGAGAAATTTGCAAAGTAATTGTTCAACTAATTTCAAAAGGGATTGCGGAATCAGTTTTCTAAGTCATAATCGAGAAAATTACAAAAGTCAAAGCTATTTTTAAGAATTAACCTGAGAAGCTTTGAAATACCTGTCAAAAAAATCAGAAACATTTCCAAAATGCTGCTGCAGATGGTTTCAAGTAATTACCAAAAAAAATTCAAAACACCTGAAGGTTTTGTACAAGAAATTTACAATTGTTATACCGGAGAACAATCCCAGAACATCGGTTCCAACGGAAATGACAAAAAATCAATGAAGTTTACAAACTAACCGCTGAAAAATTCTTCAAATTCTTCAATGGGGAATTTCCCAAAGAAATAAACGAAGGAGTTTTCAAGATAAATATCAGAGAAGTTTCCAAATGAATTGCCGATGAAATTTTGGAAGCAGTTGACGGAATGCAAAGAAAAACCTATCCGAGAAATTCCTTAGAATCTTGTATTTTCGTAAAAATTGTTAAAGACTTTTCAACAGGAATAAAGCAAATAAATAAAGCAAATCACAAAAAAAAATAGAGAAAGAATTGAAATGGTATAGCTGAAAAAATCAGTCACAGCGAAGAAATGTTCAGAGGCATGTTCGAAAAGGGTTTCCACAGAAATTATGGAATGAACAAAATTGCCAAAAATGTAACCGAATACATTTTCAAGTACATTTGTGTAGAAATTGCCGAAGCGGTTTCAAAAGTAATTGTCCAGGAAGTTTCCCCAAATAATATCCCAAGAAATGAAAAAAAATGCTGGAGATTACAATGATATAGCTAAAAAAATCCAAAGAAATTTCTGAATATATTACCGCCGCAAATTAAAAGATATTTCACAAAATATTCTCAAAAAGGTTGGCAACCTTTGGCAAGGAGCTGAACGAATTGATTTTTTTAAAACCCAAAATAATTAAAAAAGAAGCACCCAAATAAACTTTATTTATGATTTTCACTAAAATTCCCGAAGGGTTATCGAAAATGTTTCTAGAGCAACTACCAGCAAAATTCCCAAAGAAGTTGTTTAATAAATTTCGAAAGGGATTGTGGAAAAAAAATCTAAGCAATAATTGAAAAAAATCTTCAAATTCAAAGTCATTTACAAGAATTTACCTGATAAATTTTCAAAATAATTGGCAAATAATTTAGAAAAAATTCAAAGAAATTATCGAAAACGATTTCAAAGTAATTTTCATTGAAGTTTTCAAAAGACATCCTGAAAGATTTTTTAATGTATTTTCAAACATTTTACTGGTAAATTTCTAGACCATCGCCAAAGAGCCTCCATCGGAAAACTGTAGAAATTTTCAACGAAATTCCCGAAGTTTCTGCCGAAAAATTCTCCAACTGTTTTACTGAAAGGCTTTCCAAAGAAATTATCAAATAAATGACAATGTAATTAACGAAGAAAAGCCGAAGCAATTTCCAAAAAAAAAGATGCCTAATAAACTGAATTAAAATAAGTCCATTGTTTGTGTCGTTAAACTTATTAAATGATCTTTGAAAAATTACCAAATGATCCATTTGAAAGTTTTCAATATTTCTAAATAGCATATCAGCAAACCATAAAGCAATAATTTGGATCCATGAAAAAATGTCGAATGGTCCCCTAGCAGCACACGTATTTTAGAAAATGTACTTGCAACACTTATATGAACAAATTCAATCATACAAGAGTTCCATATACTTTTGTTACACATGTGTGCTGTTCGGGTCCCTTATTTTCGTAAAATTTAGAAGTAAAAATTTCCAGAATTTCATGAACTGCTCCACTAAATGGTTGAAACGATCCTTAAAAAAATAGGAAACGATCACAGAAAAATAAAAATAGAAAATGTTTTATAGAAAATATGAAAGCCATTTATAAAATATATAAAAATTATCCATAAGCATAGGAAATGATCCATATAATATTTCGAAATGATCCATAAAATTCAGGAATAATCCATTTTCCTACAGTGTAAATCTTACGAAAAGGTCGGTTTTATTGCTTTATTGGGTTCATATTTTTATTGATAATTTTCCTAATTTTATGGACCATTTGAAAAAGATATGGCTCACGGATTAATTTCAAAATTATATGGATCATTTTTATCTTTTGTGGATCGTTTTCTTATTTTTTTATGGATCGTTTTCTATTTGTTGTTATCTATCGTTTCCATTTATTAATAAATAATTATTCTATGGACCGTTTCAGCCATTTCACGAACACGAAAATGAGAAGCTGGAAGTGTCCTAGTGAGACGTAAAATTTAGAAGAAAAGTTTTTACTATTTTAGAATTACAGCTGTAATCTTTATTTATTCCATGAAAATTTCCAATTGATTGATTGATTGAATTGTCTTTATTGGAGAGACTTTCAGCCCTTGGCTGGTTCGTCTCTGAAAATTTCCAATATTACAATAGTGTAGAGTAAAATTTATGAGAAAATAAGGATTCCTTGCTTCGCCTAACAATGGTAGTAATAATAGTTTTCGAAGTAGAACGCTCTCTAAACGAAATGATTAACCGGAAACATGGCCCGGTCAAAATTCTTCAAATTTCAATTCCGAACGATAGGAAGGACTTCCACGACAAATCAGTCTAATCCAGCGTCCGTTGTTTGCCCGTCACCAAGTCAGAATGCCGAAGTCAGACGCACTGATGTTGATTCACTCCACGCCGCACAAATATTTACCGTCAGGATTTGTGCAACTCGATATGCGATTAGGTGGCTTACCGAGCAATAGGTAGCTATAGTGGATGCGTTCCTAATTCGTCTTTGCCAAGACCGATGCGTTGTCGTTAGTAAGCCGGAAAATTGCATTCCTCACAATCTACAATCCGCAAACTGCCGCATGGTCTGTCGTCGCCGAAGCGAGAACCGATGAACGATGGCGCACCGCATGCACCACCACGTAGCGCAGGGGGTAGGAACACTTTTCCACTAGGAAAAGCCCAATTTCGGATCAAATGAAGTTGCTCGTTTTCCAGCATGCCTAATCCTGTTGCTCAAATGCGAAAAGTCATAGGACCGAGTTTAATCAGATGGAAATCGAGAGTACCGAGTTGGGATTGGAATCTTTTGACAAACAGAAACGGAGCACTCGCAGTCGGTATCTGAGGGACGTGCTGGTTGATCTTTTTCTGGCATTTAGAGTAACCTGCTTGAGAAGAATTTACGGTTTTTGCGGCAATAGTGGGACAAATGTATACACAAGAAAAAATCAGTCATCCTTTAGTATTCAAACATATAACTATCGTCAAATTCTAAATTGTCATCGTCATAAATGGTTGATGACGCTAATTCATATCCTCTGTGTTGTACATTTTTGTTCTCATTCAACACGAGTTTCAGGTGTTTATCAATGTGCTACTTCCACCGTTCAATCACCCAATGTTAGTCCGTCAGAAGTTTTCAATCACCGTTGTATTTTACGGCCGCTTTACTCAGCCTGCTCCTTGAGAGGAAATACGAATGCATTGGAGATATCGGGTTTGCGCTCATGCATTCATGCTAAATCATGAGTGCTGCCATCGGATACTGGTACGAGGGAACAACGCTGCTACTTACCAGCGCACATTAGCATCGAAATAGTTGCCTATTTGTAGTCTGCAAAGTGAATGTCGACAAAGACGATGTTATCCAAATGCATCGGGTTGCAGCAGGTGGCAGTCGTTGTCACACCGCCTTGTTGAAACAGGTGTTCTAGCAGATGTGCTTGAATACAACCGTTGTTGTTTGGTCATATTCTTATATTTAATTCCATTCATAACGACATTACTCTCAGAATTTAGATAATTATAAAAAATTTGTGTGTAGATAACTTGATGATAATCTTTGTTTGGTATACTGCCAAAATTGTTTTACTATAATCTAACTGCCTGGATTGGATAACGATTATTTAAAAAAAATATCGGTTTTCGAATTGAAAGTTGAATTTGCAAATAAAACAAATCTGTGATCTATGTTCTTTCAGAAATCCTTTCAATTAAAACAATATTTTAGATATTCTTTCGGAAACTTTTTCTGGAGTTTCCTCACAATACAGAAGGAATCATTAGAGATATTCTTGGAGGAATTCCTGAAGAAATTTCAGAAGGAACCCGTCCCATAAATTTCTGAAAGGACTTCTAAAGGAATTTCTGAAAAAAATATTAAGTCGATAGAATCTTAGAGGAACCCCTGAAGGAATAGCTGGAGGTATTCCAGCAAAATTCCAGAAAGAATCCTCGGAGTAATTTCTGAAGAAATTGAGAATCAATACCTGGAGAAACTCGTAGAGCAACCCTCGGTGGAAGTCGTCAAATAATTTGTTGATATTAACAAAAATTGGTGAAATTCTTCAAGCAGTGATTTTCTACAAGGATTCCTTCAAATCATCAATGAATTTCCTTCCGAATTATTCCATGGATTTCTTAAGAAATTACTCTAAAAATTGGTTCACAAAATCTCCCATGAATTCCACAAGAAATTCTTCCAGGGATTCTTCAAAAAGTTTCTCCAAGATTCCCTACAAATATTCACTTTAAATTTAGAAAATTTCTTTCTTTAGGTAGTTTACCGTATAAATTTATCGACTATTTCAGAAGTTAATTCATATTTTTTTATTTTACAATTTCCAATTCATAATCCCGCAAGATTATCTCCAGGAATGTCTTCAGAGATTCATCCAGAAAATCATTCAGAAATTCCTGTGACGATTCCTGCATTATTACTCTTGGCAATTCCAGTAGGGATTTCTCCAGACATATATGTATATTTAAATGTATATATGTATACGTATATGTATATAAGTATACTTGCAGAGATTCCTTCAAAAGTTCCTTAGCGTTTTCCTTCATGTATTTTCCCAGGAAATCGCTCCAGGATTTCCTCCACGGATTCCAAGGAATTTAATCAAAAATTTATCCAAAAAAATATGTTTTACAAACTTCTACAGTTATGTCAAAACTTGTAGAGAGATTTGTCCAGGAGTCTTTACAGATGCCTTTCTCGGCGTTGCTCCAGTTATTTCAAAAGAGATTCCTGCAGAAATACGTCTGCTCTATAAGCACTGTCTGAAAATCCTTTAAAGAACGTCTATAAATGACACAGCATTTTTTGATCGATTTTTCAATCCCTCACCCTCCCCCTCGTAGAATATTTTGCCATACCGGGCAAATGTCACGTTAATCAATCACAGATTCCCCATCCCCCTAAAAAACAACTACGTCATTTATGGTAGCCCCCTTAGTGGTTTTTTTTTAAAGAACTATCCCGGAGTTGTTGATAACTTCTCATTTATTTATTTTTTACGATTTCGATGGAATGCCTCCAAATGTTTCACCATGGATTCGTGAAAGAATACCTCTATCATGTCTCTAGGGATTCATGAAATAATTTGACTGGAGATTTATTGATTAATTCTCATCGGAATTCTTTCAGAGATTTATCCACCGATCCCTCCTAAAATTTCTTCAGGTATCCTTCAGAAATATTTTCAGGGATTATTTTTGGGCATTCTTGCAAGGATTGCACAAAAACTGTTATTTGAAGGATTTTTTATAATGAATCCCTGCAGACTTTTTGAAGGAATGCCTGATAGAACTCCTAGATAAATCTGTTGAGATTCCTACAACAAATTCAAGAAAATTGTCTGAAGGGACACTTGAACGAAATTCACTGCATCAATGTCAAAAGTAATCTCTGTAGGAAGAAATCCTTAAGATACCTTTGGATTAATTGACCAGATAACATGACAAAAAAAAAATCAAGAGGCAATTTCAGAAGCAATGCCTGAAAGAACTAAAATACTAGTGGAAGTGAAGAAGGTAAATCAATTTCCAGGAGAACTGGAACAGGTATTCCTTGAACAATTTCTAGAAAAAATTCTGGTGAAATGCCAAATAATAAATCTTGGAGTAATTTCCAAACGAGTTCCAAGCTATTTCTGAAGAAAGGTTCGAATAAATCCTAACAGGAATCTATGAAGCAATCCCTCGAGAACTTTTGGAGGATCTTCTCGAAGAAGGTCTTGAGAATTTTTGACCGGAATTTCTGGAGCCAAGGATTAGTTGCAGGATCCCAGGAGTTAATCCCTGAATGTATACCTGGAGAAATATCATAAAGAATACTTGTAGAAACCTCGAGAAGATTTTCAACAAGAATTCTTGAACGATTTTTTGGAAAAAATGTGATTTTCTGAAAGAATGCCAATAAGAGCTCCTGCAAGTATCGTCGAAAGAATATCTGTAACACCTGTAGAAATCTCTGAATGAGTTTCTGATTGATAATGTGAAGAAATTTCTGCTGGAATTTTTTAAAGGAATCTCTTTGAAATGAGCCAAAAAGAATTAAAATTGAATGAAAGATGACAAAGATATCAACACATCACTTTTACATGTTTTACGATAGTGACCCCAAACTTTCGGCCGATACATCATTTTGAGGGGTGACCCCAAACTTTTGGTCGAGGACATGAAGAGTTAATTTACTTAATAACTTTTTTTTCTAGATTTTTTAGCTAAATTCTGTAAAAAGCAGTTGAAAGCTAATAGAAAATGAGTTATATTACTGCTCTCATCTTAAAATTTGGTCAACCCAATTTCCAGCGACACTGCCGTATGTTTATATTCACTTTTTAGAAAATTTGGCAACTTTGGGTTAAGTTTACATACATATTTTTTTTTAAGTTTCTTTTCAATCATGTTCAATCATGTTCACATTTCAGGGCCTAAACCTCCATTAAACAGCTACCATCTTAAATTTTGAGCCGCTGGCTTTTATTTTAGGCCGCCACCTTGGATATTCTGGCCACCATTTTTACACTCCGGACATCTTCCTCATACCAAATATACCTATATTGCATGATTTTAGGGTAATAAGCCCCATTAAACAGCCTTCATCTTGAATTTGGAGCCTCCTTGTTGGATTTTATGCCACCATCTTGGCTAATCGTCAGTTTTGGATTCCAGACATCTTCCTCTTACCATATACCCATATGCAATATATGATTTTAGGACCTTAAACTCCATTAAACAGCCGCCATCTTGAATTCGGAGCCGACATCTTGGATATTCTGGTCGCTATTTTTGGACTCCAGACAGCTTCCTCATATTTAATATACCCTTATTGCATGGGTTTAATGCCTTAAACTCCATTAACAGCTACCGAATTGAATTTTGAGCCGCCATCTTGGATTTAAGGCAACCATCACGGATACTTTGGTCGCCATTTTAGAATTCCGGACATCTTTTCCATACCAAATATACCCATAATGCATGGTTTTGGCGCCTTAAACTCCTTTAAACAACCGCCATCTTGAATTTGGAGACGCCATATTGAATTCTACACCGCCATCTTGGGTTTCCTGATTGCCATTTTTGGACTCTAGTTTTCCTCATATTAAATTTACCCATATTGCATACCGAATATTGGTCTTAGAGCCTAAAACTCTTTTAAACAGCCTCCATCTTTAATTTGGAGGAGCCATCTTGAAAATTAAGCTGCCATCTTGAATTTGGGCCAACATCGTGAAATTTCCGGTATCCAGTGTTGACTTCCGCACAGAATTCGTCAATAAACGTTACACAAATCGCCACAGTTTGATGGGGCTTGGTTCAGTTTTAAATACGGCCAGTTTCACCGGTGCTAGTCCGGATCACTGAAATGGGCATAACTCCGAAACGCCTCGACCAATCCGGACCATTTTTAATAGCAAGCAATGCGGTAAAATTCCGGTTCGATTCGAGCTATAATCAGCCAATGGGAAGTGTCTTAAAAGTGAGTAAACTTTTTTTTTTGCTCACAGACATACATACATACACACATACAGACACCATCTCAATTCGTCGAACTGAGTTGATTGGTATATGTGACTTGACTCTTCGAGCCTTTTATGGAAAATTCGTTTTTTTTTTTAGTGAACATATAGCCTTTCAGTACACTTGGGTGTACGAGAAAGGCAAACAGCATTCAGCTGGAAGTCCTAGGGGCCGTTCATAAACCACGTAGACTTTTTGGGGGGAGGGGGGGGTCTGACCAAAGTCTACGCTCCATACAAATTTCAAAATTTTTGTATGGCCAAAAGTCTACGAGGGGGGAGGGGGGGGGGGGGTCTGAGATGGCCAAATTTTGGTCTACGTGGTTTATGAACAGCCCCCTACAGAAAAAAGTTATGAATAAATTTCTGAGGGGATCTCTGAAGCATTTTCCGAAGGTTTCCTCAAAAGAACACCTGGGGATACTTCCGGAGAAATATTTAGAAGATTTTCTTGAACAATTTCTGAACGAATTAGTTGAGAAACAACTAAGAAGCAATTTCAAAAGTAATACCTTAAAGAACTTTACAAAAAGAATATAAGAGGGATTAAAGAATGTAACAAAATTTCTTGGAGAACTCTCAGCAGGTATTTCTAAAATAACTTCTTGAAAAATTTCTGGATTAATGCCAACGAATGGTTTTTGGATTGATTTCCGAAGAAAATTCTGAAAAAATCTTGCGAACAAATTTCTGGTAAAACTTCTGAAGAAAAGACCGAATGAATCCTAAAAGGAATACTTAAAGCAATCCTCGGATGGCTTCCGGAGGAACATCTGGAAGAATCTATTGTGAAATGTTTTGAGGGTTTTTTGGAGACATATTCCATCATATATTTCTGAAAGATTTCCTGAAAAAATGAGATTTTACGGAAAATTCCAGAGAAAACCTCCTGGAAGTATCGCTGAAAGAATCTCCGCAACTCCTGCAGAAGCCTCTTGGGAAATTCCTGCTTTACTTTGTGGATGAATTTCCAAATGAAACTGTGAAGAAATTTCCGATATTTTTTTTTTTATGGAAACTATAAATGATTATTTAAAGAAATCCAAGGACTAGTTTTTTGAAGATTTATTTCAGGCATGAAGAAATCCCGTGCAAGATTCCTGTAGAAATCCCATGCAATATTCCTGTAAACATTCTTAAAAAAAATCCCTGTGGGAATTCGTTTGAAAACTGTTGAAGTTTGGAATAATTGTACGAATTTCAAAACCAATTCAAAATTACAACAACAATTACAGAAATGCCACAAAAGTTCAACTTATTGGACGCAGTGGCTTAACTTCCCCAACAGGGGAGGAAAAAAATTACAGAAGACATTTCTGAAGGAATTCTTGGAAGAACATCTGGAGGAATTTCTGAAAAAAAATCTTGATTTGTTCCTAGCAGAATTGTATGAGTAATGTCTTACAAAATCTTAAACAAAATCCCAGGAAAATTCTGGTCAAATTTTCAAAAGAAACCTTTGAATTCACTTTCACCATGGATACCTAGAAGTATTGTTGGATGAATTCTTGATGAAATCGTTCGAACAGTTCCTGCATGGATCTTCTTGCATCAACAATTCCGGACAAAATCCGATAAATCCTCCAAGAACCTCTGAAGTTTAACTGGATGTAATGACGGAGAAAAAATAGTTCCATTGGGCTTTTCTTCTATTATTTTACAAAATAACCATCTACAAAATTAGGAAAAGTCATCCAAATAATATGCAGAACGCGCATAGTTTAAGTCATTCTCATAGGGACGTTGAAGTATAGGGAGCGCTGAAATCAGGAACCCTTGAGTAAGCGGCTCTAATTTTCCCATGACAGCACTGATGCTATGGATTCCATCACAAATACATGGAATCCCTTTGATTTTTTCGCTGATTTCCGCGTTATGAAAGCTAAAATCACCATTTTTGTGAGCTCAGGGAGGTTTCAAAGGAATTTCAAGTTGTTTCAGGGGTTTTCAGGAAGTTTCAGGAGTTTTAGGTTATTAAAAAGATTCTAGGAGGTGGAAAATTCAAAGGGTTTCAAAAATGTTCCAGGGGGTTTCAGAAATTCCCAAGTGCATTTCATTGAACTTCTAGAACGTTTCAGGGGGTCTCGAGCGGTTCATGGGTATTTGAGGGACTTTTGGAAAATTTCTGGGAGATTTCATTGGCGTTTCCGGGTTTCGAAGGTAGTTCAAACGGGGTTCCAAGGACGTTTTAAGTGCGTTTCAGGAAACCTCAGATGTTTGTATGGGGATTATCAGAAGGATTTCATAAGGTTTCCGAAGGAAGTCTCATAAGGTTTCCGAAGTTTTCAGATGGTTCACAGGCATTTCAGAGGGCCCAGGGGTTTCAGGGAGTCCAGAAGATTAGAGGTTTCATTGGACCTCAGAGTTTTTTTTTAGAAAAGTTTCAGGGTAAATAATACAGCTTTAGAGGACCTTCAGGGTAGTTTCCAGGAGTCTCATGGGTTCGAAGGTGTTTCCGGGGTGTTGAAGGGTATTTCAAGGGGTCTCTAGTATTTTTAAGAAAGTCTCTGGGTCAATCAGGGGTCTCAGAGGCGTACCAGTGGGTTTCAAGGGATTCCTAGAGGCGTTTCAGGATGTCTTAGAGAGTTTACAGGAGGCCCTTTGTGACTTAGAAGAGATTCTGGACGTTTCAGAAGACCTCAGAGGCATTTTAGGAGTCTCGGTTGCGCCAAAGTTTTTTTTAAATTTGAACTGCCAGTTTATCAAATTGTTAGCTAAAAATGATAAACATTTTGGCTTTTTTGGTTCGTGGAAGTAAAAGCGCATTTAGTAAAATACTACTAATTAACCTATAGACTACGGGAATTTCACAAAATTACAAACCGCTGGCAAAGACGCAAACATCAATATGCGTAACCTAAGTGTTAAGACACAAAAAATACACTAGAAGTTCCACTTTTAGTAAAATACTTCCAACCAATTTATTTTCTGTTTATTAAACTGATGTACCTTTATGCTTTGGAATGAAATTTGTTAAAGTTATAGTTAGGGTCAGTGTACCAGTTATGGCTATAGTACCTCAAATTCGCCATAGTTGATTTTCAACCTTTAAAGATACAAATCAACAAGAAAAAATTCGTGAAAAACAGATCACGATCACAAAAGATGATTGCAATCATTCAAACTTCACAATTTGCTCAAATTATGCTAGAAATAAATCATTTTCCTTAACTTTTCGGCCTCCTTGCACCCTATTTCGCCATAGTGTACCAGTTATGGCAAATCCCATAAGGAATGCATGTAAATAGTGCGAAGTGGAACCCAAATTAACAAATGTGTCCATAACTGGTACAGGGTTCCTATCATTGGCACACGCCGTAATAAATACTAAAAGTGGTTTTGGTTCCGTTTTTATATTTTTCCTGTGAAGTATGAAAACTAATCAATCATTTGACTTATTGTTTACATTTGTCGGTCTTCTTCTTATTTTTGTAGAAATAGTTTTTCTTAAGTAGTGCGATAACTGGTACAGGCACCCTACTAGTTAGTGTCTTTGTCGTGTTTCTTGGGAGAATCGTTATGAAATTTCATGATATGTTTGATTAGTTTGTCGGAGAGGTGTTTGTGGCAGAAATGGAAAGTGAGTCCATTACCACTCCCTCTCAAAGCCGAATTAGAATCATCAAAACATAGATGACCTGTGTTCAAGGACTAAGTGAGTGGGCTGATGGAGGAATGAGTTAATGAGTGTGTGAGCATGAATTATTGTGATTAGGAGAGAAAGCAGGTTGATTATAAAAAAAATGTGTGAACTGATGGTAAGTCATCAAGAAGTTTAACAGATTTCCTATTTGATATGAATTTCAAGGTACATTATAATAACATTTGCAACCGACAGCAGCACTTCATCAAATCCAGTCAATTTATGGACTTAGTATTAGAATTCTTATAACTACCTCTCCTGCATCCGTAATCCAATAACTGCCCTACAGCACAAATTTTATCCCACATGAAGCAAAACCTAGGACCTGCCCTCGGGTTGAAACCGAACCGCAATTTGCTGACCTTAGCTTCCGAATGGGTAGCCCGGGAGTCATCCACCAGTTCACCACCGCAAAACCGACTGCCTCAATTTCAAACAGAGTCCTATCCACATGCCATATATGCCGATTGCCGCTGCTAAATATCCTTTGTAAGTAGATCCAATTCTCCATCATCGTCGCCGCAAGCATATTTGCTCACCGACCAGCAACGCACCGAGATAACCAACCATTCGTCATTTTTATGCCATCTCACCACCACCGATCGACCAACCCACAGACCGAATGCGCTGCGTTGGGGAACCTCCAAAGCATTACAAACGAACGCCCACACCCACCCGACCCAAAATCGAACTCTCTTGGATGAAGAATTGGCATTCCGATTGGAACCAGTAGTGCTGGGTCCCCCGTCCGCCCACAATTCGATTGCAGCATCCAACTCCAGCATTGTTCCCTATGCTCACTGCTAAAGGTCCATGGGTCGGAGTCGTTCCGAGACGCGGAGGGCTAATAGAAGAATAAATATTAGCCATTGGTTTATTGCTTTTATTGAGCTGCCGGGTTAGGGTATTTTCCTTCCTTTCTGCAGGGTCCCCGACGCGTGCCTTCTTCCACAGACTGTTGGCTGTGTTGGTGGGTTGGGATAAAATCGGAATCGGTTAGCGGAATTGTTTATTTATCATTATGGCGGGTAAACGTTCGCTTGTTTCGGTTGTGTAATTTGTTTTCTCGGTTTGTTGTTTCCATGTTTGTTTCGTCCCCGAGGCTTTCGGTGGACGTTTCTTGTGCGATGCTGCAATGAATGGGCAGTTTTTTTTCGGCGTATTCCAGATGAATGCTCTACCCACACGCTGGGCAATTATTGAAGAGTTTCGCAATGTTTTTGAAACAAATTCTACAAATTCATTAGTGCCTGCTATTTTGAATAATAGGGCGTCGTTCATTCTTGTCTCGAAAAGTATGTTTGAAGTGTCTTGGGAAAATTGTTGACCACTGAATCTGAGACACAATTTTGAGATTAACCCTGATTTTCGTGGCATTGAATTATGGAACTTCTGCTGCATTGCATAGGGATATTTGAAATTCTTATGGCCGTTTCTAACAGATAGAGCTGCAAAACGGTGAGTCGATAAGGAGAGCGTCCTACATAGCTCTGGTCCTCACAAGTTCGTACCTCATGCTTCCACCTCATGCATCCATGCTGTGACTCTTTTACACAAAGTTGTTTACGATATCGAGAAGGCATTCGCTCAAAATCATTCCGGCTTTGGTGTTTTCTTAGATATCGAGGGTGCCTTTGACAACGTGCCTTTCGATGCCATATTGGAAGCCGCACGGGGTCATGGCATATCTCCAATGATTTCCAATTGGATTCACCAAATGCTCAAAAACCGACATCTCTTCTCGACATTGCGTCAAGCGGCGATTAGGAAATTTAGTGTTTGTGGATGCCCCCAAGGGGGAGTCTTATCACCACTTTTGTGGAATCTCGTAGCAGATACGCTTTGAGGCAACTCAATAATAGCGGTTTTCCTACATACTTATGGTTTTTCCGACGACTACCTAGCATTGTTAGTCGGTATGTGCATCAGCAGCACCCTTTTCGACCTGATGCAAAACGCTCTTTAGGTAGTTGAGGGTTGGTGTAGCCAATATGGCCTTTCGGTAAATCCGAGTAAAACATCTGTTGTTCTTTTCACGGAAAAGCAAAACCGTAATGGTGTTCGACTTTAACGTCTCTTTGATTCTGAAATCAATGTGACTGAACAGGTAAAGTACGTTGGAGTCATTCTTGATTCCAAGCTTTCCTGGACACCTCATGTTGAGTTCAGAATCAAGAAAGCTTGTATGGCCTTCGGGCAATGCCGGCGAACCTTTGGAAGAACTTGGGGTCTTAAACCCAAGTATATCAATTGGATTTACACAACTGTAGTTCGTCCAATATTGGCTTATGGATGTCTTGTATGGTGGCAAAGGGGCGAAGTGAGAACGGTCCAATCAAAATTAGGCCATCTCCAAAGGATGTGCTTAATGGCGATGTCTGGAGCGTTCTCTTCAACTCCTACGGCAGCGCTCGAAGTTATCTTTGACGTTGCCCCACTACACATTCATCTCAAACAAGAGCACTTACCGCCTATGGGTACTTCGACTACTAGAGGAAACTCCTGTGAACCGCAGTTCAACACACACCTCGTTGTTTCCACTTTTGGTAAATTGGGACAAAGTTGTCCTTGCTCCAAGTGATCTTACAATTGCTTGTAATTTTCCATATAGGACATTTTCCACGAAATTCCCTTCTCGGGAAGAGTGGATATCTGGTTATCTGGAGAGAAGTATTTCAGACGGCATCGTATGTTACACTGATGGCTCCCTTCTCGAAGGTCGAGCAGGTGCTGGTGTTTATTCTCGTGAGCTAAGGCTGCATCAGTCTTATTCACTTAGTAGACACTGCATCGTTTTTCAGGATGCAATCTTTGTTCTTATGTGCGGAGTGCAATCAGCACTTCAGCAGCACGTAATGGGCAAAGTAATATACTCCTGTTCAGATAGCCAGGCTGCTATTAAAGCACTTGCTTCGGCCAACTCCAGGTCGAAGATAGTTATCGCTTGTCGAACTCAAATCGAGGATCTGAATTCAGCAAACGCTGTTCACCTTGTATGGGTACCTGGCCATTCTTCCATCGCTGGACATGAATTGGCTGATGAGTTAGCTCGCACTGGAGCATCACATGACTTCATTGGCCCTGAGCTAGTTATTCCGATAAACTCTAGGGGTGGCGAAGTATCTAACAAATCTGTCAAAGCAGAATTGCAGCATGCTGGTCAAAGCATTGACTGGCCACTGGCGACTTAGTTATCACATGGTGAATATTCAGCAAGCTGATTCAGTTGCCTGTGATGGCTATGAATCCGATTATGGAACATCGTACCATTTAATATGTAACTGTCTAGTTTTTGCGCAATTGCGTTTCCGAGTACTCGGAAAACACTTATTAAGTGAAGTTGACTTCAGAAACCTGAATCTCCAGGACGTTCTGTTGTTCTTGACCCTCTGTGGTAAAGAGCTATACTGCCGTGAATCGCATATCTGTCCCATTTGCATAGGAAATCCAGCAAATATTGGACTGATATGCGATTCACGGCAGTATAGGCTCACTTTACGCTTTATGCGTTATCACAGTGCACTTCTCAGGGTATTGTGGTACGCTTATGCGTTATTACAGTGTCCTTTTCAGGACGCTATGTGAACCCATTGTGGTACGCTTTTGCGTGTATGACGATCCCGTTCCCTTACCTGTCCTTTCCCCTGTCCTATCCTTTATCCTTCCCTTATCCGTCAGGTAAATGATAAATAGGCTCGTGTTCATGGCGATGGCACAAATTTCTTATGGAGGAGAACGTGCCTCTGGAGCCGACCTACTGATACCTGATACGGGTCAAGCGATGACAAAGACCGCCAGCTAAAAGTAGAGCACCAGCTTAGCTGGTAGTGCAGCTTGGGCACAGTAGTCCCCGAGCAGAAGAGAATATTAAATTAATAACTACGAAATCACATAACCTGTTTTTATATCTTGTTTTGTTATTATTTAATTATGAAGGCATAGCTTTTCTATAACAAATTTTGTTGGACAATCTTATTTAGTTATTATCAAGCTATTAATATTAATTACTTAATTACATTCCAATAACATGTTTTGTTGAAGTACAAGTTTAGTTATTGTTGTACTATTGATCAACTTATCAACAATAGCACAACAGTAGCAAATTTTGAAATCAAAGTGAAAATTCGATAATGATGATCTGTCCATTGTTCCATTTTTGTATTTAATTAGGAGGGAAATTTCCAAACGAATCCTCTGAAAATTCCTTAAATAATATTAGGGAAAATACTTGAAAGTTCTGGAGGAACCCTTCGATGCCCTGGAGAAGTCTTCAAAAGAACATCTGGCGCAATCTTCTTAGAAATTCCAAAAGTTATTCTTCTGAGCAATTATTAGAATTCTTGACAAAATCTTTTGGAAAACTCCAGGAGAATTCTTCGGAAAAAAACTCCTGGTGAAATTCTCAAAGCAATTTTCAGAGAAATCTAAAGATGAAATTCGGAGAAATTTTTGGAAGATTTTTCTTTTACATTCTCTTAGAATGAATTACTTAAAAACTGAATATAGTATTTTTTGATCTGGGTTCGATCCCAGCCCCGGCACTTCGTCAGTTGCTCTTCCCCCCGAGAGCGGCTGGCACTTGACCCCCTTCTGAGCTATCATAGCAGCTCAAACGGACCCGGATAATTGTATATCGGTGAACGGCAACCCATAATGGACGACCCCCAATCGGACTGGAAAAGGAACAACAGCCACATATCATTTCATCATCGTGCTAATCGTTCTACCAAGGACAAGGTAAAAAAGTAAAAGCAGCACAAAGGGGAACCAGTTCGATACAGTAGAATAAGAATATAATAGAATACATTTAGGCGCTGTACAAAGTGTAAATGCAGCCGCCAATTGGAATCGCTCACTTATAGTGCCCTAGTGGACAAAAGAGCTGTAAAATAGGTTAAGTGGTTAAGAATAAAAAAAAAACATTAATTTCCTTAAAAAAAAAAAAACAAAAAAAAAATGGCGGCCGATGACGGCACCAAGGTGCACGGATCAAGAAGGCAAACGCTGCTTTCTCGAGTTTAAGGACAAACGTTTTGACATCCCGCTTCAAAAGTGCATCAGAACTTCAGACGCACAAATATCAAGAAGCAAGCTTCAAACAACAGTGCGTTTTATTATTCTGCTCTTGCTCACTTGTTATAAGCTTCAAATAAAAAGAACAGGTACGCTGTTTTTGTTCACGAAGAGATTCGTGCACTCGAAATCGTGAGTAGGTGCCAAAGTCGGCCATTGTGGTGGCCATTTTGGGATTCCAACAAGTCTGTCCTTAAGAAATGTATGGAAAAACAACCAGATTAGTCGACGCATCATAATCCGAATTTTCAACTCGAACGTGAAATCTGTGCTGCTATACGCCAGTGAAACCTGGTGTGCATCAGTGGAGAACACTCAAGGGTTGCAGGTCTTCATCAATAGATGCCTGCGGTATATAATTCGTGCAATTGGGTCTCGAACGTGGAGCTGCATCGTCGATGTCATCAAAAGCCGATAGCGACAGAAATTCGGGAGCAAAAGTAGAGGTGGGTCGGCCACACTCTAGGCAGGGGCGGAAACGAAATCTGCAAGCAAACGTTAGATTGGAAGCCAGCAGGACATCGCAGCAGAAGCAGACCCAGAGGCTCATGGCGGCGCAGCCTCAACAACGAAATCGAACAAGTCGACAGAAATTTGACCTGGCCACCTGGTCAAGGTGATAGCTGGGAATCGCCCAGGATGGAGAACATTCAATTTGACCCTCTGTACCACCATAGGTGCTCAGGACTGAAAGTACGTAAGTAAACGAAGAATAAAACCAGAAATTACCACCCAATGGTCGCGTGATATTTTGAGTTAACTTTCTTTCCAGTAATCAAGCCACCGCACAGCCATACCTTTGGGGTTGATTACTGAAACACTTATCCGAGTTTTCAGTTTTCTGGAAAGCAAGGTAATGTCAGTCAGACTCAAACATATAAACAACGACTCAAGTTTGAATACATTATTATGCTATAATAATGTTATTATGTACGCATAACAAAAATATCATTATTGTCCGAACAAACATCGAAAATAAATCAACCCAAAAAGTTATGCACATGGTTTTTTTTTTTTATTTTTGGGAAATCATCTCACCGTCCTTCATAATCGCGATCGCGCCATAATCTGGCGTGAAAAATGGAAAACCGTCGGTCATAAATCCGACAGATAATCACGTAGCAGCGCACAGGAAGAAAAATAAATTACCACTCACTCGTACGGAATTCACATGTAGGACACGTTTTAATTTCTCTCCCCCTGGAAAAGTTCATCTTTTGGTTGATTTTCACGTTGCTGTTTTTTTTTTATTTCCAACGAGGAGTGGAAAATGCGCCAAAAACGGCGACCCAAACGAACGCTCTCAAACATGTGTTCTTGTGAGTGCGTTGTGTATGTGTGTGCGTATGTGTACAGTGGAACTGTAAAATATGAAATTTTCCACTCTGGTGGGAAAGCAAGCGGCAACTACATACATACCCGAAGTGTTTACTTTCTGAAGGCTTTCAATGGCTTTTTGACGATGGGTTGACTGTGTGGACGGATGGGGATGCCAGATGGTTTAAGTCAGGATTACACATCACTACTTTGCCCCAGAATTTGTTTGGAAGAGAGCATTTTGTCACAGTTTATTTCATAATCAGAGATGGCATAGATACACTGATAAACAGCTCTGTGTACACATCTTCAATAAAATGTGCGCCGCTTTGTTTTGCTACGAATGTGAACCGGCAACAAACACACATCGCGCAGCCGTAAAACTTTGCGTGAGAGCGCGAATGTGTAAGTTGCCACACCAGCTGCGTGAGACGTCGCAGAGCTCAAACTTCTTCTGCGTGAGCTTCGCTCATTTCTAGGAATGTGCTACACATCTGCGCTGTCTGAGCTGCAAGTTGTAGGCTCTCGGCAGTACAGAGTAGCGCAGCGCTGCGATGTGAGCTGTGTTGGGGCGCAGTATCATAACGTCCGAGGCCATAAAGTCCCAGGACTTTCTGGCGCATTTTTTCGGGGCATAACGTCCGAACTTGCAGATACGCCACGAAGTCCAAGGAAAGAAGGCACATAGGATGTTATGACGCATCCAAACTTTTGGACGTTATTTCGCAAAAAAACGCGACCTAATGTCCGGGACTGTATGGCCTCGGACGTTGTGATCCGGCCCCCTGTGTTGGACTGTACTTTCTCTTGCTTTCCTGCGCTCACCGTCGTGCGCGACGCGACAACGATGCCGAGCGCGTGCAGTCGGGCCACACAGAAGATTATTTTTTACACGCACTCTTTCTCATCTGACAGGCTGTGTGTATTGTGTATTTTTGCCTTTCTCGTACACTAAGTGTACTGGAAAGGCTATATGTTCACTCCAAAAATGACTTTTCGATAGAAGGCCCGGAGGGTCGAGTCACATATACCAATCAACTCAGCTCGACGAATTGAAGTGATGTCTGTGTGTATGTATGTGTGTGTGTATTAGGGCAGTTCAGACTTTGAACATGTCAAAAATTCAAAGCTCCCATATGTTCATTACAATCCTTGGTGCAAAACTAGAGTCCTGTCGAATTTTCAGCCATTTTGGTGGTGATTTAATGGTGGCCCAAAAGCAAAATAGGTTTATATGGGAATTACTATGGAGAATTTTCGAAAAAGGTTCTCCGCGCTGTAGAGCATTAACACATGGATGAAGTCATAGGGTCGAAGTCAAATTGAATTCTTCAGACCTCAATGATGAATGTTGCCGAAGACCGCAACTCGTTTCGACTCACGAGACAGAAGTTATTAATCAATATTCATCTATGCATGCTTGAACAGAAGACCGGAGCTCGACCGACACGCTTGACACGCAATCATAGTATGCGTGTTAGCTTCTTGCACACCTTGCAGGACATCTTGTATAAAGATACGCATGCGAGTGAGAATTTGTTTAACAACTTTTTATCCGATTGTCGAAATATGTTTCGGTCTTCGGCAACATTCATCATTGAGATCTGAAGAATTCAATTCGGCTTTGACCCTATGACTTTATCCATGTGGTAATGCTCTACAGCGCGGAGAACCTTTTTCGAAAATTCTCCATAGTAATTCCCATATAAATCTATTTTGCTTTTGGGCCACCATTAAATCACCACCAAAATGGCTGAAAATTTGACAGGACTCTAGTTTTGCACCAAGGATTGTAATGAACACATGGGAGCTTTGAATTTTTGACATGTTTATACTCTGAACTGCCCTAGTGTGTATGTGTGTATGTGTGTGTACAAAAAAAAAACTCACATCACTTTTTGGCAGTAAACCTCAACCGGTTTTAATGACCGACGGTTCATTCGACGCGGAATCTGGTCCCATTGTTTCCTATTGAAAATGGTTCGAATCGGTTCAGCCGTTCCGGAGTTATGGCCATTTAGGTGTTCCGGACCGGTAGCCCAGGAAGGGGCCAGATATGTAAACGCTACAAAACCATGCATGCGACACATCAGGCCGCGGCATTTGCGATAACCTGACGAACGGAAAGCAGGAAAATAATCTCGGGCCATATCCGAACCGGTAGTGTTCCGGAATGGGTTCTGGATGTCCCGCCGGAAGTGGCAAAATGTAAAAGTGAGCCAAATCAATGCATGCGGCACATCAAATAGCGGCAATTTCGATAACTTGATAAACAGTGAGCAGGAAAATAGCCTTTGACCCAATAGATACTACCGGTAGTGTTCCGGAACCGGTCCCGGTTGCCCCGTCGGAAGTGGCCAAATATAAAATTGAACCAAACCCATGCATGCGACACATCAATTCGCGGCTCTTTAGATAACCTGATGAACGGTTAGCAATAAAGTGGAATCAGATTATATTTAGAAAAACCAGTAGTATTCCGGAACCGGTTCCATGTGTCCCGCCGGAAGTGCCGCCGGAAGTGGTCAAATGTAGATGGGAACCAAACCCATGCATGCGACACATTAAATAGCAGCTTTTTCGATAACCTGAAGAGCGGTAAGCAAGAAAATAGCCTTAATTCACAGCAGAGACCACCAGTACTATTCCGGAACCGGCTCCGGGTGCCCCGCCGGAAATGGCCAAATACCAGGGTACGTAATTTTTGTTTCAGCGATACGAAATATGGCTATTCTCACAGCGGCGGGAGAGCTTATTTTCACTATTTTGCTTGAGGAACACTTTTCCCCTCCAGCACTTCTTTCGAGAGTAGCGATTCATGATAACTGAAAATCGCTTCAACCTGCAGATAATTTCTTTTCGTTCTGTTAAATTTTCTCTCACCCAATTTTCACGAAAATCTTTTCAAAGCAGATTAACAAAAATTGTACCCGCGACGGGATTCCAACCTGGAGCATTACTAAAAACATACGCGACACGCGCACTCTATCCACACCACCACGCCAAGCACACAGAGGGTGTAGAAAATATAATGCATAAAACCAATCATCGTCGGCGTCATATGAGTCAAGGAAAGACAACATTATCGGCCGACAAAGGGCAAACGAAATTCTCGCACCTTTGGGAGTGAGTGAAAAAATGTTTTCGCTCTGCTCTTTGTACGGGAGATTTCTCAAGCCAGATTTTCGCTGAAAATTGGCGTGAGGGAGAATTCTATTTTCGTGAGAATGAGCGAAAATTCCGACCGCTGCCAAATACAAAAGTGAACCAAACCCATGCATTCGACACATCAAATAGCGACAAGAAAATGGTTTCAGACCATATTTGGTACAACCAGCAGTATTCCGGAACCGGTTCCGGGTCAAATGCATATGGGAGCCAAACCCATACATGCGACACATTAAATCGCGGCTTTTTTTGATAACCTGATGAACGGTTTTCAAGAACATAACCTTTGATCACATCAGAGACTACCGGTAGTGTTCCAGAACCAGTTCACGTCAAACCACGGCTTTTTCGATAACATGATGAACGGTTTACAAGAAAAAAGTCACAGATCTCATTACAAACTACCGGTAGTGTTCCAGAACCCGTTTTGTATGTCCCGCCAGAATGACCAAAATGTTAAATGAATCAAATTCATGCATGCACATCAATTTGCAGCTTTTCAGAAAACCTGTTGAACAGTTAGCAAGAAACTAGTCTCAGACCATATTTGAGACAATATCCAACAAACATTTTTGCTGTACAAGAGTGGAACAAACCATTCTTAAGCAAACTTTGGCTTGAGAAACTGTTATTCAGCTAGTTATGTTTCTTGGGTAGGTACAGTTTTGGAACCGGTTTCGGGTATCTCATAGGGAGTGGTGAAAACAGTGAAAATAATCAATGCAAGCGATAAATATGTGTAAGAGAACAAAATCTTGACAAAACTGAAGCAAGCTCATCAAATCACACCTTTTCAAATTCCTGAGGTGTAAATATACAGTAGAATGGGATTTGCATGGGAAAATTGAAATTTAATTGCATCAACCTCAAACATAATTTTTCAATCCCCTTTTGCGTCTAAAATTACTGCGCAAAGTTTTGATCCGACTGGTTGTTCTTCGCGCTCTGTGATATGGTTCAAATTTGAATTGGTTTCAGTATCAAAAATTTCACTTGCTTTCATTTTTCTTGCCAAATTTTATGAATCTAGTAACCAGTAAAGTGTGCAGGAAAAAGTTTATCGAAGACTGTAAAGTGATTTTTGATTGTAAAATAAATTATATTTTAGATTGTTATTTTCGTCTAGGTATTGATCGTCCTCCAGTAATAGTTAAGGTGGTCACGCAGTCAACTAAGAGGTCTGATATTTTTCAGCTCTGCCTATACATTGAACATAACGGTGGAAATATGTGCCATCAATAAGTTTCCCAACTCGATGATGGCTTGGATAAAATTCTTACTTTTATAAATAAAGTATTCATAGGTTTCAGGATGCTTACGTCGACGGAAAGATCATGAGTGCATATTCGACGAGAAAGGCACTATCACCACTAGGTGGATTAATCCGGGTTTTTTATCTTCTCACTTAGCACTCTAAGGAGCATGCCATCTCTGTTCATAATTGGCTTACACTAGGCAAAAAAAAATCTAGAAAAATTCTTAAAAATACCTAATAATTTTTTTCTATATCTAAAAATTGTGGAGGCCATAAGAATACCTTATGAAAATTGATCGTGCTTGTAATGACAAATTTCATAAGATAGACTTATAAAAAGAGTATAACGCATCTCAAAATGATGCAGACTGGTTTCGATCCATCAACGTCGGGATCACTGAGATCTTGTTTAATCTACACCAAGATCCACACGGCTACCAACGCTTGAAAATATCATGTTGCTAAACATATACAAAAGCTAAGCTGTGAGACGATTCAACGCCATAGAGCGGAATGTATTCTAATCATTATGAATTATTGCAAGTTCGTTTCATAAGTTGGGTCTTATGGAAATCTTAAGTTGGTTTGGCTGAGTGTATGACATAAACACAGACACGTTCAATGCTTCCAGTAAGCTTTTTCGCTCTTTGAAGGCAGCACGACACTAGACAACGGGCTAGCATGCAACGCCCAGTGGCAGTGGTACAACTACACTTAATTTGGTCGAACGGAGTATGCAGTAAAAAGCTGCAGTAAATTGCAGACCAAGTGACCAAGTGCTAGGGTGGACAATTATTTATCACTGATTAATTCAATATTCTTGAAAAAAATCCCGAGACAGCCTTTGAAATGGTTCTGAAGGAAATTTGAAGGAATTACTGCTGCAATCCTTATGACGAAATATTTAAAGGGATATTTGAAGAGATTTCTTGGGAAATCTTTGGAGAAATTTTCCAAAGAATCCATAGAGCGTGAAATGCATAAAGCAATGCTTGAAGGTTTTTTTAAGAAAAAAAAAACATCAGAAGGAATTCTTGGAAGAGTTTCTAAAGGAGTCCTGAAGTAGTTCCACAGAAATTCCTTGGAGGATTTCCTGAAATAATCCTTGAAGAAGTTGCCAAAGCCGAAGCCACTGGAGGCATTTCATATTAAATTTTCTAGGAATTCTTGGATGAATGCATGAGATATTTCAGAGAAATGAACTTCAGAAAAAAAAGAAGAATTTAAGTGCAAGAATTACTATAATTTCTACTTCTTTGCTTAGTCGTTTATGCGCACTTCCGCAGTTATTAAACAAGAGCATCCGCTTCCAATGTTCATTTTGTAATTGTATATCGTCAGGTACGAAGATGAAGCCAAGGAAGCCGAGGAGGAATTTCTGCAGAAACCTTTGAGAAAAGTCTGAAGGAACTCTATGGGCAATTTTTGATAGGAATCTTGGATAAATATTTAAAAGGATCCGAGAAGGTATAATTAAGGTATCCTTAAATTAACCATTATGAGGAATTTCTGAAAAAAAAAACTTTATGTATAGTTGTAAAATAATGAGAGAGAATTCTTGAAGGAATTCTTAAGAACATCCCTGGAAGAATTCCTGGTGGTATCTTTGGAGGATTTTTATTTTTTTTTAATTAATGCTTTTGGAATTTCTAGAGTAATTTTGAAGGGAGAGAGTTTGTATTGAATTCCTTAGAAGCATATATAAATTATACTTATAATAATTTATGAACACATCTTTGCTGCATTTCTTAAGGAATAATTGGAGAAGCTTTGCGAAGAATTTCTGAAGAAATTTCTGAACAAATCTAGAATATTTTTTGAAGGATTTCTTTGAGGACTTTCCGGAAGAATATGTGGAAGAATTTCTGAAGAAATCTTTGCAGTAATTTCTGCATGAATAATTGGAAAATTTGCTGAAATAATCGTTAGAGAAATTTCCAAAACCATCCTTGCAGGAAAACCGTAGGAATCCTTAAAATATTTGAAGATTGCCTTTCTCGTACACCAAGGTGTACCGAAAGGCTATATGTTCACTCCAAGAATGAAATTTTGATAGAACCCCCGGAGGCCCAAGTCGTATATACCAATCGACTCAGCTCGACGAGTTGAGATGATGTCTGTGTGTATGTATGTGTGTGTGTGTGTATGTATGTGTGTGCGTGTGTATGTGTGTATGTGTACAAAAATGTCACCTCACTTTTGGATAGTAAATATCTTCCGATTTCAACGCTTTTGTTTTCAATCGACGCGGAATATTGTCCCATTGTTTCCTATTGAAAATGGTTTGAATCGGTCCAGCCGTTCCGGAGTTATGGCCATTTAGGTGTTCCGGACCGGTACCCCAGGAAGGGGCCAGATATGAAATTGCAACAAACCCATGCATGCGACCCATCTAACCACGGCATTTTCGATTATCTGACGAACGGTAAGCAGGAAAATAGTCGCAGATTATATCTGAACCGGTAGCGTTCCGGAACCGGTTCAGGGTGTCCCACTGTAAGTGGCCAAATGCAAAAGGGAAACAAACCCATGCATACGACACATCAAAGCACCGCTTTTTATGTAACCTGATGAATGGTTAACAGGAAAATAGTCTCAGACCATATCTGATCCGGTAGTGTTCCGGAACTGGTTCCGGGTATCCCGGCGGAAGTGGCCAAATATAAAAGTGAACCAAACCCATGCATGCGACACATAAAATCACAGCTTTATCTATAACCTGATGAACGATAAATAGGAAAATAGTCGCAAACTATATCTGTACCGGTAGTGTTGCAGAACCGGTTCCGGGTGTCTCACCGGAAGTGGCCAAATATAAAAGTGAAACAAACCCATGCATGCGACACATCAAATCACCGCTTTTTCTGTAACCTGATGAATGGTAAACAAGAAAATAGTCGCAGACCATATCTGATCCGGTAGAGTTCCGGAACTGGTTCCGGGTATCCCGGCGGAAGTGGCCAAATATAAAAGTGAACCAAACCCATGCATGCAACACATCAAATCGCTTCTTTTTCTATAACCTGAGCAACTGTAAGCAGGAAAATAGTCTCAGATTATATCTGAATCGGTAGCATCCCGGAACCGGTTCCTGGTGTCCCGCCGGAAGTGGCCTTATTCATACATGCGACACATCAAATCGTGGTCTTTTCGATAACTTGTACGATCTGCAAGAAAATAAGCTAAGCCCACATTAGAAACTACTGATAGTGTTCCGGAATCGGTTCGAGGTGTCTCGCTGAAAGTAGCCGAATGTAAAAGAGAATTAAAAAAATATTCGCGACACATCAAATGGCGTTACCAAGAAAAAATATCTCAGACCATGCTTGGGAAAACTAGTGGTGTCCCGGAATCGGTTCCCGGTGTCCCTCCGGATATGGTCAAATGTAGAAGGGAACCGAACTCCATGCATGCGCTTCATCAAATCGCGGTATTTTCGATAAGCTGATTACGTTAGAGACCACTGGTAGTATTCCACAACCGGTTTCAGGTGTCCCGCCGAAATTTGTCCAATGAACCATGTAAATTTTCCGGAACCGGTTAAGGGTGTCCCACTGGAAGTGGGCATGTATAAAATTGCATCAAACCCATGCTTGCGGTACATCAAATCGCTTTTTTGTCAGTAACCTGATGCATGGATAATAAGAAAATAGGCACAGTTCACCGATGTTACTACCGGTAGTATTTTTAGTTCCGGGTAACTTGATTAACAGTTTTCTTAAACTCAAACCGCATTTAAGTATACCGGTAGTGTTCCGGAATCATTTCCGGGGGTCTCGTAAGCAATACAAAATATACTCAGACTACATGGGAGACCACAGGTGGTGTTGCAGAAGCAACGTTGGGTTCTTCAGCGGAATTACAAAAATGAACTAAATCAATGCAAGCGATGGATATGTGTAAGAACCAAAAACCTATAAAAAAACTAAAGTGATCTCATCAAATCTCACAATTTTAGATTCCTGAGACGTAAATTTACAGTAGAATGGGTCAACGTTGCATGGAAAATTAAAATTTAAGCGCATCAGCCCCAAACATTCTTTTAAATCTTTATTTGCGTCTTAAATTACTGCGGTATAGCATTTGACAATTCAAATTACTACATAACAAATTTTACATGAATCTTGTAACCAATGATAATAAAATATAGCATAAAATGTGCAGATAAAACTTTGTCAAAGTGATCTTTGTGAAAAAAAGTTTAATCCTGCTAGTAATTGTTATCTTGGTATGAAATAGTCTCCAGTGAAGGTGGTCAAGCAGTCAACTTAAAGGACTGACACTTTCTGCTCTACCTATGCATTGAACATAACGTCGGAATAAGTGCCCCAATTCGATGATGACCTTGATAAAATTCTTGATTTTTTAAATAATGTATACTCATGATTCAGAAATTCGTAAGTGGTACAGTCCCAGATCGCTGTTATGAGCATTGCCTCCTTCTCGTTACCAAAGCACAGAGATTTGGGGCTGATCACTGACTCTAAGGCAAAATTGATTGCATCGGCGGAATGATCATGAGTGCATATTCGACGAGAAAGGCACTATCACCACTAGGTGGACTAATCTGGGTTTTTTTTTTTCAAAAACTAGCTGTTCCCGGCAAACTTTGTCTTGCCTACTGCGTTTTTTTGGCGTTTCAAGTCCCCAGCCAAGCGTCGAAGTCCCTCTTCAAAATGTATGAAAACCCGATTTTCTAAAACTCTCAATTTTCCCATGGTTTGGCCTTATAAGCCTTCCGTGGATGAAAACTAACAGAACAAAACTTAGACGACCCAAATCGGTCCATCTCTTCGCAAGTTATGCGTGCTCCCACGTATGCCACTGCATTTATATATATATACATTTATATATATATATAGATGAGTATGAGCATGAACATAGATAATCGTACAGTCCGTAGTTGTTTCTTCGTATTCGACTTGAACAATCAGAATTGTGAAACCAGCAACTGGACTTCTTTCCAAAATTTACTCTAGAATTCATAAAGAAATTGAACTAGAGTTCTTGAAAAATCTTTCCGAAATTGTTTCTTAGACCCTCCTAAACTTTTCTCCAAAATACTGCTAGAATTCTTTCAGGTTGTCTTTCGAAATTCTCCTAGAATGCCCAATTGAATTCTCTCTGAATATCTCCTGAAATTTCTCTAGGAATTCTTTCTCAAATTCTCTTAGAATCTCTCTTGGAATTATCTCAGAATTCCTGCTGGAATTCTTTCAATATTCCTCCTCCTAAAATTCTCTCTGCATTCCTGTTTGAATGTTTCTCAGAATTTCTTCTGGAATTCTCACGGAGCGCCTTCTGGAATTCGCTAAGAATTATTCTTGAAATTATTTAGGAATTCCTGAAATTACCTTAAATGCCATCCTGAAATTCTCTAAGAATTTCTCTTAAAATTCTATCAGAGCTCCTCCGGATATTACCTCATAATTCATCCTTGTATTCTCACAAAATTCTTCCTGAAAATCTCTTAGAATTCCACCTGGAATTCTCCTAAAATTTCTTCTGAAACTCTCTCAGAATTTCTTCTGGATTTCTCTCAGAATTCCCTCTAAAATTTCTTCAGAATTACGCTTTGAATTCCTTCTGGGACTCTCTCAGAACTTCTCCTGAAATTCTCTCAGAATTCGTCCTAGAATTCTTCCAGAACTACTCTTGCGATTCTCTTTGAATTCCTCCTGGCAATACCTCAGAGTTTCTCCTGGCATTACCTCAGAGTTCCTCCTGCAATTCGTCAAGATTTTTTCTTGGAGTTCTCTAAAAAAATCCTTCTGAAATTCTCCTTGAAGTCATCCTAGAATTCTCTCAGAATTCCTCCTGAAATGTTCGTGGAATTCTTCTTGGAATTATCTCATAATTCCTCCAGGAATTCCTTCTCAAATTTTCTGAGAGAACGGGAATTTTCTCGGATATCTTCCTAGTACTCTTTCAGAGTACTGAGGATTTATCCTGAAACTATCCTAGAATTCGTTCAGAAGTTCTCTTAGAATTTCTGTTGGTATTGTCTTAGAATTTATCCTGGAAATATCTCAGAATTTTCTCAAACATTCTCCTGCAATTTTCTCCGAGAGCTAGTCTTGGAATTTGTTCTAATTCATCTAAGAATTTTCCCAGAATTCCTTTTGATGAATCATTGCCCAGGAGTTTCACCAGATTTTCTCCTACAATATGCAGCAGGAAAAAATGCGAAAGTGTTTTTCAACTTCAAACCTCATTCTCGTCCACTTGACGTTAATCAATCTATTTTTCAACGTTCCATGATCTCTAACAGGCTAGTTTTCTGAAAAGTGAATTATTTTTTTTCCCATTTTGGTCACTAACCTTTGCAGAACGGCGCCTGAAGCTGAAGACAATCAAAATTTTCAAACCACAGAAAAGTACACGGGTCGCTAAATTTCACATCTGATAAAACAAAATTTTAAATTTTCTCTACAATATCATCATATATATGTACTTATTTCATCTAATATGTGAAACTACATGGCTTTGGATCAGTATGGTCTAGTTTTTTTTATCAAATTAAAGCTATTTTGTTTACTGTTTTAGCCATTTTGTCTTACGACCATTGGGTGCGCAGGTTCATTTTTATTTTGTAGCGCTTAAATATAGACATTGACTAATTCACTGTCATAAAAAAATAGTCATATATAGCCCATATTTGGGGTGTGATAGCGCCTTGAACTTTGCGCATTTTTTCCTGCCGCACCCTGTAGAGTTACTTATAAGATTGGATCATAGCTAATTATAGACTTGTCTCATAATTCTTTCTGGAATTCTTTCTGCAGTTCTCATGGCATTTGTTCTGGATTTCACCTCCAGTTTTTTTTTCAATTTTTACCTAGAAAATTTCTAGAATTGTCTCAAAACGTCAAACAATCACAACCAGGGAAAATCTCTTGGAGAAATTTTTGAATATTTACCTGGAGGATCATCAGTAAGAATTCAAGTTGGAATCATCGAGAAAACTCTTGGAAAGATCTGTGGGAATGCTTGTACTGAAATCGCTAGAAGAACTACAAGAGAAAAAATGTGTTATATGCCTAAAAATGAAAAAAAAAAACAAAAACAAAATTTTAACAGTTTGAATATTGCTCATAAATCTTCCAAGTTGGCATCCCTGGCATTTTCCACCTAAATGCAAAATGCACACGAGGAGACGCGCGAAAACTGAGGAACGCAATTTATCGCAAACTTTTTTCGTTACTGTAATGCGAAAGAGATTTTTTTGTTCGTTCCACTCTGGACCGGGGCATTTTTAGGATTTCTGTTCACAAACAAGGAACGCTCCAACTACTTGAAATACGGCTGGAGTTGGGGCAGCTGGATGCGCTTGGAAGCTGGTGCTGCTGCTGCTCCAACAGCGCAGCCAAAGTTCTCATTGAGATGCATGTGCAGTAGCGGATGAAGTATGGAGCCAAAATAAATAAAACTTGTCACACACGTGAAAGTCGTTGTCCAACAAATGGAAAAATGGGCAATGGATGATGGGGCAAAGGAGCAATTTTTGTATGAATTGTTTTGTCGTTGATATTTGCGAGTTTCTGTGAAGGAGAAATGAAAAAGGCAGAAAGGAGCAGCGTCAGTTTGAAATGGAATTAATGAATTCAGGCTATTTGGAATGCAGCGAGGCTTGCAGTTGAAACGAGATATTGTAACAAGCTTTTATGATTATCCTACGTGATCGAAGAAAATGTACTCGAAAAGTGAGAAAAACCGTATTGAACTGTTGAGTTTTCTGAAAATAAAGTATTTTAGATGATGGAACGGGCTCATTTTTATGGTGATGGCACTAATTACACAAATGCAGGAGAACGTTCTTTAACCTTTTAAGACGCGCGCCATCAAGCAACCGAAACTGCTACGCACTCGCGCTGTATACGACGAGCGAGGTTTTTTTGGTAGTGTTGTATTGTTTACAACAGCGCTTGTCCTGAAGGGTTAATAGCCAGCCTTCTGTCACCTAAAACCTGATGAATGTTTGAAATTATGAAAAACGCTGAGATTATTTACACTCAAAGTGGAAAATAATGCATTGACTTGCCTGAAAAAGGTTTTTGGTAGATTTGAATATTATCTGTTTACATTCAATAAAAAGAAAATCCTACTTCCAGTCAACCAATCAACACCTGTTATGGTGTCCATCAGCTCAATAGATGATTGTTCCCGAAAATAAGCAGAATATTTTCACCTTAGTACACGTTAACCAGAAATGCGGAAAAGAGCTATAAGCGGGGACTCTACCCCGCATATGAGCATATGTATGTACGTACCAACCACTGACGCCATCTAACCAACCCAACCGACCAAATAACGTGTTCCGAATAGTGGAATGGCTGTTTACCGTCGGACGGAGTCCTTTGCTCGAGCGGTACATGCATTTTTGGTCGGCGAGAATTATGAGTACTTAACGCTCACCCAGTTGGATTTTCCAGGCAGTCAGCGAAAATGAGTGAGGTAGGGTGGCGAAAAACCCTAGGAAAGTACCTACTGCCGTAGTAGTAGGTACAATAAGTAGAATTTCATAATTGACCACATTCAGAGCCATTTGTCGGTTCTAAATTCAACAGTTCTCCCGAGAGCAAACACCATGCTGCAGCGGCATTTGAGCTAAATATTTCCCGGTGCTGTTATGCTGCGCGGTTGAAATTGTTGTTTAACTTGTCTAGTTTATTTTCTAGTTGAAATACCTGTGCCTTTCGCAGGTGTGATAATATACACATTGTTTAAAGAGGAAAACTTCGTGCATTATTTTCAGGACGACCTATTTGAAAGCAGTTGAAATGTTATTTTGCATATTCCCTTTCCACGGATCGCAAAGGTGACACCTATATTTAAATTCTCTTCCACTAATAAGCATTGGCGAAGCTAAAGCCTCAGCTGGCACGGTAAAGGCTGGGTATGCTGCGCAATTCAGATCCCATTGTGATCCACTAGCCTTTGCCCAACAACTCCTGTCCCTACACCCAAAACAACGATTTGTGCGCGTTTAGCTCACGGCAGTTTGTGCACGGAATGCGCATGCAATAAGCGCAAAACGTGCACATCAGCTAGCGCACAAACGCTCATGGACGGAAAACTAATACACACGTCGCGAAAACTGTATCACGATACGGGACCCACTGTAGAAACTACTCGATTATTGAACTCGACAAACCTGCGACTAACGATACACGCACACATATACTGTATGGAAACGATAAACCACTTTCGTTCCAGTATAGCTTATGTGTGCATCCATCAGTTTGTTTCTCACCAACGTCGGTGTCGGTTCGCGGTCGCGGGTACGAGATCCATAAACCAGTTTCAAAACGTTTGACAGTGTTGTTTGTTGTTGCTGCGGGCGAGTGAGCTGGTGAAATTGTTTAAATTTCCAATTGAAATTATAGATTCTTGAAAGAAATTATCAGGTTATTTTGGTGGTTTGAAGTGCCGTTCGCGAAAGTTTTAGTGAGCCTGGTTGGTGCTGCAGGCCGGTCCGCTTCGTCGTCGCGTGATCGATTTCTCCGTCGGAATCGTGTCCGAATGTTGTCATCTGTAGTGATGAATCTATCACCGCCATTGGAGCCGTGGTCGAGCCCAAGACGGTCCTCCGGGAAAAAAAATGGTGATGCAGATAGCATTCTTCTCCACCGCAGTGAAGTGGGGGTGGGTTGTATATTTTATTGTGGATCCGAACGGTGACAACGATGACGGTGAATCTGTTGGACTCCAGACGGAATTGGCTATTTGTTGTGAGTGGTGCCTAGACGCTAGGCGATGGCACGACTGGTGCTAGCCCTAGTTCGATCAACCTCGTTACTGGACAAGGTGACCACTTGCTTCGACTCCCGAAAAAAGTTGCGGACTATGGGTTAATCATCCACGGCCCTGGAGTTAAAGTTTTAGCTATGTTTCCAGATCCCAAGAAGAGCGCCAAAGTAGGTATGTAAATTGTTCTTTCTTAAGTAGTTTTGACAATCAATTCAATATGAGGAACGCAAGTCTTTCTCGACAATGTAGTCTGCGTCGGTGATCACTCTGACCGCTGCCAACCCAAATATGAGCCGAAAATTATGCATTATTCCGTGTTGAATTTTTCAGTTATTCGGCAAACTTAGGTGCTGTTATAAAATAACAAAATTATTGCTTCTATAGATATATGATTGATTTGCATGATTCTCCAGTTTTGTTATTGATTAGTAAAATTCACTCATTTTGCTATTTGTAATCGGCCAACTTTATTAAAGCTTAAACCAACAGTGTTTGTATTAATTGGGTAGATATATCAATTAAGAGTTATCTTATTTAACATTCCATTGTTTTTGTATTATAATATATTACAATTTTTATATTCATATGACGGGGTTCACCGTGGGGTTTACACACACACGGGGGGGTAGTCTAAGGGAGTGAAATGAACTGATGCCCGGACTTAAGTTCGTGGAGTAGCCAGACTTTTGTCATGAGATAGCAACTTTATGTTGACTACCGAAGGAATTCAGCAATTTTAACACACCCTGCTACATCAAACCATCAGGTAGATCATTCCCTCCCGGAGTGATTCTGCAGCCATAGGTAATCCTTGCGATGATGGTGGGTACACTTCAATCATCATCATCATCATCAATTCAATATGAGGAAAAATGTCACGTTTTCTTGCGAACTATTGTCTATAAGGAATATTTTTCCGCGTGGACAAGTGGCAGTTCCATTTCATTTACACGGATGCGTAATAGGGCCGTTCTTTGCTTACCATATGGGAACTGCCTAATTTTTTGTCATACCTAGTGGGATCATTACTTGAACATTGCTTGTCTAAAATCCTTTTGCACAATAGGTTACGAAGTGAAAACTAGCTTTTTATATGCAAGATTTTTTTGTACAGTGACCCCACAATTTATGAATCGGAAAAAATGACCACAGTTTATGGATCACTCCATTTGATCAACATGGTGATTCATAAATAGTGTACAAAAATTAAGGTGATTCATCGGTGTGGGGTCACTGTACTTATTAAAACTATTTAAGAACAATTGAAAAATTAGAGAATATATTCGATATTTTGGGGACTGCTGGTGTTTTTAGTGTCAAAGTAAAATGTTGTTTTTGGTAACATTTTTGTATTGTAAATCAAGATTATTTGGAGATTGTGAAATGAAGTTATTTAAGAAAATCCACCGTCGCGACGAAGGTAACTACAAG
Organism: Aedes albopictus; assembly: GCF_035046485.1. NCBI lineage: Eukaryota > Metazoa > Arthropoda > Insecta > Diptera > Culicidae > Aedes > Aedes albopictus. The sequence continues at coordinate 389,805,366 of NC_085138.1, read as the reverse complement.
AGATATTGAATAATTTATGAAATATTCAAAAGTGTTTCTCCTAAACCAGTTGCTTCTGTAAATCCTCCAGAATATCTTGTAATTATGTTTTTTTTTTCAAAAACATCGATGCGGTGACTACGATTGCGGAAACAGTTCTCGACCGTTTTAATTATTTTTTTTAGTGTTTGCTAGTCATGTGTCGTGCCCTTGAACGATCAACATTGAAAAAAATAATATTAGTGTTATGATTTTTTCATACATTGCATGAAAAAAGTATTTTTTTTTTTTTGTAAAAATTCGAAACTTGATAGTTAGTACTATTTTCATGTTCTCAAGCTGATTTTATACATTAAATAGTGCACTATGTATGACGTAAAACAGGAATTTTAAAATAAATTGGTTACATACTAAAACTTTTCCTTATTTTCGCGCACCTCAACATATATAATCCTTTAAGAGATCCTCTACAAATTTCTGCAGGAGTTCTTCCAATTTTTTTTCGGGAACTGCTTCAAGAGCTCCTTTGGAAACTCTCAAAATAAAAAAAGAAAAGCTTCATTCGACAACTCCTTCAGGAGTTTCTCCTAGAATTTCATCAGGAGTTTTTCCGTGCGTTCTCTTATGAGTTCTTCCGGAGATTCTTTTAGGAGTTCCGGTGGAAATTTCTTAAGGTGTTCATCTGAAAATTTATTCAAGAGTTCTTCCGGAAGTTTTTTAAGAGTCACACTAAAATACCTTCAGGAGTTTTTCTAAAAAAAATTTCAATAGTTCTACCTTGAATTGATTTGCGTCGAGAATTCATTAAGGAGTTTTTTCAGATATTGAGGAATTCCTTTAGGACATAGGTTCCCTAATTTTCAGGTCGTGCGACCCCCTTTTGCCAGCAGACGTAGTTTTTGCGACCCACCATAGAAATTCCCTCATTTGTTGTCTGTTACAGTAAAATATTTTACTATCCCTCGCGACCCCCTGGATGAAGGCCGGCGACCCCTGGGAGGTCGCCACCCGCAGTTTAGGAAACCATGCTTCAGGAGTTTCTTCAGAAATTCCTTCTAGAGTTTCTCTGAGATTACTCTCGAAAGTAGCTCCGGCATTTCCATCAGGAGATTCTCAGCGAAGTCCATCAGGAATTCTTGTGGGGATTCAATCATGAGATCTTCCGAATACTTCTTCAGGAGTTCCTTCAGAGTTGCCGATATCCTTCAGGAGTTTCGGCGAATATTTCTTCTGGAGTTCGTCTAGCAATTTCTTGATGAGTTCTCAGAAAATTCCTTTAGCAGCTTCACTATTAATACTTTGAAATTTATCTCAAAATTCTTTCAAAAGTTTTTGCAGGAGCTCCTTTGCGAATCCTTCAAAATTTACTTCCGGGAATTCTTTCAAGAGTTTATTTTCAATAATTCCTTCTGGAGTTCTTCAGAAGTTTCTTCGGGAATTCGTTAGTTCTTCCGAATTTTATTTCATGGGTTCCTCTGAAAATTTCTTCAGGAGTTTCTTCGAAAATTCGTTCGGGCCGTTTTTCGAAAATTTCCTCATGACTTCTTCCAAGTATAAAATTACTTCAAGATTTTCACGATAAATACCTTTGGAGGTTTCTATGAAAGTTCTTCCGGAAATTCCTTGACGATTTTCTCCGAGAATTAAGAGTTCTTCCGGATACTTCTTCAGGAATTCATCAAAAAAATTATTCAGGACTTCCGGGGAAAATTTCTTCGGAAGTTATTATGGAAATTCCTCCATGAGTTTTTTTTTTAGACATGGACACGTTTGATGCTTCCAGTGAGCTGTTCGCTCCTTGAAGGAAGCACGACACATTCATGGGCGTAGCCAGAGGGGGGCAGGGGGGACATGCCCCCCCCCCCTCCCTGTCGGCCAGATTTATTTTTTAATATAGAGCCAACTCAAAGATTATCAATAATTCAGAGTTCCAGAAAAAATATCTCAAAAAATTTTATATTTTAATAATTTAGGGGGGAAATTTCGCCAAATATTTCTTCAAAAGAACCACTTCAATCTTAGCTTTTTTTTACTAAATAACGAGCTTGGTTGAATGGCTTAATTTTGTGATGTTTATTCATGGAATACAAAAACAGCATGCCAAATTTTCCAGATATGCCGGAACCGGTTCCGGTAGGGAAAAGAAATAACTTTGTAGAACCAGATGCTGCTATAGAGTGCAGTTATGTGCTACTGCAACACGAATTTTCACATTCAAACAGACGTCATGCTAAGAGCAAAGTGCCTGGGATTTCTTTACGAATACTTTCAAGGACACCTTCAAAAATTCTTTTAGGGATTTATTCATAAACTTCTTCATGGATTCTTTCAGAAATTCCACAAGGGGCTTTTCCAGGAGTTTCTCCTTCGTGAATTCTTCCATAGACATCTTATAGGGTTCCGATAGTGATTGTTTCAGAGTTTGTTCCAAGAAATGCATCAAGAATTCCTCCCACGATTCCTTCAGATTTTTTTTATAGATACTTCAGCAAGGATGCATCGACGAATTCTTCCAGGATGTTTTTCATAGCTTCATTCAGTGATTCCTTCATAGATTGCTCCAGAGAATTTTTCAGGAGATCCTCTATGGATTACACCAGACATTCCTCCGGGAATTTATCCTGGGATATCTATAGAGATTCTCCCAATGATTGTTCGAGTGTTTTTTTCTCAGGGAATTTCTTCAGTGATTCCCAAAGGAATGTCAACAGAAATTCTTTTAGGTATTTCTTCAAGTTTTCCTTCAGAGATTTCTTCAAGAATTTCTCCATATATTCCTTCAAGAACTCCAAGATATAATTCAATCTGCAATAATTCGAATTATTTCAGCAGAAACATCTTCCAGAAATCGTTACAGGAAATTTAATCAGAGATTTGCTTGCTAACAAAAAACCAGGATTTCTTTAAAACATTGTACAAAACATTCTTTTTTGAGTCCATCCAAAGACTCGAACAATAACACAGCGCAACATTTTTTTTGTCTTAAGAGCAAACTTATGTGTCTCCGAAGGTTTTTGGGCCGCTGAATCCGAATCCGGGCTCAGATTTGCTCCAACACGTCACAATTTTGAGCTATACCTCAATTTATAGGGCAAAATATGCGATTTTGGGCTTTTTTTTACTGCAAGCCATTAAGCATGGAAATATTTTTTTTAAGCAATCAAAAGCTTAATTGGTCAATTAACATCTAAATTAACGACTCATGAAAAATATTTCATTTTACCTAATCAAATTTGATAGATTTAAGCGATTTATGTTAGTATAAAAACTTGCATGCAACTTTTGGAGGGTGACTTGTATGGGAAATATCTTACCTAACATAAATCGCTTAAAACTATCGATTTGGTAAAACAAAATATTTTGCACGAGTCGTTAATTTAGATGTTAATTGACAATTTAACCTTTTGGTTGCTTAAAAAAAATATTTTCATGCTTAATAACTTGCAGTCAAAAAAGCCCAAAATCGCATATTTTGCCCTATAAATTGAGGTATAGCTCAAAATTGTGACGTGTTGGAGCAAATCTGAGCCCGGATTCGGATTCAGCGGCCCAAAATCTGTCAGAGACACATAAGTTTGCTCTTGAGACAGACCAAAAGCTAATTTTTGTTACGCTGTGTAATTCGACCAAAAATTATTACAGACATGCATTCCTCCATTTTTTTTTTCAACAGAAATTTTTCCAGTAATTTGTTAAGATAATTTTCCGGGGATTTCCTCATGGGATTGCTTCCTGAATTCCCCATGGCTTTTTTTTTTCAGGAATTCCTCCTTGTTTGCCTTCAAGAATTCCTCCAGGGATTTACCCAGGAATTTCTTCTGTGTTTCTTTCAAGAACAACTCAAGGGATTATGATTATTTAAAAAATCTTCGAACGATTCCCCCAGGAACAGGAGTTAAGGAGTTATTCTTGAAATTCTTTCAGGAATTAATCCAGTACTTCCTCCATGGACTGTTTAGGGATTCCTTTAGGAATGCCTCTAGTAATTGCTTCCGGGATTCCTCCTGGGGTTTCTTCAGGAGCTCCTGCAGGGATTCTTTCAGAAACTGCAACAGGGATTCCTCGAAGAGTTCCTCCAATAACTCTTGTTAGAATTCCTTCAGGATTTCACCAAGGATTTCATCTGCAATTTCTTCAGGAATTCTTCCTGGGATTCCTTCAGGAATTTCTCAACGGATTTCTCCAAGAATTTCTTTAGAGACTCCTCCAGGAATTATTTCAGGGATTCCTCTGGGAATTGCTGCAGGTATTAATCTGAATAATCCAGGGATTCTTTCAGAAATGCCTCTAGAGATTCATCCAGAAACTCCTCCAGGAATTCTTCTAGAGATTCCTCCAGAAGTATTTCCAGAGATCCTCCGTTAATCCTACTGGCATTTCTCTATAATATTCTCCAGGAATTCCTCCAAGATTTTCTGCAGGGCTTAACTCGGGGATTCCTTCTGTGATTCTTTCTGGAACAACTTATTTTAAAAATTTCCACAAGAATCCTACAAGATGTTTTTTTCAGAAATTCCTCCAAGAAATCCTCCCGGTTTTCCTCAATGCATTGTCTCTATTTAGGCGCATGTAAAATGTACGTATTTCGCCTCCACTTTAACATCTTATGCAACATCTTATACAATCACTGGTTGAGTGGGTAGATTCTAGTATATTATTATTCCCGATGGAACTCTTTGAGACATTCCAGGAGTAAATTTTCTCCTCCTAGAAGAATTCCCCCTTGATCTCCTGGAAGAATTCTTTGTGAAACTTCTAGAAGAGCTCCCAGTTGAACTCATAGGTAATTTCCAATTGAACTCCTTTAAAAATTTCTTTTGGAACTCCTGGAGAAATTTCTTCCAGAATATTTTACTGGAAGTACCGGTGGACATCCTGGAGGAATTCTTCGTAAAACTGCGGGAGGAATGCCCGGTGGAAGTCCAAGAGAATTTCTCAGTGGAAATCTTGTAGGAGCTCCCGGTGAAATATCCTGATGATCTCATTGAAACAAAAAAAACACGTGGAACTTCTGGAGAAATTCCCTCTCTCTTCATGGTGGAACTTCTAGAGGAATTCTCAGTGAAAATCTTATGTAATTCCTTAGAGCAATTCTGATTTATTTATTGGAATTGTTAATAAAAGGTTTATGTTCAGAATTGTTGTTGTAAAACCACAAACGGGCTTGGTGGTCTAGTGGCTACCGCTTCTGATTCGTATGCAGAAGGTCATGGGTTCAATCCCTGGCTCGTCCTTTTCATCCTACTTTGTATCTTTCTATCCACTGTCTCTCACTCTCTCTTCTCTACATATACAACTTATGTATATTCATATGTTCATAGCCATCGCTAGAACCAGAAACGAATTGAAAAAAGTCGTTTCCCCCTCCCTTCCAACTTCCACTTACAGCACAGTGTATATATAACGCCTATAAGTTATGCAACCAAAGCGTGCTGTGCCGCTTGACCTTATTCACCACACAATCTATCACGAACACTATAAATAACCCTATCCATGGATCGCATCACCGACCCAACGGTGACTCCCAGATCTCCCATCCTTTCCGTCTAACAAATACCCCAGTCCGTGCGGGTTGTGGGACGCAGAGTGCTCTCGGTCTCTAGTAGCAACAACCAGTACACTCTAATATTCCTTTCCCTTCCCAGCTGACTATAAGGACTTGGCCGGCGCCGTTATTGATCAAATATGCATGAGCTGCTAAAATTGCACTTTGAGAATAAGTGGAATGTCCCAGCCCCTTATTCAGTTGGATCACAGTGCAACTGGTACTAGTTCAGATCAATCACGGAGGAGCAACCATTGACATGTATAGTCAGAATTGATCGTTGATCGATCGTAGAATTGTTGTTGTAAAACCACAGTACTTATGAAACTCTTTGGAGTAATCCTGATTAATTTATAAAATATTATTTTGAAAAATGGCTAATTTTAAATTTGGCTTATTTCGAAATTTGACTTGTATTGAGAATTTCTGTCGTAAGACCACAGTTCTTATGGAACTCTTTGGATTAATCCTGGTATTTTTTTTTATTATTTCAAAATTTGGTATATGTTAAGAATTGTTGACGAAAGATCACAGTTCGGAGTTATTCTGATTAATTTATTGGAATTATTTATGACGGGCTTGGTGGTCTAGTGGCTACCGCTTCTGGTTCATATGCAGAAGGTCCTGGATTTAATCGTCAATCCTTGGCTCGTCCCTTTCCCTCCTACTTTGTATCTTTCTATCTACTTTCTCTCTCTCCTACATACATATACATCTCATCTTTATTCGTATGTTCGTAGCGATCGCTAGAACTAGAAACGAATTTAAAAAAAGTCGTTTCCTTTCCTTCCAATTTTCATCACAGCACAGTGTCAATCTATCATATAACGCCTACAAGTTATGCAACCAAGCGAACTTTGTCGCTTCACAATAATCTTCACACAATAATCATCAGACAATCTATCACTTTACGCCTGGCACACTGAAGATGCCTGTTAGTCCCAAGCAGCTATCTCATTGGTTCCTTGTGTGAGTGTAGCTGATCTGGCGATACTGGAGTTGCAACTGCGGGCGGTCAATCAAGTTTTTTTATGTTTTTTAAATTTATTGAAATTATTTTTTTTTAATCTGACTTGTATTGAGAATTTCTATCGTAGGACCACAGTTCTTGTGGAACTCGTTGGATAAATTCTGGTATTTTTTTCAACTATTTAAAAAATAAATTGGCTTATGTTAAGAATTGTTGTCGACGAAAGATAACAGTTCTTATGGAACTCCTTGGAGTAATTCTTATTAATATATTGCAATTATTTTAGACATTTGGCATATTTGGCATAATTGTTGTCGTAAAACCACAGTACTTATGAAATTCCGTGGAGTAATTCTGATTTATTTACACATAATTTTAAAAATTTGACCACCGCAAACTACAGCACTTATGGAACTCTTTGGATTAATTCTGGTATTATTTTTTCATAAATTTGGCTTATGTTAAGAATTATTGTCGTAAGATCATAATTCTTATGGAACACCTTGGAGCAATTCTGATTAATTTATTGAAATATTTTTTTAAATTTAATAAATTAATGTTCTAAAATCTCGTCACTCCTCGTCGCATTTTGTACTGGGCGGATCTGTCTAGCAATAGCCCAGCTGTCAAAAAATAATTTCAAAAATCTCTGAAATTGATTTAAGGTACCAAAATAATGTTCTAAAAATCTGAAAAAAAATCATAGTGGCTAAGAAAAAGATGATCTTTTGTATAAAATCAAAAAAAATCAATACATTTTTTAAATTCAAAAATCCAATTCTGATAAACAATTGATTTTTTTCAAATGAGTGTAATCAGTTTCGTACCTTTTAATTTCGCCCGGTCGGTATAAAGATCATAATGATTTTTTTTAATTAATCAGTGTTAAGAATTGTTTTCGTAAGATCACAGTTCTTATAGAGTTCCTTGGATTAATTCTCGTATATTTAAAAATTATTTAAAAAAAAAACAATGACTCGTGTTAAGAATTGTGTGGAAAGAGAACCATTGTCTTATGGAACTCCTTGGAGTAATTTACATCATGTTATTGGAATATTTTTGTAAATCTGACTTGTATTGAGCATTGCTGTCGCAAGACCACAGTTCTTATGGAACACTTTGGATTAATTCTGGTAATTTTATTAAACTATTATAAAAATTTGACATGCATTGAAAATTGTTTTTGAAAGATAACAGTTCTAATCAAACTCCTTGGAGTAATTCTGATTAATGGTCCAATGCCCGAATTTATGCTGGCTTGTTTACTCTCACCAAAAATTTGACGTTTGAGGGGTGCTGGCACCGCTCAAACGTCAAATTTTCTGTGAGAGTAAGCAGGCCAGCATAAATTCTTGCAGTGGACCATTTATTACATATAAATGCACATAGAAAATGGCTTATGTTAAGAATTGTTTGTTGTCGTAAGATCACAATTCCAATGAAACTCATTGGAGCAATTCTGATTGTTTATTCAAATTATTTAAAAAATTTGACTTGCACTGACAATTGTTGTCGTAAAACCACAGTTCTTATGGAACTATTTCGATAAATTCTGGTCATTCTTTTTTACAATTATTTTAAAAAATTCTCTCATGCTAAGAATTGTTGACGAAGGATCACAGTTCTTATGGAACTTTTAGGAGTAATTCTGATTAATTTATTGATTTTTTTTTTAGAAATTTGGCATATATTAAGAATTGTTGTAAAATCACTAGCCTTATGTAATTCCTTGGAGTTATTCTGATAAACTTTTTGAAATTATTAAAAAAAAAATGACTTGCGGTAAGATTGTTGTCGAACGACTCCTAGTAGTAATTTAGAATTATTTATTTATTTATTTTTTTCAAATTTGACTTGTATTGAGAATTGCTGCCGTATGAACTTTTTGGAATAATTTTGGTATTTCTTCGTTATTATAAAAATATGACTTAAGGGTCGATTTTGAAACTCCGTACATTTTGTATGGGATGAAAAATTGGAGAAAAATTTTTAACTTCATTTACTCGGAAGTGGGTTTTTGTCACTTACATCTCTTTGCTTTCAACTCCCTCACTTGTGTTTAGAACTGTTGTCGAAAATCACAGTTCTTATGGAACCCGTTGGAGTAATTCTAAATAATTTATTACATATTATTTTTAAAATTTGGCTCATGTTAAGAATGGTTGTCGAAATGTCACAGTATTTTTGGAGCTCCTTGGAGTTATTCAGGTTCCAATTCTTGTTCCGGGCCAAGAATAAAAGTGCCGCGTAGGACTCGCTATTGATTATGTTTTTAAGTATAGCTTTTAGAATAACAAATTTATATTGTTGACCAAGATTTGCGGCTCTGTAGAGTTCTTTAGTAAACAATTGAGCCTATAAAAATAAACAAATTGAAAAAAAAAAGAGAATTGTTGTTGAAAGATCACAGTTCTATGGAACACCTTGGAGTAATTGTGATTAGTTTATTAATATTATTTTTTTAATTTGACTTTTATTGTGAATTGTTTTCTAAGACCATAGTTCTTATGGAGCTTTTTGGATAATTCTGGCATTATTTTTTTATTTAAAAAATGTGAATTGTGTTAAGAATTGTAATTGAAAGATATCAGTTCTTATGGAACTCGTTGTAGTAATTCAAAATAATTTATGTATTACATTTTTTTTTAATGTGGCTTATGTTAAGAATTGTTGCCGTTAGATCACAAATCCTATAAAACTCATTGGAGATATTCTGATAAATATATTGAAATTGTTTAAAAATTGACTTGTATTGTGAATTGTTGTCGTAAAACTGCAGTACTTATGAAACTCTTTGGAATCATTCTGGTATTTTTTTTTTAAATATTTAAAAAATTTGGCTTATATTAAGAGTTTGAAAGATCACAATTCTTATGGAACTCCTCGGAGTAATTCTGATTAATTTATTGGAATTATTTATTTTTATCTGACTTGTATTGAAAATTGTTGGCGTAAGATCACAGTTCTGAACCACCGTGGATTAATTCTGGTACTTTTTAAATTATTTAACCCTCGAGCGATCGCGCTGTTGTATTTTGTACAACACGTTGAAAAATCTCGTTTTTTGTACTCCGCATTAGCGTGGTGCTGCAGGCGCGACTGCCGGAAGGTAAAATAAAATACTTGTGTTGAAAATTGTTGTCGAAAGATTACAGTTCTCATAGAACACGTTGGGAGTAATTCTGATTTTTTTTAATTACTTTTGAAATTTGACATGTATCAAGAATTATTGTTGAAAGATTACAGTTCTTATGATAATTCTGATTAATTTATTGAAACGCTTTTTCAATCTGCCTTGTATTCAAAATTTGCTGTCGTAAGATCGCAGTTCGTATGGAACTCGTTGGAGTAATTGTGATTCATTTATTGATTTTTTATTTAATTTGGCTTGTATTTAGAATTGCTGTCAACATAATGCTTCACTACTAAATTCGTGATTTGGTCCAGTGTTGTAGTAGGCAGGCCTTAGCGTATAAGTTAAATCAATGTAGGCTATGATTCACCAAAATGACTATTAAGATCATTCTGAAATAAACCTTGGAGCAGATAACACCGTTGTTTGGCTTCTTCCTACAACATCAGAAGTGGGATCGCCAACGGTCTTCAGAATCAATTCTGGCCTGGAGAATGCAGTGAAGCTTACTCGATAAAGCGGAATCCTATCTAAGGGTTGGAAGTCTCGCCGACACAGAGGAGCTGCAAGAAATCAAAGGAAATCTGCTCAAAAATACGGAAGGTTCGCTAAGTTTTCAAGCCGATTCAGATCTGCGGAATCCATTCTAGGGGATGGAGTTCTCGCCCATGGAGAAGCTTTTGAAAACAATCCTTCGATTTGCCTGCGATGAAAGTTCAAGAGACAACGATTTGTATCAGCCATTTCTGGAATCCACCAACAAACCGTTGCTGAAGACTTTTGAACTGGAAGATTTTCAACTTTGAAACCGTTGCCATGGAGAAGTTTTACAAGTTTTCTCATACATGCCATGATACTGCTATTTCCGGACACATGCGAGGGGACGTCAACCATTTCCTGAAAATTTGCTTTGCAAAACTGAAAATTTATAACTGTCTCGATGAGGACATCGAGATTGTCAGGATGGCCGAGCTGTAGTAGGCAGGCCTTAGTGTATAAGTTAAATCAATGTAGGCTATGATTCACCAAAATGACAATTAAGATCTTTCTGAAATAAACCTTGGAGCAGATAACACCGTTGTTTGGTTTCTTCCTACAAGTGTACAATGGTCCATTCCCAATGGACATGATCCAACCAAATATTCTTTGGTTTGAGCTGTTGAGCCCAGGGTTTTTAAGAAGGGTGGAAATTTGACTACGGTCATTTCAATCTTATATGTAACCGGGTACCCTGCCGGCATTCCACGTACAAAAATAGGAACACTTCCCCCTGCTTCTCCTAACTTTAACATTGGATCAATCACACAAACAGAACGTATTTATTAGCGTGTTCTTAGATTAAGCAGGACTTCAACTTCTTACTATAAAAACAATTTATGCATCGAGAATTGAATCAAAAAAGGATCCCACCAGTTAACTACATTTTAAACTAAATTTCCAAGAATAATTAGTCAAACAATAATCTGAAAAATATCTTAGATTTTTTTCTACGAGGAATCCAATAAAAATCTTGAAGTCATTTCCAAATTAATATTATTGGTCAATTTCATCTGAGTTCCTACCGAGAACAAGCCTAACAATTTCCCGAATGAATTATCAAATAATTTGCAGAAAGAAATATAAGTGAATTCCCAAAGTGTAGTGAAACTGAGTTTTCAACGCTTTGGCCAAAGAAATTTCAAAAAAAAAACCTAAACCGATTTTTCAAGAAAATTTCCAAAGAATGACCAAATAATTTGCTGAATGAAATCCTGACGAAACTTCCAAATAAGTCAACTTAAACTGAATTTCAAACGAAATTGTCGAATTTTTAACTGAAGAATCAAAACAAAATCTAAGAAGTTCTCGTAGAAATTTTTGATTAATTTAATGAAGGAAATTTCAAAATTTCCAAATAAATTGCATCAACAAAATTAACGAACGAGATACCAGAAGTATTAGCAAAATAATCGCACAAAATTCCCGAAGAAATAAGAAATAGATTACTGTAGTCAATATATTCTCAACGAAATTGCTGAAACAATTATCAAAATATTTAACACAAATTTTCGAAGAAATTTTCGTACCGTCGTTGGGGGTGAGAATGGGTCAAAAAACGATGCTCAAAGATTGTTTGTTAAATAACAAATGCAATTGAAGTCGGAATAACTTTTTATTTGGTATGTATACTCTCCTATGTGGTAATGATAGTTTAGCAAGAAAGTATCACGTTATATGAATTGCTTACTAAACTACAAATGATTGAAAATTGACCCAATCTCACCCCTTAGAGGGGGTGAGAATGGGTCAAAGTATTCGAAATCACCTAACGGGTGTCCACTAAATAACGAGAATGCTTCCAAAGTGCTCTTAAAAATATATGATCTTCAAAAACGGCAATCTGAATCTATCTATCATAAAGGTTTAACACTGTACTTTCATGGAAAAATATAAAATTTTAGAAAATTGAACGACTGCTTTGTACGACTTTTAAAATTTAACTTTCACGCATTTTCTGCATCTGTGAAATAGTTAGTTGAAATAATTGACTTCCAAGCTACCTTTAGCATCTGCACACTCAAACAACAATAGGAAAAAAAATTGGGGATACTGACTGGTTTTACTGCTTTGATGGCAGCCTTTTCTCGTAAATGACGTTTATTGAAATTTCCAAAAAATGCCATTTTTCTGTATCATAAAAACGTGTCAATGTAATTTGTGCACTGCGGTTCATTTTTGACCTTTTTGTGTGTTATTTTATAACAAACCATTTACATGTTGTCCAACGTGTAAATGTGATTTGATGTCAATATTTGATATTTTACACGGCATTCTATTGATTTATCCAGCCCATGACGCAAAAGTACGTTTAATGATGTGAAATGATTTCATGCTTATTGATTTAGCTAGTTTACATCTATTTCCATCAGGATCTGTTTCTAGGGATGCCAGGTTGTAGAGTTCATTCAAAACTGGACAGATTTTAGGTTTTCTTTTAACTTTTTTACGGTTTTTTTTAGCAATCGGTAGAGCCGTCCAAGGCGCTTAACTAGTGCTTCCTGTTTCAATGTCGTTTTCTACAGAACAGAATAAGTTGAAACAAAATAAAAAATACGCTGACTTTGTGGATAAATAGATGATTGTTTTGCATAAAAAAACTTTTCTCTATGGGCGCTTGTAATTTTTTTAATCAGTTGCTAAAACCATTCTCGTTATTTAGTGGACACCCGTTATCTAAGAATATAAGTTAATTTTATTGATAATATCTAGTAAACCTACTTAAAACATAATGTTATCATGACGAATAAAAACTTAGGTTGTTTTAAAAGATGAATAATCCACCTAAAAGGGCTAATACAACCGAAAAAATGGTTGAAATTTGATAAAATAACGTTTGTATACTCTATCACCATTTTTAGCCATCATAATCATCCTCATTAAGAGTTTCAACCACCATGAGAGGAGGGGCGCATTGAAAGATTGATTGTAAAAAAACATGATAGTTTTAGTATACTGCATAGGAAACGTTTTACCAAACCCTCCGTTATAAACTCTTATGTACATGATCATTGGCCTCTATATTGCTAAAGCAAATCACTCCATCTCAAGATAGAGGGTCGTTCAAATATTATGTTAAGTCTATTTTGTGAGCTTACGATATTGCAGTACACTAAAGATTAGCTGATAATTAGAGGAGCTGTCCAAACGCATGGGTGTATTGTTATAAATGATTTTAGGCACTACACGTAATAACACACTCGTTTGACACTTCTCCACATATTTTTGAAAGAAAGCGGGCTTTTATGAAAATACGGTAAACATGGCACCACTCTAACGTCAAATGGGGACTGGATAACAAGTTGAATTTTTAGTTAAGGTTATATGCACTCGATATCTTGCTTGACCCAATCTCACCCCCATTCTTAATATTTAGACATAGGGTCGAAAATATTAAGTTTTTAAATAAAAAGAGCAATGACAGCCCGCTTTTTTCATTACATTAACCAGGTAATACCTATAGGTGAGAAATTTCTAGAGGAATATCTGGAGAAATTCCTGGAGGAAACCCTGGAGAATTTCCTGGAGGAATCCCTGAAGAAATTCCTGGAGGAATTCCTGAAGAAACTCCTGGAGGAAAAGCTGGATAAATTCCTGGAGGAATCCTTGACGAAATTCCTGGAGGAATCCCTGAAGAAATTGCTGGAGGTATCCCTGGAGAAATTCCTGGTGGTATCACTGTAAGTAGCCCTGGGGAAATTCCAGAAGAAATTCCTGGAGAAATTCCAGGAGGACTCTCTGGAGAAATTCCTAGAGGAACCCCTGGGGAAATTCCTGGAGGAATTCCTGAAGAAACCCCTGGAGGAAAAGCTGGATAAATTCCTGGAGGAATCCCTGAAGAAATTCCTGGAGGAATCCCTGGAGAAATTCCTGGAGGAATCCCTGGAAGTAGCCCTGGAAGTAGCCCTGGAGAAAGCCCAGGAGAAATCCCTGGAAGGAAACCCTGGAGAAATTCCTGGAGGAATCCCTGGAAGTAGCCCTGGAGAAAGCCCAGGAGAAATTCCAGGATGAATCCCTGGAGAAATTCCTAGAGGAAACCCTGGAGAAATTCCTGGAGGAATCCCTGAAGAAATTCCTGGAGAAATTCCTGCAGGAATCCTTAAAGAAATTCCTGGAGGAATCCCTGAAGAAATTTCTGGAGGAATCCCTGGAGAAATTCCTGGAGGAATCCCTGGAAGTTGCCCTGGAGAAAGCCCAAGAGGAACCCCTGGAGAAATTCCTAGAGGAAGCCCTGGAGAAATTTCTGGAGGAATCCCTGAAGAAATTCCTGGAGGAAACCGTGGATGAATTCCTGGAGAAATTCCAGGAGGAATTCCTGAAGAAATTCCTGGAGGAATCTCTAGAGAAATTTTTGGAGGAATCCTTGGAGAAATTCCTGAAGGAGTCCTTTGAGGAGTACCTGGAGAAATCTAGATGAATTCTTGGCGGAACCCCTGGAGGAATTTCTGGAGAAATCCCTGGAGGAATTATTGGAGGAATCCCTGGGCGGATACCTGGAGGAATTCTTGTAGGAATCCCTCGGCGAATCCCTAGAGGATTTGCTGGAGAAATTCCTGGTGGAATCCCTGGAAGTAGCCCTGGGGAAAGCCCAGAAAAAATTCCTGGAGAAATTCCAGGAGGAATCTCTGGAGAAATTCCTGGAGGAATCCCTGAAGAAATTCCTGAAGGAAACCCTGGAGAAATTCCTGGAGGTATCCCTGAAGAAATTCCTGGAGGAATCCCTGAAGAAATTCCTGGAGGAATCCCTGCAGAAATTCCTAGAGGAAACCCTGGAGAAATTCCTAAAGGAATCCCTGAAGAAATTCCTGGAGGAATCCCTGAAGAAATTCCTGAAGGAAACCCTGGAGAAATTCCTGGAGGAATCTCTGAAAGTAGCCCTGGAGAAAGCCCAGGAGAAATCCCTGGAAGGAATCCCTGAAGAAATTCCTGGAGGAATCCCTGAAGAAATTCCTGAAGGAATCCCTGAAGAAATTCCTGGAGGAATCCCTGAAGAAATTCCTGGAGGAATCCTTGAAGAAATCCCTGGAGGAATCCCTGAAGAAATTCCTGGAGGAATCCCTGAAGAAATTCCTGGAGGAATCCCTGAAGAAATTCCTGGAGGAATCCCTGAAGAAATTCCTGAAGGAATCCCTGAAGAAATTCCTGGAGGAATCCCTGCAGAAATTCCTGGAAGAATCCCTGAAGAAATTCCTGGAGGAATCCCTGAAGAAATTCCTGGAGGAATCCCTGATGAAATTCCTGGAGGAATCCCTGAAGAAATTCCTGGAGGAATCCCTGAAGAAATTCCTGGAGGAATCCCTGAAGAAATTCCTGGAGGAATCCCTGAAGAAATTCCTGGAGGAATCCCTGAAGAAATTCCTGGAGGAATCCCTGAAGAAATTCCTGAAGGAATCCCTGAAGAAATTCCTGGAGGAATCCCTGAAGAAATTCCTGGAGGAATCCCTGAAGAAATTCCTTGAGGAATCCCTGAAGAAATTGCTGGAGGAATCCCTGAAGAAATTGCTGGAGGAGTCCCTGAAGAAATTCCTGAAGGAATCCCTGAAGAAATTCCTGGAGGAATCCCTGCAGAAATTCCTGGAGGAATCCCTGAAGAAATTCCTGGAGGAATCCCTGAAGAAATTCCTGGAGGAATCCCTGAAGAAATTCCTGGAGGAATCCTTGAAGAAATTCCTGGAGGTATCCCTGAAGAAGTTCCTGGAGGAATCCCTGAAGAAATTCCTGGAGGAATCCCTGGAGAAATTCCTAGAGGAAACCCTGGAGAAATTCCTAAAGGAATCCCTGAAGAAATTCCTGGAGGAATCCCTGAAGAAATTCCTGAAGGAAACCCTGGAGAAATTCCTGGAGGAATCTCTGAAAGTAGCCCTGGAGAAAGCCCAGGAGAAATCCCTGGAAGGAATCCCTGAAGAAATTCCTGGAGGAATCCCTGAAGAAATTCCTGAAGGAATCCCTGAAGAAATTCCTGGAGGAATCCCTGAAGAAATTCCTGGAGGAATCCCTGCAGAAATTCCTGGAAGAATCCCTGAAGAAATTTCTGGAGGAATCCCTGAAGAAATTCCTGGAGGAATCCCTGAAGAAATTCCTGGAGGAATCCCTGAAGAAATTCCTGGAGGAATCCCTGAAGAAATTCCTGGAGGAATCCCTGAAGAAATTCCTGGAGGAATCCCTGAAGAAATTCCTGGAGGAATCCCTGAAGAAATTCCTGGAGGAATCCCTGAAGAAATTCCTGGAGGAATCCCTGAAGAAATTCCTGAAGGAATCCCTGAAGAAATTCCTGGAGGAATCCCTGAAGAAATTCCTGGAGGAATCCCTGATGAAATTCCTGGAGGAATCCCTGAAGAAATTCCTGGAGGAATCCCTGAAGAAATTCCTGGAGGAATCCCTGAAGAAATTCCTGGAGGAATCCCTGAAGAAATTCCTGGAGGAATCCCTGAAGAAATTCCTGGAGGAATCCCTGAAGAAATTCCTGGAGGAATCCCTGAAGAAATTCCTGGAGGAATCCCTGAAGAAATTCCTGAAGGAATCCCTGAAGAAATTCCTGGAGGAATCCCTGAAGAAATTCCTGGAGGAATCCTTGAAGAAATTCCTGGAGGAATCCCTGAAGAAATTCCTGGAGGAATCCCTGAATAAATTCCTGAAGGAATCCCTGAAGAAATTCCTGGAGGAATCCCTGCAGAAATTCCTGGAAGAATCCCTGAAGAAATTCCTGGAGGAATCCCTGAAGAAATTCCTGGAGGAATCCCTGAAGAAATTCCTGGAGGAATCCCTGATGAAATTCCTGGAGGAATCCCTGAAGAAATTCCTGGAGGAATCCCTGAAGAAATTCCTGGAGGAATCCCTGAAGAAATTCCTGGAGGAATCCCTGAAGAAATTCCTGGAGGAATCCCTGAAGGAATCCCTGAAGAAATTCCTGGAGGAATCCCTGCAGAAATTCCTGGAAGAATCCCTGAAGAAATTCCTGGAGGAATCCCTGAAGAAATTCCTGGAGGAATCCCTGAAGAAATTCCTGGAGGAATCCCTGAAGAAATTCCTGGAGGAATCCCTGAAGAAATTCCTGGAGGAATCCCTGATGAAATTCCTGGAGGAATCCCTGATGAAATTCCTGGAGGAATCCCTGAAGAAATTCCTGGAGGAATCCCTGAAGAAATTCCTGGAGGAATCCCTGAAGAAATTCCTGGAGGAATCCCTGAAGAAATTCCTGGAGGTATCCCTGAAGAAATTCCTGGAGGAATCCCTGAAGAAATTCCTGGAGGAATCCTAGAAGAAATTCCTAGAGGAAACCCTGGAGAAATTCCTAAAGGAATCCCTGAAGAAATTCCTGGAGGAATCCCTGAAGAAATTCCTGAAGGAAACCCTGGAGAAATTCCTGGAGGAATTCTGAAAGTAGCCCTGGAGAAAGCCCAGGAGAAATCCCTGGAAGGAATCCCTGAAGAAATTCCTGGAGGAATCCCTGAAGAAATTCCTGGAGGAATCCCTGAAGAAATTCCTGGAGGAATCCCTGAAGAAATTCCTGGAGGAATCCCTGAAGAAATTCCTGGAGGAATCCCTGAAGAAATTCCTGGAGGAATCCCTGAAGAAATTCCTGGAGGAATCCCTGAAGAAATTCCTGGAGGAATCTCTGAAGAAATTCCTGGAGGAATCCCTGAAGAAATTCCTGGAGGAATCCCTGAAGAAATTCCTGGAGGAATCCCTGAAGAAATTCCTGGAGGAATCCCTGAAGAAATTCCTGAAGGAATCCCTGAAGAAATTCCTGGAGGAATCCCTGCAGAAATTCCTGGAAGAATCCCTGAAGAAATTCCTGGAGGAATCCCTGAAGAAATTCCTGGAGGAATCCCTGAAGAAATTCCTGGAGGAATCCCTGAAGAAATTCCTGAAGGAATCCCTGAAGAAATTCCTGGAGGAATCCCTGAAGAAATTCCTGGAGGAATCCCTGAAGAAATTCCTGGAGGAATCCTTGAAGAAATTCCTGGAGGAATCCCTGAAGAAATTCCTGGAGGAATCCCTGAAGAAATTCCTGGAGGAATCCCTGAAGAAATTCCTGGAGGAATCCCTGAAGAAATTCCTGAAGGAATCCCTGAAGAAATTCCTGAAGGAATCCCTGAAGAAATTCCTGGAGGAATCCCTGCAGAAATTCCTGGAAGAATCCCTGAAGAAATTCCTGGAGGAATCCCTGAAGAAATTCCTGGAGGAATCCCTGATGAAATTCCTGGAGGAATCCCTGAAGAAATTCCTGGAGGAATCCCTGAAGAAATTCCTGGAGGAATCCCTGAAGAAATTCCTGGAGGAATCCCTGAAGAAATTCCTGGAGGAATCCCTGAAGAAATTCCTGGAGGAATCCCTGAAGAAATTCCTGAAGGAATCCCTGAAGAAATTCCTGGAGGAATCCCTGCAGAAATTCGTGGAAGAATCCCTGAAGAAATTCCTGGAGGAATCCCTGAAGAAATTCCTGGAGGAATCCCTGAAGAAATTCCTGGAGGAATCCCTGAAGAAATTCCTGGAGGAATCCCTGATGAAATTCCTGGAGGAATCCCTGATGAAATTCCTGGAGGAATCCCTGAAGAAATTCCTGGAGGAATCCCTGAAGAAATTCCTGGAGGAATCCCTGAAGAAATTCCTGGAGGAATCCCTGAAGAAATTCCTGGAGGTATCCCTGAAGAAATTCCTGGAGGAATCCCTGAAGAAATTCCTGGAGGAATCCCTGGAGAAATTCCTAGAGGAAACCCTGGAGAAATTCCTAAAGGAATCCCTGAAGAAATTCCTGGAGGAATCCCTGAAGAAATTCCTGAAGGAAACCCTGGAGAAATTCCTGGAGGAATTCTGAAAGTAGCCCTGGAGAAAGCCCAGGAGAAATCCCTGGAAGGAATCCCTGAAGAAATTCCTGGAGGAATCCCTGAAGAAATTCCTGGAGGAATCCCTGAAGAAATTCCTGAAGGAATCCCTGAAGAAATTCCTGGAGGAATCCCTGAAGAAATTCCTGGAGGAATCCTTGAAGAAATTCCTGGAGGAATCCCTGAAGAAATTCCTGGAGGAATCTCTGAAGAAATTCCTGAAGGAATCCCTGAAGAAATTCCTGGAGGAATCCCTGCAGAAATTCCTGGAAGAATCCCTGAAGAAATTCCTGGAGGAATCCCTGAAGAAATTCCTGGAGGAATCCCTGAAGAAATTCCTGGAGGAATCCCTGAAGAAATTTCTGGAGGAATCCCTGATGAAATTCCTGGAGGAATCCCTGAAGAAATTCCTGGAGGAATCCCTGAAGAAATTCCTGGAGGAATCCCTGAAGAAATTCCTGGAGGAATCCCTGAAGAAATTCCTGAAGGAATCCCTGAAGAAATTCCTGAAGGAATCCCTGAAGAAATTCCTGGAGGAATCCCTGCAGAAATTCCTGGAGGAATCCCTGCAGAAATTCCTGGAGGAATCCCTGCAGAAATTCCTGGAGGAATCCCTGAAGAAATTCCTGGAGGAATCCCTGAAGAAATTCCTGGAGGAATCCCTGAAGAAATTCCTGGAGGAATCCCTGAAGAATTTCCTGGAGGAATCCCTGAAGAAATTCCTGGAGGAATCCCTGAAGAAATTCCTGGAGGAATCCCTGAAGAAATTCCTGGAGGAATCCCTGAAGAAATTCCTGGAGGAATCCCTGAAGAAATTCCTGGAGGAATCCCTGAAGAAATTCCTTGAGGAATCCCTGAAGAAATTGCTGGAGGAATCCCTGAAGAAATTGCTGGAGGAATCCCTGAAGAAATTCCTGAAGGAATCCCTGAAGAAATTCCTGGAGGAATCCCTGCAGAAATTCCTGGAGGAATCCCTGAAGAAATTCCTGGAGGAATCCCTGAAGAAATTCCTGGAGGAATCCCTGAAGAAATTCCTGGAGGAATCCCTGAAGAAATTCCTGGAGGAATCCCTGAAGAAATTCCTGGAGGTATCCCTGAAGAAATTCCTGGAGGAATCCCTGAAGAAATTCCTGGAGGAATCCCTGGAGAAATTCCTAGAGGAAACCCTGGAGAAATTCCTAAAGGAATCCCTGAAGAAATTCCTGGAGGAATCCCTGAAGAAATTCCTGAAGGAAACCCTGGAGAAATTCCTGGAGGAATCTCTGAAAGTAGCCCTGGAGAAAGCCCAGGAGAAATCCCTGGAAGGAATCCCTGAAGAAATTCCTGGAGGAATCCCTGAAGAAATTCCTGAAGGAATCCCTGAAGAAATTCCTGGAGGAATCCCTGAAGAAATTCCTGGAGGAATCCTTGAAGAAATTCCTGGAGGAATTCCTGAAGAAATTCCTGGAGGAATCCCTGAAGAAATTCCTGAAGGAAACCCTGGAGAAATTCCTGGAGGAATCTCTGAAAGTAGCCCTGGAGAAAGCCCAGGAGAAATCCCTGGAAGGAATCCCTGAAGAAATTCCTGGAGGAATCCCTGAAGAAATTCCTGAAGGAATCCCTGAAGAAATTCCTGGAGGAATCCCTGAAGAAATTCCTGGAGGAATCCCTGCAGAAATTCCTGGAAGAATCCCTGAAGAAATTCCTGGAGGAATCCCTGAAGAAATTCCTGGAGGAATCCCTGAAGAAATTCCTGGAGGAATCCCTGAAGAAATTCCTGGAGGAATCCCTGAAGAAATTCCTGGAGGAATCCCTGAAGAAATTCCTGGAGGAATCCCTGAAGAAATTCCTGGAGGAATCCCTGAAGAAATTCCTGGAGGAATCCCTGAAGAAATTCCTGGAGGAATCCCTGAAGAAATTCCTGGAGGAATCCCTGAAGAAATTCCTGGAGGAATCCCTGAAGAAATTCCTGGAGGAATCCCTGAAGAAATTCCTGGAGGAATCCCTGAAGAAATTCCTGAAGGAATCCCTGAAGAAATTCCTGGAGGAATCCCTGAAGAAATTCCTGGAGGAATCCCTGATGAAATTCCTGGAGGAATCCCTGAAGAAATTCCTGGAGGAATCCCTGAAGAAATTCCTGGAGGAATCCCTGAAGAAATTCCTGGAGGAATCCCTGAAGAAATTCCTGGAGGAATCCCTGAAGAAATTCCTGGAGGAATCCCTGAAGAAATTCCTGGAGGAATCCCTGAAGAAATTCCTGAAGGAATCCCTGAAGAAATTCCTGGAGGAATCCCTGAAGAAATTCCTGGAGGAATCCTTGAAGAAATTCCTGGAGGAATCCCTGAAGAAATTCCTGGAGGAATCCCTGAATAAATTCCTGAAGGAATCCCTGAAGAAATTCCTGGAGGAATCCCTGCAGAAATTCCTGGAAGAATCCCTGAAGAAATTCCTGGAGGAATCCCTGAAGAAATTCCTGGAGGAATCCCTGAAGAAATTCCTGGAGGAATCCCTGATGAAATTCCTGGAGGAATCCCTGAAGAAATTCCTGGAGGAATCCCTGAAGAAATTCCTGGAGGAATCCCTGAAGAAATTCCTGGAGGAATCCCTGAAGAAATTCCTGGAGGAATCCCTGAAGGAATCCCTGAAGAAATTCCTGGAGGAATCCCTGCAGAAATTCCTGGAAGAATCCCTGAAGAAATTCCTGGAGGAATCCCTGAAGAAATTCCTGGAGGAATCCCTGAAGAAATTCCTGGAGGAATCCCTGAAGAAATTCCTGGAGGAATCCCTGAAGAAATTCCTGGAGGAATCCCTGAAGAAATTCCTGGAGGAATCCCTGATGAAATTCCTGGAGGAATCCCTGATGAAATTCCTGGAGGAATCCCTGAAGAAATTCCTGGAGGAATCCCTGAAGAAATTCCTGGAGGAATCCCTGAAGAAATTCCTGGAGGAATCCCTGAAGAAATTCCTGGAGGTATCCCTGAAGAAATTCCTGGAGGAATCCCTGAAGAAATTCCTGGAGGAATCCTAGAAGAAATTCCTAGAGGAAACCCTGGAGAAATTCCTAAAGGAATCCCTGAAGAAATTCCTGGAGGAATCCCTGAAGAAATTCCTGAAGGAAACCCTGGAGAAATTCCTGGAGGAATTCTGAAAGTAGCCCTGGAGAAAGCCCAGGAGAAATCCCTGGAAGGAATCCCTGAAGAAATTCCTGGAGGAATCCCTGAAGAAATTCCTGGAGGAATCCCTGAAGAAATTCCTGGAGGAATCCCTGAAGAAATTCCTGGAGGAATCCCTGAAGAAATTCCTGGAGGAATCCCTGAAGAAATTCCTGGAGGAATCCCTGAAGAAATTCCTGGAGGAATCCCTGAAGAAATTCCTGGAGGAATCTCTGAAGAAATTCCTGGAGGAATCCCTGAAGAAATTCCTGGAGGAATCCCTGAAGAAATTCCTGGAGGAATCCCTGAAGAAATTCCTGGAGGAATCCCTGAAGAAATTCCTGAAGGAATCCCTGAAGAAATTCCTGGAGGAATCCCTGCAGAAATTCCTGGAAGAATCCCTGAAGAAATTCCTGGAGGAATCCCTGAAGAAATTCCTGGAGGAATCCCTGAAGAAATTCCTGGAGGAATCCCTGAAGAAATTCCTGAAGGAATCCCTGAAGAAATTCCTGGAGGAATCCCTGAAGAAATTCCTGGAGGAATCCCTGAAGAAATTCCTGGAGGAATCCTTGAAGAAATTCCTGGAGGAATCCCTGAAGAAATTCCTGGAGGAATCCCTGAAGAAATTCCTGGAGGAATCCCTGAAGAAATTCCTGGAGGAATCCCTGAAGAAATTCCTGAAGGAATCCCTGAAGAAATTCCTGAAGGAATCCCTGAAGAAATTCCTGGAGGAATCCCTGCAGAAATTCCTGGAAGAATCCCTGAAGAAATTCCTGGAGGAATCCCTGAAGAAATTCCTGGAGGAATCCCTGATGAAATTCCTGGAGGAATCCCTGAAGAAATTCCTGGAGGAATCCCTGAAGAAATTCCTGGAGGAATCCCTGAAGAAATTCCTGGAGGAATCCCTGAAGAAATTCCTGGAGGAATCCCTGAAGAAATTCCTGGAGGAATCCCTGATGAAATTCCTGGAGGAATCCCTGATGAAATTCCTGGAGGAATCCCTGAAGAAATTCCTGGAGGAATCCCTGAAGAAATTCCTGGAGGAATCCCTGAAGAAATTCCTGGAGGAATCCCTGAAGAAATTCCTGGAGGTATCCCTGAAGAAATTCCTGGAGGAATCCCTGAAGAAATTCCTGGAGGAATCCCTGGAGAAATTCCTAGAGGAAACCCTGGAGAAATTCCTAAAGGAATCCCTGAAGAAATTCCTGGAGGAATCCCTGAAGAAATTCCTGAAGGAAACCCTGGAGAAATTCCTGGAGGAATTCTGAAAGTAGCCCTGGAGAAAGCCCAGGAGAAATCCCTGGAAGGAATCCCTGAAGAAATTCCTGGAGGAATCCCTGAAGAAATTCCTGGAGGAATCCCTGAAGAAATTCCTGAAGGAATCCCTGAAGAAATTCCTGGAGGAATCCCTGAAGAAATTCCTGGAGGAATCCTTGAAGAAATTCCTGGAGGAATCCCTGAAGAAATTCCTGGAGGAATCTCTGAAGAAATTCCTGAAGGAATCCCTGAAGAAATTCCTGGAGGAATCCCTGCAGAAATTCCTGGAAGAATCCCTAAAGAAATTCCTGGAGGAATCCCTGAAGAAATTCCTGGAGGAATCCCTGAAGAAATTCCTGGAGGAATCCCTGAAGAAATTTCTGGAGGAATCCCTGATGAAATTCCTGGAGGAATCCCTGAAGAAATTCCTGGAGGAATCCCTGAAGAAATTCCTGGAGGAATCCCTGAAGAAATTCCTGGAGGAATCCCTGAAGAAATTCCTGAAGGAATCCCTGAAGAAATTCCTGAAGGAATCCCTGAAGAAATTCCTGGAGGAATCCCTGCAGAAATTCCTGGAGGAATCCCTGCAGAAATTCCTGGAGGAATCCCTGCAGAAATTCCTGGAGGAATCCCTGAAGAAATTCCTGGAGGAATCCCTGAAGAAATTCCTGGAGGAATCCCTGAAGAAATTCCTGGAGGAATCCCTGAAGAATTTCCTGGAGGAATCCCTGAAGAAATTCCTGGAGGAATCCCTGAAGAAATTCCTGGAGGAATCCCTGAAGAAATTCCTGGAGGAATCCCTGAAGAAATTCCTGGAGGAATCCCTGAAGAAATTCCTGGAGGAATCCCTGAAGAAATTCCTTGAGGAATCCCTGAAGAAATTGCTGGAGGAATCCCTGAAGAAATTGCTGGAGGAATCCCTGAAGAAATTCCTGAAGGAATCCCTGAAGAAATTCCTGGAGGAATCCCTGCAGAAATTCCTGGAGGAATCCCTGAAGAAATTCCTGGAGGAATCCCTGAAGAAATTCCTGGAGGAATCCCTGAAGAAATTCCTGGAGGAATCCCTGAAGAAATTCCTGGAGGAATCCCTGAAGAAATTCCTGGAGGTATCCCTGAAGAAATTCCTGGAGGAATCCCTGAAGAAATTCCTGGAGGAATCCCTGGAGAAATTCCTAGAGGAAACCCTGGAGAAATTCCTAAAGGAATCCCTGAAGAAATTCCTGGAGGAATCCCTGAAGAAATTCCTGAAGGAAACCCTGGAGAAATTCCTGGAGGAATCTCTGAAAGTAGCCCTGGAGAAAGCCCAGGAGAAATCCCTGGAAGGAATCCCTGAAGAAATTCCTGGAGGAATCCCTGAAGAAATTCCTGAAGGAATCCCTGAAGAAATTCCTGGAGGAATCCCTGAAGAAATTCCTGGAGGAATCCTTGAAGAAATTCCTGGAGGAATTCCTGAAGAAATTCCTGGAGGAATCCCTGAAGAAATTCGTGGAGGAATCCCTGAAGAAATTCCAGGAGGAATCCCTGAAGAAATTCCTGAAGGAATCCCTGAAGAAATTCCTGGAGATATCCCTGAAGATATTTCTGGAGGAATCCTTGGAGTGATTCCAGGAGGAGTCCGGTGAGAAATTTCTAGAGGAATCCCTGGAGAAATTCCTGGAGGAAACCCTGGAGAATTTCCTGGAGAAATCCCTGAAGAAATTCCTGGAGGAATTCCTGAAGAAACTCCTGGAGGAAAAGTTGGATAAATTCCTGGAGGTATCCCTGAAGAAATTGCTGGTGGAATCCCTGAAGAAATTCCTGGTGGAATCCCTGGAAGTAGCCCTGGTGAAAGCCCAGAAGAAATTCCTGGAGAAATTCCAGGAGGAATCTCTGGAGAAATTCCAGGAGGAATCTCTGGAGAAATTCCTAGAGGAAACCCTGGGAAATTCCTGGAGGAATTCCTGAAGAAACTCCTGGAGGAAAAGTTGGATAAATTCCTGGAGGAATCCCTGAAAAAATTCCTGGAGGAATCCCTGAAGAAATTCCTAAAGGAATCCCTGGAGAAATTCCTGGAGGAATCCCTGGAAGTAGCCCTGGAGAAAGCCCAGGAGAAATCCCTGGAGGAATCCCTGGAAGTAGCCCTGGGGAAAGCCTTGAAGAAATTCCTGGAGAAATTACAGGAGGAATCTCTGGAGAAATTTCTAGAGGAAACCCTGGGGAAATTCCTGGAGGAATTCCTGAAGAAACCCCTGGAGGAAAAGCTGGATAAATTCCTGGAGGAATCCCTGCAGAAATTCCTGGAGGAATCCCTGCAGAAATTCCTGGAGGAATCCCTGAAGAAATTCCTGGAGGAATCCCTGAAGAAATTCCTGGAGGAATCCCTGAAGAAATTCCTGGACGAATCCCTGAAGAAATTCCTGGAGGAATCCCTGAAGAAATTCCTGGAGGAATCCCTGAAGAAATTCCTAAAGGAATCCCTGGAGAAATTCCTGGCTGAATCCCTGGAAGTAGCCCTGGAGAAAGCCCAGAAGAAATTCCAGGATGAATCTCTGGAGAAATTCCTAGAGGAATCCCTGAAGAAATTCCTGGAGGAATCCCTGAAGAAATTCCTGGAGGAATCCCTGAAGAAATTCCTGGAGGAATCCCTGAAGAAATTCCTGGAGGAATCCCTGGAGAAATTCCTGGAGGAATCCCTGAAGAAATTCCTGGAGGAATCCCTGAAGAAGTTTCTGGAGGAATCCCTGGAGAAATTCCTGGAGGAATCCCTGGAGAAATTCCTGGAGGAATCCCTGAAGAAATTCCTGGAGGAATCCCTGAAGAAGTTTCTGGAGGAATCCCTGGAGAAATTCCTGGAGGAATCCCTGGAAGTAGCCCTGGAGAAAGCCCAGGAGGAACCCCTGGAGAAATTCCTGGAGGAACCGTGGATGAATTCCTGGAGGAATTCCTGGAGAAATTCCAGGAGGAATCTTGGGGAAATTCCTGAAGGAGTCCTTTGAGGAGTACCTGGAGGAATCTAGATGAATTCCTGGCGGAATCCCTGGAGAAATTTCTGGAGAAATCCCTGGAAGAATTATTGGAGGAATCCCTGGGCGGATACCTGGAGGAATTCTTGTAGGAATCCCTCGGCGAATCCCTAGAGGTTTTGCTGGAGGAATTCCTGAAGGAACCCTTGAGAAACGCTTACGAAACTGCTGGAAAATTGCTGCAGAAATAATCAAATGATTTGCCAAAGAAACTTATAAAAGAAACTAAGAATAATTCCTCAAAACACTACTGTATACGGAAATTTCCGATGCTATTTCTTACTCAAATACATTAGATTTGTTCTTCATCATGCTTATTTTTTCCTCGGCTCTGCATAATTGCCGACGAAGGATCGGCGCTAGAGGTTTGCTGCTGCAGATTAGTCAAAACTGCGGCCTTTCCCAACCAATCGCACACTCGCGTACTGCATACGGGCATTCATACTCGACGCGCACGACGGGCCGTGTTCCGGTACGGGTCACAAATGGATTTGCACAGCGGAAAATCACAAGCAATAAAAAACCCAAAACGCCCTTGCCGGACGACGGCGGTCGTCCAATTTGCAATCACAACAAATCGCTGTCATTCCGCTCGATCTCGGACCGGGAGACACTCACACATTTTCAATTTTATACTGTGCATGTTTTGTATGTATTGGTGACCCAAAAGCTATTGCACACTAATACATTCACAACAGCATAGCAACTGATGGCACCCACACATTGCAGTTTGTCAATGTGTGGTTAAAAATTGTGCTCGAATTTTTGTGCGCGCGGGCGCACCATCAAATAAGCGCGGAAAAGTGCTTCTACCGCCGACAAGCCACTTTTGCGCTTGCAGCGTGAGCGCTTTCCTCCTAAAAAGTGCGCGCTTTGTTTTGGGTGTACCTTCTCGCGGTACCGACCGGAAACTATGAACAACCTTTGGGAAGATCGGGTAACCAACCCCGGTGGGAACTTTGGTCGTAGGCTGACAGGGAAGGGGGGGAGGTTTGCTTCATCAAACCTGCGCGTCTGTTCTCCAGAAGGAGCGGCTCACAACAGCGACTAATCCCCATGTTAGGGGCGGATGATCTACGTCCGGGTGCCAGGGAAAGACTCTAAGCTCAACTGTGCACTATGGTCCTCCGGAAAGTAGTGGGTTGGTGTCAGGCCCTACGAGCCCGCCGTAAAAAAACATTGTAACAGAAAATCAGCAATAGAACGTGAATACCAGGTCCCAAAGCATCACCTGTTCATCGGCTTCAAAGCGGCATACGACAGTATCGACCGTGCAGAGCTATGGAGAATCATGGACGAAAACGGCTTTCCTGGGAAGCTGACTAAACTAATTAAAGCAACGATGGACGGTGTGCAAAACTGCGTAAGGGTTTCGGGTGAACTATCTAGTTCATTCGAATCCCGCCGGGGCTGCGACAAGGTGATGGACTCTCATGCCTACTCTTCAACATCGCTCTGGAAGGTGTGATGCGACGAGCCGGGCTCAACAGCCGGGGGATGATTTTCACAAAATCCGGTGTGTGCTTTGCGGACGACATGGACGTTATCGCCAGAACATTTGGAACGGTGGCAGAGCTGTACACCCGCCTGAAACGCGAAGCAGCAAAGGTCGGACTGGTGGTGAATGCCTCAAAAACAAAGTACATGCTGGTAACCGAACACGACCGGATTCGTCTGGGTAGTAATGTTACGATAGACGGGGATACTTTCGGGGTGGTGGAGGAATTCGTCTAACTCGGATCCTTACTGGCGGCTGACAACAACATGAGCCGTGAAATTCGGAGGCGCATGATCAGTGGAAGTCGTGCCTACTACGGGCTCCAGAAGAAACTGCGGTCAAAAAAGATTCACACCCGCACCAAATGTACCATGTACAAAACGCTAATAAGACCGGTGGTTCTCTACGGACAAATAAATGTATGTATTTATGGATCTGGAGATATTGCTCTCAATAATTTGGAGAGATTCCTCTCAGGAATCTGGAGAGTTTTCTCTCAGGAACCTGGAGAGATTCCTCTCAGGAATCTGAAGATATGCCTCTTAATAATCTGGAGATATTCCTCTCAGGAACCTGGTGAGACTCCTACCAGGAATCTGCGGAGATTCTTCCCAATAATCTGGGGAGATTACTCTCAAGAATCTGGAGAGCTTCCTCTCAGGAATCAGGAGAGATTCCTACCAGGAATCTGGAAAAAATTCTTCCAGGAATCTGGAGATATTCCTCTCAGGAATCTATTTTAGAATTTTTGAGATTTCTCTCAGAAATCTCTAGAGATTCCTCTCAGGAATATATGAGATGTCTCTCAGGAATTTGAAGAGATTCCTCTAAGGAATCTGGAAGGATTCCTCTCAGGAATCTGAAGATATTCCTCTCAATAATCTGAAGAGATTTCTCTCAGGAATCTGGAGATATTCCCCTCAATAATCTGGAGATATTCCTCTCAGAAATCTGTAGAGATTCCTCTCAGGAATCTGGAGAGATTCCTCTCAGGAATCTGGAGAGATTCCTCTCAGGAATCTGGTGAGATTCCTACCAGGAATCTGATAAGATTCCTTTGAGGAATATGAGGAGATAACTCTCAAGAAACTGAAGAAACTGGAGAGATTCCACTCAGGAATCTGGAAGGATTCCTCTTGGGAATCTAGGGAGATTCTTCTCAGGAATCTGAAGATATTTCTCTCATAAATCTGGAGTGTTTTCTCCCAGGAACCGGAGAGAATCCTCTCAGGATCTGGAGCGATTCCTCCCAGAAATCTTCAGGAATCTGAAGCTATTCCTCTCAATAGTCTAGAGATATTCCTCTCAGGAATCTGGGAAAATTCCTCCCAGGAAGCTGGTGAGATTCTTACCAGGAATCTGTGGAGATTCTTCCCAAGAATCTGGGGGGATTACTCTTAAGAATCTGGAGAGATTCCTCTCAGGAATTTGGTGATATTTCTCTCATTTATCTGGGAAAATTCTTTCGGGAACTGGAGAGATTCTCCTCAGGAATCTGGAGATATTTCTCACAGGAATTTGGAGAGTTTCCTCTCAGGAATCTGGAGAGCTTCCTCTCAGGAACCTCGAGAGAATCCTCTCAGAAATCTAAAGGATTCCTTTCAAGAATCGGGCAGGATATCTCTCAGAAATCTTAAGATATTCCTCTCAATAATCCGCAGAGATATGTACGGCTCGTAGTCAATGAATCCATGGACGCATAGAAAATACAATTCCTGAAAGGTATGGACGAGTATGTCAAGTCCTTGCTCACACAGCATCAGGAGTGTTCAGAAGACCCCTGGTAAAGCCGGCTCTCATGGGCATCGTGAAGAGCAGTGCATCCGATAGCATTCAACATGGTGGCTCCAGAGAGGATCTCAAATTTCATGAAGGTACCTACATGGATCGGAGGATGTTTCGATGCGGATTCTTATCGTGGTGTCAAACAAAAGATAAAAAATCGAAAGCGTTATTCAGGCCAATTTCATTGACGAATTTAATTTTCCTTAAAATATAGTTGAATACCGGCTAAATATATAAATTTTCGATAGAATCTAGTTCAGCCCTGTCGTCCTCCTTAGTCACGGTTAGTCGACGACTAAGAAGCTTTATTTTTAAGCCAAAAGCGTTTTTTTTTTTCAAAATAACCATGTAGAATGGTTAAAGTTATTATTTCCACCACCCATGTGGTGTACATACAAAAATTTCACTTCACTGTTTATGGATTTTTTTTTTATCTGTATTAACGAGATTTTTAGCACCCGTAACGTGGGTAGATCACCTTAGAATGGTGCGTTGCGGTGTAAGATCTACCAAATCAAATTTTGATCTTGATATTTACCGTATTAATAAATATATTCCAAGATCAAAGTTTGGTGCTTTTTTTGTGTTTTGTAGTTAATTTTGTTTCAATGTACTGCTAATCAACATTTTATTTCAGCAGGTTTGAGGTAAATTAATCGTATGATATAAATAATTTTGTAAAATATGCAACTGTGGCGAGCGTATCACTAATATGTAGCTTATTTGACGTACGATGTTAATATTATTTTATATTTCAGATTATCAACCGAAGAATCTGGTAATTCAACCAAATCCCGAGCAGAAGGGAATAGCAGCAGCATAATATAATGTGTTATTTTGGAAAAATAACTGAGTAACGGAAAGAGTTATTTTCATGTTATTTACATAACATATCCTGTTCTAAACTTGTCTGTCATAAGCGGCAAAATAACAAAAATTATAACAAAAAAATGTTCCTGGAAGACCTGTTTAATAACATGTTTTGTTAGTTACAATAACAACTTAATAACAGCGATTTTTTAAAATATTTCAATAACAAATTTTGATATGAATAAGTTATTGATAACAATCTGAAAACAAAATTTGCTTTTTTTCTGTTGCGGATAGGAACTCCTCAAAAGTCCCATATGAATGCAATGGGATACGCAACAATAGCATCTATTGTTAAATATTTCATTCATAATTGGGTTTTTTAATTTTAAACGAAATTTTATTGTTTTTTTGATTTTATACGAAAGAGCACTTTTTTCTGAGTCACTATGATTTTTTTCAGATTTTTAGAACTTTGTTTTGGTACCTAAAAACAATTTCAAATAGATTTTTTTGAAATCACCTTTTGACAGCTGGGCAACTGTTTAACAGTTCCGCCCAGTACAAACTGCGATGAGGGGTGATTCGACAAATCGCTCCCATACAAACTTCAAATTGATTTTTAAATAGGTTCCCGGACTCCAAAATTCATGAAAATTTGCATTTCGGCTCAGTTTGACATGCAGATTCAGAATATCGAATTATCTCAACACCGTTAAAGAAGCCAATTAGGACGCTATTGTTGTCGTAAGCGATTTATTATCGAAAACAGAGAGAAACAATAGTTTTCGTTTATTTTCCAAACAACTTAAGATGAAAAACTACCGACGTTTAGAAGCCCTTTATTAGGTGGTTCATTGTTTATAAGATTTATTTACATTATTACCTCATTGATTGACACATTTATCCAAGTGAATCTAAGTGGGATCGATGCAGTGAAATCAATAAAATTAAAATGTCTAAAAATAATCAATAGAGTTCTTCTTCTTGATGACTTATTTTTTACATTTTTGTCGAAAATGTGTTGTTCATCCTTGAATTCCACCAGTTGATCCAAAATGTTTCATAAAATGGCTAACACTCTATTACACTCTCTATATTCATGTTCATACTTAACTGAAATTGGGACAAAAAAAAAACAGGTATACTTTTCAAAGTGCTTATAAAACAAAAGGCTGATAAGTTGGCTCTGTCACAGTTAAAACGTAATGTCAGAAAGAAGAGGAACGGATGACAAAATAATATTTTCTCTTACAGTTCCTCACGGAACGATGTAAACAACGAAAATCTCGAATGGTGTAGTTTTGATTGCAAAGCTAGTTATGTTGTAATATTAATGATCAAATGTTTGTACAGTCTCAATGACACAATGATAATTGAACTTGTGCTACAACAAAACATGTTATTGAAATGTAATTTAAAGAAAATATACCAAGAGCACGATCATAACAAAATAAGATTGCCCAACAGAACATGTTATGGAACGGTGATGACTTAATAAGCTAATAATAACAAACCGAGATATAAAAACAAGTTTTGTGATTCCGTTGTTATTATTTTGATATTTTCCTCTGCTCGGGATGCCATCAAGACGACGAGAAATCCAGGATGAATCGGGCAGACAACGGATTCGAAGAAGACTGACAATGGTGTGCCTGAACGTTGACCAAGCGTATCCTCTGGAGTTTGCCCTTCCACTAACAACACCCAAATTCCCGTGACACCTAGGCCTGAGAGATCGTAGAGTTGTCTACATTTTTCATAGGTGTCCAAAACTAACCATCATTTCCCATTCCTCAGCAGTCGCAAGGACGTGGCCAGGACAGTGCTCGACCATTGGAGGATTGCGTCAGTCTTGTCTAAGAGTCAGAGATTAGTCCCAAATCTTTGTGCTATGGTTCGGACGGGAAGGAGGCAACCCTCATAACAGCGGTCTAGGACTGTACCACCTACGAATTTGTGCGACTCGCTTAATGCTAATGCTAATGTATTAACGAGATTTTTAGCCCTGGGTTTATGGAATTTGGCATAAGCCGGTACCCACGTCCTGCCCCTCAGGAGACAAATTTTAATACCTAAAACGTTATTTTGGGCGTTAACTATTATCGTCCTGACCGTACCAGATGGAGTGTATATGGGATTTGGCATAAGGGTGGGTGCACCCCTCAGGAGGCAAATTTTATTGAAACGCTAATTTTGAGTATTTAGAGTAATTAAAATTGACAAAACAAGCTAAAAGTAAAACTTAATGAATTTGAACCTAATTTATAGTTTATGGCAGTGGTGCTCAAACTGCGGCCCTCGAAGCTCTTAAATGCGGCCTGCAGAGTAGTTTGGAAAGAAGTAACTGGTCATTCGAAGTGATGAAAAATATTATTATGATACTCAATATTTTCATAGGATATTTTACATTTACGATGAAATTAATTAAAAATTACAACATTACACTTCATAATAATTTTCTATGAATTGTGAAAAAGTTTTGAAAAAACTAGCCTGTTTCCTAATAATCTTTACTGCAGTTTACTTAGTTTATTTTAATCATTATTGAGAAACTTTCGGTCTTAGATTGGATTGGGAGTATTATTATAAGCGACATCCAACTCCCATTAAAACAAGTGTTTTTAATACTGTCCACAGATTAACTCTTATAATTGGTGGCAAGTAATAATTGTAAACATATATTTTGATCAATTTTGCTTGTAAGCACCGAAAATATCAAATAAGTTTCTTCTGTAGTTTAATGATACATTTTAAAATATTTTTGGCTGATAACTTAGCCAGGTAGCACATGTCGTTCTATACTTCAAATGAATTAAATTAAACTTCATGACCATTAACAAATGTATTAAATTATCGCGTTTTTAATAGCCAAACTGAGAAAGTAAAGTGAAGTGGCAAGTGGTCAGAATTTCCGAAAATCTATGAGTTTCGTTCATAATTGCAATGGTGAGAGGATTGGAAAACTCTTCATAAGTATAAGAGATCATTTAGGTTTTTTCTATGCAAATGATGATTTTTATTCTGCGGCTCGCGGATCAGACGCAAAATCTCAATTTGGCCCGCGATATGCTTCAACCTGAGCACCGCTGGTTTATGGTAAGTGTTGATAGATTTCCAAATACGTATTCAGAGCGTGGGTTAATATGCAAATATCTTTGTTAATAGTTATTTATGTAACGAGTTGCAAAAAGTTGATTTTTTCAACACGAGTCGTACATTTATCCAACGAGGCTTGCCGAGTTGGATAAATACGAAAAGTGCTGAAAAAATCGAGTTTTGCAACGAGTTCCATACAAAATTTTATGCAACGACTTTTCATAATGCAACCCATTTGAGTTGCATAATGTTCATTATACAACTCATTTCAGTTGCATAATGAACCAGTTCGTAAAAATTGGCCATTATGATAACAAAATGAGATATATAAAATAGAAATTATAATACTGAATTGCATAAAAATACTTACACAAATCTTAGACACAGACCTTAGTCTGATCGGTAAAGTAAGGTAAGATGCCCTGTCATGGACCATTTCGACTTGCATTCAATGTAAGAGAAATTATTGATGAAGTTTATTAAAGTTTTATTATGAAATCTAAATACTATTAGAATAATTTATGGAATCAAGAATTGTTGCTTGAATTGTAGAATACGGTTCTCGAGGTTTTTGTTCAAAACAGCTACTGGTTTCCTACACGAATTTATGGGCTCGCTCCCAGACTTTTCCTGTTTCTCGCTCCGTATAGCAACATCCGCCCAAAAACAAATACATGAATGGAAAATCTAGGGATGGAACCCGCATTACTTTCAAAAGCAGATAGTCGCACAATTGAGAAATATAATGCATTCGGCACTGCCTCAATGTTCTTCTCCCCAAAACATCGAACCACATCGCCATCCAAACCGTCCCGAACCCGAAGACAAATATGTTGGCTCACCATCATCTACATAATTGAATGTTTGTTTCGGAATTGGAAAGATATTTCAAACTGTCCCATGATAGTCACACAGAGATATACCTAGCTAACGACGACGGACACGGTCACGGTGCTCCGTAAAATGATCTAGTACCGGGCGTATCTTTCCCCACCGGGTAAAAATTCCGACAATAGAGTCTGCCCTCGCTTTGTTTTGTAGGATGCTTCGATTGTTTCGACTGTTGTTGTACTGTTGCCATTTTGAAGTGGGGTCCAATTCGGCATCCAAAACCGGCGCACAGAGGGATAAAACGCAAACCTCGATTGGACAGTCTGTACCGTTCAGAGCCTAGAGTTTGTCTTACGGTTCCACAGTGCCGCTGGCCGTGTCCTTGTTTTGGTATTCGGAGTTGCCAAACCAGCCAGCCAGCAGCAGCCATGTTTTGCTTCAATAAAGAGAGTCCCACAACCACATCCGCCGTAGCCGGCCATAAATCATGACCGAAATGGTGATGGATTTCTGAGATATGCGGTGCAGAATGCCGGGACCGGGGACACAATAATGCAATGCAATAGGTACCTACCTACCTACAGTCTACAGACAACATGGTGGATCGAAAAGCGCGGGACTTACCGAGAATTCCTAAACGAAAATTGACTGTCACGACGATCACGTGACCGTAGCTGGCCAGTACGGAGCCGTCGTACGGATTGCCGGAGCCCCAGTCGTACGCTTCGCCGTGGATGTAGAAGAAGATGGAGTACGGTGCTTCGAGGCCACGGCTTCCTGCAAATGGAACGAGAGAAAGTGGTGTTCGGTTGAGACAATAAGTTTGAAATAATAAGGGATGGTTTGTTTCAATTGTGGTATTGAATACTTCAAATAAAATCAGGTTTGAGTTATGAAGCTTCCCAAAATAGTGATCCCCATTAACCTAGAGAAACAATAAATGTGAAATAATTAAACAATAAGGCCGATGCAAATATTATTTTTCTTTTATGTCCGTGACCTCCCATCGGGTACGAGGGGGGGGGACAAAAATAAAAAAGAAACAAACAAAAAAAAATTATTCAAAAATTTAAAATTTTACCAACTATTGAAAAAGTATTTTTCAACTATTGAAAAATAGTTGCTTGTAAACATTTTTTCTATTGAAAATGAAGTCATGGGACGCCATGTTTTTTTTTCGCCCCTTCAATATTTTGGGATTTTTGAATATTTGCATCGGCCTAATACAGCGAAACAAAAATGCCTGTCTCACAGAACACCCAACGCATCTCGGATAGATATTGGAGAACTGACTTTTTTGCTTCAAGGAAGCACTGTCGTGATAAATGCCGTGCAGTCAAAAATCTCACTTTGCACTGCATATATGAATTAAGTAATATCTTAAAATTATGACGTGCTGGAGCACAACTGAAGTTAGATTCGAAAGCCTAAATCTGTCAGAAGAATCCGTAAATAATATACATAGAATTGTTGTAAGGAAAAATTAAATCATGTTCAATGAGATTTGCATTTCCTTGTAACAACTACGATGCCATGTCATTAATCTTTTTTTTTATTTGTGAATTTTAACTAAGGCTTATTTTTCACACAAGATGTCTTTAATCTGCTAGGTTGCTTAGTTGGCAATTTATAATTTTATTTATTGAGAAGCAGGGAAAAGCCCGCTTGAGTTGAACAAACAACATCGCTCATTCTCGAACGGGCGCAAAACCTCCTCATCTTTTCATATTAACAGATAAATACAATGTAAATAATACATTTTCTTAACATACACATAAAATAAAAAAATAAACTTATTCTATCATGTTTACACGACACTCTATAAAACTCTATAAACGAGACAATAGTCCTTTAAACTTGTTCTTAATCGTAGATATACTCAAAGTAAAACCAAACACATTGAAACATTGATTGAAGATACGACACATACTAGTGAAAGGGGCATGGTTACAGTAATACATATGTAGTTCTAGTATTAGGTAGACCCTCCAGAGATACCTCCTGGGATTTCTCCTAGAGATCCTCCAGGGGTTTCTCCAAGAATTTCTCCAGAGCTTCACTCGGAAATTCCTTCTATGATTCTTTCTGGAACAACTTATTAAAAAAAATCCTCCAAAGACTCCCCTAGGAACTCTTCCTAGGATCCTCCAGGAATTCCTCCTTGTATTCTTTAAGGAGCTGCACCAGGAATTAGTTCAGTAGTTCCTCCAGGAACTGTTCAGGGATTCCATTTTGAATTCCTTAAGGAAATTGGTTCCGGGATTCCTTCTGGAGTTTCTTCAGGCACTCCACTAGGGATTTATTCAGCAACTGCTACAGGGATTCCTCCAAAAATTCTTATAAGAATTCCTTTAGAATTTCCCTAGGAATTACATCTTCAGGAATTATTCCTGGTATTCCTCTTCGCATCCCTTTGGAGAATCCTTTCTCTATGATTTTCTTTATGAGTTCTTCTGGGAATTTCTGCGGGGATTTAAAAAAATCCCCCGTGAATTCCTCCAGAAAATCCGCTAAAAACTTCTTCAGGAGTTCCTCCAGGGATCCTTCCAAGAATTCCTACGGAAATTCTTTCAAGGATTGCTCTCAGAGATCCTCCAGGGTTTTCCTCAAAGAACTCCACCAGGGATTCTTCTAGGCAATTTTCCAGGAATTAATCCAGGCATGCTTTCAGGGATTCCTCCTTGGATTCTTGCAGAGATTTATCCAGAAAGTCTTTCAAATATTCCTCCAGAAATTGATTCAGAGACTCCTCCAGGAATTCCTCCAGAAATTTCTCCAGGAATTCATTGCAGGATTTCATCCAGAAATTTTTCAGAATTTACCACAAATTACCTCAAGAATTTCTTCAGGGGCTTGCTCTAAGAATTCATCGATGAATTTCCCCAGGATTTCCTGCTGGGTCTCATCCAAGAATTACTCCAGGAATTCCGCCAGAGATTACACCAGGAATTTGTCAGAAGTTCTTAAGAATTTGTTTCTAGGGATCCTTTCCACAATTCCAGAATGTCTCCAGAAATTTATTTAGGGCTTCTTCTAGGAACTCCTTGAGAGATTTCTTCTGAAAATTATCTAGGGATTCCTCCCTATTACGATGTATGAGGTAAAGTCATATAAGAATACAAATCAATTTTTCTAAAGTATGAGTACATCGTAGTAGATGATATTTTTATGTTTTATTGCGATGAACTTTACTTATTTGCAAAAGTGTGCGAACGAACTCGCAGAGTCAAATGAGTTCGCATAATTGCGTACTGCGATGATTATACGACTTTGATTGGTGCTTTTCTTATTATGTCAGATTAACTCGCATTGATATATGGATGAAATCACATAAAAGTACACATACAATCGTTTAAGTGTGCATACAAACTCGCATAAGCTAGAAGCGTTTATGTTGACATAATGCGATTTGATATGTGATAACAATTAAAGAGTTGCTGTTGGACTGTGGATGCAGTGCCAAAAAGCTACATGCAACAATTATGGTTACAAAATCATCATTATTTGTTTTGTTGGCCTGATAATCAACAAGGCGTTAACCAGAGAGGGGCAGTGACATCTGTGCGGGAAATGGTGCTTCATCGTTTCTAGCCTTCCAAACGCGCACAGCGCAAGTGAACCTAGTACATTCCAACAAACACTGAGGTGAGTTAGAATATTATGATAATTAATCAGCTTGTTTCATAAGTAGCGTTTAGTGTTGAGTGTGAAGTTTGGCTCGACAATCCAGAGGTCATTTGATCGATATTGAGCTGTCAATAATTGTTTTTTAATGCATATTATTAAGTCGCATAAGATGCTCAAGTACGTCGCAACAGTGCACACGGTGCATGTAGCATTACTATTATTCCGTCAATGCTTGTATAGCGTCTCCACTTTTGTACGCATAAGACACTGCAAAGTACTGCATCTTTTGCGATGCAACTTTAACGCATAAAAGTACGTATAACATGAACATAAACTTCATTATCATTTCTTTACTTGCATTCTTCCTCAACGTTGATTCAAATTATTTCACAAGAATTATAAATAATTTATATGAACACATTTCTAACTAGGCACAGAAACGCACTTCACTTCAAACATTTCCATTCAAGCACAAAAAGGTATAAAAGTGATATCCCAGAAAAATATTAAATGAGCTCCAAGAAAACCCCAAAGCTGCCAAAATCAGAACCAGCGGCGGAAGCAAATATGCAAACAACCGATATGGCCGCCACCAAGTGGCTTTGCTGATACTTCTGCTGTTCAGCAGGCATCTTGAGAAATTGAACGCACAGATCGGCGTCGTCGCCAATATGCACGCCAAATTCAAACAACCGTCCCTATCATGCGAAGCGAAGATCATTTCTATCGAAAACCATACCCTACAATCCTACATAACATGGGGGGAGGGGAGGGCTCGGTATGGTGAAACCCCAAACGATTCATCGCCTCACCGGGTTCATATTAGTACGTTAACGTATGAAAACATCTTTCTACTCGCGCGTATGTACTACTTGAGCGAGCTTGTGTGAAAACATTTGTGAGTCTGGGCGCAAGGAAACTCCCTCTCATCGTTGAGTTGTTCTGCTTTTGACATTGATAACCGCATCTGGAACCACTTCCCGATATGGGTAGGGGTAGATAATTCAAAACGATTTCGAGATTTGGATCTTTGTAACCTATTAAGCTACTCCTTCGGGATTAGAGTACATTCACAGTTAATTGGAACAAAATATATAGCAGTCAGAAATATATGTTCTAAAGAAGTCTTGAAAATGTTTACGGAATTCAATGATTCGAAAGACAATACATATACATGCAAATATGCAAGATGAACTTAGAATATCATTAAAATTTTGTACTCAGCAGCCATATAGCTAATGCTTGTAAACGTGTAGCTTTTCTGCAAGGCTATATTGAGTTCAATTCCCGTCCGCTCAGCAAGTTTTCGTAATTGTTATTTTTAACTTTCTTTAGTATAAGTATGAAATGTTAGTTTTCTTTATATTAAATTAAACAATTATTAGTTATTGCAGTAGAACATATTGCCAACACCACCATGTTTTTCTTCTTCTTCTTCTTCTTCTTCTTCTTCTTCTTCTTCTTCTTTTTAAAGGCTCTACTGGGACTCGCTTCAACATAGTGTTCCTTAAGCCAGGCCCGTGTACACGAGAGGGGTTTTGAGGGTTAAACCCTTGGTTAAACCCCTCCTATTGCCGATGTTTCATACACTAGGCGCCCTCCACCCTTTGCAAAGAATTGGAAAAGCCCCTCCCTTGTCGCCTT
This sequence comes from Aedes albopictus, assembly GCF_035046485.1. NCBI lineage: Eukaryota > Metazoa > Arthropoda > Insecta > Diptera > Culicidae > Aedes > Aedes albopictus. The sequence continues at coordinate 389,765,693 of NC_085138.1, read as the reverse complement.
TTCTGTGCACGGGCCTTCCTTGAGCACTTCCATAGTTATAACATGAGGTGCTTTCTTTGCCTGCTCCGGATTGGCGATCCATATTCTTAATCACTAGGCTAACTGGAGACCCATTCCGCACATACGTTTAAACCTTAAACTTCCGCAAAGAAGTAATAGTATGAAACGAGCTAACCAATTCTTGTATCTGATCCTTTGTATAATTTCACATATATGGGTAAATCACGGAGAAGCATCCATGAATTGTTGCTCCTCATTTTTGTACCAAAAAAGTGAAACGTTGTGTAAAACCTTTCCCTAAATATGCTCTCACTGTGGTAGATTCAAAGCTGATTTTCCTGGAATATACCTTTTCCGTTGCAAATTTGAATATTCATGCTGGCAACAGAGGTGAGCAAACAAGGTGAAAGGTCTATTACGTACCCGGTGTACCAAAACACCAGATGGGTTTCTTCTACGGTGGTACACTTGATTTGTTTTGAATCTGGTTTGGAAAAGAATTGAAATGGTACTTTGTTGATTAATCAATTGGGAAGCAATTTAGTCTCAATTGTTTTATCAACAGGTGCTACAAGTCAAGTGATAACGATGAGCAGAGAATACAAATGTGAATCACACAAAATAACGTTTGCTCAATACAACCCATCTCCTAACAGCAACCATTGCATTGCTATGATAAATCTTTCTAGTGGCAAACTCAATCAAAGACAAACATTTCCACAAGCTTTTCTCCCTTGGTGACACAAGTTCATACAAACACAAACTTTGTAATTAAATTTCTCGCTTGAATGTCATAATTACTGATTCGGAACCATAGACTGGAGACAACACCCCAATCGGTCCGTCCTCCACCTGCCAGCGTACTCCCCAACTCGGTAGTAGCACGGGGAAGAAAAAGAAACTTTTCCATTTGACTTTTCCATTCGATTTTTCTCAAACTTTCTTCGTCTGCGCTGGAACTGTCACAGCCGCCCGCCCTCCTTGTCGGAATGATGGCCCCCGACTGACTGGTCAGGAGAGTTCCTGAAGTCTGACAACTGACAGGTTTTGGTCCCGATGCTCCAACTTGTCAAAAGTCGGTAAACAGCAATTATGCTGGACGACACTCCCTGGCGATTCATCTCCGAGTTGAGGGAGTGTCATTTCTAGAGAATTGCGCGACTGGTTGACTGAACCGAAGATTTCAAGTGTCCACAAAAGCTCTGTGGCGCTTCCACAGCAGCACAATACAGCAAAACCTGTTCAATTAATCGAATAAATTAATAATTCCGTCCAAAAAATATAAATAAACTATTTTTCTTCGTCCAAGGGAGGATACAAGCAAGTATGTGCCTGGTCTTCTGTCCATGCATTTTTTTTCTACATTGGTTGACGAAACTGAATAAAAATTTGGATTATTACAAAAATTTCTTCAAGATTTTTTCTTTGAATTTCGTTAGGATTTTCACAAAAAAATTCTCAAAAGATACATCTTGGCACTAGTTTACGGGTTCTCTCAGCATTTTTCCAATGTTTTGCTTTAACATTCTTTCAGGGATTTATGGGAAATTTCTTCAAAGAAAGTCAAGAAAATGAACTCTTTCAAAGACTATTCAAATTTCTTCCAGTATTTTTTTCTTAAAGATTTTTCCAAGAATTTCTCAAGAAATTCTTGTTGGAATTCCTCGAGTGGTTTCCAAGGGAATTCCTTCACGCGTTTCTATATTCATTACAGTTCCTTGTAGAATGACAAATAGAATTTCTAGAATTTCTAGAATTTCTAAAATTTCTAGAATTTCTAGAATTTCTAGAATTTCTAGAATTTCTAGAATTTCTAGAATTTCTAGAATTTCTAGAATTTCTAGAATTTCTAGAATTTCTAGAATTTCTAGAATTTCTAGAATTTCTAGAATTTTTAGCATGACATCCTGCAGGGTGATGAAAATATCATTTCGACATATCTATCATCACCTATAGCTCATTTCAGAAGCTGAACCTGAAAATATGATACATGAAGACCTTTTGCGGCTAGTCAAGTTCTACAAGAAAGTAACGGAAAAACTGCTTTATCTCCAATATTTTAAGTAAACTTCATCGACTGACTACGAAATATTCATCATGAATAGCAATTGGCATTTTCCGAAGATAAACGATATTGTTGACCTTAAATACAAAAAACTGCGAGCAGTTTTTCCGTGACATTCTTGTAGAACTAGTCTACCCGAGCAGAAGAAAATAACAAGTGAATAACATATCAAGGTATTTATCTTAAATACTACCATACCTTGATATGCCCTTCATTAGGTGGTAATAAGAGGCAAAATAACAAAAACGAATACCAAAATTTTGTATAAATAACACCTAGAAAATAATAAGTGATGTTATTTTAATAATGAATGCATACCTAAAATTTCAATTGCTGTATTTGTTATTCCAAAGTTATTGAATAACAAACTAATAACATTTTTTGTTATTAAATGTTTTATATGTTCGATGACTTCATGATGTAATAGCAAATCTTGTTTTTCGGTTATTTTCACTGCTAAACTAACAAATACTACATCAATACCAAACTCTGCTCAAATACCTCCAACTGTTATTGTGATGTTCTCATAACATTTCGTACAATAACGCAGCAATAACAATTTTAGGTATTAGAGCACATGTTGCTCTTCGCATGGTATTTGTAAGGTATGCCCTTCTGCTCGGGTAGCCACATATTTTTTTTATATACCATATTTTTAGGTACAGCTTCTGAAACGATTTAATCTAGATACCGTATGCGTGATAATGTTTGCACCATCGTTAAATAAAATTCCAGTTTTACTTTGAAGACAATGTATTGGTTTTATTTGCAGGCATTTAAGCTATAACTCATATCATAGTAGGCTGTGAATAAAAAGTGTTGATTTTCTTAGTTTAAAACTTGCATAATGACTAAGTGGCAACCTAGCTCGTGATTTGTCCACGCGCAAATGTCGAAAAGTATCCGCGGTAGTTTCAAAGTCAAGATTACAAATTTTTGAATTTATTTTTTTTATTTTGACATTGCCTAATGGTGTAGACATTGACACACAAACAAAAGTTATAATAACTATTGATTCTGGAATTTGGTACGGATCGATAGTTTTTCGGAAATCGAAAAAAACGGGGGTTACGTTCGGGCAAATTCAAGACTTTCTTATATGGCGCTACTCGTAGCTCCTGGATGCCATTGGTAATAATGTAAGTTTTTTTTCTATGGTCGAAGGATCATAAAGGCCACCGTAATTTTCCTTTTCGATATGCCATGCCGTTAAGTCGCTGATTTCACGTTTCTTTGCCATTTTTCTCATTGAGCGCATATAACTCACCCAAATCTTATTTTTGGTGGCAGCGATAGCTTTTTTAATCCATGTTAACCTTGGACGACCAGTGGACACCTTCGGGAATAGTTGCCCTTGCTTTTTTTCGGTCTAAGACTGTTATACGGTTCTCCTGAACACTCCTGAAATGTCATTTTTAACATTTGCGCGTGGACAAGTCCCGACTACCGCTGCTACCCCTTCATGGTGCAAATTTTAAACTTAAGAAATCGGATTTTTTTACCCGTAACCTACTGTGATATGAGTTAGAGCTTACGTGCATGCAATAAAAACCAAGACATTGTGTGTACAAGTGATATGGGTACCTTATTTGTACGATGGTGCAAACATTATCACGCATACGGTATGTCTCAATGACATTTTCAGCACTGCTTCAGAGATTCCTGCAAAAAATCCTCTCTGGATGACTTCAGATTTGTTTTCCAACAAGCCTGTCAAATATTCTTTCTGGAATTCCTCCAGAGGATTTTCTACGTATATTCTCCATATTTTTTCCTGAGATACCATCAAGAATTACTTCAGAGATTTGCTCCGTCATTTCTTTTCAAATAACTCCACGAATTATTCCTTGGCAATTTTCTGAAATTTTCAATATATCATTCTAGGAATTTCTCCAGGGATTTCTCCAAAAGTTTCTCCAGGTATTTCTCCAAGGACTTCCTCATTAACTGATTTTAGGTTTTATTCAGACATGTCTTCAGGAATTCTTCCAGTCATTTAACCGGTGAGGAGTTTTCCAAGAGTTTTATTTCGTGGCACTTCTCTAGGGCGTTTTCAAGAAGCAATCTAGATCTACAGATTTCTTCAAAAAATGCCAGTTTCTTAAAAAAAGCACTCAATTATTCCTTGATGAATTCCTCCAGGACTTTGGTTTTAAACAGCATGAGAGCAAGTACAACCATTTTTTTCGAAGCATTGTTCCTAAGGTATGTATCTCCAGAAGTTCATTCAGGGTGTGCTCAAGATTTTCACTAGAGATTTCTGCAGTAATTACTCCAGGGTGTCTGTAAAAAATCCCCTTAGGTATTTTCTTGCAAACTGCTCAAGAAATTGCTTGAGAGTTTCTCCTGATTTTTTTTCTAGAATTTATTTCAGGAATTTCTCCAGAAATTTCTTCAAACTCCTTTCTTTCTTGGAATCATTTCTAGAATTATTCCTGAAGTTTCTCAATAAATGCTGTCAGAAATTCCTTCACATATAACTCATGGAATTCTATCAAGAAGAGTCCCGAGCATTTTTTCAGAAATTCAGCCAGAAATTATTTCAGAAATTGCTTTAGGGATGCTTCTAGAATTAAATTTCTAAAATTTCTTCTAGGATCTCCACAAGTATCTCACAGATGGATTTCTTTCATGAATTTCTTCAAAAAATCCTCAAAATTGAAAAATAATATTTTTTAGGCAATTTCTTTCTTTTTTAATCTCTATTAACAAGATTTGGGGTCTCCAGTTAGGCTAGCGGTGAGGGCTATGGATCGCCAATCCAGGGACGGTGGGTTCGGTTCCCGTTCCTGTCGAGGAAATTTTCTCGACTCCCTGGGCATAGTGTATCATTGTCCTTGCCCCACAATATACAAATTCATGCAATGGCAGGCAAAGAAAGCCCTTCAATTAATAACTGTGGAAGTGCTCAAAGAACACTAAGTTGAAGAAGAATAAGAAAAAATGAGAAGAAGAAGAAGAAGAAGAAGAAGAAGAAAAAGAAGAAGAAGAAGAAGAAGAAGAAGAAGAAGAAGAAGAAGAAGAAGAAGAAGAAGAAGAAGAAGAAGAAGAAGAAGAAGAAGAAGAGGAAGAACGAGATTTATTATCTGAAGATGGTCCATCTCGGCGAGCAATTTTTGATAGAACTTGTGAATAATCTCAGGAGAAATGTATGATAGACCCCCAGGAGATATTTCTCACGAAATCGCAGGAGCTATTTCAAAATGAACCTTTGTAAGAATTTCTGTAGAAATCCTTCAAGAAAATTATCAAGAAATCCTTGGAGGAACTTTTGGAGAAATTTCCGCAGGGTTTTAAAGGGCAATTTTATGAAAAAATAAATTTAAAAAAAAACTTTTGAACAAATCCCTTGTAGAAATTCCCAAAGATAAGAATATCTTATCTGAAAAACTGAAAGAGTCTCCGGAGACATTTCTGAAGAAACTCAGAAGGAATTCATGCTGCAAGAATCCCTGGAGGATTGTTTTAAGAATTTCTATAAAAAATCATGAAGGTATTTTGAAAGATTCACAGGGCCATTCTTCTTCTATCTGCAGGAGTTTCTAAAGAAGAATTTCAAAAGGTAATATCAAGAAGCTCTTTCTGTACTCCAAGATATTTAATTTATTGAGAAACATAAGAAGAGTTCATATATTTATTGGTTGTTGATATTTATCGGTGATTGCTACACACTAACGCCTCGATTTATTACGTTTCGGCTTACTCTTCTTCAGCTATCATCAGATGCCACGTCATTCGTTTCTGTTCGTTCGTCTATGTGTTGTACATGTAGTACATGTAGTAAAAGGGGGTTAGTAATAGAGCCACATTAGTGGCGAGTGTATCGATTTAGACAAGTGGGTGATTGAAAATTAATTGGGAAAATAATGTAAAATTGTAACTAATAGAAATATATTTTAGATCTGATGATGGCTGAAGAAGAGTAAGCCGAAACGTAATAAATCGAAGCGTTAGTGTGTAGCAATCACCGAAAAATATCAACAACCAATAAATATACCATTGGACGGTGACTAAAACCCTACAGAATAAGAAGAGTTCTGAGAGAAATTCTCCAATAGGGTATATAAGAATGAAGAAAATTATGAATGAATCCGTAGAGAAAACTTCCTTTAGAAGTATTTTCTAAAAAGCAACCTTGAAGAATTTCGGAAGAAATCTCAAAAGAAGATTCAGAAAAGACCATGGGAAACATCGTAAACTTAATCGGAGTGAAATTTCTGAAGAAATTCTTAAGGATATGGCTGTTGGCATCCCAGGAGAATTTTTTTTTATAGATTTCCGGTTATTTTTTTAAGTATCCTTGAAAGATTTTTAAATTAATTCCTGAAGTAATTTCTGAAGATATCCATAGCGCAATTTCGGATGAAAACCATAGAAGACTTTCTGAATGAATCTGTAGAGAAGTTTCCGAAGGAAATTTTGGCAAAATGAATTTTATTAATCCCTGGAAGGCTGTCTTAAAGAATGCAGATCTTGTGGAATTTTTGAAGGAAACTTTGAAAGATGTTCTAAAGGAATGCTTTCCGGAATTTCTCAAGTATATCTCTGGAAGAATTCCCTGTATTAATCTCAGGAGAGATGCTAAAGAAATCTCTAGATAAATCTTGAAAAAAAAAACTCTTTAGATGCAGGATGTCCTAAATATTTCATTGAAGACTTTTCAAAGGCATCAATGGAGGATTCTATGGAGAAATCCGTGAATGTTTTGTTAAATGAATTCTCCGAGAAATTTAAGAAAATAACATTTCATGCCTAAAACTCATGCACAGAAAAGGCGAAAAGGATCGGATTTCACGTATTCTTGTAAAAATACGGAGAGGTGCCCAGTGTACGAAATGACATGACCATGAGCATGTGTATTGGTGACCGTACACTTTAATAGCGGCGCCGGCCACCTTTTTATGGTCAACCGGGGAAGGGAAGGAATGTTAGTTTGACAATGGTTGCCACGGGAAGGAGTTGTTGTCGGTGGGGAGGGACAGACAGTTACATCTGGATTCACTTTGGTAAGCCATGTGAACAATGCAACTGTGAACATAAACGAAACACATAAACAAGCAATTGTGTCATCTCATGATTTAGAAGAATGGTGAGGTCCTGAAAATTCAAAATAGAAATTCAGAGAATGTCTTATGTATCGAGGTATCTTGCGTTATCTCACAATTAAGAGAACTGATGGAGATTTTTTTTTATTACCATACGGGTTTGGGCCAAATGGTCTCAGATTTTTAAGAAACTTTTTCCACAGGCAGGGCTCATGGCTAAATGAACAAAAAAAATCAGGATTACCTGGGAAAACTCAGGTGGATTTTTTTTCCTCTGACACCACTTACTTTGAAAAATCATAACTCAAGAACGAAGCATCGTAGAAACATTTTTTTTAGAAAATTAAAGCAAATTTTCTCAGAAATCCAAAAAAAAAAAATTAACCGGATAATGTTTTCCACAAAGTTTTCCACAGTTGAGAAAAGTCATAAAGAAAAGCCGGAAAAACTATGCCCGAACTTGTGGAAAATTTTCAAAAAAAATATGATTGAGAAGGTTATATTATAAGCAATGAAAAATGTTTGTTTAATACATGCGTACATGATCATTTTTCACAAAATAGGCCATAACTCAGGAAAGAAAAAAAAAGTGCATTTCAAAAATTTCAGCAATCAAAGCTTATGAAAATACCTTCTCAAAAATTTTTGTTTGAAAATTTTTCGTGAGTTCGGGTATAGTTTTTCCGGCCTTTCTTTGTGAATTTCATCAACGGTGGAAAACTTTGTGGACAATTGTTTCTACTTCATATTTTTTTGGACTCTTTAGAAAATTTGCTTTCATTTTCACTAAAAAAGTTTTGCCTACGATACTTCGTCCTTGAATTATAATTTTCAAAAAAAGGCTTATATGGCACATTTGGACATTTTTCAACAAAATTGGCCATAACTCAAAAACGAAAAAAGGGCATTCCAAAAATGTCAGCAATTAAAGCTTATAAACCTTCTTGACTTTTTTTTTTTTTAATTTTCCTCAAGTTCGGGCATAGTTTTTTCCGGCTTTTCTTTATGAATTTTCTCAACGATGGAAAATTTGTGGAAAACTTTTTCCAGTTCATATTTTTTTTGGATTCCTGAGAAAATTTTCTATCATTTCCATAAAAAAAACTTTGTTTCTACGATGCTTCGTTCTTGAATTATGGTTTTTCAAAGTAATGATTTTTTTTTCTTATTTTTTTAACCATATATCCATGAGCCCTGCCAGTGGAAAAATTTTCATGAAAATCTGAGACCTTTGAGCCTAGTTTGTACGATTACAAAAAAAAATCCCCACATGTGTAACGCAGGATTTTTTACAATAATTAAGTGAATCGTTGAGCTGCAACTGTGAGATAATGTGGCATCCCTGGCACCGCGGTGCACCGGCCAAATGTCACCTTATCCCGTCTCTCGAGTCAGCAGCACAGAGGAGAAATGTTATACCTCTTCCATCCACCTCCAGGTCCAGGCGCTGGACCACTTGTAAAAATTTCACAAGGGCACGCTCCTTGTTGCATTTCACTCTCCACCAGCCGGCAACGTCAAAAGTCCGAAGTGGTTACAAATTTGAGCATGGTCGGTCGCCTGACTGGTTGACTTTGAGTTAGTGGGCACGCTTCTTGTTTCTAAGAAATGTTGCAGTAAATGGGACAAGAAGCGCAAAAAAAAAATCCAAGGTATTATCTTAGAGGCGAACGATGGCAAAATACAAATCACTTGAGTTTCCAACCAACTAGCTAACCAAGCAAGCAAGCAAGTAGTAGCTACCTTCTGGAAGGGATGAGGGTGCGAGGTGGATACGACGAAAAAGATGATGATGGAGCACCGAAAATGTGAGAGTTGAAATTCAATTATCATTTATCATTCGATCGTGGGTGGTTGAGCAGGGGAAAATGGGCAAGGGGGATCTAAAGTTGAGAAGCTCCACTCCTTTTGGTTCCTCCCGTAGAAGACTAGAAGTAGTCGAATGAAGAGCTGAACCTCGGAGAAAGACCACAAGAAAAGGTATCAAGTTATAGTTTCATGGGTTGAAAAATATAAATTGGCTTACCGTGACCAGTGCGACGGGGATAGTGCTTCATGTTGCCGGTTTGGGGTTGGCTGGGTAAAGGATAAGAACCAACTAAAGCATCGGTTAATGGTGCTGCTGGTTGAAGAGAAATCCTATGGAACCGAGCTGATGAAAGGGTGCACGGGTAATGATTGAAAAATGAGTCTAAATTGGCCCCTTATTCTCTGCAACATTGTAGGTAACTTCCTGCTGTGCAATGGGAAGTGGTTTGATGAGAAAGAACGGCAGATTGCAGCTTTGACTCCTCGGTTTCCATTGAAAAGAGGGAGAACGAGGTTGAGTGAGACTGGTAATAGGATTTGCTGAGGCAGCTTTTGAAATATTACTTCTACATGGCAATAACAGTATATATCTAATGATGTACTATATCTACATATGCGCTTTCAACGGATGTACCAAACTTTAATCAGTGCTAATTTAAACCATGTATCCCACTAGACGTTATCTAAATTTAATCTCACGTGCATGGCGAGCAGTAAAATACAGGGGATGGCCAAAATGTTTGGGATATGCAACATTTTTTTCTCTCACAAAAAAGTTTAACATGGTGTTACTTTTCATAGAGTGCATCGAATATTCTCAAATTTTGACTGTTTATTAACCTATTATATGTGCATCATTGGTACAAATTTGAGCTCGATTGGTTAATCTTTCGCGAAGTTATAACCGTTCTCCTAAAACACTATTTTTTAGACTACTAATTTTTGAGCTGTCATATCTTGGAGACCAGTGAACCGAATTGAATGAAATTTTGAACTTTTATCCACATTATAATAATGCTTGGAAATCATTTAAAATACGGGTACTTTTTAAACGTTGAAAAAAGTTATGATGGTTTGACACTTTTTGGATCTTTTTCGAAAAAATGCATTTTTTTACATCAATGTCAGAAAATTTTATTTTTGATATCCGAAGATTTTCTACTTCTGTTCATAAGATATCTGTAAAAAGATACATATATTAGAGCCTATTTGGAGTAAAGGAAGAACAAATTTAGTAATTTTTGAGCAGCATAGTAAATTTGACTCATTTTCCTCAAAATGGGTAAATATGCCAAACCATCATAACTTTTTTCAACGTTTAAAAAGTATCTATGTTCTGATGAATTCTGGTAATCGCTCAAAATTTCGTTCAATTCGGTTTACTGGTCTCCGAGATATGATAGTTCAACAATTGATAGTCCTTAAAATAGTGTTTTACCCGATCGGTTATAACTTTGTGAAAGATTAACCAATCGAGCTCAAATTTGTACCACTGATGCACATATAATAGGTTCATAAACAGTCAAAATTTGAGAATATTCGATGCACTCTATGAAAAGTTACACCATGCTGAACTTTTTTGTGAGAGAAAAAAAGTTGCCTATCACAAACATTTTGGCCACCCCCTGTACATGTTATTCAATGCATGGAACAAAATTCCCCACAACGATGAGAAAACAACAAAGTTTTTTTTAACGCCAGTGCTTTGCGAACCACACCTCATTAGACCTGATAGTAATAATAGTGATAAATTTTAAACAGTTAGTAGCCTTATGGATGAGGCTTGGAATCGCCTAATTAACGACGGGTAGTTAGATTTCCGATCATTCCGATATTCAATATATTGCATCTTGCTTTGCTTTGTAGATTACCGTGCAAATGTTCAATCGTCTAAAATATTTGTTCACACGTCAAACTCCAAGGAAAGTAGCAAGTAAACAAACCGATTATTCCATGCATCACCCAAAAAGTGTAATCGACGCTTAAAATTTCTAGCAGTGAAACAAACCAATGTATGCTGAAACTGGTGGGAACATATTGTGGTGTGACAAAAAAATTCTGCAGGGGGTCGAATACGGTGCAAAAAAGCAATAATTGCGATAAGCAAAATATGTCAAAATATGTTGCAACCCCTCGTCCCCCTATACCAAACTTTTTGTATGGGACCTCTGAAATTTGTGTATGGCTCGTCACACTTTGCTAAGCTTCTCTCCCTACTCAAATCGTGACGAAATTTTTACACGTTTCCTCTTTAGAAATATCTCCAGGAATTTCTTTAGACAATTATCTAAGAATTCTTTCAGTAATTCATCGGTTTTTTCTTCAAAAATTCATTCAGGAATTCTTCAATAAATTTATCCAAGCAGGTATTGCTTTGGCGGAAATTCCAGCAGAAATTTATACAGAAATTCCTCCAAGAGTTCCTCCGGGTATGCCTTCATGGATTTTCTTGGAAACTCTTCTAGGATTTCTTCCAAATATTCCTTTAGAATTTTTTCAATAAATGTCCACTAAAAAGTTGTACAGAAAATCCTTTGGAAATTTAACATGAGATTTTTCTATTATACTTTAGAGAAGTTTAAGAGTCTCATTACACATTCTTCTAGGATTTCCTTTGCAAAGAAACTTTCACGGTTTTCCGGGTATTCTTTCAGAAAATTCATGAATTTTGATAAGGGATTTCTCCAGGAATTCCTCTAAATATTTCCTAATAAAATCCTGCATAAGTTTCACCAAGAGTTTCTCAAGAAATTTCTTCAAGAGCACATTTAAGGATTTCTTCGGGATTTTTATAGGATTCTTTCAGATATTCCTCCAGGGATTTGTCTAAAAAATATCTCCAGGTTTCCCAGATAAAGGATCCTTTCAGAAGTATCCTGTAGAAACTTCTATATAGAAATACTTTCAGAAATTCCTTCAGCAGTTTAAGTATTCTCATAACTTTCAGTACGGGATTTCATCAGAAATTGTCCCGTGGATTTTTGTTTTCAGAAGATTATCAAGAGCTTTATCAAAAATTCTTCAGTGATTCTTCCAGAGAATTTGCCAAGGGCTCCTCCAGGAATTTTATCTGACAAACTTACTGAAGAAATATCTTGAAGGTTTCTTGATGGTGCTGCTCCTGCCTGGGATTCCATCAGAGATTTCTTCGGGAATTCTTTCAAATATTCCTTCACGGATGTTCTGTAGGAAAAACCTGTAGGAACTCTTTAAGATGGCTCTGGAGGAATTCCAAGAAGAATTTCATAAGAAATCTGAAGTGATCTTTCGAGGAGTTTTTGGAGGAATTCCTGCAGAATACCTGGAGGAGCCCCTAGAACTAGGTTTGGAGGAATTCCAAGAAGAATTTCATGAGAATGTTTTTGATGAAATCAAGGCAAAATTCAATGAGGAGTTTCTAGACGAATTTCGCACCAACTCGGCAGCACCCCCAGAATGCTATGAAATTTTGTACGTTTCATGACTTTACCTTTTCAAGCAACTTTGCATATTTTGTTTTTTCTTTTTCAAAATTAGCCTAGACCTACATTTAAAAACAGTCAAAGTTTATTAGCCGTTTTTTTAGAAAAAAAAAAATGACTCGAATATGACAACTTGTACAAAAAAGTAATGTGGGAAGACTTTAATGAAACTGTCCAAGCTTCCATGAAAAATTATGGAAAAAAATCTCATTTTAAAATTAAAAGTCAATTTACAGAAAAAGCGACTTTTAATTTTCGAAATGATATTTTTTGGCGTGGAAAACTTGTTTTATTTTTTTTTTCCATATTTGTGACGAAAGCTCTCCTAAAAGTCTCCCACACAATACTTTTTTGCAGGTCTTGTCATTTTTGAGCTATATAAATTAAAAAAAAATCTTTGAAGAATTGTTAGGCCTTCTTCAATTGTTACTCTTGAAAACATTCGAAATGCTTGCATACTTTGCATTTAGAAATTTAGTAGCAGCCTATAAAAACCTAGTCTTCATCCACACCAAGTCTCATTCGATTCTGAGAGGGTGTTGAGTTGGTGCGAAATTCGTCTCTGGAAAAAATCCCTGAGGAATTTCTAAATTAATCCTGAAAAAATTCTAGAAAATTTCTGACAAATCCTTGAAATTATTTTTTTTTAGGAATCCGAGGTATTCCGTTATACCAAAGGTATTCGAATAGTTCCTGAATAAATCCCTAAATGCATTTCAGAAGGGACTCTTGGAGAATGCTCTGAAGCAAATCTGGAAGAACTGCTGGATATACTTCTGGAGGAGTTTTTGAGAGAATTTCTTGCAAAATGTCTGAAATGGACAACAATCTGTGAAATGTTTTCTTAAATTACCGTTAGAGGAAATTTCAGAAATACAGCAGAAATTTGAAATCCGTAAGAATTTTTAGAGAAATCACTAAGAAGTTGAATTTTTCGAATGCATCTCTTGAGGAATCTGAAAAATAATCTGCAGTAATTTCACAAAGAATTCCTAGAGATAGTCCTGAAGAAAGGCTGATAAATAATTCCCAATAAATCCCTAGAGGGGTTCATGGTGCAATATTTGAGGAAAATTTTTTGGAAACTTTTTTCTTAGAAGATCTCCGGAGGAATTGCTGAAAAAAACTGAATTTCTAAATGTATTCCTTCCTGATGAAATTTCGGGATGAACCTCTGCAAGAACCTCTTGAAGAATAACTGACAAATAACTGGAATATTCTTTGATGAATCTTCTGAAGAATTCGCTAGATGAGTTTATAGAATTCCTACAGATTTGTATAATAGCAAAAATGTATCTTCTAAATCGCGAATTTCAAGAATTTAATTAAAGATAGGCAAAAAAGTACTCCAACGTACTTGGGATTTTTTTTTATTATCGTACGGGTTTGGGTCGAAGGGTCTCAGATTTTCATGAACCTTTTTCCACAGGCAGGGCTCATGGATATATGAACAAAAAAAATTGAAAAAAAATCAAAGTCGCCTATTTTTCCGGAATCTCATGTGTTTTTCCCTGGCACTACTTACTTTGAAAAATCATAACTCAAGTACGAAGCATCCTAGAACCACAGTTTTTTTTTAGAAAATGAAAGCAAATTTTCTCAGAAATCCACAAAAAAATATGAACTGGAAAAAGTTTTCCACAGTTGAGAGAATTCGTAAAGAAAAGACGGAAAAACTATGCTCGAACTCGCGGAAAATTTTCGAAAAAATATTTTTGAGAAGGTCATTTCATATGCTTTAATCGCTGAAATTTTTGTAATGCACTTGTTTTCGTTGTTGAGTTACGGCCAATTTAGTTCAAAAATGTCCAAATGTGCCATATACGCCTTTTTTGAAAAATCATAACTCAAGAACGAAGCATCGTAGAAACGTAGAAAAGAATTTGATCTAAATATCATTTTTCGTCATCTAAAATCGATTTAAACATGTTTTGGAAGATGATTCTTTTTAATTCTCGATTTCGTGGATTTCAGTTTTTGATTTTTTTAATTTTTATTTTTGAACATCCCCACACTTTTATATTTCTCCTGGAAGCCAAATTGGGGAACGCCTTTTTTTAAATGAAAACATTTTGAGATTTTATGATTATTGTTGAAATATTATTATTTTAAAGTTTTTTCACCAAAAATTTTGTTTTCTGTGTAATTTTATGGAAAATAATTTTAGAGTGTATTCGATTCCCTTAAACTATTAGACAAGGATAAAATGATTTGGGAAAAATTTTAATGTTAATTGCAGCGATTCAATACAAAATAAACAATGACTTCTGAAAGGTGACTAAAACATCAAATTATCAATGATTTTTAAAAATTGTAAATACGCTTTTAAATACACCAAAAAACATTTTGAGATATACAGAACAGTCCTAAATATCAGCCAAAAATATAAAAAAATGATTTTCTACCAGAAGGCGGAATTGGGTATTAGAGGGTTAAAATGCACTTTTTTTCGTTCCTGAGTTATGGCCAATTTTGTGAAAAATGACCATATAATATGGGCTATATTATAATCATGTATTTTCACAAAATTGGCCATAACTCAGGGAAGAAAAAGAAAAGCATTTCTTAAATTTCAGCGATCGAAGCTTATGGAATCACTTTCTCAAAAATATTGTTTTGAAAATTTTCTGCGAATTCGGGCATAGTTTTTCCGGCTTTTCTTTATGCATTAGCACAACGATGGAAAATGTTGTGGAAAATTTCTTCCACTTCGTATTTTTATTGGATATCTGAGAAAACTTGCTTTCATTTTTTCAAAGAAAAGGCATGTATGGCACATATAGACATTTTTCAACAAAATTGCCATAACTCAAAAACGAAAAAAAGTGCATTCCAAAAATTTCAGCTTATAAAATAACCTTCTCAAAAATATTTTGTGGAAAAGTTTTTCCAGTACATATTTTTTTTAGATTTCTGAGAAAATTTGCTTTCATTTTCTAAAAAAAAAACTTTGTTTCTACGATGCTTCGTTCTTGAGTTATATTTTTTTAATAGGTAGTGGCAGGGGAAAACAAAAAAAATCCCACCTGAGTTTTCCGGGAAAATAGGCGAATCTTTATTTTTCTCAATTGTTTTGTTCATATATTCAAGAGCCCTGCCTGTGGAAAAAGTTTCATGGAAATCTGAGACTTTTCGGCCCAATTTGTACGATAATAAAAAGAAATCCCCACTTACGTTAGTTTTTTTTTTATGTAGCCTTAAGGTTGCCCTTTTTTAAGTCCACCTAAAGAGAGATACCCCCAAATTAAGCACCGGAAGGAAGTAATTCCGAAAGTCATTTTTCATCATCGATAGCGACAACGACGACGACGACGACGGACGGTGAGAAGCATGCCATCCGTTTCACCACCGCTCCGGGACGCAACGTTTGACACGATGACAAACGCTTTGGGAGCACGACGCCAGGCGGAAAGAATTGACGCGTTTATTGCTATTTTCCCATGACGCGGAAACGCGCACTGGAGAATTTGACGCAAAAAGAGTTTACACTTTTCTCGGAATGCAGAAAATCGGTTTAGAGGGTTTTCGTACCTCTTCTTGCTGTCGTGAGCGGTGACCCATTGGCGCAAAGGTGGTGGTGGTGGGTGGAGTCAGCAGCGGAAGAAGATGCCGCTGGTGGTGTCTGCTGCTTTAAATAAATTTCCATTCAAACACCCTCCATATTTAATGCATCATCTGGTTCGGGCACAGAATTAGGATGCTGCGCTGCTTGGGCTCTGGTTAGCTTTACTCCGAGCGCATTATACAGATACCAGCATTGGCAATATAGCGGCATCAGCAGCAGAGATGCCAGGTTTATTAAATTTTTGTACCATACTAAACCAAAAAAAAAAACGCATGTTATGACTGATTTCCAAACGCTCTGTACTAAATAACGGTTTACTATCGATTTACTCTCAACTCACGTTTAACTCGCAGACTAACTCTCGGCTCATTAAAATTTCTCGCTTACAATTCCTTACTCTCGCTTATATCATTAAAAGCCGATTGTGGAGCGGACCTGGTGTGATGGTTAGAACACTTGACTATCACGCCGAGGACCTGGGATCGAATCCCACTCCCGACAAACTCGCAAAAAGTGAGTTCTTCCTTCGGAAGGGAAGTAAAGCATGGGTCCCGAGATGAACTAGCCTAGGGCTAAAAATCTCGTTAATACAGATAAAAAAAGCCTATTCGGTCTCGTGTAGATGCAATGGTTGACACCGATTAGTTTGCCATTTCTTCTTGATTGTATTATCCATTGAACACAAGGATACTTATTTGTTGGTGAGCTCGTTTCATACTGTTGAAAATAACACTTCATGATATAATAAACTTAAAAACAGTTTTTTATCTACATTGTACTCTAGACGGGAAATGTTCGTAACGTTAAAATATTTGAGTCACTCGGAACCAATGACCCAACATTTGTAAGTCGGTGGGAGTTTCTAATCCGATTATTTCTAAAATAAGGCTGACCCGTTGTTCTGTGCATCGCGATATGAAGATGGTCCAATAGCCGTACTGAATCGTTGGCAATTATAAAACATTAATCAACCAGAATGATTTGACTGATAACTGAAACTCCAGATTGTCGAAAGTATCAATATCTGTCAGATCTGACAGGTTCTCCTGTTGTATTAGAAAAAATAGAAACTTGGGTCTTGAAATGATCAATACCAGGAAGTCAGCATAAAAACAACCTGGCATCCCGAATATATAGCAGCAGCAGCAGCAGCAACAACAACAACATCACCGATACAGGAAGAGTGAAAACATGGCGGACATTATATCTGCTCTAGCTCTGAGAAAAGAGGCGCGCATCGCATCATAAAAACATATTTCAACACAAACTCAACCGGACAGATTTTTGCCGCTTGAGTTTCCCAGTCTATACACCTCCCTCCCCCTCCCTCAGGGACAGCCTTAGCTGCTGTTGCTGCTGTTGCGAGTTTGCATAAATTCATGTCGAAAGTAAAAATTAAATTACGTCTAACCGAATAAATATTGGAAAGGAAAAATTCAATTTCGTTCCAGTTTATCATTTCGCTGGCGGGGCGGTTTGGGTCTGGGCTTGGGCTCGGGCTTGAGCCGAAAGACTCTCAGCCATCGAAGAAGACTCAACACGTGCGGAAGCACAGAAAGGGTTGAGGTTGCGTCGAGGCTTTTTCCCTCGTTGCGTTGTTGTTGGTTGGGTGTTGGTGGCTGGTATGAACCCCAGCCAAGCAATGTGCTCGGAGCGTTTGGGATGACATTTTTGTGCAAACGGTTCTACATGTTTTATTTATGATGCTTGAGAATTGTGGAAGAAGATTGAATTTCGTTTAATGAGAAGTTTTCTATGTGAAACATATGGATAAATGATGGTACATTATATGGAAGATGAACACAGAACGAACATCAGACCAGCCTCATTTTTGAAAATTCCATTCCAATTATAAATTACACACCCGTATCATAGAATGACTACGTTCAACGTTTTTGGTGAAATAAATCGGTAAATGGATCTGAACTACCGTAGAGATTTTGTATGGGAAGGCCACCACGTTTGAGTTAAGATTCTTCAAGAGAATCGAATGGTGGCTGAAAACTATGGACATGAAAAGCTAAGAATCGCATGAAACTAAGTACAACTTCTTAGTCCGTACCCGGGCAGAAGAAAAAAAAAGAAAAAGAAGATCAAATTTTGCCATCGAAAAATGAATAGCTGAATGGCAAAACTTGCTAATGGTTTGTTGGGAATAAAAGCTAAAAGAACAAAAATAATGTCTGAATTTGTACCCGAAAATATCACAATAATAAATAATTTTATTATTATAAGTACAAACCAAGGACAAAATATTTAGTTCTCCCAACAAACCAACAACAAGTTTTACCATTAAGCTGTTCATTTTTAATTGCCATATTTGAACTTCTCATGTTATTCTCTCTGATAATATACAAAAACACCAAATAACTCATCTATAACAAAATAAGTTATGATTGCAAAATTTGCGATCGAGATGTTATATTATTTGGGATATTCAGAAGAACTTATTTTGTCATGATTGCATATGTTGCCATTATTCAGTTATTTATTGTTATTCAATAATAACACAAAAATAACAAATTTCCAATGAATTTTTTTTTTTTTATCTGTATTAACGAGATTTTTAGCCCTAGGCTAGTTCATCTCGGGACCCACGCTTTACTTCCCTTCCGAAGGAAGAACTCACATTTTGCAAGTTTGTCGGGAGTGGGATTCGATCCCAGGTCCTCGGCGTGATAGTCAAGTGTTCTAACCATCACACCAGGTCCGCTCCACCAATTTCCAATGAAAACATTTTTTGATCTTAGCGAGTTATTTAGTGTTATTCATAAATAAAATAAGAATGGTAAAATGAGATATGATGCAAAAACTTGTTATAATTTTGTCCTTGGTTTGTTCTTTGCCTCTACCTTGGTAGTTCTCAAGTAAATTTGAAAGCTGGAGTTATTCTTCAGTTAAATTATTCAGCTTTAATTTAAATTGCTGATAAGGAGAAGCATGCGAAAAGAAAAAAAAAATGGAAAAAAATAAAAGAAAGAGACGAACCAGCCAAGGGCTGAAAGTCTCTATAATAAAGATAAATCAAGCATGGGAAACACTAACTCAATCATAATGTTTCTCTTACTCATATCAATTATTTCTACTTCCATTGCTTGTTCTGCTTTCTCACTGGGTGCAGAGGCAAGAAGTCACACCTCAATGAATCATGTTGAGTGACATTGAGTACCAAAGGTGAACAAAGCAACGATGAACGTTCATCATATTATGTTGGGGTTGAAAACACTTTCGATTCGGAGGGATCATTTAGCGTTAATTAGAAATAAAAGATCAGTTTGGCGAATGGGCTAAGTAAATGAACTTTGATTTAATATTTTATTTCTATCTTTGCCTTTTCCTAATTCCATTTTGTAGCCGTCAAGTGCGAGTCAACTCTCGGTATGCTGAGTTAAATTCAGTTATTTAAATATTGTTTATTCTAATTTAGTTCCAAATAAACTGACTATGTGGCACTTGTGTTCCTAGAAACAAGCTTGAGTCAATCGCCTTGAATTTTTTTTCAGCAATTTCAACATTTCAACAATTCTTTTGGTGATAACGACTAGACTCAAAAAAGTGAGACACTTAAAATAATGTATAACTTGTTAAATCTACTACTTTATTGTTAGCTCATCAAAATGTCTGAAAATTTGACTGTGAGTTCTCCAAGTAAAGCATAATAAAAGGTGGAAATTTTATCAGAATCGGATCAATACCTTTTGTAACAATTCGATTTTTTTTTAATTTTAGGCACTTTTAACATTTCAAAATTAGTGTTCACTACTTTGATAGTAGAACTGGCAACACTGCCCTGATTTTTTGAACTTAGACAGTGTTTTTTTTTGTATTTAACTGTTTTCAGTGAAGATTTCTGCCATTTTGATGAATATGGTCAAAGTTAGAGCAGATTTAATTTCTGTATACCAAAAACCACATCTGCTTATTATGACATAGTGCTACATAACTTATATGGCTATAACATTTTAACGGTCAGATCAAATTTAATCAAATTTTGACACAATATATCTACAACATTACATACTTTACGTACTTGACAACTTAACGTACGGACAAATTTTCATTGAAATCTGTTCAGTATTTTTGGTTCTACAATTTTAGGTAAAAAAGTGATATTGCCCAAGGTTCTTAATTTTTTCTTCGACAATTCGTTTGAGAAATTTTCTAATGTTCTTTAAATACTTTTATTTAGAAAATGATTCGATAAGTTCTTCGGCAATGGTATACAGAAGTTTTTAAGAAATGATTTAATTTTTTTTTTTTTGGAAATTCCTTGAACAATGCCTTTTTGGGAGTCTCTCTGAAAACTTCTTCGGCAATTACTTTGAAAACTCCTTTGGTAATTACTTTGTAAATTGCTTCGGCAACTCTTCTGGAAACTTCTTTCGTGATTTCTTCATGAATTGACTATGCAATTTATTTGGAAATTCCTTCTGTATTTATTTTTCCTTCAGCATTTGCGTTGGGAATTCTATTTAAAATTCTTAGAAATAGCCAGAGAATTTGTCGGGAAATATTTTTGGAATGTCCTTAAAATAAATTTTAAAGACGTTTCCAGAAAAAAATCCCCACAAATTGAAAGAATTATTTTTGCAACTCTTTCCGAAAATCCTTCGAAAACTTACAAGCAACCATTTAAAGCAATATTTTTGTGGTGTTTTTGGAAATGTATTTGTTGAGAAACAAGTTCGGTAATAACTTTGAGAACTAATTCGGCAACTCATTTGGCAACAGCTCAAGGATGATTAAGTTTTTTCCGGAAATTCTTTTGAGGATTCTTTTGGTAATTCCGTCAGCAAATTCTTTGAGAGTATGTCTGGCAACGTCTTTTGAAGTTTCTTCAATAATTCCTATCGGAAAATTCAGCACCCAATAACTATGGAAATTGTCTATAAATATCGGATTTTCCTCGGCAATGTTTCTTGTGCAAAGCACAAGCAAAGCACTTGTGGATTCCATCGGAAATGTGTTTGCGTGTGTGAAGAATTAGCTTAAGTTAAAATTCACAAATAAAAAGAAATTAAAAAAAAAAGAAATGTGTTTGTGTTTTTTTTTTGGTAATTTTGAATTGCAGTTGCTTCGACGAATCTTTCTGGAATTTCTCTAGCGACTACGTTGCAATTATGCTCGTTTGCAGAATAGATTGAGACAATTCGATTAAAAGTTTATTCAGCATTGTTTTCGGGAATTTTGTATGCAATTTTTTTGAGAGAATGCCTTTAAAATTTCCCAGAGTATTTCTTTTGGCATTTTGACGGATCCATCGAATATTCATTGCTGATTGTCAAGGAAATTGATCAAATTTTTTTTGTGATTTTTTTCTTGAATTTCTTGAAGAGTTTGGTCAGCAATTTCGTTGACAATTCCTTTGCATTTTTTTAATCATCTCCCTCCAAAGCTCATTGAGAACTTCCGTTGAAAATTTATCATGAAAAAAATAAGACTCCGATATTTCCTCTTGATGTTCCTTCAGTTATTTATTTGAAAACTATATCATAAATTTCTTGAGCAATAACGAATTATGTATCGGCTGATAGATTTAACATTGAGCAAAAGGAATTAAAAAAAAACAATACTCACAATTTTCCAAAAATACTGAAAAAAGAATCGTGAGGGCATGACTGAAGGAATTTTCAAATGAAGAACCAAATAAAATTCAAAACAAATTTCCTGAAAAAAAATTCGCCAATTTCAAACAAAAGGAATAAATTCTCATACCGGACTAACTATCAAAGAAAATGCCTAGAAACTCATCATGAGGAAATTACTAAAGAAATTGCCTGAACATTTTCCAAAGGAGTTGTTGAATGAATTCGCAATTCAATTGTTAATCCTTTCCTCCCGCAACTTCGAATGACTTTTTCTATCCCAAAAAGCGTTTCGGAAAAAAGTGCTTGAACAAAAGTTATTGCAAATTGGATAAATGCTTCTAGAGATTTTCCCGTAATAACTTTTCAAATAAGTTCGGCTACTTTTTTTTTGGAAATTCATTCATTTGTATGTACTAAAATTCCAGAACTTTGGGGACCCCTTAGATAATTTTGTTAACAAATTCTTTGAGAATGTCTCTGGCAGTGTCTTTGTGTTTTCTTTGATAGTCCCTGTGGGAGAAATTCATCATGCAATTTCTATTAACAATTATTCAACAATTCATTAGGGATTTCTTTCGGAAATTCCAATGGGGTTATCCATAAACCACGTGGTCATTTTTTGGGAGCTTCCGAAATACAATAACTTAGATATATTATTTTTATAAACTCTGCAGTTTTCTACTTCTTTTATAATTCAAGTATAATGCCGCCAAACAGATGTGTGGCATTGCTATAATTGCTCTTTGTTTTCTAATGTTACACTTATTTAATCGTTATTTCAGTTGTTCAACCGCTGTAGTTGCGCTGGTAACATACAATCACACTTATTGCAAATCGTTACAGGCTTCCTTTTCGGAGCCACCATGTGTTCATGTTTTCAATAACCCTAGTTCAGCATTAAATCCATTTCAAATTGGAGTGTAGAATAAGCATTTAAGTTAAAATACACATAAATAAAAATGGAAAAAAATTCAAATTGGCCATAGTCCATCTGAGTAAACCTTTCTTTTAATCTTCCGTTGACTTGCTGTACTTTGAAACCTTTTTGATGGTTCAGTGCTGGCGCCAAAACTGCAACAGTGCTTCCTCTTCGAAGCCACCATTCAAGTAACCCTCTGAGACATTTGTGGTATTTTTTTTAGCCTAACCTTCTGCAGCGTTGACGTTGAGGGGTGATGAAGATTGCAGATTCCAGCCGCTATTACTGAAGTAGCTGACTGGAAACTTTGAGATGAAAGTTTCTTCTGCTATTTGAATTGTTCTGCTCAGATAGCCCTAGACCGTCTATCGTCTATGCAAAACCAACTTAGAATCATGCTGAAATGTACGTTTTGGAAATCTGTGTATTTAATATTTTTAGTTTGCCCTACTTGTAAAACTAATACACAAATTAATCTTATCAGTTCTTCCTTAAAACCAAAAGACACACGCTTAAAGCAATCGAGAACGCCTAATGAGTTGAATGAAGTTTTCATTTGATTATTACGTGAATACGTGAATACATACACATGAATAATAAAAATTATTACCAGCAATTCTATTGCCCATGGTGTTCCGTTATCAAACAATCATCAAATGAAGCCATATTAAAACTTGATCCACTGTTGCTCTCTCGTTCTTCATCTCATGTGTCAATAAATAACCTATCATAACAACAAGTTAGAAGCAAACAACTAACGATGATCCTTCCAGCAGAACACAAAAGCTCACACGTCTGTCTGGTTCCAGAACATTATCCTATACGACACAGATGGATGGGAACGCCTGCCATGGTGACGATAATTTTCCCGAGAGTTATTACCGCCATCACCGCTCTCCCAAGTGCGATAATCTTTTACGATGCAATGTCAATTTGTTTAATGTTGATTCGCACATGGAGCTCGTCTCTTGTTGAACTATATTACTCCACCACCATCACCACCACCACGGATTAATGCTCGGCTAATACCCTTCTAAATGAATAAAAGCAAATTTAATGCCGCTTTGAACGATGATGGAACCGATGGAGTAAAATCCCGCCACACACGGTCCTGGGTCAGTGGTTTGATTGCGGATTGTTTGATGTTTAGAATCCGCTTCACGCATCATTTGAGCTGCTTTATTCGGACGGATCTGTCCAACAAAAACTTTCGAGCATGAAATATTTACCACCTAACGAGCCGGAAAGCTCTTCGAAGCAGCAGCAACATCACCGCAGTGATCTGATCTGCTGGTGTCCGTGGCTGAACACAAAAAAAAACTTCAAATCAACATGTTATTACACTTTTGATGGCGCCATCAGCCATCATCTCCCGATTGGCATCCAATATTCAATACTCGCATAATATTTGCCGAGCAAAAAGCTTTTGGTGTTCGTCCTGGCCCCAAGGCTAAATCCCTACCGTACACACACATACATGTAGCAAACGTAATATGGGTGGAATGGCCACGGTGGCTCATGCCACCATTTGGAGCCATCCATGCAGCACAGGGAATATTGCACCAACAGTAGGACCGCATTGCTTGCCGCCGTTGGGTTAGTTTACACTATGGCCCTGGAATGAAAATCGTTGAAATAAAACTCAAAAATGCTAAATGACTGGCTTTGAGCGAGTAGCCAGCCGGACTATTTAGATGGGGTTGTCAAAACTATGGCTGGTTGTTTTAATTTGTTATACTATTTTTTGTTATTTCGGTTGTTTCAAAACCTGTAGTTGGTGAACCATTGGTAGTAGAAATAATAAAAAGTGAGACTTAACTTTTTTATCAAAACAAAACCAGTACAATTCACGATATAAGTACAGCAAGATACAAAACTGTGTTAGATTTATCTTCCACAAAAATAGCTCCAACAAATCAACACGTATCAACCTTTTTTTTTTATTGCTCATGGTCCCACCTGCTTCAGAATCATGTTAGCCAATGAAAGCTTATAGCTTTTGCTTTGGGTTAAAGAGCGCCGGTCAAAGAACAGCAAATTTTGTTTCGTTCGAGCAAAAACGCTTATTTTTTTCAAGCACTGCATATGTTTTTGATAAGAAAAATATTATAGTTTGTACAGCGTGAATGTGCAGATCCTGTGACACAGTGCGAAGGTCGTCCTCTTATGTTTGTTATGCAATAGACTCATCTTAATCACAGTTCTCCTTCAAATACGCAGCAAGGACTGAAACGCCGAGCCGTGGGAGATCTCTTGTTACCATTTGCAGATGATTTTGCTACTTACAAACTCGGGTGCACACATGCCTTTTGCCCTTGGAAAGTTCAGAATCACAATTCGTACAACGTTTTGCTGTTCGTACTTTTTTTTTTCAATTCTCTGTCACCCATGGCCCCTCATGTTTCCCTCTGGCGATTTCTTCGGGAATTTCTCCAAGATTTTTTTTTTCGGAAATTCCTCCAGGAATTTTTTTGGGAATTTCTCCAAGAATTGCACCGGAGATTCCTCCAGAAATTCCTCTAGAAATTCTAGTGGGAAATTCTTCAAAAAATCTCAGAGGCAATCCCTTCAGATTTCGATTTTTGGGAATTCCTTCACAATTTTTTCATGGTATTTCCCCGGAAATTCCTCTGGAAATTCTTCCAGAAATTCGATCGGAAATTCTTCAAGAAATATCTCTAACAATACATACAGAAATTCCTCCGATAATACCTTCAGAAAATCTTCTGAGAATTAACTTTAAATTTCCTCCGGGAATTCCTCCACAAATTCAGCCGCGCATTCATCAAGAAAGTCCTTGAGGAATTCATCCAACAATTTTTCTGGGAACTGTCACAGATTTTTTTTCGGAAATTCTTCCGGAAATTCCTTCAAAAATTCCTCCTGGGGTTTCTCCACAAATTCTTTCGGGAATGCGTTCAGAAGGTCCTTAGAAAATTTCTCCAGAAATTCTTCCAAAAGTTCATCCAGGTATTCCTCCGGGAATTATCGAGAATCCAGATTTGCTTCATCAGTGAAATTTAGGGGTCTTCAGTTAGCCTAGTGGTTAAGGCTATGGATCGCCAATCCGGAGACGGCGAGTTTGAATCCCGTTCCAGTCGGGAAAATTTTCTCGGCTCCCTAGGCATAGTGTATCATTGTGCTTGCCTCACAATATACAAATTCATGCAATGGCAGGCAAAGAAAGCCCTTCAATTAATAACTGTGGAAGGGCTCTAAGAACACTAAGTTGAAGCGGGGCAGGCCAATTCCCGTTAGGAACGAGTCATAAAGAAGAAGATGAAGAAGTGAAATTTCCTAAGAGAAACCTTAAGGAATTCCTTCAGGGAATCCTCAATAATTTCCTTCAAGGATGATCCAAGACATTCCCACACATAATCCTCAAGAAATTCCCACAGAGATTACGTAATAAATTTGCTCAAGGAATGTCCTCAACCAATCCTCAAGGAGTTCCTTCATAGGACCCTCAAGAAATTTTCTCAGAGTTTTTAAGAAATTCCCTCAGAAATTAATCCTAAAACTTCGGCTGGGATCCTTAAAAAAATACTTTGAAAAATCCTTTAGAAATTTCCACAAGGATTACTCAAGAAATTTTTCAAGTACATCAGAGCATCTTCAAGGTTTTACTTCAGGGATTACTAAAAAAAAATTCCCTACGGTTACTTAAGAAATTTCATCTGGGATTTCTTGAGAAATTTCCTCGAAGAGTTCTCAAGAAATTATCTTAAGGAATCTTCAAAAAAAATCCCTCAGGGATGGTTTCTGGAGGAATCATCAGAGGAATATTTGGAGGAACCCATGGAGGGATTCTTGAAGCAATTCCTGGAGAAAATCCCGAAGAAATTCCTGGAAGAAATCCCGAAAAAAATCCTGGAGAATTTCTCGAAGCAATTCCTGGAGGAATTCCCGAGGTAATTCATGGTGGTATATCTGAAGCTATTCCAGGGGAATTTCAAAAAAAAATCCTGGAGGAATTTTCGAAAAAATCCTGGAATAACTGGAGAAATTCCCTATGAAATTCCTGGAGGAATCTTCGCGAAGAAATCTCAGAAGGAATTCCCGAAGATATTTATGGAGAAATATTCAAAGAAATTATTGGAGAAATTTCTGAAGAAATTCCTGGAGGAATCCCCGGAAGAATTTCTGGAGAAACCCCCCAAGAAATTCTTGGAGGAGTCCCCGAAACAAATTCCTGGAAGAATCCCCGAAGAAATTCCTGGGGGAATTCACTAATAAATGCCTGAAGTAATCCCAGAATAAATTCCTGCAGGAATCCTCGAAAGAATTTCTGGAGGAATCCCCGAACAAATTCCAGGAGTAATCACCGGAGATATTCTTGTAGGAGTCCCCGAAAAAATTCTTGGAAGAATCCCCGAAGAAATTCCTGGAAGAATCCCTGAAGAAATTCCTAGAAGAATCCCAAAGGAATTCCTGGAGGAAACCCTAAAGAAATTCCTGGAGGAATTTTCGAAAAAAAAATCCTGAAGGAATTTCTGGAGGAGTTCCCTAATCAATTTCTGAAAGAACCCCCGAACATATTCCTGCAGAAATCCCCGGGAGATTTTTTGAGGAATCCTCGATGAAATTCCTGGAGGAATCCCAGAAGGAATTCCAGGAAGAATCGCCGAAGGAATTCCTGGAGGATTCCCCGAAGCAATTCTAGGAAGAGTCCCCGATGGAACTCCTGGAGGGATCCCAGGAGCAATGCCTGGTGGAATCCCCGAAGAAATTCCTGGAGAAATTCCCGAGGAAATTCCTGGAGGAATCCTCGAAGAAATTCCTGGAGGAATCTCCAAAGGAAATCCTGGAGGAAACCCCGAAGAAATTCTAGGAGGAGTCCCCAAAGGAACTCCTGGAGGAATCCCCGAAGCAATTCCTGGAGGAATTCCCCGAATAAATCCCTTCAGGAATCTCCAAAGGAATTCATTAAGGAATCCCCGAAGGAATTTCTGAAGGAATCCCCGAAGGAATTCGAGGAGGAATCTCCAAAGGAATTCCTGGAATATTCTCCGAAGAAATTCCTGGAGAAATTTTCATAGAAGTTTCTGGAGAAACCCTTGGCGGTACCCCCGCGGGAATTCCTGCAAAAACCCGTGAAAGAATTCCTAGAGGAATAATCCTCAGACGAATTCGTTGAGAAATCCCCGAAAGATTTTCTGAAGAAATATGCGAAAGAATTCCTGAAGGAATTCATGAAGGAATTCTTCTAGGAATCCCTAAAGAAGTTCCTGGAGGAATTCACAAAGGAATTACCGAAGGAACTCCTAGAAAAGTAACCAAAGGAATTCCTAAAGGATTCAATGGAAGAATTCATGGAGGAATTCGTGTGAGAATTCTTGGAGGAATTCCTGAGGAATTCTCGGTGAAATCTATGGGGGAATTCCCGGAGGAATCCCTGAAAAATTTCTCGTATAAATCTCTGTCGGAATTACCGGAGGAATCCCCGAAGGAATTAATAGGGATTCTCGTTGGAATCCTAAAAGAAATGTTGGAGAAATTCCTAAGGAATCCCTGGGGGAATTAGAGGAGGAATCCCTAATTGATTTGCCGGAGAAATCTCTGTCGAAATCACCGAAGGAATCTCTGGGTTATTTCCCGGGAGAATCCCTGTTGGAATTTCCACTTGTCCCCGTGAATACACTATCTGTATCCTGTAGTGCTTTTACTCTGCAATGAATGCTGAAACATCCACTAACTTTTGTTGCACATTGGTTGGAGTACATTGTATAATGCATGCACATTGTGGTGCATCTTCAACGGGAACGAAAATTCCTGCTCTTCTAAGGCGCGGCGCGGATCTTTTACCCAACTATTCTGCTTTTATTTTATACAAAATTCATGAGCATCCCTAAGCTCATTTTTTTTAAATGTTGATATTTTTTGTTTGCATGCCAAATTTAAGCCGTAACAACTTAAAATGACTGCAAAACGTGTTTTCTGCTAATAAGGCATAGTGCAGAGGTAATACAATTATCTTGAACATCCCTAGCTACGATCAAGCATCCTAGAGCAGAGGGTTAGGGTCTTCGGCATAGTTGTCAATAACGAACCAATCGTACACTTTTATGTCTTCGATTTTGATCTATATCTGCTGAAATTGATCTAGATAAGTGTTATCATTCAAAAGGACGCTCTAGTGATCTCGATATGCATCATCCTAGAGGGTTGGAGTCTTCGGCAAAGTGTTTTGAATTGATTGGTACTACATTTTTCACGTATTCGGTTTTGATCCAGCTTTTCTGAAATTGATCTAGATAAGTTTTGACTTTCAATACGACGTTCTAGTGTTCTTGGTATGCATCCTAGAGGGTTGGAGTCTTCAGCAAAGTGCTTTGGATTGATTGTTACTATTACGTCCTCGGTTTTGATCTAGATTTGCTAAAACTGATCTAGATAAGTTTTGTCTTTCAATACGACGCTCTATTGTTCGTGGTATGCACCCAAGAGAGTTAGAGTCTTAGGCTAAGTGCTTTCGATTGGTTGGTACTTACATTCTCACGTCCTCGATTTTGATCTAGATCTAGTTCTAGAAACTAGATAAGTTTTATCTTCCAATACGATGCTCTAGTGTTCTCGATATGTATCCTAGAGGATTGGATTCTTCGGCAAAGTGCTTTGGATTGGTTTGTATTACATTCTTACGTCTTCGGCTTTGATCTAGATGTGCCGTAACAAATCTAGATCAGTTGTAACTTTTGATATGAATATGTTGTTTTCTAGATATGCATCATGAAGGGTTAGAATATTTGAAGAAGTATCTTGGATTTATTGAAACCACATTTACAAGCCTTCGAATTTGATGTAGATTAGCTGTACCTGCTCTAAACAATGTTTCTTTTTGTATGTCGGTGGGTCGGCATCTAGTAATGTTGCAAAATATTATATTGTGTTCCACAATGCCATTGGCCAGTTGGGACTGCTTGGCTCGATTGCTCTGGCTTCCATATTTTTTATTAGCCTTGTGAATTTGTATTCTATACAATCGCCATAAAGTGGCCCAACATGTGTGAAAGTTTTTTTTTCTCGACTGGAAGCCACTTGGGGCGATGCACTCTCAAAGTGAGTCTGTTTTTACGCAACGTGTGTTGATACCTAACTACAACATCCAATATGAATTCTGTACAAACTCCTAACCCGAATACTGGACACATGGCTTAAAGCCAAACACATGAAAGAATTTTTCGGACAGTTTTCTGGACCCAACGCTGGCATAAAATGAAGGGAACGTGTCCGAAGCTTAAACGTATGAACCGCCCAACAAGGATTTGCATTTTCAACAGCATCCCGCCCCGTGCGAGTCGAAGCACCAGCCAGCAGACAGACAGGAGCAGCGTTGTTGGTTGGAAGCTTTTCAGTTGGCAGTAGTTGTGTGGGAACAGAAGCCAACCTTGTGCGATGATGTTGCAGACCAAAACCGATAAAACGATAAAATTTACGATCATGTTGCTTCAGAATACACAACGTAATCTCACTGATTCGTGTCAGGATGGTTTTATGTAAGGTGTTGATGTTTGAACTGAAGTGGAGTTCTATAGGTTTGTTTTGCTATCTCAAATTTTACCGCTACGTATACGTTGATTGTGAGTTCACCTCCGATATCACTACCACCACTGTTGTTGTTGTAGAGCTGTTGAATCGTTAGCTCATCATTTCATCAATCGGATAGATCAACAATACCAATATAGAGTAAGCCGTTCAAGTGTTTAACGAAATACTGCTACCACCTTTCAATCATCTCACGTCCATCAGTCAAGATATTATGACCCTTATTCTACCATACTTCTGCTCGCACAAAATTCTGTGGGATGTATTTCACTTGCATTATTTCATGGCGTTATCGCTTCCAAAAACTATATTTCACTTCTTCCTAGTCTGCTTTCGCGAAAGATTGCCATCATCATTATCTATCCGATTTTCTCTTGTTTATCGGGTACGTGAAGAATTCTTATGATAACACATACAATTTCCAAACTTTGTGCCAATTCTGCGCGTTTAACCAACGGTCTCACACGTCCCAAATGCAATTCGACTGCCACCTTCTCTCGGTGGACAACGCCATTTCCCGCAAAATTAGCAATAAACAAAATTGAGTGCTGAGCTCTTTTGAAACTCCACTCAGAACAGTAGTAGCAGTGCGGTGCGGTCACAAAGAATGAACAGTAGGGAGCAAGCCAAATGAGGAAAAGCTTAATCACGGCCGCTTGTTTTCAGTTCCGCTTGCATCAGGAAATTAGATTGCTACTTCCTGTGCTTCTCGGTAACAGCCAGCAGCAGCAGCGCGGCTGCCATTGAAAGAAAACACTGAATTTAATGAACACTCTACCCCTTCCCACCGTTCAGTTCCCGTTTCGGTTTGTGTTCGTGGTAGTGTGGTCCCAAAATTATCAAAAAATAGAATTTTGCAGCTTATCGCACCTTATTAAGTGGGTTCAAGTTTTCTAAGAATCGTTTTATTCACAAGCAAGGGTATATCAAGCGGAATTATTAAAAAACAAAAAGACATTTTTCACATCATAAGCTTGGACCACTCTAGTATTCAACTTCTCGCATCATGTTTCTTCAGAGTGGAAAGTTTAGTGCTTCCTGTTAACAGTGGACAGGGTCCACCACCAGCTAACCGACAACACGATGTGGATGTGGATAAGTGAGTCTGGTATGTGGTGCTTTGCGGCTCATGGGGAGAAAATGTTGTAGTAACAAACGTTCCGAAGTTCTCCCTCAGGTTTTGGGTTGGTGGGAAGCATGGGGTATAGTTACACTACCCGCCATAAATATGGAATCGCATCGCCTAGTATTGCAACACCCCAGTTGAATATTGCAGCACCCCCAGAAAGTTTGGCATCACCTGAAGACTTCATCACTTTCTGAACTGTATCTCAAAAACCGTATCACCTGCATAGTTTAGACCTTCAGCAAAGTTGATCAGAGGACCTATGGCTATCAAATGGTGGTAAGTTTAGTGCGTAATTCCGCCGCTAGGTGGCGCCAGCGTGCGTTTAAAACGAAGTACTTTGACATGAGTTATCTCATGATTCTGACCACCTAGAAAGTTCGTGTCTTCGGCAAAGTTGATCAAACGGTCTATGGCT
Source organism: Aedes albopictus (assembly GCF_035046485.1). Classification (NCBI taxonomy): domain Eukaryota; kingdom Metazoa; phylum Arthropoda; class Insecta; order Diptera; family Culicidae; genus Aedes; species Aedes albopictus. The sequence continues at coordinate 389,734,152 of NC_085138.1, read as the reverse complement.
ACCAAATTATTGTAAGTTTAGTGCGTAATTCCGCCGCTAGGTGGCGCCAGTGTGCGTTTAAAACGAAGTACTTTGACATGGGTTATCTCATGATTCTGACCACCTAGAAAGTTCGTGTCTTCGGCAAAGTTGATCAGCCGGTCTATGGCTATCAAATGGTAGTAAGTATACTGCGTAATTCCGCCGCTATGAGGCGCCAGTATGCATTTACAACGAAGAATTTTGACAAGGTTTATCTCACGATTCTGACCACCTAGAATGTTCGTGTCTTCGGCAATGTTGATCAGACGGTCTATGGCTATCAAATAGTGGTAATTTTAGTGCGTAATTCCGTCGCTATGTGGCGCCAGTGTGCGTTTAAAACGAAGTACTTTGACATGGTTTGTCTCATGATTCTGATCACCTAGGCCATACGCCGCAGTTTGTTACGCCGCCGGTTTTTATTTTTCGCGCCGGTGATCAGTGCACAAACAAAATTAATGTTGCATTCCTTCAAGGATTCCTCTTGAAATTCTTTCGGGGATTTCTCCTGATACGCTGTCGTAGATTTCTTTTAAAATTCCTTCGGGGTTTCCTCTTGGAATTTCTTCGATGATTTCTTTTAGAATTCCCACGGAGATTCCTCCTTGATTTCCACCAGGGATTCCTCATAGAATTCCTCCAGGAGTCCTCCTGAAATTTATTCGGGGATTTCTCCTAGTGTTTCTTCGGAGATTTATTCTGAAATTCCTATGGGGTTTCCTCTTCCCCCTGAGATTTCTCCTGTTATTTCTTCGGAGATTTCTCTTGAAATTTCTTCAGGATGTCCTCCTGGAATTCCGTCGAAGTATTCATTCTGGACTTCCTTCAGGTATTCCTTCGGAGATTTCTCGTTGAATTCTTTCGGAGATTTCTTTTGGAATTCGTTCGGGGTCTCCTCCTAGAGTTATTTTGGGGATTACTCCTGGAATTATTTCGGGGATTCCTCCTGACATTCCGTCGGGGATTCCCCCTGGAATTTCTACGGGAACTCCTCCAGCAATTACTTCTGAGGTTTTTTCCTGGATTTCCTTTGGAGTTTCCTCTTGGGATTTCTGTTGTGATTCCTCTTCGAATTTCTTCGGAGATTGCTCCAGAAATGTTCCATTGAATTCCTCCGGGGATTCCACCTAGAATTCCTTCGGGGTTTCCTACTGGAATTCCTTGGGGAATTTCTTATAGAATTCATTCGGAGATTCCTCTTGGAATTCCTTCGGTGATTCCTCTAGAATTCCCTCGAGGATTTCTCCTGGAACTCTTTCAGAGGATATTTTTCGTTGATCCGTTATTGAAATCCTTTGGAGATTCTCACCCGAATTCCTTTGGAAGTTCCCAATGGAGGCCTGCTGGAATTTCTTTGTGGATAATTGCTGGAATTCCTTTGGGAATCATGCAGGATTATTTTCGGAATTTGCTCTTGAAATTCCTGCGAGGATTCCTCCTGAAATGCCTTTGGGGATTCCCCCTAAAATTCCATCGAAGATTCCTTTTAAATTTTGTCCACGGGTTCCTCATGAAATTTTTTCGAGGATTCCTCTAATTTTTTTTCGATGGTTCCTCCTAGAAGTCTTTTGACGATTCCTTCACGAATTACTTATGTAACATTATTGTCAAATTTAGGTCACGCCGCCGAAAGCTGCCACCAGCGTGACGCCGCCGCCGCCGGCCAAAAATGGCCCTCTCGCTGCCGCCGAGCAAAATATAGTCGGCGCACAGGTAGGTCTAAGTGGTCAGAATCATGAGATAACCCATGTCAAAGTACTTCGTTGTAAATGCACACTAGCGCCACATAGCGGCGGAATTAGGCACTAAAATTATCACCATTTGATAGCCATAGACCTTGTGATCAACATTGCTGAGAACACGAACATTCTAGGTGGTCAGAATCATGAGATAAACCATGTTAAAGTACTTCGTTGTAAATGCACACTAGCGCCACGTAGCGGTGGAATTACGCACTAAACTAACCACCATTTGATAGCCATAACCCTTCTGATCATCATTGCTGAAGACACGAACATTCTAGGTGGTCAGAATCTTGAGATAAACCATGTCAAAGTACTTCATTGTAAATGCACACTAGCGCCACATAGCGGCGGAAATACGCACTGAACCAACCACCATTTGATAGCCATAGACCTTCTGATCAACATTGCTGAAGACACAAACTTTCTAGGTGGTCAGAATCTTGAGATAAACCATGTCAAAGTATTTCATTTTAAATACACACTGGCGACACATAGTGGCGGAATTACGCACTAAAATTACCACCATTTGATAGACATAGACCTTGTGATCAACATTGCTAAAGACACGAACATTCTAAGTGGTCTGAATTATGAGATAAACCATGTCAAAGTACTTTATTGTAAATGCACACTAGCGCCACATAGCGGCGGAATTACGCACTAAAATTACCACCATTTGATAGCAATAACTCTTCTGATCATCATTGCTGAAGACATGAACTTTCTAGGTGGTCAGAATCTTGAGATAAACCATGTCAAAGTACTTCATTGTAAATGCACACTAGCGCCACATAGTGGCGGAATTACGTACCAAACAATTCACCATTTGAAGGTCATAAACCTGCTGAACAACTTTGCCGAAGGTCTAAACTTTGCAGAGGATACGGTTTTTGAGATATAGTTTAGTAAAAAATAAGGTTTTCAGGTGATGCCAAACTTTTTGGGGTGCTGCAATATTCAATTGGGGTGTTGCAATACTAGAAGATGCGATTCCATATTTATGGCGGGTAGTGTATAAAGAAAACTAACATCTCGGTCGTCACCGCTGTTACTAGGAGCTGTAAAGATGTGATGAGTTCTAGATTAGGTACCGTAAAACAGGAGAAGACTGTTCAGCGTGTAGTAAAGAAGCCAAAAATGCAGATAACCTTGATATCAATGCTTTCAATGGATACTATCTTTGTATGTAGTTTCCCGGCATCCTTGCAACGTGATCAGCCTAACGCAAGCCTGTCTCACTTTATTAGCTTGACAATCTACAGTAAACGGGGAAGTAGTCTTCCAGCGATTTAATTAGGGGTTTTTATCCAATTCCCGTCAAACTAAGTACCAATCAAAAATGACCGAGTTTATTCTTGCATCTTGCCCAATGTCTCATGACCAGTTTGTTGTCAATGACTAATTCATGAATAAGCTTCCATATCATCTTTGTACCGACTTTTCGAACCCTCTAAGCAGAATACATACATACATTTATTTTTTCAACATATCATTTAAGACAAGACATAATCAACAATAGTACGCCACAATACTCGGTTTGTGGCTGCCGCTCTCCATCCTCGGTCGCGCCCAATGTTCGCCAAGTCACGCTCCACCTGGTCCGCCCATCGTGCTCTCTGCGCTTTACGCCTTCTTGTGCCAACCGGATCAGTTGCAAGGCTTGTTGTCCGGCATTCTTGCAACATGCCCTGCCCACCGTATCCTTCCGGCTTTGGCCACCTTCTGGATGGTGGGTTCGCCGTAAAATGCAGCGAGCACGTGGTTCATCCTACTCCGCCACAAACCGTTCTCCTGCACACCGCCGAAGATCGTCCTTAGCACGCGTCGCTCGAAAACTCCGAGTGCTTGCAGGTCCTCCTCGAGCATGGTCCATGTCTCGTGCCCGTAGAGGACCACCGGTCTTATTAGCGTTCTGTACATGGTGCATTTGGTGCGTGGGTGAATCTTTTTCAACCGCAGTTTCTTCTGGAGCCCGTTGATGATGCGCCTCCGATTTTCACGGCTTACGTTGTTGTCAGCCGTCAGTAAGGATCCGAGGTAGACGAATTCCTCCACCACCTCGAAAGTATCCCCGTCTATCGTAACACTACTACCCAGACGGATCTGGTCGTGTTCGGTTCCGCCTACCAGCATGTACTTTGTTTTTGAGGCATTCACCACCAGTCCGACCTTTGCTGCTTCGGGTTTCAGGCGGGTGTACAGCTCTGCCAGCGTTCCAAATGTTCTGGCAATAATGTCCATGTCGTCCGCAAAGCACACAAATTGACCGGATTTTGTGAAAATCGTTCCCCGGCTGTTGAGCCCGGCTCGTCGCATCACACCTTCCAGAGCGAAGTTGAAGAGTAGGCATGAGAGTCCATCACCTTGTCTCAGTCCCCGGCGAGATTCGAATAAACTGGATAGTTCACCCGACACCCTTACGCAGTTTTGCACACCGTCCATCGTTGCTTTAATCAGTTTAGTCAGCTTCCCAGGAAAGCCGTTTTTGTCCATGATTCTCCATAGATCTGCGCGGTCGATACTGTCGTATGCCACTTTGAAGTCGATGAACAGGTGATGCGTTGGGACCTGGTATTCACGGCATTTCTGGAGGGTATGACGTACGGCAAAGATCTGGTCCGTTGTCGACCGGCCGTCGATGAAGCCGGCTTGATAACTTCCCACGAACTCATTCGTTTTAGGTGACAGACGACGGAAGATGATCTGGGATTGCACTTTGTAGGCAGCATTCAAAATAGTGATCGCCCTGAAGTTCTTACATTCCAAATGGTCGCCTTTCTTGTGAATGGGGCAGATTACCCCTTCCTTCCACTCCTCCGGTAGCTGTTTGGTTTCCCAGATCCTGACTATCAGCCGATGCAGACAGGTGGCCAACTTTTCTGGGCCCATCTTGATGAGTACAGCTGCGATACCGTCCTAACCAGCTGCTTTGTTGGTTTTGTGCTGGTGAATGGCATCCTTAACTTCCCTCAGCGTGGGCGTTGGCTCATTTCCGTCCTCCGCTGTACAGGCGTCGTAATTTGCTCCGTTGCCGTGGGCTCCCGTGTCCGTGCCTACGTTCTCCACGCCGTTCAGGTGCTGTTCGAAGTGCTGCTTCTACCTTTCGATCACCTCACGTCCGTCCGTCAAGAGGCCTCCATTTTATCCCTGCATATTTCGGCTCGCGGCACAAAGCCATTGCGGGATGCGTTGAGCTTCTGATAGAACTTCCGTGGTTCTTGGGAACGGCACAGCAGTTCCATTTCTTCACACTCCGCTTCTTCCAGGCGGCGCTTTTCCTCCAGAAAGAGGCGGGTCTGCTGTTTCCACTTCTGTTTATAACGTTCCACGTTCTGTCGCGTCCCTTGCTGCAGCATTATCGCCCTCGCTGCGTTCTTCTCCGCCAAAACCGTTCTGCACTCTTCGTCGAACCATTCCGTTCCGTTGATTCCGTTCCACGTTCCCGATGCAGAATACCCTCTTCGAATGAGTGTAATCAGTTTCGTATCTTTTAATGCCGCCCTATTATGTTGTGAAAAGAAATCTCTGAAGAAATCTTGGATAGAATCCCTTAAGGAAATATGGTAAGAATCAAATTAGTAGTCGCGTAGGAAATTTCTGAAGCCACCCCTCAATATCCAGGAGAAATTTCCTTAGAAATCCCTTAACAAATTTTGGAAGGAATACCTGAAAGAATACTGGAAAGATCCACGGGAGATATACTAGAAATTCAATCTCTCAGGAATCCCAAGAAAACAAAAAGAAAGCATATTGGGAAAAATCTCAGAAGAATCTCTGGAAGAATCCCTTAGTGTGGCCCTGGATGAATCAGTGAAAGAATCCTGGAAGCGCTCAATAATGAAATACAGGGAGTGATTTTCTTAGAAATTTCGGACGGACTTCACGCAGGCAGGAAGTCTGAAGATGGCCCAGGAAAAAAATCTGAAGAAATCCTGGCACAAAACGCATGATGGAATTCCTAGACGAATTAATTGAGTACCTCAAAAGGAATTTATTTTAATATCATAGATAAATCCTAGATCATAGAAAAATAGCCCCGGGAGAGATTTTTTTGTTGATTTATTTATCCCGGAAGGAATCACAGAAGGAATCCCGGGGGAAGCCCGAGACGAATTCCTATTATTATCACTGGAGAAAATTCAGTAAGAGTTCAGCAGGAATTCCTGACATAAACTTGCAAATAATCCGTTAAAGAACCGTAAAGTAGTGGGAGAAAATCCCAGATGCAATCCCTGATGGAATGCCGGGAAATGTCCCCGATGTAATCTCTGAAGAATCCCCTGAAAAAATGCCAAGGAAGGCAACGCCAAAAATAGAAAATCTGACGATGAATGTATGAAAGAATCCTGAGAGGAATCAGCGAAGGATTCTCAGGAGGAATGTGTAAAGGAATTCCTGGAAGAATACTTGACAGAATTTTGGAGGAAGCGTAGGAAAATTTCCTGTAGAAAACCCGGAAATGATGAATGATAGAATTCCGGAAAGAATCCCGGAGAAAATCGCTTAAGGAATCCCAGGGAAAACACCAAAAAAAATCCACATAAGAAGCTTGACAGAAAACATTGAGCAAATCCCAGCATCTCTGAAGGAAAAGGGAGGAGGGTATCCCTGAGGCCTGAATAAATCCTCGGAGGAATATCTAAACAAATCCTTGGAGGATTACCTGAACAACTGTCGGTGTAAGTGTAGATGTAGAACATAAATCCGTCTATTGTCTGTTCGGGAAAAAAAATAGAAAATCAGCTTCGGTGAACGACACGTCTCCCTTCTTCCGAAGTTCATAGTATGTCGCTACCGGGTGGTCATGACGAAAAAGTTTAAAATAAATCATGTTTTGTAACTATAAATAAAAGCTTCAAATAACCTTTTGAGTATATTGAATAATCATTTTCCTGTAAGTAGTAACGTTATAAAACATTTCACTGCATTTTCGACGCGATTTTGCACAGTTATCAGAAAAAAGTCTAGTTATGCAATTCATGTGTCTCTCTGATCAGACAACCTTAAAACGCTGGTGCAACTAGGGTTTATTTACATTTTCCAGCACTCGCTCCATCGACTTTTTCCGAGATTGTTGAAGATTGGTTCTACCGGTTCTACCAAATTGAGCAGCGCTTCGCGGAAACTTCTTGTACGTTTATTTATTTTGCCCATCTTGAGAAATTGCGATCAGCGCTTTGGAGAATCAATGATTTGCCTGTTTTATTTACTAAAAGCACAGATGACAGTGACAACAGTGACAAGTAGTTTGACACTTGGCTACTTCGGAAGAAAAGTTCGGTTCGGAAGTCCAACCACCGAATTCTAACTTAGTGCTTCGCCGACAATATGATCAGGGTAACAGTAGGTCGGCTCCAGAGGCACGTTCTCCTCCATGTGGGAAATTTGTGCCATCGCTATGAATACGAGCCTATTCATCATTTACCTGGGGAGAGGGAAGTGAGGAATAAAGGATGGGATAGGGAAAAGGAAGGTAAGGGAATACGATCGACATAATCGCATAAGCGTACCACAACAGGTTCAAGCAGCGCCCTGAAAAGGACACAGTAGAAAACGTAAAGTAAGCCTATAGCTTCTTACCACAACGGGTTTAGAGCAATAGAACATCCTGAAGGTCCAGGCTTCCTACGACAGTTTCGCTTATTTAAGTGTTTACCGAGCACTCGGAAACGCAGTTGCGTAGAATCTGGATAGTTACATACAAGGGCTGCATACAAGCAGTTTTATCAAAACATGTTTAGTGAATTCACATTTTGGAGATTTAAAATAAAATCAATTTAGTCACATAAAATAGGAATGAGAAACTCAAAAAATGAACCCGATCAGGGTGAGGCTTTGAACTCAGTTTCTATTCCACAAAATTGTAACTTGTCCCATGGCTGAATTGGTTGCATAGCTAGCTAGCGATACAGAGTCGTGGGTTCGAATCCCCCCCAAAACAAGTGATAACTTTTTCACAAATGTTTCTCTTAATTCGACACATAAACAAACACCGTGTCTTCAAAATTTGAGGGGCTTAGGGGTTCCGTAGAGGTTTCAATGGGCTTTAAGGGTTTATCGTAGAGTTTCAGGGGTTTTCATGAATTCCAGGAGGTTTTCAGAGTATTTCAGAGATGACCCAATAGATTCAGGGTCGTTTCTAGAGGTTTCAGGTAGTTTCGGGAGAGTTTTAGAAGTATCATAATTATCTATACTACTCAAATTAAGAGGAATTGAGGAAGGTAATAAAAGATCACGGTAGCAGCATTTGAAATTAACAGAGACCATTGTCGAACAACACAATCACAACGACGATCCTGCCTAACGAATAGAACACTATTCAAATTATTGCGTTGTACAGGGTGGCAACGTGAAAGTGATACACTAGTTTTTAAGCCATACATTGCCATTCATGCTATTGCATTGAAAACAAGTATGCTTGGGAAAACGAAATCTTAGATATGGGGCTTTTAAGAAACAAAGGATTCACGGATTGACTCTGAAGAATATTTCCGACAGGGTTGCCAGATCTCGCGTTCTGCTCAAGACGTACGCTGCTCACAACATTTTTTTTCGGACGATTTTTTTTTACTTTGGAAGCGTCTCTGAATAAACAAAATGATTGTGTGTATAAAGCAAGTCTTCGTGAAATTCCTGCCGACAAACGAGAGGTTCGACGATATCGAAGTGCTGCAGCGGTGATGGTTTGGGGCGCCATATCAACAAAAGGCCAATTACCATTGTTGTTCATCGACAGGGGCATAAAAATCAATAAAGAGTACTTTTTACAACACGTCATCAAAGATCACCTATTCCCCAGTGCCAAGAAACTACTTGGAAAAGAAAGTTTTTGTTTTCAGCAGGACTTTTAGTACCGATGCATAAGGCAGTGGTTGTTGAACAGTGATGCAAGCAAAATTTACCGTGCTTCATCAGCTCATCAGGATAGCTGGTTTCGTCTCCCGATTTGAACCCACTGAACTTTTGTACATGGGAATACATGATAGGGATCCTGGGCGACGCAAAAAACTTGGTTTTGGATACCTTCAAAAACCGTTTGGTAAAAATTTGGGATGAAATGCCGGACGAAGAGGTGCGTGCGACTTGTAATAACTTCGAGAAGCGTCTGCGGGCCGTAATTCAAAACAAAGGGGATTGATTCTAATTGAACTAAATACTTTGTAAGTTTAATATTTTGTTGTGTTATTAAAAGTGAATTTGCAGAATTCCTGTTTGAATTTTGGATCATTTTTCGAGTGTATCATTTCTACACAGTTCGAAAAAAAACCTGTAAAATTATGACGGATCGAATGTAACAAAAGGACCCCGTCATATATGATGGAAATTTTTGTGCAATCTTAAAATTACATTGTTGATATTTGTTAGAAAATTTAAAGAAAAATTGAGATCCGACCGAGAATTGAACTCAGATCCTTGGAGTGTGGGTAGCACGCCCGAGCTCTCTCGGCTATCTCAGCTTGTTGAATAGCAGACAGTCAAAGGTAAACTGCTTCTACCATAATGCACGCATTCCCGACATGCTCCGACTGCTGCAAAGAGTACTGACTCAGTACTACTGAGAGAGACAACGGGGAAACCGCCACAGCTGCGAGCAGCCGTTCATTAGCTGACGACGGAGAGTGGCTGGCATGGTTTATAGCAGATTCATGTAAATTTAAAGCGAATATGCTTTGAAATATGTAAACAAGCCGTCTGACCAGCAGCGGACTGCTCGGCTGACGTTGAATGTTGGCGATTTACATTTTTCTGTCGCAAATTTCAGTTGATCTTCAATTTACGTGTTGTTTAACTTTCATATTTTTTGCTGTGTACGTTGCCACCCTGTATGTATAAAAAGTTAAAAAAGCCTGTGCTGTAGTTTTTTCGAACTAAGAGGTAAAGTTGTGCGCATCGAACACAATTTGACATTCTATGCCCCAGAATCGTAACTTATTTTGTTAGTTGGTCTCAGTGCTGGTACTAGCGATACAGAGTCGTGAATTCGAAACCCACCAAAACAATTTAACATTTTTTACTCTCAATCTGATATATAAACACACACTGTGTCTTCATCAAGGTAAGTAAAAGGAAGGTAATCCAATATGTCAGATTCCACCATCCGCCATTCTTCATTACACCAACAAAGCTAGCCATGAAAATGTTTGACAATTCTCAGGTCATTTTGACAGACCACACACATGCACGAAAAAGACGGATCATATATTCTACTTTATCGATCTTGTTGTCGTCCTTTTCATGCTCATGTTACATCTGTCAAAATGACGTGAGAATTGTCAGTCATTTTGAGGTTAGGTTCGTTGGTGTAATAAAGAATATTGGAAAACCTAACGACAGCTGGCAAAATTGTTTTTATTTTTTTCACTAGTGAGATGACAAACAAAAACTTTCAGCCCTAGCAACCTAGCAACCCCACAGTAACCATTCACGCTTAACTTTCTCAGCACTAAAATCGGACAAACTCCATGACACTCATCGAGTGTTTCCTACTTACACGGATTGCAAATTAGCTCGTACACCCACTTAAGCAAATATTTTGCAATATTTTCGGCAAAGAAATCTCTTTTGGTTAAGAAATCACCATTGTATTCATAATTAACAAAAATGTGGGGGCACGAGCAAATTTTAAACCTGGGAGAATATTACTCATTTTATGAGTGCCATGGAAATATGTCAACATTGGTTATCCGTGTTGAGAATGTTGTTGCCGATGCGGCGCAGCAACGCTTTTGTAGCGTTCTGCAGCATAAACAAACTGGCCGGCTGTCAACTCCATCCCCCGCAGGGTGCCGCACTCCCCGCATCCACTTACTGCTTATGACGGATTTCGCGCCAACTCGAACAAATGTTGGCAGCACCCTCTCAGATTACAACGAAACTTTCTTGGTGTGTAGACCTTGCCCAGATAAGCCACTTTGCATACTCATTTTTCTAATTTTTTTTCTCGACTGACTTTTGAAAAGGGCTAAACTTTTTTATGGATTTTTTAAAAATGTTTTTAATCAAAAAATGACTACTCCTACAAAAAAGTGTTGTATGGGTGATTATCACAAAATAAGTCAAATTTTAAGAAAAAATAAGTCAAATTTACTGAAAAAAATCCAAAATGAGCCCTACACTGAAAAAAAATCATTTCTAAAAATTCAAAGTTGATTTAAAAAAAAACACCATTTTTGATTTTGATGAAATTTTGTCTCAAGACAGGTAATTATGTTCCCTACCAACCGTCTATACATCACAAGATGGGCACTTTTAAGGAAAAAAAGTTTTTCTAACAAAAACTTTTTCTTGTTCGAATGATTTTTTTTTCAGTGTATTTTGTTATCAACAATAAAACCAGTGAAGGCCATAACAATCCCAGAATCCAATAAAACTCAATTTTCTAGGAGATTTTGTGTTATTTATTCAATCATTTGGAAGGGTTTTCCTATACATAAAAAACTTCAAAATATTACAAATGTATTTTCTTAGGAAATGTAATGTTTGATCGCAATATGTATTGAAGTGCACTTTTAAATATACAATTATTTATAATTATGAATTTTTCAAATATATATATATGTGTCTTAGAGCCAATTTCAAACATGTTATTTTCTATTTTTTTCCGATCATACTAAATATTTTTGGTTCATCTTCTGAATTAGAATACCTGTTTGCCTTTACTTTGTCGCCAGGAATAGGCAAAAAACTATGGAATTTCTGAGTGCCTGGTATTGTTTTGGCGTTATTATATATTTCTTCGAGATCTTCTGACATTTTAATGTACTGTTCAGTGGATACGTAACAGAAATTTAATTTAGTTATATTTTTATCTGTCTGTACAACTGCCCAGTTATATAACTCTCGTGGAGTTGTTATGGTATTTCCATAATCTCGAGCAAGACTTGTTCTCTTTGCCATTCGCTTGAGAGTGCCACCAATAGCATCACATGGACCTTTACCGTGGGACGTTGCAAAAAAAATGCCATTCTGCTCTTAATGCATGCTTTGACTGGAATCTACATAGACTAGCAAAGTTCTTCTTATTTTTGTATTGTGATGCTGCCCCATCAGACATAAAATAAATTTTAGAAAAGTTCGTTAATTGTTTCATAAAATCTATCATTTTTGAGATAAACAACTGGACCGCAACTGTATCGTGAGCCATTACTTCCGATATGATAATGAAGCTAACATTTACAAGTTTATTATCTTTCATATAGTAAATTTCAAATGGGTGTATTGTTGCTTGCGAGTTGTTCCAATGATATCCTTGAGCAGCGTTTTGAATTATGAATGAATAGTTTTCAGAGAAATCACAAATCGCAAGAATTTCATCATCCTTTAATGTATCTTTTTTATTTCTGAGAAATGATGATTGTTGTTTATGAATAAAGCCGTGTGTTATAAGTTTGTCAATTTTATCAACAAGATACGGAACAAATTCATCAACAGGTTTAATAATCGTTTCTAAATTACAGCGATCAGTATTCAACCACTGCTGAAATATAATCTCTTCTTTGTCATTTGATTCTAATATCAATGTAAGTTCCTCTTCAATGTGTTCATTACAAGCACACTTTTCACAAGCACGGAAAAAGCAATTATCTGTTCTGGTGGAAATATCGCAAAGCATTTTTTGTATTATTTCATCTTGTGACACAATTCTTATACTGTTGAACATTAAATTTACATTTTCATGAATAGTACATATGCATACATTATGTATACCAGTAGAATCAAGTAAAATACAAAGCTTTGGTCGCAACTGTGTAAATACTGTGAAACCAATATTCACAGTTTTGTACATATCTACAAAAATCATATAAGCCTCTTTGAGCGACATCATCAAAAGTCGTTTTTGAACTTGTTGTTTTTTTCCACTTCGAACCTCAGAAACAAAATCATTTGTTCCTGGCATTGGCCTGCTGATATCATTATCATCAAAAAATTTTCTTACTATTTGTTTTGTATCGTCATCAATACCATGCCCCCTTCTTTTTTCGGTGGTACAAAGAATACCCTGTTCATAAACAAGATCCTTCACCTGCCTCGCCATATACATTGGTGCGTTAAACTCTCTTGTGATTTTATTTACCGACCAAGACTTAGGAAGTACAGATAGTATTTTAATCTGTTCGCTTCTGTCAGTTGTAGGGTGATTGAACTTATCCTTTAACTGCATAATTATCTCGTCATACGCCTCCACTTTGCCAACATCCGTTGAATCTATTCCGAAGATATTTTTTCGAACTGCTTTCGTAATCTGCAATGATTTGTTTATGCGATATTCCATACTTCTCATGTTTCTAGATGAGATTGGCGATAAACTCAATGTTTCAGCAATGGTATTAAACTTCTCAATATTATGGGGACCCTGTAGTTGATCTGTTGACGGAATTGACTCCAATGATGGAATAGATGGTACCATATCTGTAAGATAAAAGTTAAGGTTAACAATATAATAATGAATGCAGTGGAAAGTTAATGATAGTTATTTATGCAACGAGTTGCAAAAATGATTTTTTTTTCGCACAAGTAGTACATTTATCCAACGAGGCTTGCCGGGTTGGATAAATACGAAGAATACTGAAAAATGTAGTTTTGCAACGAGCTGCAAAATGAGTTATATAAAAGAAGCTAACACGTTGAAGGCTTACTTACCCAGCTCATGTTCGATTTGTTGACCACTCGTTCACGGTTCTGGTTCTGGAACATCATGATGTTGCTGCCCACTAAATGATGGTTGCATAGTTTCGTCGTTTCCATCCGATCGGCGTTTTTTCGTATTCGGGCTTCTGTTGTGACTTATCAATCCACGACATGACTCACAAATACTCATCGATTCGTCGATTTCATGTGTATATCCCATGGAATGAATTTTATCTATCAATCTTAATGACATGCCCCGTAGATTATGACGGTTGCACTTTGGATTGTTTATTTTTGCACTGCACTTGAATTTGTTGAATTTTGATTTATACGATTGATCCATTACTTTTCAGAACTGCCTTTAATAACCAAAGAGAAGTAACACGTTGAATGATACCGATTCATTTTCTTGTTTTGTTCATATTTGCTTTAGGTACAACTCTTGATTTGTTTTTTTTTTCGATTAGGTAGTTCGAATCTAATAAATAGCCTTACCTAATATTAGGTAAGAACATGGGGTAGAAACGTTTGGGTAGAAATTACAGCAGCACGTATGAAATGCGTGTTCTAATTGTATATTGTTTCGTACTTCTAGAGTGCTGCTGCGTGAATATGGGTGCATTGCATTGTCGCATATGACACAATAAGTTTCATTGCATTTTCAGATTACTAGATAACCTTCACTGGTTTAGTTTGTTTTTAAAAAAAGACACTGAAAAAATAATAATTTGGACATGAAAAAGTTTTTGTTAGAAAAACTTTTTTTCCTTAAAAGTGCCCATCTTGTGATGTATGGACGGTTGGTAGGGAACATAATTACCTGTCTTGTGACAAAATTTCATTGAAATCAAAAATGGTGTTTTTTTTTTAAATCAACTTTGAATTTTTAGAAATGATTTTTTTCAGTGTAGGGCTCATTTTGGATTTTTTTCAGTATTTTTTTCTTAAAATTTGACTTATTTTGTGATAATCACCCATACAACACCTTTTTGTAGGAGTAGTCATTTTTTGATTAAAACATTTTTAAAAAATCCATAAAAAAGTTTAGCCCTTTTCAAAAGTCAGTCCAGATAAATTTTGAAGAAACTAAGTATGCAAAGTGGCTTATCTAGTCTTGGTGTACATACCCAGAAAGTTTCATTGTAATCTGAGAGGGTGCTGCCAACTCCGAATACAATTTGGGGCGAAATTCGTCTTATACGCTAACACCTTCCTTATAAACATCTTGATCTTCATAATGTGAGTGTTTTCGTCTATTCTTCATTACACAAACAAAGCTAGTCATGATAATGTTTGACAATTTACAGGTCATTTTGACAGACCACATACGTGCATGAAAAAGACGGATCATATATTCTACTTTATCGATCTTGGTGCCGTCCTTTTCATGCTCAAGTTACATCTGTCAAAATGGCCTGAGAATTGTCAGTCATTTTGAGGTTAGGTTCGTTGGTGTAAAAAAGAATTCCACACTTACCATCCGACTAAAAGGAGCTGCACAGACTGAACACAATACTTACACAGACAACGGACAACACACAAAACACAACCTGTGGCCCGGTGATGAACTTTTTGTTTGACGAAAAGTTTCCACCGACTGGATCGAGAATCGAACCCACACTCCGAGGCTTACGATACGCCTAGACGACTGCCGCCGCTGACCGAACGACCACGAAGTCCAATACACAGCTCAGGGATGATTTTAAAAAGGTTCCGAGGGGAGATGGTTTCAAAGAGGTTTAATGAAATTTCATGACATGGACGTTTCAAGAGTTTCCACATGCATGATGGCTTGGAAGGTCCCAGGGAGGGGGGTTTTGGTAGGATTCTAAGATGTTTCAATGGACTTCAGAGGTTTTGAAGAAGTTTCAGAGGGTTTTCATTGCTTCCAGTGTGGTTTCATGGGGGTTTCAAAGGATTTCAGAGATGTTGCATGAGATTGCAGGGCAATGTTTCATAAGGTTTGGGTCTGTCCGTAAACTACGTAGACTCTGGTGAGAGAAGGGAGCCGCATGGGTTTTGGCCAGGTCTACGGTGCAACATACTCCAGAGTGGTATGTTGCATGTTCCTCGTTGGGGGAGAGCGAATGAACCCCGAACAGTAAGGTACAAAAAAATCCGAATGAGGAAGGGCGGAACGACAAAAACGAACGATGATGATTTTTTCGGGTAGAGGAGTGTGTTTTAATCCTAGCGAGTCTTTAATATACGGGATTGAAACTCGTGAGTGCTTTTTGAGTATGAGTGGACATGAGAAACACAATAAGCAATTATACGTGTTGAATTAACTCGATTATGTTGGGAGGTTATGGCGTTCAGTCTTTGGAGGAATAACTCAAAAACGGATTCTTAAGCTTTTCATTGCGCCTTCTTCTAGGAATTCATTTAAACGGAGCATAGTAATTACCACAAGAAGGCGCAATATAGCGACCGCAACGTCGGATGGAAGCTTAAGAATCCGTTTTTTGAGTTTTCCTTCTAAAGACTGAACACCATAACCTCACAACAAGGTGGCTTGTTCAAGAGAGTTTCAAGGATTTTCCAGTGGATTCAAGGGGGCATTTAAGGAGTCTTAGGTACGTTTCAGAAATATCCAGTGAAGTCTAGAGGGGCCTCGCGGGCGTTTCTGGAGGTTTCATGGGATTTCCAGAGGTGTTGTATGTGGTTCGAGAGGTCTCAGGGACGAATAATAAGGTGTAAGGGACGTTTTATACTACCGAATAATTGCGGTGGCCGTAACGTCGATGCCGAGATGTAATAACGTCATGAATACCCTAATTATTTAGCCAACATCTTACTCGTAACTACTGCTAGATTATGCAGTACACTGCAGTATGCAGCATAGTTGTCCCATGTTCCAAAACAGCAAACTGAGAAAAACACGTTTTAAACCTTGTTTCCTTCCCTACAAGTGTAATGAAAAAAAAACAGAGGCGTTTCTAGGCATTTTAGGTCAGGGCCGTATCAGAGGGTTTCAAAAACACCTTTGAATCAAAGAGTATTTCAGGGGCGTTAGAAAAGATATGTAATGGGTTTTCTAAAAATCTTCTGAAACTGACCGCATGTAACGCAACTGAGACGGTCCGAAACACCCTAAAAGTCCTCCGTAACGCCTTTGAACCCCGCCAAAAATACTCTGAAACTTCCTGAAATGCCTCTAAAATCCCCCTTGGACCCCCTCGGACCCCATGTAACGCACCTGGGTGGCTCCGAAACGCCCTCAGATCCGCGAAAATCTCCCTGAGATCTCCTGGTACCCCGCTGAAACCCCTTGGGACCCCCTGAAACTACAACACCCCTGTAACCTTCCTCCGTTCTCCCCTATAAACACCCCCTGGCCGCCGTTGCATTCGTTCCCGTCATTATTAAATACCCTTATGCACAGTATTGGTTCTGAGTAGCTTTCCCTCTTTTTATGCAGCGCATAAAAAAGGTGCATAAACTAACAGTGCATAAAAACAACATGTATAAAAAGGGTTTTAGTGTATCAGGAATTCCGAAGAATGATAAGGATCCCATCAGAGAGTCTCGGACAACTTCTTATTTGCATGAACTGAACATGGGATAGCTTTTGAGAAAAAAAAACACGAACATGCGAAAACTTATTTATGCTGCAAAGTCGAACATGGGACAAATTGGCTTGATGTTGCTTTCATAGAGTTTCTGAACAAAGTCTATTAAGCGACAGTGGTTTCTGAAAGTATACGCAAAAATGGATCATTTGGTGGAAAAAAGACTAAATCGTTAAAAAGTAACATGGTACAACTACGCCGCACACGACTGTATACTGCAATGAAGGGTAGGTGAACTTTTTATTATCCATTCGATCAACGTAACCCCATTCTACGGTACCGCCGACGTTCGTTGCCCAGAACCCAGCTCCAGTAGATCGCCCAACCCAGTCAGTGGGTCCGGAAGCAGTCAGCGTGTGTCCGCCCGCTGTGTCCGTTGATGGTCAGTTTACAGTTTCCTGTGCCCGGTGTCCCTCTGCTGATGCAGTGTGCAAGTCCCTTTTAAGCAACAAACGACCGAGAGTAGCAGTAGATGAGTGTTTTGTTGTTTTATGGTGCTGCCCACCAGCCGGCCACCACCGCACCGCACAGTAGTGTTGGTCCCCGTTCAGCAGATTTTCCGTAGGAGGCGCGGAGGTCATACGAAAGACCCTGTCCCCTAGGGACGGTTGGACAAGTGGCCGGTTCCAGTTCACCAAGGAAAGCTTTTCTCTTCATCGTTTTACTGCCGTGGCTTGGATTCGGTGGGCGAGAGGGGGAAGTTATAATGAATGTGCGAATGCGAAAGCCAGGGTGTCCCATCGGTGAATGAGCGAGCGTATGTGTTTGCGAGCGAAAGTGTGAGAGAGAGTGTGTTCTACAAGAAACTTAATTAAAAATAAATAAATGATCCAGAGATTGACACCCGCTGTTACACGTTTAATTAAGTTTTCAATTAGTTTCATAATGGCCTGTGGGATTTTATGTACTGGAGGGTGTTTCAAAGCGCCGCCGCCGGCCACAGGGAAATCTGATTGACTTGCGGATTCAGAACGTGCACTTGCTAATGGGAAAACAATCGAATCGTTACTTAATCTGGGACTCTCGGAATGGGAAAAGTTTTAATGTGTTCACGGTCGATAATGGCCAGTTCGTGACAATTGACCTTTTAATGGTGGCTAAAAGTTACCTCTTCTAATCGAAATCCGTTTAAAGGCACTTCTGTTTTCGTTCATGGAAATCAGGATTTTATCAATACAAGCTTACAAATTTAGAGAAGAGAAAATCTAGTTTTGTGTTATTTTTCTTTATTTTCCATTTTGATTTTGAGATGCACTGTATGTATCACTACTGACATGGATACCAAGGACCAAGTCAGCTCACGAAATGCTGATGCGTGCGAAAACATCCAAAAAGTCAAAGTAATTCCACACGAAACAAAAAGTCATCATGGGACGTTCATCGACTTGTGAGATTTACTTTCCATCCCTCCTTCCTTTGTCTTTCTTAAAAAAAAGCTCTTCTTGATCTGCTTATCCGTCCAATATTTTTTTTCAGCGTTTGGTTCTGCTATACAGCTTTTAGAGATTATTTGCTTGCCTTTCTCCATGAAAGTATCGTCGCCGTCGCCATCGTCGTCATCCTGGAGACGCACAACATCGCACGGAAAAAGCTTCAAAGTGAAATTATGTCCGGAAGCAAGACGATATGATGACATGACGGATGGATGGGCCGCCAGGCCGAACGGATGAATGAATGAATGAGAATGGGAAGCCGACGGAAAAAGCTGAGTATCATGTACTTGAGTGGCATGTTTTTGCGTCGAGATGACTTTTTGCTATGGTTGCAGTATGGAAATTAGCTTTGCTCGATATTGATGCCGAACACCAGCAGTAGCCACTGTATGCTTCTGTTTGTGGGAGAATACCGGAGGTTTGTGAATTGAGTGAATGGAAATACGATTGGAAGCGAAGCTGAGATTCTTCAAGATGTATGTACGACGACGGGCTGTAATTCAAATTGGGTTTTTACTGGGATGTTTTGGTAATTTCTGATTTCAATTTCAAAATTGATGATTGAGGTCTTTCCGATCTTCTGGTTCGACTGCATTCAAATGGTAACGATTCAACAAAGTTCCAAACCCTCCGTAGGCAATCATAATAAACTAACAAAGTTACTATACATGAAAGTACTTCAGCAGCACGTGTACACCACACGTACCCAACTCACGGTATGTACAGCTATCGATCTGACTTGCGGTGGATATTAAACTCTTTGACTAACCGCTAATCTGTTTGTTCGCAATAAAATTAGGATCAGCAGCTAAGCCAACATCTCAAACACCGCACACCGCACGCCCAGAGCATCGCTATCAGCTGGGCATTGTACCGTGTACCTAGTAGTAGGAACGAGCGAACATCATCGTTCACACTCAGAGCCGGACCATCGAGCCAACCGCCAGCCACCCCGCAGCACACAGTGAGCAAATACAGCTCGAACAGATTAAACCGAGAAACATCATATAAACTCATCGAATGAACGGGCGAGCGGCTCATTTGATAAGACTGCTTCCGTGGCCACCCATTAGAGGGATGAGCAACGGTCGCTCGACCACCATCAGCCTCATAGCCTTCGGCTTCGTTCGCCCTTCAAGGCGGAGCGCCCCGTGCGGAGTTTTGCGGTTTTCTAAATGCTAATAGCTGGATAATGGATTAGAGAATCTGAACGATTATGATGCTGCCCTGCAACGCCAGTCATCCAGGACCAACCAAGAGCAGAGTGTAAGTAGTGTGCGAAAATACCACCAGCCGAAGATGATGGACCGGACGTGATGTGAATTTGGGGGGTTTTGGTCAAGGAGCGAGCTTTGTGGCGTTAAAGCTGATTTGAGATGATGGTATTAGAAGTGCTTGATGGTTGAAGATGAACGAAACAGGATGGAAATGTGCGAAACAGCGTTAGCCTATGGTGGTAGGAGGCAGTGTGTAAGAGAAATTGAAAGCTTTAGTTCATTTTTTTTATTGCGACAGGGATTAGGTGATGTTTACATCCCGTTAGTAGCAAGCAAACATCAATTATTATCGTTTTTAGGATGAACACGCTGGATTTACAAAAGCGTAAACAAATAGTTTGCAACAAATTTGCTTAAAACCTATGCTTCGAGCTACTGGAACCATGTTGTTGAGCTGTTCCCTAAGACAGAATTTCTTTCGTAGGCTCTCTGGCAGATTGTTGTAGATCAGTAAAACCACTTTTCTCATTTTCTTGATGTAACATTGCTACTTGGACAAAGCCTGCACCTAAGTGTTTCGTCTAACGCGATAAGAATAGAAGCCCCTTGAAAGATGGTAGCAATACTTTAATAAACACCAGAACGTAGGCTCGACGGATAAAGACATCGGTCAGTACAGCAAAGGATGGGATTAACCCAACTTCCGTGCTGAGGCAAGTTACGGATACCATTCACCACCACCAATATGGGCACAGAAAAATTAGGCATTTGTCTGCGCCGGTTAAGTGACAAGACGTATTGTATAATCTGCTTGTGCTTCCGCCATTGCATTGCATAATCTGCTGAGATCCGTGAAGCTCTTGAAATCCCAAATCTCGGATACTTTTTCAAAACGACGTATAATACACGCAAATCCTATGTTGATACGTCGTTTTGAATAAGTATCCGAGAAATGTCATTTAGAGACACTATAGGGATATTCCAGATCAGTCAAACAATCTCGGAATTCAGAACTCCAAGTCAACACTCGTGACAGTAGACATATCTGCTATACTGAATACTTACTACTTACTTTTAGTCCTGGGCACCCACGGTGGTGCAGAGGGCCGAATTGAAAGATTTTCATCCTGGGCGATTGCCAGTCATCGCCTTGACCTCTGGCCTGCTCAAATTTCTGTCGACTTGCTTGATTTCGATGTTGAGGCTGCACTGCCATGAGCCTCTGGGTCTACCTTTGCTGCGATGTCCTGCTGGGTTCCAATCTAACGCTTGCATATTTCGTTTCCGCCCCTGCGCAGAGTGTGGTCGACCCCACCTCCACTTTCGCTCCCGAATTTCCGTCGCTATCGGCTTTTGATGACATCGACGATGAAGCTCCACGTTGGAGATCCAATTGTGAATGGTGGCGAATTATATACCGCAGGCATCTATTGATGAAGACCTGCAGCCGTTGAGTGTTCTCCACTGATACACACCAGGTTTCACTGGCTTATAGCAGCACAGATTTCACGTTCGAGTTAAATGTTCGGATTTTGGTGCGTCGACTGATCTGGTTGTTTTTCCATACATTTCTTAAACTCGCAAAAGCAGCCCTCGCCTTCTTGATCCGTGCACCTATGTCGATCTTGGTGCCACCATCGGCCGCCATTTGGCTACCAAGATATTGGAAGCTTTCAACATTTTCCACTGATTGCCCAGGTACCGTAAGGCTGGAAGGGTTGACCATGTTTACATCCAACGATTTAGTCTTGTTGACGTTGATGGTTTAGACCTGCCACCGAGCAGCGCTTGGCAAGATAATCGAGCTTGCTCTGCATACCAGAGCGCCGTTGAGCTAGGAGAGCAACGTCATCAGCCAGTTCGAAGCCGTTTAGGTGCTCCATGGTAATGGGCTTCCAAAGCAATCCACGATTTGGTTCACGGTCAATCGCACCTACCATGATAGGATACATCCTTGCCTCACTTTGTTGCATCGTTTTCCAACAATTTTCACACTCACCATGTACACCCTAGTTGGCACCGGAAAGTGCCAACAAACCCATTTCAGCAGATACCTAGAAGCAGTATCATATTTATCTCCTATCATCTAACTCGGTTAAATAGCCGAGAGGTAAGAGATATGCCTCACAATCAACGGATCAGTGTACGAATCCATGCCAATATTTTACTTATATATGATTCATCTGTCGATCCAGTTCTAGCGATTGCTAGACCCACTTTCAAGCTGCGGCGGCTAATTTGCTGCGTGGGAAGGATGTAATCTCTACATCACTTTTGTGATGCGACTGATGTGCAGCGAAAATGATGTGATATCACAAGAATTTTTTTGCTGTGTAGTAACGTTACACATCCAAATAGGATCAATGAACCTCCTAACTTAACTGTCATAACTGATAGTTTTGTGATAATTTAGGTCATCAAATCTTTCATGGACTGCACAACTTTATATCAACACTTGAAAAGCTAGTCTGTTACACTGAATAATGATTTATAATGAACCATATTTAATAATATTCTTCAAAGAATAGTAGGCATTGTTCTGTTTCCTTTGAAACATTTGAGGTTGTTCAAACTTTAATGAAACTTATTCGTTGTAGTCATTATTTGTGCTATAAAAAGTTACGTAACCTATTCTAACCCACCCAGGTCTGTGAACTTCTATGAAACTCAAAGCTATTCCAAAATACTTTTGTAATATTTCAGGATTACTAAACTTCCCTACATCTAAGATCTAAGGCGAAGGTATGACGAAGCCACATCTCGAGCACAAATTTGAAGGAAAATGTGGGATGCGACCAAGGATAAGGACTGTAGCCACGATCACGAGTATTGTGGTTAAATATTGTTGATTAAGTTTTATTATAAATGTTATAGGCGTTAAATAAATAAAAAAAGATACAATCATTAAGGTTGGTAGTGTTGTGCAAATCAGAACATCAAAAAAAAAAAAATATTACGGCTGTAGACTCCATAATATATTGCAGGACAGTGTGTACGATTCTGAATATCCCGAACCTATGTCATAGTCTCTGAATGTACTCTGTGAGCTCCAATAGGTGCAATAGACTATACAACATAACTCTTTTTGGTCAAATCAGAAACTTCAGTTGCTGTAGACGCTAGATTTTAAACATGATAACAGTTTGGAGCTGATCTGATGATGTCCATTGAAAATTCAGAAGACTTACTGATCATAATAGATTACATATTGAAGCTTTGAATAATGCAAAAAAAAATACAACTACACCCGCATACTTTAGGATGTCAAGAACGGTTTGGATAACCTAGGATATCCCAACATATTCTGTAATTATGTTATTCTGTAGTTCTGTAGTTCTGTAGTTCTGTAGTTCTGTGGTTCTGTAGTTCTGTAGTTCTGTAGTTCTGTAGTTCTGTAGTTCTGTAGTTCTGTAGTTCTGTAGTTCTGTAGTTCTGTAGTTCTGTAGTTCTGTAGTTCTGTAGTTCTGTAGTTCTGTAGTTCTGTAGTTCTGTAGTTCTGTAGTTCTGTAGTTCTGTAGTTCTGTAGTTCTGTAGTTCTGTAGTTCTGTAGTTCTGTAGTTCTGTAGTTCTGTAGTTCTGTAGTTCTGTAGTTCTGTAGTTCTGTAGTTCTGTAGTTCTGTAGTTCTGTAGTTCTGTAGTTCTGTAGTTCTGTAGTTCTGTAGTTCTGTAGTTCTGTAGTTCTGTAGTTCTGTAGTTCTGTAGTTCTGTAGTTCTGTAGTTCTGTAGTTCTGTAGTTCTGTAGTTCTGTAGTTCTGTAGTTCTGTAGTTCTGTAGTTCTGTAGTTCTGTAGTTCTGTAGTTCTGTAGTTCTGTAGTTCTGTAGTTCTGTAGTTCTGTAGTTCTGTAGTTCTGTAGTTCTGTAGTTCTGTAGTTCTGTAGTTCTGTAGTTCTGTAGTTCTGTAGTTCTGTAGTTCTGTAGTTCTGTAGTTCTGTAGTTCTGTAGTTCTGTAGTTCTGTAGTTCTGTAGTTCTGTAGTTCTGTAGTTCTGTAGTTCTGTTATTCTGTTATTCTGTTATTCTGTTATTCTGTTTTTCTGTTATTCTGTTATTCTGTTATTCTGCTATTCTGTTATTCTGTTATTCTGTTATTCTGTTATTCTTGTTATTCTGTTATTCTGTTATTCTGTTATTCTGTTATTCTGTTCTTCTGTTATTCTGTCATTCTGTTATTCTGTTATCCTGTTATCCTGTTATTCTGTTATCCTGTTATTCTGTTATTCTGTTATCCTGTTATTCTGTTATTCTGTCATTCTGTCATTCTGTCATTCTGTCATTCTGTCATTCTGTCATTCTGTCATTCTGTCATTCTGTCATTCTGTCATTCTGTCATTCTGTCATGCTGTCATTCTGTCATTCTGTCATTCTGTCATTCTGTCATTCTGTCATTCTGTCATTCTGTCATTCTGTCATTCTGTCATTCTGTCATTCTGTCATTCTGTCATTCTGTCATTCTGTCATTCTGTCATTCTGTCATTCTGTCATTCTGTCATTCTGTCATTCTGTCATTCTGTCATTCTGTCATTCTGTCATTCTGTCATTCTGTCATTCTGTCATTCTGTCATTCTGTCATTCTGTCATTCTGTCATTCTGTCATTCTGTCATTCTGTCATTCTGTCATTCTGTCATTCTGTCATTCTGTCATTCTGTCATTCTGTCATTCTGTCATTCTGTCATTCTGTCATTCTGTCATTCTGTCATTCTGTCATTCTGTCATTCTGTCATTCTGTCATTCTGTCATTCTGTCATTCTGTCATTCTGTCATTCTGTCATTCTGTCATTCTGTCATTCTGTCATTCTGTCATTCTGTCATTCTGTCATTCTGTCATTCTGTCATTCTGTCATTCTGTCATTCTGTCATTCTGTCATTCTGTCATTCTGTCATTCTGTCATTCTGTCATTCTGTCATTCTGTCATTCTGTCATTCTGTCATTCTGTCATTCTGTCATTCTGTCATTCTGTCATTCTGTCATTCTGTCATTCTGTCATTCTGTCATTCTGTCATTCTGTCATTCTATCATTCTGTCATTCTGTCATTCTGTCATTCTCTCATTCTGTCATTCTGTCATTCTGTCATTCTGTCATTCTGTCATTCGGTCATTCTATCATTCTGTCATTCTGTCATTCTGTCATTCTGTCATTCTGTCATTCTGTCATTCTGTCATTCTGTTATTCTGTTATTCTGTTATTCTGTTATTCTGTTATTCTGTTATTCTGTTATTCTGTTATTCTGTTATTCTGTTATTCTGTTATTCTGTTATTCTGTTATTCTGTTATTCTGTTATTCTGTTATTTTGTTATTCTGTTATTCTGTTATTCTGTTATTCTGTTATTCTGTTATTCTGTTATTCTGTTATTCTGTTATTCTGTTATTCTGTTATTCTGTTATTCTGTTTATTATTTAGCAACAAGCATCCAATGAATACAAAAGCAGACTTCTTTAATGTACTGTAAACTGGCTGGTGATTTTCCTCTTCTTTTTTTTTGGCGTAGCGTTTCAACTGGAACAAAGTGTACTTCTATGTTTGAGGTTCTATGAACACTTCTACAGTTATCAACTGAGAGCTTCCTCTGCCAATAACTATTTTTTTAAGTGTATATCGTGTGGCACGCAAGAAGACACTCTATGTTCTAGACAATCATTGAAATTTTTATTACGAAAAATTCCTGAACTGACCTGCAATCGAACCCGTCACTCTCAGCTTGATCATGCTGAATATCCGAGCCATTATAGCTGTGGCTATATGGGCCTTGTCTCGAAAATTTGTATAATACAGATCAGTCTTTTTATATGGCTTTTCTGATGTATTTCCACATGAAAATCTAGGTTTTGCCGCAAGATACAACCTTCATGTTTGACTCAATATAGAAATTGCTTATCGAAGATAGCTCAGAAGCAATACAAGCTAGTCCAACAAAATAGAAACCCAACGTTGCTTCACTATCCCAATCATCATTTCTAAATGAATAAACCCAGAGCACACTAACCTACGTCAGAAAAAAAATCCACCATCCGAAGAAAGTGATTCCCCACATTTTACGACCAAACCTTTAGCTTACTTTAACCCCAAAGCTGAGCCGTGTACTTGTTTGTTGTTATCGCACCATTATGTCGGGAATAAGGAGAAATTTTAGCACTTTTTATATCATCGCACGGTGCACGTCGTCGTCGTCGTCGAGGCTCTTGGCTTCACCTCGTCTGACGAGGTCCACAGCCAGCTTTACGATTCGTTCAATGTAAACCCTGACCTCCGCCACCACCACCAGTGTTGGGAATACTCACTTGCGAAAAGTTATACTCACTTGCTTCTATCTCAGTCCAGAAGCATGCTATCCAAAAATGATGTTTGAAGGGCTTTTAGATTGTAGTTTAATCTAAAAGTTTGCCGAATAAAGTAAAGGTCGCAGACGCATACCAAAACCGTGAGAGAGCTGTGAGTACAAGGGGAGTATAAATTACACGAATTTTACTCACCTCGTACTCACAGCTCTCTCACAACTTTGGTATGCGTCTGCGACCTTTACTTTATTCGGCAAACTTTTAGATTAAACTATAATCTAAAAGACCTTCAAACATCATTTTTTGATAGCATGCTTCAGGACTGAGATAGAAGCAAGTGAGTATCACTCTTGCAAGTGAGTATTCGCAACACTGACCACCACTATGAAGAAACTGTACCATTTGGCAAACATCCCCTCCAGGACGACTAAAGTCCATCGTCTCCTTTTGTTGATCCAGTCAGTGTAACCAAACCAACTAAGCGTCGTCGTCATCGACGACCATCGCCGTCGTGGTTGTTGCCGACGTAGTTGAGTTGTAAAATTTATATGTTTATTCTGTGTCATAAAATGAAAAGTTTCGATCTGTTCGTGTGTTCGTACACCGCCGACCGACACAACACAAAACACCGGCCATTGTGTCCGCCGATTAGGGTTAGGCGACGACCGTGATGACGACGATGGGGCGTGCCCTTGGCGTAGCTAGGGGGCGGGCCAGCATCTTGAGAGTATTTCACAGTGGTAAACTTTGGACAACTGTAACTATAACTAGAACGAATAGAAATAAATGACGATACAATCGCTCGCCCCTACAGTATGCGATGGGCGAGTGCTTACTAGTTTTTCAAATTTCATATTTATTATCATAACCAATCAAAAGCGATAGATATTACATCACAAAACCCTCAGATAGTTTCTTTCAATGAAAAATCAACGTCCTCTGGAAAAAAAACCCTAGCTACCCCAATGTCTCTGGCAGTAGCACTTCAGAAAAGGGCCTTGATTGGGGAAGAAGTTGTCACGAAGAGATTTGCTTGGCTGTCGTCGACAGCGGACGGCGTGTTGTTGGACGTCGTCGTCGTTGTGGCGTCGACGACGGCACCGGTGTCGACGACGAGCTAAAGCTTTTTGGCATGACCTTTGTTGCGGTGTAATTTAGGATATGGCTTTTGCAAGGGGTAACAATTTTCGGCTGCTCGTTGCTCAAAAAGCGGTAATAAAGAAGGGTTATTGATGTTGCCACGGTTCGATTGAACGGAGTTTCCACGTGCACTAGCCCATTTAAGTCTAAACTAGTAGACTAGGCGTGATTTACTCTTGGTGATATTTCGAATTACTCGCAATTACCGTTGCAATTGCTCTAGTAAAACTCATACGAGCGAATATTTCAATCCCCATCACGACTCTCGAACATAAAACCCCTAACGAAATCCATCAAACTTACCACTTCCGGGGACGTAGATGTTGAGCGTGAGACAGTCCTCACTCTGGTTGGCAAGCAGCGGCTGCAGTCGTTTCAGGTGCTGGTAGCGTCCCTTTGGCATCGAGAGCAGGGCTACCGTGCGGTTGCTAATGTCCGGGAAGCTCTGTGAACGAAAGAAGCAAACGATGGCAGAACAAACATTAGGAAATCATCATCTCTATCGGGGTGTGCCATTACGGCACGGCGCCCATCATTATAAAAAAAATGGTGGAATCAATTTTCCACCGCGTCATCCATATTGAAGTGTAATAAAAACGATTGATTGGATGGCTTTTGTGGGACCACAAAGAAAACAAAAGACTCTTTAACGACCAAAGTTGCTGATCATTTATGGGTGATGCAAAAACGGTCGGATACCAGCAAAAGAAACACACCCCGCGAGGGACCGTCCATTGATTACGAAAATGAGTTTATAATGCTCAGTTATCTATCCTTTGTCAAGAGTTCATGCGTTATTAGTGATGGCATTTTCTACACGGCAATTGACAACCGGTTATCCTTTTTCTTTTCAATTTAAAGGTAACTCTTATTTAATTTATGGACGATCCCTAACCATAATTGAAAAGTATAAGAATCTGCAAAACTTGATGTCATCATTTGGAGATGAAAACAACAAAGCATTCTTCAATTTATGTCAACATGATATTAGCGAATTGATATCCAAACCAATGGATTCAAAATTCAAAATATCAAAGAATAAGGAAGCCTCATACAGGGGATAGACAAAATGATCGGGACAGACAACATTTTTACTTTTCAAAAAATGTTCAACTAGTTGTAACTTTTTGAAAAGTGCATCGAATATTCTCAAATTTTTACTGTACGTTCACCAACCAGTTGTGTATCAGTGGTCCAAATTTGGAAAAGGTCAGCCCATTTTCCACGGAGTTATAAAGATTCTTGAGAAAGGTAAAATTATCCGATATCCAACTTTGAGCTGCTACATCTCCGGATTCAATGAACCGATTGCAATGAAATTTTGACCATTCATGACTTATCTAATGATCTCTGAAAAACATTTAACTTAACTTGAAATTTTCAACCAGAGAAAAAGTTATAGAAATTTTATTTTTTTTTTCACGAGTTTTTAGCAAATTGGTCTATTTTTAGTATGTGTTCCATTACTTATTCAATTTATTGGTGGCTATGTTGTTACTTTCTTTCAAAACACATTTATGTATGAGTCAATTAGAGGGAAATTAAATGAACTATAATTTGCATCTTGAATTTTGAAACGATGTTGATGTTTTGGATATTTTGTTGTTTTATTAGAAAAATAATCTAATCGTTATAATTTTCTTCTGTGTTAAAAATTTTAAGTTGCTGCAACGCTTTTTCATAGCTCCTTATACAAGTCATAAATGGTCAAAATTTCATTGCATTCGGTTCATTGAATTCGGAGATATAACAGCTCAAAGTTGGATATCGGATAATTCTACCTTTTCCAAGAATCTTTATAATTACCTGGAAAATGACCCGATCTTTCCCAAATTTGGACTACTGATACACAACTAGTTGATGAACTTACAGTAAAAATTTGAGAACATTTGATGCACTTTTCGAAAAGTTACAGCTAGTTGAACATTTTTTGAAAAGTGAAAATTTTGCCTGTCCCGATCATTTTGTCTATCCTGTAGTAACTTATATTTATTTGTTTCCAAGGCATTCCCTTTTTATTTTATTTTATTTTATCTTCAAAGAAACCTTTACTGAACCGTCCTGGAATGTATCTGAAAACCCCTTAAAGCCTTTGAATATTCAGTTCCATAAAAATCCCCGAAACCCCACTAATATCTTACTGAAACTCTTCCCAAGCCCCTCTTATACCACTCTCCTCCGCCAAACTACCTATGATAACCGTATGGTACACCGGATGCATTCGTGAAATCATCTGAAAATCTCTAAACAGTTCCAAATCTTTTAGAAACTCACACCCCCACTGGAATTCTTTCTGAAATTTCCCTGAAGCACTCCTGAACTCGTCTTAAAAATCCATGCAAACTCGTCCGAAACCACCCTAAAATGCGCTCTAACCCATGAAACATCTCCAAAACTATTATACCCTCCTTAAACACGTGCTAATCACACTCCAACCACACCCACCCTACGTGCATGCTTCCTGACAACCTCCTGAAACTCGCTAAAAACCCGTCTGAAACCTGATTGAAACCATCCTAATCCTTCTGAAGAGACTACAGACCCCGCTTAAGTCCCACAGAACCTCCGTGGAACCTACTTGGTACACCTTAATGAACTTCTTAAAACACTTGGAAACGCCTAGCAATTGACCAAACAAAATTCATGGTTCTAGGCATTTAATGTACATTTACTTGTATTGTAACACTTTGATATCGGCTTAAATATTGGAATTTTGAAAAATATCTTATAGAAAATATTCCTTCAGGAGTCCCTCAGATATTTATCGTGATGTTTTCCGAGAATACCTCTGCGAGTTCCTGGGGAATGCTTCAGGACTTCCCATGAAATTCTGCAGGAAATTGCCCACAGCAGTTTCTCAAAAATTGCATCAGAAGCTATGCTGGAATTCCTTCAGGAGTTCCTCAGGAATTACCTTAAGAATCTTTCGAAAAATCATGCAGGAGTTCCTCGGAAATTTCTCCGAATATTCCCCGAGGATTCCACGGGAGTCCCCCAAGGATTTCTCCAGGAGTTCCCTGAAAACTCCCCAAGGAAGTTTTCCCAAGAGTTCACCCAGATATTTCTCCAGGGATTCCTCCAGGATTTTTTCCAGGGATTCCTAGAGGAATTTCCTAAGAGTTTCTCCAGGGATTTCTCCAGCGGTTTGTCTAGAAGTTCTTCCAGGGATTCCTTGAGGGATTTCTTCAAGGATTCCTTCAGGAATACCCCCAGGGATTCCTGCATGGATTCCTCCATGGATTCATCCAGGAATTCATTCAGGAATTTCTCCAGAGCTCCTTCACAAATTCTTCCAAGATTTCCTCCAGCAACTAATCCAGGGATTTCTTCAGGATTCCATGGATTCTTCCAAAAATTTCTCCAGGGATTCCTCCAAAGTTTCCGCCAGAAATTCCCCCAGAAATTTCTCCGGAAATTCCTTCAGGAAGTCCTATAGGAACTCCTTCAAGAATTCCTCAAGGAATTTCTCCTAGAATTCATCCAGGAATTCCTCTAAGACATCTACCTAGAATTCTTCCAAGAACCCCTCCAGGAATTTCAAAAACTCTTACTGGACCTTCCCCATCAATTTCACCAGAGAACCCTCTAAGATTTCTGCCAATAATCCCTTCAGGAATTTCGTCAGAAATTCCTCCAGTAATTTCACCAGAAATTCTTCCAGGGATTTTTCAAGAAATTCCTTCAAACATTTATACAAAAATCCTCCAGAAATTCCTTTATGAATACCTCCTAGATTCTTCAGGAAACCTTCAGAAATTCCTCAAGTATATACTCCCGGGACAACTCCAGGGATTTCACCGAGAATTCCTTCAAGGATTTCTACAGGAACTACTCCGAGACTTCTTCCAAGAATTCCTCCAATATTTCTCAAGGAAATACTCTAAGAATTTCTCCAAAACTTTCTCCAAGAATTCCTCCAGGAATATCTCCAGATATTCCTAGAAGAGTCCTTCCAGGATTTTTTCCAGAAATTCTTTCAAGAAGTCCAACAGGAACTCTAATAAGAATTTCTCCAAGACTTGCTCCAATATTGTTGTTAGAATTCCTCCAAGAATCCGTCCAGGAATTTGGCCAGGGATTCTTTTATAAATTTTTCTATGAATACCTCCAGGGATTTTCAATAAATACCTTCAGAAATTCCTCCAGAAATGCCTACAAGAATACCCCCAGGAATTCCTCCAAGAATTCCTTCAGGAATTTCTCCAAGACATCCACCAACAATCCCTTCTAGAATTCTTTTCCATGAATTCCTTAATGAGTTTCTCCAGGAATTCCTTGAAGATTTTTTTCAGGAATTCCTCCAAGAGTTCCTACAAGAATGCTTCCAGGATTTTTTTTCAAATTATTTCAGTGGTTTCCTAAAGAATTCACTCAGGATTTTTTTTTTTTGTTACTGAAGGATTGTTTAAATAAATTTATTTTTTAGTGACTTTGGCATACTATTCCATTTAAATATTATTCTAGAACTTTTTCTTAGAATTCTGCAGAAGTACATCCAGGAGTTTTTTCAATAATTCATTCAGAAAATCCTCCGGGCAACCCTCGGAAATTTTCCGAAGGATTTCTGAAAGAATTTTCCCAATTTATTTTTGCACCTTTTTTTAAAGGAATCCTGTAGAAATACCTCTATAGATTTCTCTAAGAGCCTAGGATTCTCGGTCTCTATAACAACGGCTGTCTTACTAACCAGCCAGCGCCGTTATTGACATTACTTGTGAGTTCTCGAATTGTGCACATTGAGAATTCATTGCATTGGTTCCTTGTGCAATTTCGATTGCTCTGGTCAATCACGGAGTAGCAACTACGAATTGTGCGGTCATCCATGCTCATGCTCATATCATTGATTCAGACGAAGCCTCAATGATCAATTGAGCAAAAAGAAGAAATGTAAAAGTGTCATAGAACAGTTTCCAGATCATGTGCCAATTGAGACTTCTTTGAAGCTGAGAAGAACAATACGTTGAGAAATGGTACAAAGAACTCATCAAGCACTGCTGTGCCAAACAGTTGCATTACCTCTCTCAGGTGTCACTTTATGATTAATGACCCATTCAACACAATGAAATCTAGCTATGCTCTGCTGGAGGGGAGCCTGTCAAACTATCTCCTATCCAACGTGAATGTGTCCAAATCAGGCAGCTTGTTCGCAATACTCGTCCATCTAAGCACTTGTATTGGGTGCTCCTATAGTCAAAACATGCAACCAGGTAGGAGGCAAGATTCGCCAGCTGCAGATGGACCATTTGCAATTTAAAGATAATGATGAGATTCATAGCCAGTCGCAGACAGATTCTGCTCCCTGGAAACCGATACTGATGAGAAAGCCGACGATGATGATCATCATCATTTATCGGGCTGCACGTCGTCGTCGTCGTCTGCGGCTTGGCCGCTTGATTTGCGATGCATTTCACCATCGTTCATGATCTTCTCCGTACAACATTCAAACTGTCCGTAGACCGGAGAAAAGCATCGAAAAACATGCAAAATCCATCTGGTGCTTTCTGAATTATTGAGCATCCATCCAGGCGAAGCAAACTGGTGTGTGGTACAGCCACTCGACAGACCAGACGCCGTAGACAGGACTCACTCATCTTTTCTAATTTGATTGGAGTTTAATTCCGGAGAAAAGCGATGCCGCTGGTGGCAGCGGTATCGTTCTCATCTTTCAACCCCCGGACGATGAAAAGCCTCGTCGTCGTCATCGTCTACGGCGGCGGCGGTGAAAAGTATGTATATCCGGTTTTTTTTTCTCATCTATCTGATGCAACACATTCCGGACATGTTTGGAAATCGAGACGGAATGTTTGAAGTAATTGAATTTCATAGTTTGGTAGATAGGCTTCGAATCGGAGCTTTCTTGGTGGAATTCTAACTAGCGCTATTCATTGAAATTGTATGATGATGTAACCGTTTACTGACATTTTATTTTGCTGATATGGTTCAGTGAATTGCAAGGAAGTTTTAAATTTTTCAAGCACGAAAACGCTAATAAGCTACCATTCTCAGGTAAGCCTCTGCCCACAAGCCCACGGGAAACGAGAAGGTGGGAGGCGTAATTCCAACGTGATAGTTATTACGGACCCGTACAATGATGATCATCATTTATAAGTCATTAGTCATCAGTCATCAGTCATCAGTCATCAGTCATCAGTCATTAGTCATTTTTGTACCGTTCGGATCTCTTGCGAATACTAGTTTTGCCAGGCCAAAATATAAACGACTCATAAAAAAGTGATCATTTTCCA
This sequence comes from Aedes albopictus, assembly GCF_035046485.1. NCBI lineage: Eukaryota > Metazoa > Arthropoda > Insecta > Diptera > Culicidae > Aedes > Aedes albopictus. The sequence continues at coordinate 389,700,876 of NC_085138.1, read as the reverse complement.
TGGGAGTAGCCAGAGGGGGGCACGGGGGGTAGAATGGCTTAATATTGTGATGTTTATTCATAAAACACAAAAACAAATTTTCCAGATATGTCGGAACTGGTTCCGATAGGGAAAAAAGAAGGATCATATGCCTCTATAGAGTGCAGTTATGCTAGAGTGCTAGTGCAACACGAATTTTCACTAGTATTTAATTCTAACAAACGTCATACTAAGAGCAACATATCTTGGATTTCTTTACGAATTCTTTCAAGGACATCTTCAGAAATTCCTTTAGGCATTTATTCAGGAACTCCAGAGTCTCTTTCAGAAATTCCTCAAGGGACTGCACCAGAAGTTTCTTCTTCGTGAATACTTCCATGGACATCTTGCAGGGTTCCTCCAGTGATTGTTCCAGCGCTTTTTTCGAGGATTCCCCCAAGACATTCATTTAGGTCTTTCTGCAAGTGTTCCTTCAGCAATTTCTTCAGGGATTTCTCCATATATTTCTTGAGAACTCCACTAGAGATTGCTCCAATAATTCAATATAGAATAATTCGGAGTATTTCATCAGGAATACCTTCCAGAAACCTTTACAAGAAATTCGACCAGAGAATAGCTAAAAATTAAATCAGCAATTCCCTAAAACATTGTACAAAACATTCTTTTGCGAGTCCATCCAAAGATTCCTACAATAATTCGCCCAAAAAATATTGCAGACATGGATTCCGTAGATGCTATCGACTGTTTTGAAATTCACAGGGGTTTTTTCGGCCTTCAGTTTGTTAAGAGATTGAAACGCCCGACGTTTTGAATCTCCTTTTGAAAATTGAACCTCCACACGAAATATGTTATAAACCCTTGAAAAAGATGGCATAGCCAGTGTTGGGAATACTCACTAGCAAGAATGATACTCACTTGCTTCTATCTCAGCTCAGAAGCATTCTATCAAAAAATGATGTTAGAAGGGCTTTTAGATTGTTGATTAATCTAAAAGTTTGCCGAATAAAGTAAAGGTCGCAGATGCATACTAAAGTTGTGAGAGAGCTGTGAGTACGAGGTGAGTAAAATTCGTGTAATTTATACTCACCTTGTGCTCACAGCTCTCTCATGGCTTTGGTGTGCGTCTGCGACCTTTACTTTATTCGGCAAACTTTTAGATTTAACTATAATATAAACCCCTTTAAACATCATTTTTTGATAGCATGCTTCTGGACTGAGATAGAAGCAAGTGAGTATAACTTTTTGCAAGTGAGTATTCCCAACACTGAGCATAGCCCATTAAAACGCCGGGCGTAGGAAAGAAATTTTCGTTTCAATTGCTGAACAGATTGAAAGCCGAAAAACTCCCTGTGACATGGATTCCTTCATATTTCTTCCAGTTATTTGATAAGAAAGCTTTCCTGGGATTTCCTAAGGAATTCCTTATGGGATTGCTTCCGGGATTCCTCATGGGATTTCTTCAAGAATTCCTCCAGGGATACACCCGGGAATTTCTTCTGTGTTTCTTTCAGAAACAAATCCAGGGATTATTTTGAAAACTCCTCCAAGGATTCCCCCATGAACACTTTTTAAAATCCCTTCAGAAGTTCCTCTTGGAATTCTTTCAGGAACTCCGCCAGGAATTCATCTTGTACTTTCTCCAGGGATTGTTTTAGGGACTCCCTAAGAGCCTCAAGGAATTGCTTCTAGGATTCCTATTCATATTTGATGAGGAACTCCTGCAGGGATTGTTTCAGGATCCCTTGGGGATCCCTCAAGGAGTTTCTCTACAAACTCTTCTTAGAATCTGCAATTTCCTCAGGAATTTTTCCTGAGAATCCTTCAGAAATTTCTCAAGGGATTCCTTCACGGATTTCTTCAGAGATTCCTCCAGCAATTATTCCAGGGATTCCTCTGGGAGTTGCTGCAGAGATTCCCCTAAAAATTCATCCAGGGATTCCTTCAGAAATTCCGCCAGGAATTCTTCCTTCAGAAATTCCGCCAGGAATTCTTCTGAAGATTCTTCCAGGAATATTTCTAGAGATTCCTCCGTTAATTAAAAAAAAAAAAACATTCTTCTAGGATATCCTCCAGGGATTCCTCTTAGAATTTCTGCAGGGCTAAACTAGGGAATTCCTTCTGTGATTTATGGTAAAACCTTTTTTTTAATTCCCTCAAATTCTCCCAGGAACTCTGCCTAGCATTCCTTCAAGAATTCCTCCTTGTATGCTTTACGAAACTCCTCCAGGAAGTTAATTTGATACTTGTTCCAGAAACTGTTCAGGAATTTCCTTAGAATTCCTCTTGAAATTGCGAATTCCTTGAGAGATTCATCCACGAATTTCTTCAGAAATTCCAGGATTTTTTTCCAGGGATTCCTCTGGGAATTCCTGTAGGAATTGCTCTAAAAATTCTCCCAGGAATTTATCTGAAGATTCCTCCAGAAATTTCACCAGAGATTCCTCTGGAGATTCCTTTATGCATTCCTACAAGATTTTCTTTAGACATTTCTCCAAGAAATCCTCCAGAGTTTCATTAATGCATTCCTTCAGGACTTCCTCCAGGCAATCCTCCAGAGATTGCTTCCGGGATTCTTCCAATAATTCCACTTGGAATTCCTACAGAAATTTATTCAGAAATTCTTCAAGGGATTCCTCCAACATTTTTTTTCCTGAAACTCCTACAAAAATTCCTCCAAAGGTTTCTCCAGGAATTACTTCAGAGAATCCTCCAAGAATTCCACCAGGAATTCTCCTAGGTATTTTTCCAGGAAATTTTGCAGAGGTTCCTCGTTAGATTTTAGCAGAGATTTCTCCAGGATTTTTTTTCCAACGATTTCTCTAGGAATTCCACCAGTTATTCCTCCAGGAATGGTTTCAGGGACTCCTCCAAATATTCCTCCAGGAATTCCCCAGGAATTCTTCCAGGAGTTTCTCCTGGAATTGCTTCAGGAATTCATCCTGGAATTCCTCCAGAAATTTATACAGACATTTCTTCAGGAATTCCTCCAGAGGGCCCCTCGAGGAATCCCTCCAGAAATTACTCCAGGAATTTCACCAGGAATTAATCAAGGAATTCCATCATAAATTATGAAAGCAATTCATCCAGGAATTTCTCCAGGAACTCCTTCATGGTTTCCTTCAGAAAAACTTCCAGGATTTTCTCTAGGAATACCTTCTGGTTTTTTTTTTCAGCATTTCTGGAGGGATTCCTCCAGGAATTCCACTTAAAATTCCTCCAGGAACTTCTTTAGGGAGTTTTTCACGAATTTCTCCGGGAATTTCTCAAGGTTTTTTTCAGAAATTTCTCCCACAGTTCCTCTAGTCTAGAGATTCCCACAGAAATTAATGAAGTATTTTGTGCAAGTATTCCTCCAGAGATTCCACCAAGAATTCCTTCAAGGGTTCTTCCAGCAATTCCCAAAGGGACTGTTTATAACCTAGACATCCTTCAGAAATAATGTCAGCAATATCTCCAGGATTTTTTTTCCAGAAAATCTTCTGGGGAGTTTTCAGAAATTTTTCCAGAAAATTCTTCAGGAATATTTCAGGGATTCCTCCACGAATTTTTAAAGGGATTCCTTAAGGAATTCCTTCGAAGATTCCTCCTGGAAGTCCATCTGAAATTCCACTAAGGATCCTTCCAGAAAATTCTTCAGGGACTCCTTAAGTAAAATCCTGGAGGAATTTATTCAGGAATTCCTTCAGAAATTTCTCAACGAATTGCTCCTGAACGTCCTTTTGAAATTATATCGGCAATTCTTCTAGGCATTTCTCCAAGCATTTCTCTAAGAGTTTCTTCTGAGATTCCATCATGAATTGCTTCAGCATTTTCTCAAACATTTTTTTTTAAATAGAAAAATAATAGAAATATAAATCTTACAGAATTCCATTGAAGGTTTTTCATCCAGTATTTTTTTAGCAAGAATTTTCTAGGGAATTCTCTAGGAATTCCATCATGAATTTCTCTGGCAATTCTAACATGGATTCCTCCAGGCATTCCTCCGGGATTTTATTCAGGAATTTCTGCAGGAATTGCTACTGGTTATCCTTCAGAAATAATGACAGTAATCAGGGATTCCTTCAGGCATTTCTCCAGTAATTTCTCCTGAGATTCAATCAGGAATTGCTGCAGGGAGTGCTCCAGGGATTTCTCCACGAATTTTTCCAGGGATTCCTCTAGGAAACCTTCAACGATTCCTCCAGGAAAGGGTTTCTGTAGGGTTTTCTTCAGAAATTCTTCCAGGAAATTCTCCAAGAATACCTTCAAGATTTTCTCAGGGATTCCTCCAGTTATTTCTACAGGAATTCCTCCGGAGATTTTTCCATGGATTTCTCCACAAATTTCTTCAAGAATTCCCCCAGGGACTCCTCCAGGAATTCTTCGAGTATTTCTCCAAGAATTTCTCCAGAAATTCCGCAAGAAATTTCTCCAGGAATTTCTCAATGATTCCCTTGTTAGAAATAGAAAAATAACAGAAATAGAAATCTCCCAGATTTTTTTTTGGAGCTTCCTCTAGAAATTCATCCAGTCATTCTTTCAAGAATATTTCTAGAGATTACCCCAGCAATTCACAAAGGAATACCTCTAGGAATTCCGCCAGGCATTCCACCAGGATTTTACCCAGAAGTTTCTCCAGGAACTTCTCCAGGAATTCATCAAGGAAATACCCCAGGGATGTATTCATGAATTCCTCCAGGAATTTCTCCAAGAATTGCTAGTGGACATCCTTCAGAAATTATGTCAGCAATTTCTCCATGAAATCCTCTAGGCATTTTTTCAAAGATTCTTTCAGAAAATTCTCCTGGAATACTTCCAGGAATTTTTCAGGGATTCCTCCAGGCATTCCTCCCGGAATTCTTCCAGAGATTCCTCCAGGAATTGCTTCAGGGATTCCTAGAGGGATTTCTCCATGAATTTCACCAGGGACATTCCCAAAGATTCCTTCAGGGAATCTCCCAGAAATTCCTCTAAGGGCTTTTCCAGGAAATCCTTCTAGAATTTCTAAAGGGATTTTTTCCGAAATTTCTCCAGCAACTTCCCTCAGAATTCCTCTGGAGATATCTCCAACAATTCCTCCAGGAATTCTTCCATGTCTATTTCCAGGAATTCTTCCAAGAAATTTAGCCAGGATTTCCTGCTGGGTCTCGTCCAAGAATTCCTCTAGGAATTTGTTCAGAAGTTTCTCCAGGCATTCCTCCAGGATTCTCTCTTTTCCCAGGGATTTCTTCAGGGATTTCTCCAAGAGTTCCTCCATATATTCCTCCACAAATTTCCTGGATTCGGACAGCAAGCGATTGTTTTATAAATTGCATACATAGTTTCAGTCTTGATATCATAATTCTATGATGTAGTAGGTCGAATTTTTTTGTTGTAAAAATATAGTTTTTTTTTTCAATTGTTGATTCATTTCTGAAAATTATGACATTTTTTATTGCTCGTAAATCAATTATGTATGGGAAATTTTGATTTATTTATGCGCTTTTTGATTTGTTTATGGAAATTTTATAGTTTATTATTGCTTCCACACCTATTTATTTATTGGAAATTTTCGGATTATTTATGGAAATTTTTCAATTTATTTATGAGCGTTTAATTGGCCATCTTCCAGATGCTAGGTTCGCCCTAGAGTGCAGCGAGCTCCCCATGGGCTGTCCATAAACCACGTGGTCATTTTTTGGCAGATTCCGAAAGCGTCCCACCCCCGGTTTTTCGTTCATACAATTTTTTTTTTCAACTTGTATGGATCGTGGTCTTCGCCCGATCACCTCACGTCCGTCAGTCAAGATGCTCCCGTCCTTATCCCTGCATATTTCGGCTCGCGGCTCGAAGCCTTTGCGGGATGCGTTGAGCGTCTGGTAGAGGTTCCGTGTTTCTTGTGAACGGCACAGCAGTTCCATTTGTTCACATTCCGCTTCTTCCAGGCGGCGCTTTCTCTTTCTCAGAAGCAACTGTTTTTACTTCTGTTTGTATCGGTTCACGTTCTGTCGGGTTCCATGCTGCAGCATTATCACATACATTGTATTCTTCTCCGTGGTCGATTTGCGATTCCGTCTGGAGATCACCACACTCCATGAGTAACGCTAGGAGAGGCTATGCGCTGGGAAAATATGCTGCGTGTGGCCATATTTTTGAATGCGGTAAATCAATGAGTCGTAGGCCGTTTTTGTTCGTAAGCTAGTGGGCACTGAACTTTTCAATCTTCAGTCTGAATTCTTTCGAAGTGATTACGATAATTTTAATGAATTTTCACGAAACTAATTTTAATATCAAATATGCTACGAATTTTCAATAACACATCCATCGTAAACTTTGCTCGCACCCGTCTGTGCGAGTACCAGCCAGCCCCTCTAATTGTTCAATGTGTGGGCAGCTTTCTTGGTTGGTTGACGGTACGTAAAATTGCCATCCATATGTCCCCAGCGAACAACCAGAGAGCTTCAGTGTCATGAAAGAGCGAAGTAAGGTTAGTAAAGCAGGTCGTGCAAACTGGCTTGGTGAAATATTCGTGTTCTAATTTTCCGGATCGCATAGCGGCCCTGTGTAAGATATGAAATTGGGGGCATTGGGGATTTAAATAATGGAAAGGAGTCATTGTCATAATTACTTTACACGCATTATTGGAAATTTGGGCTACCATATGGTCACCATATGCTCACATATACCTAAATTTGACGTCAAAATTGAAGCTGTTTTCAACCAATTTTGAAAATTAAACTCTAGCAGAGTAGTTTTCAGTTAAAGTAAAATATTTGACAAAATTGTTTGATTATCGATTTTCACCTGCGGATAACTTTCAAATTCACCTAATAAATCATGTTTGTACCAACCAAATTAGGCAAATAAAAGCTAACATGCTTGTTTCGCCCCTAGTTTCCCAAATTGATGAACCCACGAATTTTACTTTGTGAACTATGTGGGCTGCCCCCCTGTGTGGAGGCGTATTTCATCCTAGTCGTTTATTACACGAGAGCTCGCAGCTGATAGGGCCTAGATGGTGACAACGGTGCTGGTGGCGGCGGTCCCTCGTTGCACCGTGCGGGGATAAATTGGAAGGAATTTGTCAAGGGACTACACTCTGCTGCCACACACGATGTGACGACGCCGTGTGGGTTGTGTTTGTTCGGGTAGATTTGGGTCCCCTTTTGAGTCTCTGATAGGACGCTCCATTCTCATTTGCCAGTGTACCTATCCGGATTGTGTGAAGTCTGGACAAAAAAGAGCGTTCTGCGGCCTTGGAAAGCACAACTTTCACTTCAGTTCACCTGCCTGGCTGGTATACGGGTGAAAATGGGCAAATTGAATCAACATTGCCCATGGGGAGCGGTGAACGAGTTTTTATGAACGACCCTAAACGAGTTTGCGTGAGTTAGTTTTGCATGTGTTTTCGCTATCTCCGGTGATAACTAATGAACAGAAATTAAACAATAAAACTATCGTAATTTATTTTTACAACTCTCCTTTTGGGATTGCTAGGGTAAATGAGTTACAACTCGAATGCTGTTTTGGAATGTTCAATTGGATTGTTTTAATCCAATTGTTGAGAAATGCTTATCGTAATTTCTCTTGGAATAACTTCGTACTTCTTAGCAATAATTTCAACAAAAAGTACAAGAATGCTTCTTTAAAACTTCTAGGACTCCAATGATTAACGTGCTTCTGGAAGGATTTATGAAATATAACAAATGAAGGTTTTTGAGTAGAGTTCGATATTGATGTGGTGTTTGTCGATCAGTTTACTGGTTATCTAACATTCGAGGCGCCGTAATCGAAAATTTGTCAGCGATGACTTCACCGATTTTTAATTATTTTTTATCTATCTCTTGTCCGAATCTTAAAGTTTCAGATAATTGAACGAAAATTATTCTAGGGTGCACCGTGGTGAGGTTTCCAGAAGCGGAGCATTTTATACTCAGCCGCTGGATGCCAGCCGCTCAGCCGCTGGAATTCCAGAATTTCTACCAGAAATTTCTTTCGGCATTCCGCCAGGAGTTCTCTCGAGGATTGCTTCAGAAATTCGTTCCGAGTTGTTTTTTTAGAAACTTCCTCCAAAACTCTGTCAGGGATTCCTCCCTCTATGCGAGATTTCTCCCGGAGTTCCTTCAGGGATTTTTAAGAAATTCTTTGTGAGATCATTCCAGTAATCCTTAAAAAACTTCATCGGGATTTTTCCTGAAACTCTTTCCGAGATTCTTTCAGGAACTACTTCTGGGATTGCTTCAAAAATACCTTCCAGGATTCCTACGGCAATTCCACCAGGAACTTCTTCCAGGATTCCTCTAGGAAACTCTTCTGGAATGCTTTCATAAACTATATTTAGGGATTGTTGATTTTGTTCAGTGATTGCAACACACTAAAACACGATTTATAACGTTTCGGCCTACTGACTTTCATATTGGTGGCCAGGCCCGGATTTAAGGGGGGGCAAAGGGGGCAAGTGCCCCGGGCCCCCCGATCAGAGGGGCCCCCCAAGAATCCTGAAGCACTATATATTTTCTTCATCAAAACATAAAATGACCTACAAGAGACGATTGCATTTTATACATGTTCCTAGTGTAGTTATAATTGAGTTCTTTAACGGTATCCAGAATATTTCATATCTGAATTTTCACTTGAAAATCCAAAGTTTCATATTTTTTTATATCTTCACAACAAAAACCTTAGTTTCGTATTTTTTGGTGCCAAAATATGTTGCTCTTTCGATTAAGTTAAAAAACACATAATTTTAATAGCTAAGCAATTCAACCGTAGAATTGAAGTTTATTTCCCATAATGACTTATTTGAGGGATCGGTTTTAATGCTTGGTTGCAGCAAACGCATATCTAGATAGGTATAACAGTATTCAATAATCTGTTAAAATGAAGTACGCGAGTCTACGCGAGTTTCTATAAAACCCCATGGAGTTCTTGTTGAATTCAATTGAAAAATTGTTTCAAGACTTAACATTACAACAAAAAAGCATCTCTATCAAATAACTGCTTAGTACCCATCTGCATTAGTTCGTTGAGGACAGATCATGTTATCAAGGGAAAGAGTAGATAACGATTCCTGGAGAAGTTCAAGAAATTTGGGGCAGTTTCTCAGAACAATGTTTTTACAGTGTTATTGTTGCAGTTACCCTATACAATCCTGACTTTGTTCACTCGTAGAATTTTGCAGTTCAAACTGAACGCTAATTTGTAAAATTGTCATAAATCTTTTAAATTCGGATAAAAGTTTAAAATATATCTACGATCTGAATAAGATTACATTTACACCGTAAACCTGTTTGCGGAATCTTGACATTTTAGCATAAATATTAGAATGCTTGTTAGTAACATTTTTTTTCATTTGTTAGAATCATCGGTCGATATTTTGGAGAATTGCAACTGAAGGTTTTTAATATTTCATCATAAAAAAAATGAAAAATAAATGAAACATTCATCATTCGAATGAACAAAACAGTTGAGTGACATAGTTTCTTCCTAAACCACAAAAATCAGCAAAAAAAAACGAATAATAAACAATATTGAAAAGAAAAAGTTAATGTACGGTATACATATTCAAAATCTTGTTTTTAGGGGCCCACTTCATACGGTTTGCCCCGGGCCCCCCGAAGCCTAAATCCGGCACTGTTGGTGGCGAGAACATCGATTTATGCAAGTGGGTGAAGAAAATTGTAAGATGAATTTCAAGATTGTAACTATTTGAAAATATATTTTAGATCTGATGATGACTGAAAGTCGGCCGAAACGTTATAAATCGTGTTTTAGTGTGTTGCAATCACCGAACAAAATCAACAATCCCTAAATATACAACTCAACGGTGGTCAAAACCCTTAACAAGCTTTCAGAAACTGGTTGCAGGATTTCTTCAGGAACTTTTTCCAGGATTTATATAAGAACTCGTTTCTGGTTTCATCCAAGAGTTTCGTTTGGAATTCCTGCAATTCTGAAATTCCTCTGTAAGTTCATTCTGGAATTCGTTTAAATGTTATGAATTTTCTTATGAAGTTCCTACTGGATTCCCTTGTGGAAATGTTCCAGCAAGTTCCTTTTGATTTTCCACCCTCTCGGATGGAATTCCTGGAAAATTCCCAGAACTCCATGAGCAGTCCCGGAAGAAATCCTTTGAAGTTCAAGCAGGGATCCTGGCAGGTATTCCTGAGCTGTGACCTGTAAGGAATCTTAGAAGAATCTCCTGGAAGGACCTCAGAGAAAACTTTAGATGGAATCCCAAAAATAATCTCAGATTTAGCTCCCTGAGTAATGATAGATAGATATCTTAAAAGGACTATAGAAAAAAAATAGCCACTGGTAGACTTTTTGAAAGAATGTCGGGAAAAATTGCTATACCATATAGGGTAATCTTAGAAAGAGTTATCCTAGAGGGATCTCAGAATTAATTTCTGGGAGAGCCCATAAATGATGTAGCATTTTTTGGACGATTTTACCCTCCTCTTCCCCATCGTAGCATATTTTCCCATAGGGAATCGCGCCATTTGGGCGGTGGCTTCTATATTCGTCTGTTTTCTACTATAACTCAGTCAAATTTGAACCAATTGACACATGTTTTGGAATGTGGTGAGATAGGTATAGTATCTACCCGTGTACAACATTTCAAGCCAATTGGTTCAAAATTGACTGAGATATAGTGGAAAACAGACGAATATAGAAGCCACCGCCCAAGTAGCGCGATACCCTACCTTATACGTGGCTCGCCACACAATCCCAGACTCACCACCCCCCCCTAAAATGCTACGCCATTTTTGGACACTCCCTCTACAGAAAATTCGGAGGGAATTTAAAAAATCTGGGAACTCCTGAAATAATATCAGAAGCAAACCAGGGATCTCTGGAAGACTCCTGTCCAAACCAGGGATCTCCGGAAGTGTTCCTGTAGGAATTTTCGTACAAAATCGTGAATGCATTCCTGAAGACATTTCTGGAGAATCTTGTGAAAAAAATCATGGTGTAATTTTCGAAAAAAAAATCCTGGATGACTTCTTTGTGACATTCTTGGAAGAAAGGAGAAGCAAGCCCGTGCACAAGGGGAGGGTGTTAACACCCGCCCCCCCCCCCCATTACCGACGCTTCATACACTAGGCGATATATAAAGTATTCCTGTAATAATCTCTGAAATTATTCTCATTGAAACACTAGAGAGATTTCTGGATGATTTCGCGGTGAAGCCCCTGGAGGAACTCCAGGGCCACCGCAACGGCAGATCTTTCAATCTACTCACGACATATCTCATGAAAAATAAAACCAGGGCCTCTGATATTCTTCTTTTAAGCTAATTGCAAGTGAGTAAGAGCAATACAAAAATTACACTGTTGTTAAAAAGCTTGCTTTGTTGAACCGTGATTTTAAGATGTTCATCCTTAAGTGCTCATCAATTATTTGAAGGAATCAATAAAAAAATCCATGGCATAGACGTCTGGCATAAACTTCTTCAAAAAACCCTATTTTGTCTCACGACATCGTCAGTAATTGCTAGTTTCTTCTCGTACCAGACAACTCGCCCTTAGTAACCCTTTTTTTTATTAGGCAGGTATTGCCTACTTTTGGAATATTTACACTGTAGTTTACCATTGTATTTGGTACAATGCTACAAATCCGTGTTCATCTTTTACAAGCGCATGAACGTTGCCAGCTAAGGGCCTCTGACGAAAATAAGGAAAAATTCCTATTGAAAAATTAACAGTTTGGCTGTCAAACAACTCTTCAACAGTACACGGTTGGACACTACAAACTCAAAAGAACAGCCTATTTTTAAAAGATGGCAGATATTTGAAGAAGTGCAGTTCACCGTGTTCGAGTAACTCAAAACAGCTTGAAGTGAAAAAGTCATCACATGCGAATGAAAAGGAAATTTATGCTAAGTACAGATTAGCTTTTTGGTGACAATTTGGCATTTATCTTCATGACTGTCAACCTAAATGATTTTGCGGTCGAATGACTGAACATCTTTTCTGTCATTCTCACCAAAAAGCTAGCCAGTTGGCATGGTCTAGAGCAAGTATTCGGTACTAAATGATGTATGTTTAAAACAAATGTGGTGAGGGATGGTATGATTATTAGGTTTTTTACTTGAATTGTCAGCCAACTTTTAAAAGAAGGGAAAATGTCAGATTGAAATACTTGTAGCTTTCATAGCAATAACTACAAGTTCGAAAAAAAAAAACAGTCAGTTTAAAAAAGAATAAAAAAAACCGGTACCTAACTCGTCTGTTTCAGAATAGAACTTACATCTAGACTAACATAGAATTAAGAAGAGTGTTCATACACTAGTTACTAATTCCCATTTTCTTACATACAGTCCCCTTAATGCTAGAACTTGGTAACTCAAAAATCAAGGTTTCGAGGGAAAACGGTTTACAAATTTTACATTTTTTCATGCAGTTGTTTCAAAGGTATGAAGGCTTTAAAAAAGTACTTTTTGACTATTGATTGCTTATTCAGCATCCACTCTTTCTGCTACAAAAGAAAATTTAGAACTAGTTTAGTTTAAACCTTTGATAAAAACCATAAAGGGTTGAAAAATTGTCGAATTACCTAGTTATAGCACTCACAATCCAACGTATAATATGGAGGAGTTATTCTGAGATAGTGAGTTTTGCCACTATTCATAACATTCTTTTTAGTTTTATTATTGCATTGCATACATTAACCCATAGGCTACGGGGCTTACAACAACATTTCAAACCGCTGCCAAAGACGCAAACATCAGTATTTTTTAATGAAATTTTAAGGTTTACTTCATTACTAGTTGTAGTTTCAATTATGCTGGGAGACTCAAAAATTGGAGCCACGAGGACAGTTTTATTCCGGTGGACGTCTGGGTCAGGAGTGGTAAAAATTGCATAACCTTCTGTTCGGGCAACGGCGCAGATCTCTAACCATACCATTACTATTATACAATATAGCTATGTATCACCAAATGTATTCAGTAAACACAGCGTAGGCCAATCCACTGCATCCGCAGTGCTAGTTAATATATTATGTAATCGTTTACCAAGTGTTTTAGTCCTGAGGAGAAATGTCGTTCTCGAGCCTTGTGAACCTACCACTTGTGCGATCACCTTCCTTTTAGCAAGGCCCCATTAGTTTGAATTCAAATGACTTCATCTGAAAAGTTTGAGTCTAATTTCTATGCGCTTGTAAAAGATTCTAAGCCACGCAAGGAGTAGGTTCTTTTTTATCCTAAGCTAGAAAAAAAACTTTTTTTTTATACAAAAACAATATGTTATCATCAAGTTTTACTTATAGTCAAATTCAATATGCTTAAGACCTAGCATAGGACAACAAATTCTACTCCTTGCGTGCCTTCGCATAGAAATTAGACTCAAACTTGAAAATATTTCGGAGGCCTTGAAAAAGTTCTACATCACTTATATACTTCTTAAGCCCCTGCATAGGCGAAACTATCGGGGGTGCCGGGGTTGCCAGGCACCCCCTAGAATTTGAATGCATTGCTGGTGAGATATAGGGCGATGAATGTATTAACTAATGAATATTTGTTTGTAGTGCACCCCCTGGCAAGAAATCGTAGTTTCGCCCATGACCCCTGGCCTGACGTAATATACAATAATGCATGGAACTAACCACTTTTCAGAGGAAGTCATTTGAATTCCAACTAATGAGGCCTTGCTAAAAGGAAGGTTATCCCTTCTGACCCAGACATCCACCGGAATAAAACTGTCCTCGTGGCTGCAATTTTTGAGGCTCCCAGCATAAATAAAACTACAACTAGTAATGAAGTGAAGCTCAAAATTTAATTGAAAAATATTGATGTTCGTGTCTTTGGCAGTGGTTTGAAATTTTGTTGTAAGCCCCGTAGCCTACGGGTTAAAAAGATTCCACATATTGAAATACTATATAGGATACCTGCTATATCTCCACAAATAACCGCCTACGAACAATCACAGTTTTAGCCAAATCAATAAAAGTAAACTATTTCAAATTTTTAAACTTAAAATGAAAAACATCTCACAGATTTTCAATCTACTAACAAAATAATGACAAATAACATTTCTACCGATAAGCCTGTTAACCAGTTTAACCTGTGCGGTTGGAAATAGATATGATTTTCCTTATTACCTAGTTATGGCACGCAGTTCTTGTATACTAGACCGAGATACCTAGTTTTGAAAATGATGAATATTTTCATCGTTTACAATCGTAATTCGTTGATCTTCAGCTATATTTTTGAGCTCAAAAAGCTCGTCAGAAACGTCAAATTTCGAGTGACCTAGTTCTAGCCAAGGATGGGAACACTCACTTGCAAAGAGTTACACTCACTTGCTATTTTCTCTGCTCAAAAGCGTGCAATCAAGAGACAATATATGGACGACTTTTTCCTTGTGATTTGGTCTAAAAGTTTGTCAAATCGAGTAGGGGTCGCACACGCATATCAAAGTCGTGACAAAGCTGTGTAGTTTTCATTCACCTCGTGGAGAGTTGCCTTCGGAGCTTCGTCACGATTTTGGTATGCGAGTGCGACTCCTACTCTATTCGGCAAACTTATAGACCAAATCACAAGGAAAAAGTCATCCATATATCGTTTCTTGATTGCACGCTTCTGAGCTGAGAAAATAGCAAGTGAGTAGAACTCTTTGCAAGTGAGTGTTTCGGGGTAATGACCCATTCGGGGCATACCCGTGCACATAGGTGGCGCCAAAGGAGGTTTTTTTTAGTTTCGACAAAAGGCGGAGGGGCGCCTAGTGTATGAAGCGTCGGTAATGGGGGTTCAACACCCTGACCGCCCCACCCCCCCCCCCCTTGTGCACGGGCGTGATTCGGGGTAATGGCATTTGGGGTAATGGGGTGGAGCCGATCCATACATATTTGGAAACGATCAATATTGCGCATTTAGTTCACCACTGGACTGCGCACTCAGTCTTCATAAGTGCGAAAACGTTAACAAAAGTACGCGATTGCATCAAATCCAGTTGATGTCTTCGGCGCACTATTTCTTTGATTTATGCAGAATAAGTGCTATGAACCATGCCTGCTAAATATCAGTCTCAGTGCCAGTTTTTCAGCCGAAAATGAATGACTGCGGCGGTCGTATTTCAGTTCCTCAATGTGAGAACTGACAGAGTCCGAGAGTTCCATTCGTGAGCGACCCAACAAGGTCAATGAATTAAATGCTTTGGCTGTTTTCCTACTCTCCGCATTGACCAATGTGGCGCTAGCTTCTATGCGCGAAAAATCCCTAAAAGTAAATCGCAAAAATATTGCATGGCGAATAGCATCTAAAGGCGTATTTCTCGAATTGAAACACATTATTCGAAAAAATATATGGTAGCGATTGTGCACAATGATGACCGGTTTGGTGCCTACCAAAATTTTTTTTCAGTAAAAGCTTGTCATTTCGAGAAATTCGAGTTTAGATGCTTTTCGCCATACAAAATAAAATGGATTTACTCCTGCTGATCAACTGTGGGCGCCAAGGATGGGATCATTCATTTGCAATCATTTACATTCACTTGCTGTTAACTCGCTTCAGAAACATCGAAGTAAAAATCAATGTATGGAACACTTCTTCATTTTTGTTTTACCTGAAACTTCGTAGAAGAATATATTAGCGTAAAACCAATATTTTAGTCAAGAGAAGGCAGCAAACGCAACTCTCCACGGCGTGAATGTAATTTACATTCACCGCGTGGAGAGTTGCCTTCACAGCTCGCTCACGACTTTGGTATGCGTGTGCGACCCCAATGTTATTCGGCAAACTTTCAGATAAAACTACAAGGTTAAATTCGTCCATATAATGTTTTTCGATAGCATGCTTCTGAACTGAGATAATAGCAAGTGAATGTAACTCTTTGCAAATGAATGGTCCCATCCCTGGTGGGCGCGCGTCAAGCTGGTAGTCCATTCCCAATCATTCACACACTACTCATGCTGACAAGCCATTTGTCTCAAACGGTGGCTTGTGAGAGTGAGTGCGCTATACGCTACCACGGGTGAAAACACTCAACTACAGAAAATTGAATGAAAATTTAGATCTGTCAGCTCTCGCTTTCAGCACGCAGCGTGCGAGTGTGAGTACCTGTTTCATTTCGCTCCCGCGTTGCTGATCGGAAAACAACAATGACAGGAAAACCAAAACGGAGAAAATGAAAAAAGGAAAATATCGTTATCATAAAGGTCTGTCTAAAAATTGCAGCCCTTTCTCTGAACACACCGAGTTGATTTGTTGGCAATTGCGCACTTTTATTTACGTTTTCGCACTCTTGAAAACTCTTGCGATAGTCCAGTTTTTTCGAATGATTCATAAAATTGGCCATTCTGCACTTATTCTTGGATCCAAATGACTGTTTTATGGTTTTCTGGTATGCGTCTATGGAATATTGAAAAGTTATCAATGGATCATTTGGCATTTTCTCATAAATCGTTTTAAGTTTAACAGCGCAAACAATGGGCGGCCATATTGAGGCGGAGTTTATTTTTATTATTCTGGTGCGAATTAATAGAAATATTTTTATATATTTTCTTCCTGAATTAAGGATAACTTTAAGAGCTGACTATTTGAAAAAAAAAATCTAAATTTATTCCTTGATGAAATCGCAATAAATAAAAAATTACTTTTTTCAATAATATTTTGTGAAACTCATCTTCAGTGTTTTCCGGGTTCTTCATTATTTTGATTTAGCTTGAACTTGAGCTTGACCGCCCGTGGATGCTACTCCATTATCGCGTACACTCACACAAGGAACCAATGAGATATCTGCCGGGGACTAGCAGGCGTCTTCAGTGTGTGAGCGTTGGTGATCTTCTATTTTTAGGCGACCATGGCGCTTGCTACGTCAGGTTGCAGGTCAATGTGGGGCAGGTTAAGGAAGTGATGATTACAAGCGTTTGTATCCACATCTGACCGAATATACCTCTACGTCAGCACAAATTCATGCGGATGTCGGAGTGTTGATGGGACTTGGTTCGCAGAAGGTTTACACATTGGTGTGTGGATACCAGAGTATAAGGTGATAGAATTGTGTGTTTTTATTATTCTGAAGGTGTGCGGCACAGTTCGCTTGATTGCATAACTTGTTTGCGTTATCTAATAGGATTGAAACACTGTACTATGAAGGTTTTGAATGAAGGGAAACAGCTTTTTCAACCCATTTCTGTTCTAGCGATGGCTATGAACATGTGAATACACATGAGTTGTATATGTAGAAAGCAGAGAGAAAGTATATAGAAAGATACAAAGGGACGGGCCAGGGATTGAACCCAGGATCTTCTGCATATAAATCAGAAGCGGTAGCCACTAGACCACCAAGCCCGTCTCCGGGATCTTCATCATTTTTTGGAACTTTTACAAAAGATTCAATTAGAAATGAAGTAAAAAAATTTCGCTATTATTTACGCTAGCAATAGCACTTCTTCTTCTTGTTGGCTCTACGTCTCCACTGGGACTTGGCCTGCCTCGCTTCAACTTAGTGTACTTCTAGCACTTCCACAGTTATTAATTGAAGGGCTTTCTTTGCCTGCCATTGCATGAATGTGTATATTGTGAGGCAAGTAAAATAATACCAAAGAATAAAAATAGAAAGAATGCCCTCTCTTGTCTTTTTCTATGAAACGTCAAGCGACAAGACAAGTGGCGCTCTCTAAGCGTTTCAAGGTAGAAGCTCTATGTAACAGTGTGCGTGATTTGTCATAAGAGAAGGTGGTGTGCGTATGTTTTGGTGTCCGCATACAATCAGTAACGCACACCACCGCATGAAATTTGAACTTTCATCCGCAGATAGCGCTGCGGTAGTGTCCCCCCGAGCATCAGCGGAGTGGGCTTTCTTGATATTCTTATTCTTTGATGATACACTATGCTAAGGGAGTCGAGAAAAATTTCCCGACCGGAACGGGAATCGAACCCACCATCTCCGGATTGGCGATCCATAGCCTTAACCACTAGGCTAACTGGAGACTCCAGCAATAGCACTCTACAATATTTTTCCTTTAAAAAAAATCACCAAAAGTTGACCTACACTGCAAATTTTGTTTGCTGATATTCAGCACACAATGCTGTTTTTTGTGATGATTCAATTCAGCAATACGAATTTACTGAGTATCAGTAAAGCTTTTCCAACTTGCCAAACCATCCAGCAATTTTGACAGTTGATCAGCAACGTTGTGCCGAAATTCAGCAAAAAATATTGCTGAAATTCAACAATTTATTTTTCTTAATTGTTTTTTTTTTGTGCTGAAAGCATGTCAAAAAAGTTGGTGTGTAACATGAATGTGTTATGTTCGTAGAAAAATCGGCACACATCACTGTTTAAAGTGAAACGGGGAACAGTTTCACTTTTGCAATCTTCCCTCTTTTTACACCACCAATTTTCTTGAAATGTAGTCGATTGATTAGTGCATGTAAGTATGTATACAATCAACCTTCAAATTCATTTAGTGTAGATGAACCAGAGATTTTCATCCGCATTCAAATTGGCGGCAACTTGGTTGATTATAATATCACTACTATTTGCCCTAAACCCAAGGTTGATATTTTGTTACTTTTTTATATCCTATAAACTGCCGTTCTACGCATAGTTGTCCCATATTGTATAGGATTCCCATATAGCATGGGACAGTTATGCGTAGGACGGCAGTCAAGGTTTGGTGAGGAAATGTGCAATAAATTAAACGTGGTTCTTACCTGAGGACAAACTGGTCCAAATGTGTCGGCTAACTTGGTTCCCTTCCACGGAGGAAGCTTTTTCGGGGCCTCAAATCGAAGGTTTCCCACTGGAGGAGCAGCGTATGGTACTGCCTTAAAGACCTGTAGGGATAAAACAAAAATCAGAGAAAAGCATTACCATTTGAAGTTCTAATAGCTTTCTCTCGCCAGTCTTACCTCCACCGGTTCCAGATACTTCGAGTGCAGCTCCAAAATCACACCCCGAATCGCCCCCGACTTGGTTTCCACGATCCGGGAACTGTACCGAGGTCCGGCACCGACCGGCGCCACCACTGCTAATCCAATCACAATCACAATCACCAACCAAAAGTGACAGCACTGGATGAATCCACCCCGTTCTAATCGCGTTGCCTCGTGCCTTGACGCTGACTGCTTCCGTTGGTTGGTCCGCCAGTGGTGGTCAGTCTGGTGGTCGTTAATAATTGTTGGCCCATTGTGGGCCCGCATTGTACACTGGTTGGAAGCGGTTGGGGAACATTACCGGTCCCCGACATGAGGATCGGCCATCACCTCACAGCCCCCCTGTGTCTTGATGGAAATTGTTGTTTTCCCGGCGGTACGATCCGTTCACTTCTCACGTATTATATTTAAGTACAAATCCTGTTTTCTCGTTAGCGGGTCGCCACTGAATGTATTTCTCTCCTAAAATGGCACGTGACCAAATTCACCGTACAGTAGCGGTCACAAGAGATGGGATAGTATTATTAGGTTTTCCGATAGCCATAAACTACAGTTTTATGAAAAAAAAAAGGATTGGGAAGCGGTATGGTGGCTCCAGAGAGGATTGAGCAGGTAGTGGCTTCAGAGAGACACTCGACTGGAAAATTACGCGATGTCAAACAAAGAGGCACGTAGACACGCAAATAGCGTATTGAATCGTTTTATGTAAGAACATTCACGCATTATGTTAATACCAGTCAAGTAACATGAACAAGTAACATAAATTATGAGGATCGTGAAGGGATAGCTTGTGATTCGAACGTGTCTCAGGTGCCAGTAAAGTGATGGCAGAAAGCTAAGGCAATTTTGAAATTGTAGCGAGAAAAAAATAACAAAAAATCAAAACAAAGCTTGTTAACCATCTTTTGAACGCTACTGTACCGATTCTAATAACAATGGCGAAAGCAATACCAATTTTTTCTCTCACGTTTTTTTTTGCCTCACAAATATTCTACCCGGTTCAATTTCAAACCGTCGTTTGGGACACTAACCCGGAAAACTCCCTCTTTGTTCACTCCACAGCCTATTTTTTTTTTTTTGCAAATCACTTCCGCTGCTTGGTTGGTTCACTCTTCAATTCCTTGCTTGCCGGCCATCCACGAGTTGTATTGGCCGATGTTCTGCACCGGTTATTGCACACAGAGAAAGCATTCCAAAATGAACCCAATAGAATCGATTGGGATCCGGTCATGGTTCAATTATTGCGCAAATCCGTTCCAAATTTTGAGTTTTAGCATCACCCCGATTGAGCACAGGTGCCCGAACAAAACACAGAAAAAAACACACTTTTTTCTCCCAGCTGCGCAGTTATCCAGGTTAAAATAGTTTACCACTAGTTTTTACCTCTCCCGTCCTGCTGAATCACTTCACTTGCTATCCCCGACCGGTAGTCACTTTTTGTTCGAGATTTTCCCATCGATGTAAATTTCACAATGGCAGCGCATATTTAATAGGCCTCGTTGGTCGAAAATCTGCCCGGATTTCAGTGCCTGACACAGTCACATAGTTCCCCACGGACGACCCGCCAGTTTTCCCGCCAGCCCCCGGAGATTCGGAAAATATGACTCTGGGTTGTGTTGTCACATGAGGTATTCGCACGGGGGCGCTTCATGAAGAGACTTCAATTCCTAGATGCAGGATGGAATAGGTTCGCTGGAATTGTTGCTTTTTTTCTAGCTGATCAGGAGAGCGGTTTATGAATGCCTGCAAATGGAATGATACAAAGGGAAAAAGATGTCAGTTAGTTGGAAAACTTTGAAAAATGATGAATTTTTATGGGTTTGTTATGACATGGTGAAAGATGTTGTTAGGAATTACAGATAAAAACCGCATGTTTTGTTTTAAATCATCTGGAAAATGTTTAATTTTTATGTATATTAGTTTCAGAGTGTTCTTCAGTGGTGTCATCGAGGTTATTTGTTACTCCAAGTTATTCACTGAATAATCAGCTCTGTCGATGGTAAGTAACTTCCAGTATAAAAATGCGCTTATTTGAAACGTACTTGAACGCTACGAGTACATATATGGCTTTAGAACATTTGGGTTTCGACCAAATGTCCATTCGAACAAATGTCCTTTCAACCAAATGTACTTTCGACCAAATGTACTTTCGACCAAATGTACTTTCGACCAAATGTCATTCAACCAAACGTTATTCGACCAAATGTCATAGATCTTTTAAGAAATACCCAAAGAATTTTTGGAGGATTGCTTGGAGGATTTCCCCAAGGAATCCTGGGAGAATATTCTGAAGGAGTTTCTAGAAGGTTGTTGATAAAACGGAAGATTTTCAGATAGGTTTCTCCTAGTTTCTCCTGATGATTTTCTAAAGAAATTCTGGAGGCATTGCGTGATAAGTATCTAAAGAAATACTTCAAGGAAATCCAGGATAAATTATTGGAAAAAAATCATGGTAGCATTACTGAAACAATCATTCAAGATTCTAAAAAATTATATAATGAATATCAAATTAATTTCTTTGAAGAAGTTGAGAAAAAATCCCGTAAAAATGTCTGATAGAATCCCTGGAGGGATTCCTCAAGAAATTAATGGAAGGATTTCTGAAGAAATCCATACATGTAATTACAAATATTTTTTTGAAATATTTCTGTAAAATCCCTGGTGAATATACAGTTCCTGACATTTTCGATTGAATCCTTGAAAGATTTCTTGATAGAACTTATGAGGGATCCATGGGAAAAATTCCGAAGAAATCCAAGGTTTCCACCTTGGAATAGGAAGAATTTCTGCAGAAATCTGCAAGGAAGTTTCTAAAGAAATTTTGGAGAAATTTTAAATAAACACAAAGAAGTTTTTCTGAGCGAATGACTTGAACATTTTTTTGAAAATATATTCAGAAGAATTTTGAGAAACCTGGGACGAAATTCCACCCCAACAGTTATACAGTGATAGACATTCGTTTAGCCGAGGTTAAAAATTTTTCAAAAAAGTGTCAGGAAACTCATACAAAAGATTTTATGATTAAACTTTTTTACCATAGTGATAGTATATCTAGTACTGTTTTATAAAAATGTGATACATCACACTTACATATACACTGAAACAAAAACGAGGGTAAAAACCCTTCAAATGACATTTTTTGCCTAGACATTCGTTTGGCCGAATTGTACAATTTTTAGAATCCCATAATAAAAAACTATCAAATTTCAAGAAATATCCAACAAAGTCATTTTGTATGGTGACCTGCATTATAGATCGACTTGTAAATCATGAATTAGATCGTTTTTGGAAGTGTTGCCATATTAATTTTGCACGCATCTCATACAAATATGTCATAATATTGTAAATGTTTCCAAATTGAGATTTGATGTAGTTATTTTTATTGGAAGTGCTTCAAAAGAATCCAAAGAAAGTTTCATGACCAAAGCAGGTTGAACATTTATGAAAAACAATGTTTTTGGCAGAAAAAAATAACGCAAACCATCAAAAAATCACGTATTTAAGTATTGTTTTGATGAAATATGATGGTTTCACTTGCATAAATCACAGCGTTTACTACTATTACGTCTTCTAATAGCTCCCAATATATTCTAGACTGTATTCTGGCTAAAACAACATACGTTAGACGGCTCATATTTCGAGAAATGGCACCGAAAGCATTCAAATTTCTAGCATGAACTACTTGTTTCATAATTTAGACATTCTTTTCAAATAAATTATGTTAAAAATAAATGTGGTTCACAACTAAGACTTATTTATAATATATTTCTTCAGATTGAATGAAATAAGCCAATTGTTTGACCATATCTTGCATTTTTGTATGAGCATCTGCTTTTAAATAAACAGGGTACAAAAAATGTGACACTTCTTGCAATTCTTTCACTTTGCAGTCTTCCAACTCATTTAGTAATGCTAGTATGAAACAGGTATACTCCACAGGCATTAAGACACGTCTTTATATCAATGCAGAACTATTTATTTTAGCTTTTATCAATCCCATTTTAAAGTTTAACCAACCAAAAACCAATATACTTAATTTTTTAATGACATTTTATGCAATAATTTGAACATTTCTAACAATAATTCTGTGCCATATTTTCAAAACTGCTAATCTAGCTTACGTGTGAGTGTTTACAGAAATCATTTTTTCTTAAATAAATTTGTTTATCGTAGCTTCGCCTTATCGGGACATTTTTTTATAATATTTCTCTGAATTTCACAAATAAATAAACTTTTAAGGTCAATTATCCTGCTAACACGTCATAAACTAAACGCCTTGGAGTATATCCTCGAAATATACTCACGAAATTGCAAAAAAATCTATTAAAAACCAATTTTTCATTTACCTCGGCTAAACGAATGTCTAGGCAAAAAATGACATTTGAAGGGTTTTTACCCTCGTTTTTGTTTCAGTGTATATGTAAGTGTGATGTATCACATTAACAAAACAAATACTATTACTACGGTAAAAAAGTTTTATCATAAAATCTTTTGTATGAGTTTCCTGACTCTTTTTTTGGTCTCGGCTAAACGAATGTCTATCACTGTATCACAGTCTTTTCAGGATTCTGAAAATAGGGTCTGTAACCATTTGGGCAGGGTGACCTATTTTGGGAACTTGCTGCTATAAATCAGTCAATTTTGAACCGATTGACTTAATTTTTGGAACACGATCAGATACGTACAGTAGCCATTTTCAAAAATGCAAGTCAATCGGTTTGAAATTGACTGAGTTATAGCAGCAAATGCCCAAAATAGGTACCCTGCCTAAATTTTCCCAGACCCTAGCTAATAAATATGGGCGCTACAATTCTCAAAAAAAAAAATCACGTAGATTTTTTTATACCCAGAGGAATGGAAGGAAAGCCCCAATTTCATAGAGAAACTTTTTACAAGTAAGGGAGACAAAGAAATAAAATATGTGCAAAAGTAATTTTTCTTTTTTTTGCTTCTTCTTCCACAAAATGGGTTTTGACCAAATGTCCATGTGATCAAATGTCCTTTGGACCAAATGTCATAGATCCGTCTTCCAGTGAGCTCTAGAATTTCTCCAGAGTTTCCATCTTCAATTCCATTGAAAAATTCCGAAGAATGTCTCCAGGATTTCCTTCAGAGATTTCAAAGTTTCTTGCATGATTTCTTTAAGAAATCGAAACCAAGATTCAATAAGAATTTTTCCCAATAACAGTAATCTGAGGAGTTAAGATTCTTACGGGAATTCATTCACACATTTCTTCAAAAATGTAAACCCGGGAGCGGTCGCGTCGTGTACTGAGTACACGCACCTTAAAAATGCACGCATGTGGTACACAGCGTGAGCGTGGCGTCGCTGCAGATAGTCAAAGACGCGACTGCTCGAGGGTTAACAAAAAATTTCTACAATAATTTCGCAAGAACATTCAGAGAGATTCATCGATATGTTTTTTTTATTATTTATGTCTCCATTGCTTTCTTCAGAATTATTTCAAGAAGGGATTATTTTAGAAATTTTATCAAGAGTTGTCAAGGAGTTCCTTCTGATATTCCATTCGGAATTTCTTCCGAAAATCCACCTTTGCTTTCTTCAGGAATTTCTTTTGGATTTCTTCGGGTACTTCTCTATGGATTTTTATATTATTTTTTAGTGAATTTTTACAATTTATGGATTCTTTCAATACCTAGTTCAGAAGTTTTTCATGTGATTTCAACAGTAGTTTAATTTGAGATTGTAATCAATAATCCATTTATAAATTTACCGGAGATTTCTTCCTAAGCTGCTTCACATATCCATTCAGAAATATCCCCAGGGGTTCCTGCAGTACTTCAATAATTGCTCCCGAAATTTCAACAGGGTTTCATCAGACCTTTTTCCATTGTTTTTCTCAGAAAAATCCCATTTCCATGAAAGTCGACTAGACATTCCTTGAATATTCTCCCATCGATTCGTCTCGGAGTTTCTCGGGTACTTTTGCAGACGTTTCTTCAATACACTGAAACCTCCATTTAAGTCGGTGCATGGCTGACCGAAAATATTTTTTACCGTGCAAGCAAGAACAAAACTATACAGTTTTATATTTTTTGACAAATCTTCTATGTCATGCGGAGTATTAAAAAATATAAAAGTCTTTAGTTTTGTCACTGCTTGTACGGTAAAAAATATTTTCGATCAGCCATGCACCGACTTAAATGGAGGTTTCAGTGTAATTCTACCATGATTTTTCTAAGTAATTTTTACTGATACTTTCACGGTGTCTATGGTAAAAGAATATTATTAGAAAAAAACAGTATCCCTAAGAAAAAAGCTTCTGTAAGAATCCTCAACGCAACTTCAAAATCAATGTCTGGAGAAAAACGCAACAGGAATTCACGAAAGAACCACTAAAAGCATTCGTGGATTGATCATCAGAACAAGTTTCTGGACAAACCCCTATACGGATTATATGAAAGAATCTCCAGAAGTAACTTCTTGAGGATTCTCCTGATAAAAACTGAAGAATACCATAGGAAAAGAAATCCTGGGGAATTTACAGAATCAGTAACTAGAGGAGGCTCAGAATGATTTCCTGAAGAATTCCTAAAAGGAATGTAAGGAAGATCACCAGAAGTATTTACAGAAGGCCCTTCTGGAGATTTCTTAAAAAAAAACTCTTGAAAACACTCTTAAAAATTGTCCCAAAGATTGTGCAGAAATTTCTCCAGCAGATTCGTTTCGGAGTTTCTTGGGAATTTTCCCGTAGTTTCTTCAGTGATTCCAACCGGGATTTTTCTAGGTAATTTAATTGACTCTCCAAGAAAATTATTTACTTTGTTGTTTTTTTTATTTTTCCGTAATCTTACGAGGTTTCTTCAAGTAATGTCGTGGAATTACTTCAAAAATACTTGGAGGAGGTATACTGCTGGGAGGAAATGTTGAAATGTTGTGGCTTTCTCTTAAACTGAGAAAGCCACAACAGTTCAACTTCAAAAATACTTTCAGGATTCCTCAATGGGAACCTTATTAGACCCCTTTTAGCTTTGTAAGGATTCTCCAATGAGAAGGTTATACATTTTGAATATTACTGACACTAGACAACGGACAATACATTTAACACTACCAGTGGCATAGTCAAGAATGTTCCGTTGATGATTACTGCCGCTAACTGCACAACCGCTAAAACCACAAGGGCAATCTCTTGAAAAATATTTCATTTAAATTCTTCAAAGATTTTTTTTCTGCTTATCCTCCAGGAATTCATTCTTGGAGGTTACCTTCAGAAATACTTCAGACGTTTATTCTGAAAATTATTCATGGGTTTCATGAGCATCCTATAGGAAGTCTTTTGCTGGTTAAGTTCCAGTGAGAATCTGAATGAATTACTGACTGGATATATCTGCAACAGGAAAACTCTTAAAAAAATTCCACAAGAAACTTTCGAAGGACTTTTAGAAAAAAAAAAAGCTTTAAATGAACCCAAGAAAAAAGATCCTACAGATTTAGTAAGAATTCATTCGCTAGAATGATTTGTAAAAATTTAAGCAGCTTTTTTTTTCTCGGCCCACAAAGTTAAGAATTTCTGGCTTTGTTTTTGAGCGAATATCCTGTGAAATGTTTAGCAAACTTTCGAATTTAATGCCGATCAATAACAAATTTCTCCCTTAATCTTCTCAGGGAATCTTTGGATTTTGCCAGAAATTATTTCATAACATAGAGTGCAAGCATGGGAAAACTCATTCGCTCACCCGAATGCCGGCGATGCAAAATGGCAAAAAGAACGCCAACAACCCAATACTGAGTGAGAGCACGGCGCACTAAGAACGAACGCAACACGAACGGCTCGCAACCGACGCCACCGAAGCGAATCAGGAGAGAAACAAATAGAGTGCGAAACGAATCAGCTTGCATCGGTGTACAACGGAAAGAACTTTCGCTCTCTCAACTACCGAGTGGCATTCAGCTGATTGAATCACAGTGCTTGCAAAATGAAGTGTTTTCCCCTGGACGAAGCAAAATTTGCTCCTCTTTGACCGACGCTGTTCAACCCAGAGCGGTAGCTGTATACCTTCATCGGCTAACATGCTTCAGAAGCTAGTGGGAGCATGAGCAATCAATTTTATTACTGAGAGTTAGAAACGGTGGTTCATATGCGTGGTACTGGTGGCTCTCTGAATCTTTCTCTTCGCCGGCGTATACGGCAATGAATATACTTAGTCTTTAACCCGTTATTACTGTGCAAATAACATAAACTCAAATTAAATCGATTACAATAGTCACGTACAACATTCCCATACCAACAGAATGATTGTTTTTACAAATTTTGAGCAACAAATAAAACCACTTAATCATTTACCCATCTTCACACTCACCGCAGCAACTGAGGATAAACGATCTCCAGTCAGTTTGCTTCACAAGCGAAACGACCGATGAGGAATAGCAGTCGCAGTTGGTTCCGGCTTTCTTCGCTCCTTTTGCGTATTCGTTTGTAGTGGTTGCTGGCGCTGATAACTGGTCGTTTTCTTCATATTCACTCAATTTCATGCGCTGTTGAATCAAAACGCACTCACTGATTCAATTCCCAGTACTGAATGCTTCCACTGAACGCTAAATGAACGTTCCAACATGAATGCTCTCGCACCCGACTCAGAACGCAAACATTCGTTCGATCTTGGTTCGTTCGCCTTCGGCACTCAGATTCGGTAGCGATTAATTCGGCCGTCGTTGCTTGCGTCGCCCGGTGCTCGGTGATTAGAAAGAATGGGCAATGAAAGTGAAAAGATTTTGCTTGGCTAGGGGAGAAGCACACTCGCATCAGATTGTGCGTGGGTGTGAGTGAGGGATACGCAATAAATGAATGATTTTTTCCCATCCTTGATAGAGTGTATTAGAAATTAACTGTAAATGTTCAGGATGTTCTATCTCGCAGCTTGTTTGGTCTTATAATTGCGGTTCTTCTATTAAATCCTCAAAATAAAGTCAAGTTTTTAAGAGCCTGCAGAAATTTTAGAAATGTTTAGTGTTATTGAAATTATGATTGGATGAATATATCTCACAAATAGAAGTTTTGGACAAATTACTGGTTTTTAAATTTTTCCTAAGTTTTCGTAATTTAAAAAAATACCATAGGTGTCCACAATTTTAAAAACATGATATGAAACATTGAGATAAATGTCCGTGTTAGATGATTATTTTTATAAAACTAGAAGTGTCATTCCCTTTTCATTGGATTTATACAGTACAGCAAGGACCCGATTTTATCAGCCCCATTTTACGACAAACTTTTTGCTCTTGTTATCTTACGGTCAAACTTTAACCAATTAATTTATGTTCATCATTGCACTACAGCCTAAATGCAGAGCATTGAGGAATAAAAAGCGTGAAAAACTGTTCAAGTTTTTTAGGAGAGCAAAAATGTGTTTTGAAAAGGGGCTGACAAAATCGGGTCACTTATATATCTCCAAAAAATAAAATTATTAATAATTCGAATAAATTATTTTTTGTAATTACGTTCTGAAAAACTTCACTTTTCAGTTGGCTGATGTGTCATGAAAAGGCCTACTTTTCTCTTCTGATGCAAGTGTGCCGAAAAGTACTACTTTTCGGCACTCTTAAAGGTGCCGAAAAGTAGCACTTTTCGGTAATTTTGCCAGCACACACTTTGCACTGAATTTCGTGTTATCCGTAGGTTCGGCTGGTGATTCTACATCCATTCTACATCTTTAGCAGGAATATGAATCTAGACGACTTTTATTCTGATTCCGATGGCAGTACGGGTGAGAAAGAAGCTGGTGGAGGTACTTTAGCGACTTCTGCCTTTGCCAACAAACAACTGTTTGACAACGGGAGCTCGATCGAATGCTACACCATAGCCTACCTGATCGAATAAACAAACTACACTGATAAGCATGGATGCTCTTCTCACGTGGTTCCTCCTGATGCATGATTGTGTTGCGAGAATATATTATACTAGATAGGTATTTTTCGTAATTACAAAAAATGTTGTATGCAACTCGTTGCAAAACTCGATTTTTTCAGCACTCGTCGTATTTATCCAACTCGGCAAGCCTCGTTGGATAAATGTACGACTCGTGCCGAAAAAATCATCATTTTGCAACTTGTTGCATAAATAACTATTTTAGGTCAAAACAGCCATAACCGTACCATGCCATGGGGTGCGGGGTGAGCTCCGAGTGATGACACTTTTCGCAAGAAATGTTTCTTCCTCGTATCCACTGGTGCTCGTAATGCATGTCGTGTCCGTTGTCTAGTGTTAAGTTTCGTTCAATCTGTAGTCTGAAGACTGTGTCCATGTTTTTTTGTTTTTTTTTTTTGAAGCTACAGAACCCGACTCCGGATAATTGAGTCCGACCTGTACTTGTTGGTGCAATTCTCTGAAAAAAATCTGAAAAAAATAATCCCTGAATAAATCCTACGCAATCCCTGGAGGAATACCTGGAGGATCTTCTGGAGTAACGAATTTCTATATGAATTCCTGAGAGAATCCCTGAAGTTATGAGGTAAATTCCTGCAGGAACCTCAGGAGAAATGTCAACAATAGTTTCTGATTTTTTTTTTTTGAATTTCCGAAGGAAAATTTCAAGGTGGAATTTAAGAGAGAATCCCTGAAAAAATCTCCGTGTCTTTGTGAACACATTTTTCCTGGAAATGCATTAAATCTTCTAAGGAATTCCTTAAGAAACCCCTCGAGAAATTCCTAGAAGAGTTTCGTTGGAAATATATAACAGAATTCATAAAAAAAAAATAAAAAAATAAACTTATGGAAAAATTGCTTCAGAAATGTTTGAAGAACTACATGAAGGCATTCATTTACGTACTTATGTAGTTATAATTTCATAATGATTCCTTCAAAGCATACCAGGAGAAATTTCTAAAGATACCATTGTTTCTAGTTTCAAGATAAATGTTTTGCGAAATTTCTCGAGAAACTCCGGAACAATACCCAATGAAAATTCCTGGACTAAATCCTGAAAGAATCTCTGGAGGAATCCCTGTAGAAATATTCAAAGAAATACATGAACAGGGATACTTGGAGAAATTCCTGCTGAAATCATTTTAGGAAACATTTCAAATATTACCTTTCTTTAAAAATTCCGGAGAAATTTGATAAATTTTGAAAGAACCTCTAAAGGCACTCCTTTCGGTTTCTGTCGTGGTAAAGTCCTTGAAGGTCTTCGATAGCTCAGGTAGAGTGGTTTCATTACCCCAACACGACTGGTTTCCAGAATCTAGTTTCATCGAAAAAGAGAGAGAGGGGGGGGGGGGGGGCAATAGGTTGATTGGTCACATTGCTCCGTATTTCTTCCTTAATTCGCCGAACACAGTACACATACACCCGATTCTTTCTTTGCACGGGTCTGGTTTTTGCTATAACTTAGTCAATTTTCAACCGATTTACATGAAATTTTGTACACATGTAGGCACGATTAGTACTATCAGTGAACACAATTTCATAAGAATCGGTTCATATTTGACTGAGTTACAGCAAAATAACGACCTGTGCAAAAAATGAGAATCGGGTGTAATTACGATAAGGAACCGATTTACATTTATTACATTTATCTTGATATGTTTACAGGATTAATTACATATAAAAATGCTTAAAATTCAAAAACATTTAAAAATCCCTTCTGATTTGCTACAAGGTTTTCTAAACAAAATCCTAGTTCTTAATCACAACACATCCACAGCAAATTAACATGTTTGACATCATGTCCCAATATAGCAGAAGCGGTAAATGTGTGAGTATTTCATCTTCTTCTTTTTCTTCTTCTTCTTCTTCGTCTTCTTTATGGCTCGACGTTCGCACTCGAACTTGGCCTGCCTCTCTTTAACATAGTGCTCTTTTGAGCATTTCCACAGTTATTAATTGAAGGGCATTCTTTGCCTGCCATTGCATGAATTTGCACATTGTGTGGCAAGTACAATGATACTCTATGCCCAGGAAGTCGAGAAAATTGTCCCGACCGGAACGGGAATCGAACCCGCCGTTTCCGGATTGGCGTTCCATAGCTTTAACCACCAGCATAACTGGAGACCCCAGCGTGAGTATTCAAAGATACTTGGAAACCCTACACCAACCAGGCTTGATCAATAAACTTGATAACTATGCAGAACAATAAGCTGATGGTGACAAAGCATAAAATCTGTTCGGCTCTAAGTGATTTATTGCGCGAACAGGTGTTTGTCACCCCCAACGCAGTGCATTAACTCAATTCAGCCTAGTTTGAAATGGTTACCAATTTTCGGCAACTTTCATTTCCGATAGCCCAGCTTCGATGCGGATTTTCAAACTTTCAAAAGTGGAATTTATGCTTTGTTTACCGAAAACGCTGTTGGCCTGTCTGGATTTCGGTGGGAGCTCCTACAATCACCGATATTTTTTTCGAATCCCGACGAGCACGCACCAACCAGAAACTACGTCTAAAGTCCGTGTATCAGGCTCCAAATTTTTCGCTTCCCATCTGCCCTTTGGCCACCAACAACCACACTTCTGGCTGGCTGGCCGTCCGGGAGGACATGCGAACATTCCATACGCAACCGGAGAAGCTTCTCCGTGCGTGGCGAGCGAGTCGGGTGCAAATTACTGGAACCAATAGGAAAACACATAAATCTGTCCTCTGTCGAGCGTTTATTCCGCTCTATCTGACTACTGGCGCGACGTGGTGGCGTGTGCTTTTCTTCCATTTTCTCTGGGATTTCGTCGCATTACGCTCCGGGCGGTGCACAGTGGTTCAGGGGCGACGTTTGTCTTACTCGATGCATGCAATTATTTATTTCATGAAATTGTATGATAATGTTCATGGTGTATGCTCGGAGTCAGTTTGGCTTTCTATTCCGCAGAATGATAACTTGTTCAGTGGCTTCGTTGGTTAAAGCGCCGGTCTGGCGAATACGGAGTCGAGGGTTCGAATCCCACCAGAATGTGATTTGTTCACAAATTTCATCTCTCAATTTGTCAAATGACATTCTGTATCTTTTTAAATGCCAGTAAAGGACAATATATTACGTTCGAATATAGATTAACTAATTCTAGCATCCAATATGATACGATTTTGAGAAGTTCAAAAATTGTCAACATGTTGTTGTGTAGTGCTCAATGAAACAGGATAACATTTTCACTGAACCACTGTGCTTCGGCAAAAAAAAACGGTGACGTCCAGACGGAAACGGATGTTGGTCGAGAAGCGTTGTTTTTAGCGGTTTGAGCGGAGATTGAGCACGGGCCGCGTTTGTGTCCTGCCATGGCGATTTTTTTTCCGGAGGTGCCTTTGTTCGTCAATCGGTTTTTGACACAAAGCTCGACCAAGCAGAAGTTTAATTTTCTGTTTCATTTAAAATCAATGGAAGTCGATACCAGGCAGGAATGGGGTTCGGGCGGGGTTGGGTGATCCACCCTCTCCCACCCACAAGAGTGGATAATTTGACGAGTGGTGAGTGAAGTGGTCCTTCAAAGCCCCCGCAATCTCTCTGTGACAGTATTGAGAGGACGGACAGTGGTGATGGCAGGCAGGGTCAAAATATGTATATGTTGATAATGAAAGAGCAATGATGTGTTTTATGTATGATGATGTACTATAAACCAATTTTTGGTGATTCTATCTATATTCAAATGGGATATAGATTGCTTGCACTGTTTTGGATGACAATAAATAGTAACCTTATCACGTCCCATGTTTCAGGCTTTTGTAATATTATATAAAATATGTCACTTGATATTATTAGTTTAGGTGAATCGTACTCAGCAGTGTGATTTCACACTATTCAAGCTACACATCACACACTGGAACAGAACGCTGTTTTTGGACTGGCATAACCTTTGGTGCTATGTTTATCCAACACCTATATTGAACTCCCACTGAACGCCAATCACATATGTAACACACATTTTACATCAGCTCAAGCCCCTCTTTACCTGTTGTATCATTTCTTGGCCACTCAATACTGCTTATTTGGCGCATAGCCTTATGCCTTGTCCTAAAATTTAGACTCATTTACCCGGGAAGACGCGATTGCTCGAGAGCTAATTGACAATGGAGACTGCACAAGCCATTTAACCAAAACTTTTATTAAAACAGCTCAAACATAAACACTATGATTACTAGGAAGACCTATCTGTGCTATCAGTATGAGCGTAAAAAGGAGCGTGAAAATGTGAATCGATGTATTGAAAATGCAGGGGTAATGTCCTACGACGTATGTAATAAGGTAATATGAATAAGACGAGATTATCTAGCGTAACTTGCTTGTGCATTTTGACCAGCATGCATAGGAATACTCACTTGCAATGAGTTACCCTAACTAGCTGTTTTCTCAGCTCAAAAGCGTGCTATCGTGCTAAGCATGAATGCTGCTTAAATTGTTAATTACACTCACCTCGTGGAGAGCTGCTTTTATAGCTCTGTCACGACTGTGGTATGCGTGTGCGACCACTATTCTACAGTATGACCCATAAAATAATGCGAAAATCCATTTTTTTTTCTTTCTTTGGTAATTTTTGTTGCAATATTTCTTATGAATTCAGTTTTTTTAGATAGGGCTACTATAAGGAGGTGATTGTCATACAGGATATCTCAAATTTGTGTCAAAATATTCATTGGTTACGTATATGGGATATCTAATAGGTGCCATCAATTTTTGAAAAAAATAAATGTTTCCCCGAATTTTCGGAGCTTTACGAATTAGAATGAAAACTTTTAAATACAAGGAAATCATGCAGAAATATGTATTCTTAAAAACGCGGCCATTTGAAAAACTTTTTGATAACAATATCAAATGCTTAGGAACCAAAAACTAAAAAATGTGGCATATTTCAAAAGCCTAGATAATAAATAAGATAGATCCATAAATAACATCAAGCTGTTTGAAAAAAATTCAAAATAATTTCTTGCTAAAAAAGGCTTATAAACCTACGTTTATAATAGACACAAATACGTAGTACTTAACAACAGTTTGATGCTTCATACATCTGTTCATCTGAAAATGTCCATTTGTCGTACACTCTAATTTTCAGTAAATGTCCCATAATAGACAATTTTTTGTTTTCACTTGTCCAAAGCACCAACGATCGCCTGGAGACCTTGTCTAAGTATGTACGAAAGTGCTGTTCTTGAAATAAAATTTAATTGAATGTGACTGAGAGCAATTTGACCAATTACAACCTTAAAAAAAACACCTCTGGCGCGAGGACGTTTTTGAGATCCTTATGTTTAACATTATTTTTATCAATGGTTTATGATTCAAATCAGTAAATGTTCCTATGCCATTGTTGAATTAGTGCCTCGACTGTAGTATTATCCAATAGATAAATGCAAGGTTTATAGATTGGAAGCAGGCGAACAATGTCTTCGAAAACTTTCGCATTTTTTTATGGGTCATGCTGTATTCGGTAAACTTTTAGACAAAATCACAAGGCAAAAGCCGTCTATGTATTATTCCTTGATAGCACGCGTCTGAGCTGAGAAAACTGTTTTTTTTTTATTCTTAACCTAATTCACAGCTCAATTTTCCACTAGGACACAGCGTGAGCGATTTCAATTGGAAGCTGTACTTACACTTTGCACAGCGCCTAAATGTATTCTATTCTAATTGTACTATATCGAACTGGTTGCCGTTGCGCTGCTTTCACTTTCTACTCTATCATGGTAAAATGATGAGCACGATGATGTTGATGTGTGGCTGTTGGTTGTTCCTGTTTCCAGTCCGATTCGGTCCATTATGGGTTGCAGTTCGCCGATGTCCAAGTCCTCCTCTCCTCTCCTCTTCTTGGCGTAACGTCCTCACCGGGACAAAGCCTGCTTCTCAGCTTAGTGTTCTATGAGCACTTCCACAGTTATTAACTGAGAGCTTCCTCTGCCAATGACCATTTTGCATGTGTATATCGTGTGGCAGGCACGAAGATACTCTATGCCCAAGGAAGTCAAGGAAATTTCCTTTACGAAAAGATCCTGGACCGACCGGGAATCGAACCCGTCACCCGATGTCCAAGTATCCGGGTCCATTTGAGCCACGGGGGCTCAGAAGAGGGTCAGTGTCAGCTGCTCTCAGGGGGAAAGAGCAACTGACGAATGTGCCGGGGCTGGGATCGAACCCATGACTATCTGCTTATGAAGCAAACGTGTGACCAATTGCGCCACGGGCCCCGGCTAGAGAGAAAACTGTTGGTGAGTGTAACTTTTTGCAAATGAGCGTTTCTATTCCTGGTGACCAGGGTTGCCAGATGATTTTTTTTTTTTATAAAATCTGTATCCCATACAAATATAAAACAGCCCTCTAGCTATAAAATCTGTATTCCATATGAAACGAAATCTGGAGCGGACCTGGCGTAATGGTTAATGCCCATGACTATCACGCCGAGGACCTGGGATCGAATCCCACTCCCGACATACTCACAAACTATGAATTCTTTCTTGGGAAGGGAAGTAAAACTTGGGTCTCGAGATTAACTAGCCTAGGGCTAAAAATCTCGTTAATAAAGATAAAAAAAAACAAATCTGTACGGATGCTAAAAAAGTTGTATAAAACAGGATAAATCTGTATACAGCCGTTCCATAGAAAAAAACGCTGTAGTGCATCTCCGATTGTCGTGAAACTTCATAGTTCTAGATTGAGTTTAAATAAGGGCGAAAGTAACATGAGAGAGTTCTCTTCATCGACTCTCTCTTCTTCAAATTAAAGTGACAAGATGCAAGTTTTGTTGAACTTTTTGGTCATAAATCGCTAGGTTGCGATGCAATCTAGCGTCTAAGTGTAAAAAAGTTCGATTGAATTTGCATCTTGTCACTTTAATTTGCAGAAGAGAGAGTCGATGAAGAGAACTCTCTCATGTTACTTTCGCCCTTATTTAAACTCAATCTAGAGTTGTTCGAACATAATAAGACAAGTTTTTTTTTTATTTCGTCATTAGGGTGACCAATTTTCTGATAGGATAGGCCTAAAAACCAAGATTTTTAAAAACTAAAAAAAAAATCATGATTTTTTAACGAGTTGACCGATTTTAAATTTCTTTTTTTATTCGAAGCTCTTCAATTGTAGTTTTAAGGAAAAATACGTTGAAGGAGAAAAAATGTGTTTTTGGGTTAAAAAATGTGCATTTTTTAAAGTTTTTCTTATGCTTTCATAGTTTTAGGACCACAACAGTACTCTGGTTTTATATTTTTATCAGAATACTAAGGAAGTTTGGCATAACATGTAAAAAAATCAGAGATTTATGTTTTATAGTTTTTAAGATATGATTTTTCCAAGGGGTCTAGGTATTCGGGAACAACGATCATGTGACACATATGTATGATGGTAATTTGAAGTTATTTCTCAAATTGTCCATCTAGAGGAGCACTACTACCAGCAGTGTTGCAAAATTTATTGGTTCCCAATCTAGAGTGACGGGCTATGCGAAATTCTCAAGATGCGAAAGCTTTAGGGGCGGGTGAGATTACTTTACAATAAAGTGGTGTTGCACAGATCAGTGGTTCCCAAGCAGAGGCCGCGGCCCATGCTAGTTTCTCAGGTACCGAAAGTGCGATTAGGAAGCGAAAAAGGTTTTCAGATTTTGCGTATCCAGAAGCATTTATCACGGAATAATGGCGTTGCAAAATTCGATGGTTGCCAATCTGGGGTCACGGGCCATCCTGATTTCGCAAGAACCGAAACTCCCAGGAAAAATGTGTGATTGCTTTTTGGATTTTGGATCTCAAGGAGCACTAATTGCAACAAAGTGGTGTTGTAAAGCTCAGACGTTTCCAATCTGGGATCAAGGGCCAAGCTTATTTCTCAAAAGCCGAAAGTCCTAAAAGACCTCAAGGATTACTTCTTGCAATTAATGGGTGTCACAAAGCTTAGTGGTTCCCAAGCTGAGGTAACGGTCTATTTGGCGTGCAATAATCTAGTGTGGGTCTTTTCATAAAACACATAGACCAAGTTTTGGCCATTCAGCGCCCAAGAGATCTCTTGAGATCTCCCTCAAGACCCCTGAGGCCCCCTAAAAATTCCTGAAACGACTCTAGCACCCCCTGAAACTTACTCTGGAACCTCCTGAGAACCTTTGCAACGCCCCTGAGCCCTCCCGAGATCCCTATGAGATCTCCTGGAATGTCCACTGGACCGCTCTTATAATCCCTCTATAATCCCCTTAGCACCCCAGAAACTCCTGAGAAATCCTTGAAACGCCCCCGAGACCCCTGTAATCCCTGTTGAAACCCCCTGAGAACTGCTGAAACGCGCTTTAGATAACCTGAAACGACCCTGCGTCCCCGTGGAACTTCCTGAGAACTTCTTAAGTGACATTGAGACCCCCTGAAACGCCACTGAGGCCTCTTGGGACCCCCTGAGACAAACTAAAACTATCTGAGATCTCCTGAAAGTCACGGTTTTCAAGTTTTTAAGTGATTTAACATGGTTAAAGTGATCTTGAATTGGAAACTGGGTAATTCACTCAGAACTAGGCCGCCATTTACATAAAGTCTGGAATTTTAAATGTGTCTTTCTTATTTGCTAGAAAATGATAAAAGAGGATGAAAACCACTTTTGTTGGGTTAAATTGATGAACGTCTTGCTTGCCAAGGGGCTGAGAAGGGGACAAAAATGACGACTTTTCAACAAATTGTACCTTATTTATCGCGTCATATCTCGAAAATTCATGTTGTAACATATACAAAATTTCACATTTCTATGAAAAGAAAGTATAAACCTTTCATTTAAAGTTGAAAATGATTTAACAGCCATCGAGTCATGTACAAGACACTGAAGACGACCTTACAGTTGAGGTCTAAATACGTATCTGTCAAAGGATGCAACTTCTTAGTGTTGCAAAGGAACAGTACTTAACACGATTTTCTTTTTACTTAGCAATTTTGAATTTTATAATAAAATTCGCAACTACCGATTTCAAATCTGAACTTATCATTAGAAAGCTGAGAGTCTAAGCTTTTCAAAAAATTCAAATATTTAGGTGTGCATTGACCGTAACAATGAAATATCGATAAAATTGTGAGCGAACCTTCACAGATCGAAAAAAGAGTGTAAAATTCTGTGACATATGATGCACATAATTGGAGCGTGGGATATCACAGAAGTTTACATGGCATATCAAGTAAAGTTCATGAAATATCATGTAAACTTCCATTATATGTCATGTAATTCAGCATGACTCTGAGAGTTTACATGACATATAACACAAATTTACATGATATATCATGTAAACCATCATAACACTAAGTTTACATGACTAAAATGAAGTTTACATGACGTGTAAATCTCATTATTTTTATCTGTGTTCCATTTTGCATTTTAATTATAAAATTCAAAATGGTGGTCAAATCCAAAATGGCTGCCAAAAAAATTTCAACTTCGAATGAAAGGTTTCATAGAAATGTAAAATTTTGTATGTGTTACAACATGAATTTTCGAGATATGACGCGATAAATTAGGTGCAATTTGTTGAAAAATCTCACTTTTTTAAAGAGTGTCTGAAAGAATTTCTAGAGAAATCCCAGGAAGATTTTCTGACATGAATTCAGATTAAAAAAAAATACCCTGAAGCAATTTCTAAAGCAAACCTAAAGCAAAATAAAGTCTTGGAATATCGTTTGACGAAATGCTAAAAGGAATTTCCGAAAGATCTTTGGGAAAAAAATCTAGAAAAGTCCTAAAAGAAGTAGGGTAAATCTTTGAAGGATTTTCTAAAAAAAAATTCTGCGAAAACTCATACACAACTTTCTTAAGCTACTCTTTGTGAAACTTGTGGAAGAAACCCTTGTGGATTTTTTGAAGAAATTGGATGTTGTTGTGGAAATTTCTGGTAAAATCCTTGGAAGGATTTTCGAAGTAACCACAGCACAATTTTTTTAGGAACTTTTGAAACATTTTCTGAAAAACTCTGGAATAATTTCTGAAGGCATCACTGAAAGTTTTATCAAAGGAATATCTGGAGAATTTCCTAAACATATATCTAGAGACATTTCTCAAGGAATTTCCGAAAGATTTTTTTTGAAAAAAAAACCTCAGAAATTCCTGCTCAATTTATGGATATTTTATGCATGATTCTTTGACAGAATTCTTAGTGGAGTCTCATTTCTAAACAAATCCCTAAAAAATTTCCGAATCAATTCTTGGAATTGTTTTTGAAAAAAAAAATCCATCAGGGAATTTTTAGTCGAATAATCGAACAAATTTCCGAAAAAAAAATGTTCTATAAATTTTTTTTTGAAGAATTTATGAAAAAAAAATGGAACATTTTCTAAAGGAATCTCCAATAGATTCTCTAAACGAATGCGTAGAGAAATTTCTGAATAAATATTCAGAGGAACTTCTGAAGTAATCCCTGTGAGAATTTTCCAAAAAAATCTCTGATATAATTTGTGAAAAATCATGGATGATTTCGCGAAGCATTTTTTTTTAAGAAACTGCCACGTGTGGCAATTCATGCCAGATTTCTTAAAATAATTCTGTGTGACAATTCTGGAGGAACACATGGAAGATTTCTGAAAAAAATCTGTAACATGATGATATGATTTGTGAAGTTTTCTTCGGCTAGCAACCCCCTGAGAAATGTCAGAAGGGATCGCTGAGGGAATGCCTGAAGCAATTAGTAAAGGAATTTTTTTGAAGCAATTCGTAAAAGAATTCCAGGGTAAACCCAAAGAGACATTCTCAAAGGAATTCCTAAATGAACTTCTGAAATTATGATATTTTTGGGACATTTATGCAAATAACGTTATTTTTAAATTTAAATTTTTAAATCAATCATACATATTTTTCGAGACAAAAGATATCGATCGTAAGAAGCTAGCGAGATAGTGGTTTATTTAGCGGGAATTACTCATATATGCCAAAAGCTTTTATGGAAAACTCAGTTTAAAATGTAAAAGATCAAATTTCAGACGCAACTTTTGTATTTTTTCATCGTACTACATAACCACCATTTCAATGGTTCAAGTACAGCCTCCACTTCCACACTTCAGTCCAGAGCATCCTCAACCTGCACTTTGCACCTTCACCAGAACTGCCACATACAGGGTTGTATACGAAAAAAAAATTGGCACCCCCAGGTTTATTTTTAAACCGCAAGGCAATAGAACAAGTTTGTTAACTCAAAAAATAGTATATTTTTGGAACTATTTTTTAAGCTTTCAGTCCTAGTAAAATACTTTGAGGTAGCAAAATAAACGAGGGGGTGCCAACTTTTTTCGTGTACGGAATACAGGTAATGTGGCAGCTCTGACCTTCACGCACGGTTGGCTGCTGGCCGTTACGTTTGCGTTGGTTGTTGGAGACCGTTGTCGTCGCCAACATTCCGCTGTTGAAGTATGCGGTCCCAAACATACGCATCTCCACTTCTGAAGTGCTTGCCATAATTTTATCAGAATCAGCACACACCCAAGTGTGCGCCGCGTGTACCACCGCGTTGTATGCTGGTTACACCGATGACCGACCTGGGCTCTGCCGATGAGTTAAAAGCTCTTTGCGGATGTAGCTACATGGTGGAAAATTTGTTTGAGCGGAAAGTGCAGTTTTTTTTTTTCGATTCAGCGAGACATTGATTGCTTCGGCTGTTTAAAATTGATGTCGACCTTCAGTCCGTGCCTTATTCGGGCGAGATAAAAAAAAGTGTCACACAACAGATCCGGGAAATTTGTGAACAAACAGGGAATCTCATTTTTCCCAGATTAATTGAAGGCCACACGCTCGGCCATGCCGGGATAATTATCCCGAAAGGTTCCAGGCCGATTGCTAATTAATCACAGTTTTTATTTTCATAATTATTTCAACGATTGGGGAACGATTGCGCTGATGAATATTAAAGCAGTTCGAATGACGGGCCACATAAAAGGGGACATAATTGGTGCATATGATTTGATTGGCTACTTTGTAGTCGGAATCTTTGATGTTTTGTAATTTGCTGAAGCATTGACAGATGAATTATTGAGAATGTGCTTTTGAAATTATTCTCATAATTTTCAAGTTCATTCATGTTGATTGAAGAGAACTGCTTATTCTCTGGAAAGCTTAATAAATTTATTGGTTTCATCAAATATATATTTTTTTGTTAAACAACGCAACGATTGATGATATGTATGATAGAGATTTCAGTAAGTCTTTCGGCAACATGTTGGGTGTTGGTAAACCCCTGTCCGTTTCTGATCTACAATCACCATACATCAACTACCTATGTGTTCTCCCCGTCCGTCGCG
This sequence comes from Aedes albopictus, assembly GCF_035046485.1. Classification (NCBI taxonomy): domain Eukaryota; kingdom Metazoa; phylum Arthropoda; class Insecta; order Diptera; family Culicidae; genus Aedes; species Aedes albopictus. The sequence goes on along the minus strand of NC_085138.1, from coordinate 389,659,898 downwards.
AAAGGTATCAAATTAATTTTGCCATTCAATTTATTTCCAGCCTCGGAAAAGGTTTCGTCCCAATCTCCACAGCTTAGCTTTCCAGAACTTTTCCTCAGAATTCAATTTTGAAACACTCTGTTAATTTAGTATCCCTGAAAACAGGAAGTGGGAAAATTGTGATTAATGGTGTGCCACTATGTTGGTGGTAGGCTTGAGCTTTTTCTTTCAGCCCCTTCTCTCAAATGTAACAAAGGTGTAGAATATTCGGAAGTCCACACCTACTCGGTAGCACACGATAAGAGTGAAGTAATCCAGGCTGACAAGGGTCTTTGTGGAACCAGCCGCTATCGGTGGTGGGTAGTGGTGTGTCTTTGTAAGAAGTTGAAAGAAAATTGGAAAACAAATTATGAAACCTCTGGAAGCTGTTGCCACTTATGGTGTTCAAATGGGATGTTGTGGAAATGTTTTACAACGGCATTAAGAATAGATATTTCAGAACAATGAAAGAGTTCTTAAGTACACGTCACAGTTGCAACACGTATGTTTGTCCATATTTTTGGATCGCTTATTTGTTTACTTTATGTCTGCTGTTGGGGAAAATAAGCCACTGCGGTCACTTCACTTCACTTCACTACTTCACTTATTTATTAACTAACTATTTGTATTAAACGGGCTTGGAGGTCTACTGGCTAACGCTTCTGATTTGTATTCAGAAGGTCCTGGGTTCAATCACTGGCTCGACCATTCCTCCTACTTTGTATCTTTCTATGTACTTTCTCTCTCCCCTCTACATATACAACTCAAATACATCCATATGTTCGTTAAAAGCCATTGCTAGAATCAGAAACGGACTTCAAAAATCCGTTTCCCTTCCTTTCAACTTTCACTGCACACAGATAAAAATAATGAGATTTACACGTCATGTAAACTTCATATTAGTCATGTAAACTTAAGTGTATAATGATTTACATGATATTTCATGTGAATTTGTGTTATACGTCGTGTAAACACTCAGAGTCATGCTGAATTACATGATATATAATGAAGTTTACAAGACATTTTATGAGATTTACATGATATGTCATGTAAACTTCTGTTGTATCCCACGCTCCAAACATGTGGCTCATATGTCACAGAAATTTACACTCTTTTTTTTTATCTGTGCATAGTATCTATCAGATAACGCCAGATAACATACAATTCTATCACCTAACGTCTGGCATCCACGCACCAATGTGTGAACCCTCTACCAAGCATATCCCACCAACATTCCGACATCCGCATGAACTTGTGCAGACGCAGAGGTATATTCAGTCTGATGTGGATACAAATGGTTGTAATTATCGCTTCCTTCCCTTTCCCCACATTGCCCAGAAATCTGGCGTGGCAGGCGCCATTGTCGCCTAAAAATAGAAGATCACCAACTCTCACACTCTGAAGATGCCTGCTAGTCCCCGACAAATATCTCATTGGTTCCTTGTGTGAGTGTAGCTGGTCTGGCGATACTGGAGTAGCATTCACGGGCAGTCAATGAAGCTTAAGCTCAAGCTCAAGCTCATCACCTATTTATTTACTAACTAGTTGTACTGATTACTAGAATGCTGCTTCTCGTCTACTTCGTTTACGATAGAACGAAGATCATGTAATGTCGTGGCAAAGGTCGTTGCTGTTGTTTCTTATCAGCACATTCAGAGTCCATGACATGCATTATATCGTCGTGGTCATTATCAAATTATACGTTGCACAGCGATGTTGCAGCATTCTAGAAAAAGAGGCTTTGCCAAACCTTCATCTGATTCACAAATACCATACCGCAGCTGACTACGAATTTACAAAAAAAAAGATCAATAACAAATTAGGCACGCTGAGCCTCAAAATAAGTTTGAATGTGGATTTTTTTTTGGTGACTCATTCCAGTCTGCTGTGCAAAATCTAAAACTTATTATCATCGTATGTGTGGACTGCGAACTCGACCGTGGGCCCAACGTTTATTGATGGAATGATGGACTGTGAAAATAAATACATAGTTATGCGTACTATTTAAAACGAAGAAAGTACTAGGATACGATCACCGGTTTTGACCAGACTAAGGAAAATAATATACAGAAAAAACTTGTAGTTAGAAGACACAGAATGATGCTAATTGACAAATTGAGAGATGAATTTTTGAAAAAAAAAATCACGTTCTGGTGGGATTCGAACCCACAACCCCGTTTCGCTAGACCGGTGCTTTAACCAACTAAGCCACAGAACAGGTAATAATTCTGCGGAATAGAAAGCCAAACTGAACCCGAGCTCTCACCATGACCATTCACTTTTTCAAGAACCATCTCTCTTTCGGCTTAGATGTCAATCCACAACACACCCTCGTTTGTGCCCAACAACTACAAGTGAGAGCGTATTATTTTTATTTGAAGCCGAGACTTACTCTCGTACTCCGCATAACTAGCCACCAAGCAGTCTGTTTGCTGATGTATAATTCAGTATGGAAAATAATTTTTATAAAAATAAATAATAAATCCGATGAAAATTCCCAATGTGCAAAACAAATGGTAACAATCTAAATTTTGTTGAAAAAATGCCGAAATCAAGCTAATATTTGATTTTAGTGTTAAAAGTGGCACTGGCTCAGAAACATTACCGCAGTTATGGCCATTTTCTCATATTTGGTTTCTATTTTGGCCAAACACGTGTATTTCTTATGGAAGTGGCCAAATTAGAAGCACCCCGGTAAAAATAGACATATGGGACCTGATTTTTTGAGAAAAATTATTTTTTTCTCCCAATTTTTGATCAAAACGTATGGTTTTCACAGCCTTCATCATCATATTATATTAGGACCTCCTAGTAAAAAATATGTTTTTGCAGTGTATGACATATGCTGTAAAAACTCATTGAATAAATAATTATAATGCGGATTTAGATCGCAATAGGCTGAATACCGGACAACAACCTTGCAAAGTTGTTCGTGACGGATCCAGTTGGCACAAGAAGACGAGGAACTCAGAGAGCACGATGGGTGGACCAGGTGGAACGTGACTTGACTACATATGCTCCGTAGGAGTAAGTTTATAAGTGAGCAAAAAAATGAGTAAGTCTGTAAGTGAGTTATTCAGTGAGTCAAACAGGGAGTGTGTAAGTGTGTGGGTGAATGAGTAAGTTGATTAATAAGAGAGGAAATTAATGAGTAAGTTGGTATATGTGAGGAAGTGAGTAAGCAAGTAAGTTGATAAATGAGTGAGTAAATGGCTTTGTGAGTGAGTGAGTGAGTGGGAGTATATAAGTGAGGTACTAAATTAGTGGATAAGTGAGGTCATACGTGATTTTGTGAGATAGCGAGTTTGAAAATTGGTGAGTAAGTAAGTTGGTAAGTTAGTGGATTGGTGAATTGAAAAGTAATCGAATGATTTGGTGAGTTAGTTAGTGAAGTAGAATTAATAAGTATTTGAGTGAGTATGTGAACTAGTGAATGAGTGAGCCTCCTAGTGAGTGAGTAAATTATTGAATTAGTGAGCAAGTGAGTAAATGTGTGAGCCTCGTAATGGAACATAGCCGACCTCTCTTCTACTTTGTGTTCTTTCAGCACTTCCATAGTTATCAATTAAAGGGCTTCATTTGCCTGCCATTGCATGAATTTGTATATTATGAGGCAAGTACAATGATACACTATGCCCAGAGAGTCGAGAAAATTTCCCCGACCCGAACGAGAATCGAACCCGCCGTCTCCGGCGTATGTTAGTTATCCTAATAGCGAGTAAACGAATAAGATGGAGGGTAAATGAGGGATTTTGAGACTAATGAGTTATTGAGTTAAGTAGTGAGTTGATAAGTAAATGAGTTAGTTATTTAGTGGATTGGTGAGTATGTAAGTCGATTAGTGAGTAAATGTGTGGGAAAAAATAAGTAAATGAGTGACTAACTGATTTAATGATTGGCTGAGTTGCTAAAGACATTTAGATATGAGCCTGTTTGTGACTGATGTAGCGAGTTGAAATATTGATAAGTGAGTGAGCAGATAAGCAAATGAGTGAGTGAGCTAGTGAGTTAGTGAAATAGTGTTTAAGTGAGCCTATTAGTAAATAATTATGTGAGTAAATGAGTGAGTGATACTCACAACATCATAATAAAATAAGTCAGTGAGTTCGTACTAAATGAACGGGTGAGCGGGCGAGTTAGTGATTTAGATAATTAGTGAGCCCATTAGCGAGTAAGTGAGTGAATATCTGATTAAATTAGTGGATCAACGAATTAATTAGCGAGTAAGCATGTGCATGCGTGAATGATAATGGTGGCCTCGAATTATGATAAATAAGGATAGCACTTGTTATTGAAAAAGTGTGCATGTAAAATTTATAGGTAGGAGATGCCGTTACAGGATAATGATCCTCATGCAATGTTGTGATAACTAGCAAAACTTCCGTGTACAGCAATGTCTGGTGAGATTGATTGACAGTGTGTATCACATCCGTTCATATGATCTAACCCCAGTTGCTGGCAACGACAACATTGAGCTCGTTGGCATTGAGCTATCATTTCATTGGTTCAAACGCATGGGATCCAAACTGTCAAGTGTCAACCATTCTTAGTACACTAGATTTTCAGTCTGCATCGCTACTGACCCTCATTTACCAAAATCTATTCATCCACTCCTCAAGTCACTTGATGTCTAATTCACAAATTATTCAGCTTTCACAACACCACACAAAACACTCATTCAAAAACTCTCTCACCAAGTAACTTACTCATCAACCTGTTCACACTTCATACTCCCTCTTCATTGAACCCATTTATTTACCAATTTCATCAAGAAATTACAACATACATGACACTTGTGAATTTACTCGCTTATTAACTAACACACTTACTCATCAATCTACTGACTCGCAAAATCATTCACCAAGTAACTCAATCATTAGCTCACTCCCTCGGTCCCTCGCTCATTCATTCACTCATTCATTCACTCATTCACTCACCATTAATGCATTCATCAGCTCTCATGTACCAATTCACTTCCCCATCAATTCAATCACTCACCCATTCACTCGCCAACTTACACATTTTTTAATTCACTAACATACAGACTCACTAACTCATCAACTCAATGGTTATGTTTTGATGCAAAAGCAAATGCTTCATGGGAGTGCTCTAGAATACTTAAGCTGAGAGGCAGGCTTTGTCCCAGTGGAGACGTTACGTCAAGAAGAAGAAAACGACAATCATTCCCATCCATGGTAGCAACAATCCAATGTTAAACATTAATTTAGCATTTGTCCAAAAGCCAAACAGATGACAAACTGCTATTGCGGTTTCCATATCAGGTGTTGCGTGTCATATCGTGGACACGAATAAGCCACCACCGACACGCGATACTGTGAAATAGTTGGACAAGCGGTTACCCGCGCGCAGGTGAGCCGGAGCCCCGTCAGTACCTAATTATATAAAAATAAATTTCCATCCTTCGCATGATCCCTCAATTCCAATTCTCCTTTTTGCGAGAATACCTTCAGAATTCACCTGAATAAACAAAACGTAATCAATTTGCTAATCCACCCGGATTGTGCGCCCGGAATCCAATCAGAATCAATTGAAATTACCACCGGCAGGCAACACGAGTTAGAGCCGGAAGAGTCGAGAAAGTTTGCCATGGCCTTGGTACATATAATCTCAAAACTCCTGGTTATGTTACACCGAGACCGAAACCGAGAAAGCTTACATTTCATGTGTGGGAAGTTTGCTCTTAGTTAGTGAGTCAGCAGCCAGTAGAGTAGAGAGCCAGATGCCAATAGAACTTGGAAACTTTGCAAGCACGCACGACGAACTGCGGTGGCTTTCGCACGGTTCGGGAACTTATGTGTAGGGTACAGCGGGAGTGGATGGAGTTGACACAAATTCCAAAAGATGATGGGTGTTTGAAATCATATCCATTAATTGAAAGTTTCTTAAAAATTTCTAAATATTAAAGCCAGAAGGTAATAGCAAGCATTTGGGCAACTAAGCACTACACAAAAACAAGATAAGAATCATATCTGAAAAATAAACGAATTAAAATTAAATAAATAAATAAATGGAACAAGAAAAAAAAAAAACAAGGCAGAAATATAAAAAAGCACAGGCAATTCTATAATGAAATAAAAGTTGAAGAAATAGATAAAAAAAAATAGAAAGCCAGAAAATTTGAACAGAAAGTTTGAAACAGAAGCTACATGATAAAATCTGAAGATGTAATCTATGAGAAGCCATAAGCTAAAATTTGTAAGATAAGCCCCAACAACTGAAATCAAGAAGCTTAAATGTAAAAACTGCAAATGCGTCTATTAACAGTTTAGTTGTATTCAACTGCATTAGAGCATTCCCGGGTAGAGGTGAAGTACTGACGATCAAAACGTGATATTGGTTTGATTGATATAAGAGATAAAAGATCTGAAAATAATATCTGAAAAATGTTCCTGGAACATCTGAACAATATCAAAATTTGATATTTCAAGATCAAACGAATAGCTCGCTGCTATTGGTTAGATCTTACAAGATCTAAATATGATCTGATGATGATGTTCCAGGAGTAAATTTTAGATATTATTTTTAGATCTTTTATCTCTTATATCAATCAAACCAATATCACATTGTGATCTCAATATCAAAATATTCTATTATTGAGCTCTTTTCCTCTACCCGGGTTCAGTTAACCCCACCATACCTTACACCACCTAAGCGTTCCGAATCCAGCTCAAGCTGACGCAGCACTCGAAAGGAAACTCTACTTCCCACTTTCCCCCCGATGAACTCCATCCTCATCTCGCAGTCCACCAGATGTTACTAGCAGCCAACCAGCCAGCAAGCAGCATCTTTTCGGGTGCGCGCTCGTTCGGAGCTTAATTTGTACTAAAACTATTTAATCTTCTAATAGCTTTACTTGTGTTCCCCTTTGCGACTCACCCTCTGAGCCGCGCCAACCAACCGTCGCGTCGTCGAGCAGAAATCGAACTCCGCACCATGGAATTTGTGTTCAAACTACAGGCAAACTTCATCGTTCCTCTCTCGCCTTGCTATACGACTTAGTGACTGACTCGTTAAAAAGTGCAAGGTGAAGTGGTTGCTCTCCCCCTTTAGATGAACGTGGGAAATTGTTTCAATCAATGTGCATATTATGGGATAGAATGTCGAACAGAAAGCATCAAATTCTAAACTAATTTCACATTTGCAGGTCGAAGACGTGACGCAAATGGATGGATAAGACTATATGCATGTGCATGCGATCTTTGCCCTCAAATCGGGTGGGAGATTAACGTGATTTTGACGAAAGATGAAGATGACTTTCTTCTATTTCTTCTCGAACGATGACGACGTGAGGAGTACACCCGGAGCCATTTGGAATGAATCAGAAAGTGTATTCGCTATCTTGAGGTTATGTGCCTTTTGTTGGGTAAATCGTGGAACGAATATGGAATGAGTTGCAGTTAGTGGTGAGATTGGATTAATCTCCAAGATGGTTGCAAAATTTGATAGTTGTTCCAATCTAAATTAGAGAACGCTGATTTCACATTACTGTGCTATTTCAATTACATTTATAAGGATGAAATTTGCGCTCCCTATGCTAGTACGCCCCGTTGGAATGACGTCAATATTGCGCCTGATTAAAAATTGCTCTGGAATTCCTCCAGGAATATAACTGGAGTTATCTCCAGAAGTTTTCTTTGGGATTTACTCAGGAATTTTTCAAAGACTCCGCAAGAAATTCTTTTAGGCTTTTTTCAGGAATTCATTCAAAGATTTCTTCGAAAGGAGCATTCTTTTTTACAGAGATTCGGAGATTCTTTCAGAGATTCCTGTAGGATGTTTCTTCATATATTCATAAATTTTTTAGGAACTTATCGTCGGAACTTCTCCTAGTTGATTCCTTCCATATATTTAGGGATTCTCTCGGCTGTGTATTTTGGAAATTCTACTTGAAAGTTTTCACGAAATACTTGTGAAAGAATTCTGGTATTCCACCAGGGACTGCTTTGGATTTATTCAAACCATTCTTCTGGGATTTTTTTTCAGAAATTTTACTGGTGATGCTTCAAAAATTCCTTGTCTTAGCAAGTCCTGCAGGAATTACTACATAATCTATTCCCGGTCATTTTGAAAGAATTTTCCAAGAAATTTGTCTATGATCATCTGCACAGGGTTTCTTGTTTCTTCCAGGAATTCTTTCAGAGAATCTTTCTAAATTCTTTTTTTTTCAGACATTCCTTCGGTAGTTCACTAAAAATTTCCTCCAGGGTTTTATTTTTGTTTCTGCAGGATTTGCTTCAAAAATGTCTCTCTTCAGGGTTTTTGCATACTACTGAATTCGAAAAATGTATAAGGTTTTTTTCGTGACCTTTTTTAGGAGCTCTTCGAATTCAGAATTTCCAGAAATTTCCTCTCCTCTTCTTGGCGTAACGTCCTCCTGGGACAAAGCCTGCTTCTCAGCTTAGTGTTCTATGAGCACTTCCACAGTTATTAACTGAGAGCTTCCTCTGCCAATGACCATTTTGCATGTGTATATCGTGTGGCAGGCACGAAGATACTCTATGCCCAAGGAAGTCAAGGAAATTTCCTTTACGAAAAGATCCTGGACCGACCGGGAATCGAACCCGTTACCCTCAGCATGGTCATGCTGAATACCCGTGCGTTTACCGCCTCGGGTATATGGGCCCTTCCAGAAATTTATTGTGGGATTTTTGAAAAAAAAAATAGTACCCTTTTCAGCAACTTTTGCAGCGATTTTTGCAAGTACTTTTTAAAAATTGCTTCAGAAATTCCTCTCAAAATATCTCCACAGATCCCTCTTAAAGTCTCTCAAGCTATTTTTCCTTAAAAATAATTTCAAAATTTCTCCGGAAGTTTCCTTTTTTTTTAAGGAGTTTTTTTAGATATTCTTCCAGACATTCATCTAGGACTGAGATGAACTAGCCTCGGGCTGAAAATCTCATAAATAAAGACATAAAATAAAAAATCATCTAGGAAATTCTCCAAAGGCAAGTTTAGAAATTGCTTCAGGATTATTTCAGATTTTTTTAAGAATATCTTCTAGGCATCTACAAAGGTATGGGGCTGTAAAACGGTGAGTCGATAAGGAGAGCGTCCAATATAGCTCTGGTCCTCACAAGTTCCTACCTCATGCTTCCACGGGTCAAGCGATGACAAAGACCGCCAGCTAAGAGTTGTGTGCTTAGCTGGTAGTGCAGCCTGGGCACTGTTGTCCTTCTGACTTCAGCTAGATTGAGGAGGTACGATCCGAGTGTCTGTTCACCAAGGAGGTGCGACTCAAACAGCGTCTGTTCTGGCATCCAGCGACTGAGTAAGAAACGCTGCACCACGCCCAGCTAGATCCAAGGTGGTAGCCCCATCAGCGTGGTCGTCCCAGTGTTGGTTGGGACGTTAAACAGAACTGGCACGATGGCCCTCCGGCGAGACAGGAGTGTTGGCGTAGGCCCAATAAACCACCCGTAAAAATCCCCATTGCGAATAACATAGGAGAAAATACGACTCGATACAATCGGCAAAGACCCACGCGACTAAATAAGGACTACGATTGGAAACTTGGAACATGGAATTGCAAGTCACTAGGTTTCGCAGGATGTGACAGGATAATCTACGACGAACTACATCCCCGCAACTTTGACATCGTGGCGTTGCAGGAACTTTGTTGGACTGGACAGAAAGTGTGGAAAAGCGGGCATCGAGCGGCTACCTTCTACCAAAGCTGTGGCACTACCAATGAACTGGGAACAGGATTTATAGTGTTGGGCAAGATGCGACAACGTGTGATCGGGTGGCAGCCGATCAACGCAAGGATGTGCATGTTGAGAGTTAAGGGCCGTTTCTTCAACTACAGCATCATCAACGTCCACTGCCCACACGAAGGGAGACCCGATGACGAGAAAGAAGCGTTCTACGCGCAGTTAGAGCAAACATACGATGGTTGCTCGCCGCGTGACGTGAAAATCGTTGTCGGCGACATGAACGCGCAGGTAGGAAGGGAGAAAATGTACAGACCGGTAATCGGGCGAAACAGCCTGCACGCCGTATCGAATGATAACGGCCAGCGATGCGTAAACTTTGCAGCCTCCCGTGGTATGGTAGTCCGAAGCACCTTCTTCCCCCGCAAAGATATCCACAAAGCCACCTGGAGATCACCCGACCATCAAACAGAAAACCAAATCGACCACGTTCTATTTTTTTTTTTTTGTAAAATTGGTTTTTATTGTCGTTTAATCGTTATTTACATTAACATGAAATATAAAACTATCTAAGCCTATTTCGTTTTCAGGAGTTTCAATTATATAACTGAAGTAAATGCCAAGTGCCTTAATAATCATTTGTTTGGAGTTTCGACTTATGTTACTTAGAGTAGGGTATATAAATTCTTCCGGCTCAAGCCTGCACAAACTAGACTCACTTCTCAAGATTAGGCTACTTTGATATCTCCAGATATCCCTAACACGATTACAACGAAAAACTTTATGCACTACAGTCTCTGGTTCTCCTGGACAAGTTTCACAAATTGTGTCATCAACAACGCCTCGTTGAAATAATAATTCCCTATGTTTAATCTTCTTATGCATAATGGTAAACCAGTTGGAACGTTGAGACGAAGTTAACGTTTTACTATGGAGGAGTTTGAATACTGCTTTCCAATTTCGTTGTACTGCAGAGACAAATCCAGGATCGGGCTTCAGCGAAAGAAGATGATGATAAATTCCTAGTGATGACGGCGTGTCTTTAAGGCGATCCGGTAAACTGGGCAGCTCTGCGTTCAATAGAGAAATGTGGTTGAACATTGGAGGGACGGGGATGTTTGGATTTTCCAACAAACTACTTAAAAATGGAAGCTGGGGCATTAAACTTATAAGACGATTTAGCAACAGTGATTTTGATTTAGTTTCCGGACAATGCAGATTCAATCCACCTCTGTTTTTGGGAAGAATTAAATTGGAAAATGCTATCCGTTGAAGAGATTGTCCATGCCAAATAAATTTTCCCATTTCGGCTCTTATTTTGTTGATGAATCCTTTAGAAACCGGGATATTTGCAGCCATATACCAAACTTTGGAATTAATGTAGGTGTTAAGCAGTACGACTTTCTGGATTAAGTTCAATTTTCTTGGGTTATGTAGCCACAGCCGTGTTCGCAACCCACTCAATACAGCTTGCCAGTTTAGTTTTTGGGCTTGTTTGATATTAGCTCCATAGCGTACTCCAAGAATGTTGACAAAATTTTCTATGGTAAGCCATTCCGTATCATTAGTTAGATTGATGTTGCCTATCATTATTGCAGTAGTTTTCTCCTTATTAAGAACCGCTCCTGACGTTAGTCCGAACTCGTTAAAGATGGCAGCTACTTCCACGAGGATGCCTTCGTTGTCAAAAAACATGGAGATGTCGTCTGCGTAAGCACTTAACACAGTATTTGGGAATCGCTGCACGATTTCATCTAATAACGGCTGTAGATATAGCACGAACAAGTGCATAGATAACAGGTCACCCTGTCTTACTGACCGATTTATTTTGAATTCCTCAGTTAGATGACCGTTGACCAAGATTCTCGAAAAAGATTGACTCCAAATTGTACCCAGCAGGTTAACAAACTGTGGATTGAAATTCATTCGTAGCATAGTTTCTCTCAAAAATCGATGATTCACTCTGTCAAACGCGTGATCGAGGTCAAATGATACTAGGAGTGCACTTCTATGGCTATGTCGTAGCTGTGCAATTTTATCGGTGATACGGCATGTTGCTTCAAAAATGGTTCTTCTTCCATTTGAACATTTCTGATGATCAGACAGTACGAATGGAAACAAGTTGTTGACCCTTTGCTTAAGCAGTCTTGCCAAGACTTTGTAATCGTAATTCAATAGGGATATTGGACGATAACCTTTTACGCTGTTGTTCCTTCCTTTCTTTTTGACAAGCACTATGATTCCATCGAAAAATTGTTTCAAAGCGTTTCCATTGAGAGCGTCGTTGATCACATTTGTAAACTCAGCAGCAATTATGCGCCAAGTCCTCAGAAAGAATTCTTTGGGTAGTCCATCTACACCCGGAGACTTTCTGGATGAGCTACCTTTAATTGCAGCGAGAATTTCATCTTGTGTAGCTGCTTCCACTAGACTCTCATTTAAGAGATTGTTTTCCGGTATCGTTCTGGCCGGAAGGAAATCGACCAGATTTCCACTTTCTACCGGAGTGTACAATGTTTCGAAGTATGATCTAACCGAGTCCCTTATTAGAATTTGATCACGAACTTCGTCACCATTTTCTGCTTGGAGCATAGCGATAGTACTTTTAGATCTTTTTCCGTGAATCTGGGCTACATGAAAAAGTGTAGTAGATTCTCCGGATATGAAAGTCTCGTTCATTTTTCGAAAATTTGTTGAAAAGTTACGTTGGTGACGCAACATCTGCGCTTTGATATGGTTGATAGTTGCAAGTTGCTCAGGATTCCCTAAATAGTTGTCGTATGCTTCTTTCAGTAGACGGCGATACAATTCCATGGAGTCCCTGAAGTCCCGATGTACGATTGACGTTTTCCATTTTAGGAAGGAGATTAGTTTTGGTTTTGTAAATAAAACCCACCATTCAAGCCAGGAACGGTAATTTCTTCTAGAACGCGCCCAGTATGCCCATTTCCTAGTCAACTCGTTCATGACCTCATCATCATCCAGTATATGCGGTTGGAGGCGCCAAATTCCACGTCCAGCAGGAGTACCCAAGTTAGGAAGAGCCATTCGTGTTATATAAGCCTTGTGGTCCGAAAACGCCGTTACTGCAAAATGTGCAGTACGTAGCTGGAGTCTCATTGCATTTGACACCAAGATGCGATCAAGCCTTGAAGCAGTGTTTGATCTGATGAAAGAAAACTTCACCCTATTTCCATGCAGTATCTCCCACGAATCAGCTAATTGCGCTGCACTCATTAGACGTTTGCACATTGGGCTAATATTGCTGCAACCTGTTGCATCTTTAGGATTAACGACAGCATTGAAATCCCCACCTAGCACCACATCTTTTGTAGCATGATGAAGGTAATGCGCCACGGAAGTATTGAAGAAATCTTCTCTTGCATTTCGCAAAGCAGCACCAGACGGAGCATAAATATTTATGAAAGTCACCGATCCCACCCTTACTGATATTATGCGATTGTCTAAACTTTTTTCTACATTATGTAAATTATACAAATCTCTAACCGCGACAGCCGTGCCTCGTTGTTGACCATAGACATTGAAGATAGTTATGTACCCTGGTAATTCTAACTCCTCACTTTGAACTTCTTGCAGGAAAATGATATCAAGTTCCGCAGAACGGATGAAAGACCTCAGCGCATCAATTTTGGTTTGATTGGAGATGTTGCAGATGTTAATAGTAGCTATTTTATAACTTTGCATATCCATCACCCTAAAGATTGAGAAGTTTCACCTTAAGTTTAGCTAAAATCTCGAATGCGTTCCCTGTCTCTGGTTTTAGACTTGATATGTCTGGACGAACATTTGAAAAGGGCCTATCTGCTTTGCGTAAACAAACATGTTTTTGTCTCTGTAGGGCCCATCTGCATCCACCCACGCACATCAACACCCTTATCAGAAAGAGTGTTCATCAAGCTATCTGTTAAGGGTGTTGATGTGCGTGGGTGGATGCAGATGGGCCCTGCAGAGACAGAAACATGTTTGTTTACAAAAAGCAGATAGGCCCTTTTCAAATGTTCGTCCAGATGTGTTCTGGTACTTTTTGCTCTTCGTGCGGATGACACTGACAAGTCATCACAAGATGCTGTCAAACACCCAGCTGATCGTATGACGTCAGTTACAACGTATTTTTGTTGTCCAGAATCCTCGGCCCGCGCCGTTCGTTTTCGGCATCGTTTACGCTCACCTGTGATCCATGAATGAAGTGAACTGGTAGTGACGAAGCAGTAGTGGTGCAGAACATTGGTGAATGGTGGTGATTCAATCATCGCGCGGAAGTATCGGATGGAGATTTTGTGGAGTGCAATCTGGTCTGCAAGAAGTGTTTGTTTTTCTAGTGCGGCAGTAACTGAAATCGCTTCGGTAGGACATATACTTGGGCTTACCTCACCGGAGGAAACCCCCGCGATGCGTTTGACATTGTCCTTGAGTGGTGGTGAATGGTGGCGGTGTTGAATGTGAATCGGTGGTGGTTCCTTTTTGTTAATTGGTGTTGTTTGGCGTATGCAATGATGTTGCTCCAGGATGTGCGTAGTCGAAGTTGGATGCAGACGTGATGTTGTGAAGAAATATACAAAAATCGTATGATAGACGGCAATATCTGTAGGCTTCGGCAGAACATATACTAGGGCTTACCTGACTAAAGGAAAAGCCCTCGTTGGAATGTTCTGGAGTAGTTGCTTTTGATGATCGTTTTACGGTGTTGATGTTGTTGAGTGGTTGCCTCCGGCGGAATGCGAGGTTTCCAATTGTATTAATGAATAGAGATGGAATTTGCTTGAGACTAGTGGTAGCACCATGACTAGCTACGACTGGACATACACCTATTCTAAATCTTACCGTGAAGAGGAATGGTTATTTGTCTTGCTCCTGCTTTTGCGTTTAACTTCTTCGAAGGGTATATCGTTAGCAGTTACAGATTTTGGTGAACGGTGTCGTTTAGGAGGGATGATATTTGTAGAATCGTCAGATGACAGTGAATCTGAGATGACGAAATCCGATTCCTGCGTTTGGGACAACGGGATATCCACGGGCTCCGTCTCCATAGGTAAGTTGATATTGCTCGGTCCAGCAACCTGTGAATTTCCTGATGGGAGACGAGTTGCTGAAGAGGGTCTGCTTGACGATTTCCCAGCCGCCGCTATGATGCGATGAATTCCGGGGACGAGATCGTTGGTGCTAGTTTTACTTGCAGTATCGTCAGTTATTTCCGTCACTGCCATTGATGATAGCGTCTGATCGTTTGTTGTGGATGATGACGGTGGAGGCAGCATCCCCTGCACCACTTGAGCCGCTGTTAGACGACTGCTGATATCGATTCCCATCTCTTTGCGGACTTCATTGCAAGTGCGGCCAATATGCAGAGGCCTAACACAATAGCGACAGGTGCGAATTTGGTTTCGGTAGACTACGAAAGCAGTGTATGGACCGATAGGGATGTAAGATGGAATTGGCTTTTTAATCCGCATTCGGACTAGTCTCACACCTGTGGGCAAGCCGGGCCAAAAGTCTTTCCACTTCTCGTCCTGCAAGGAGATAACTTCGCCGTAAGGAACTAGGTGCTTGACAATGGTCTCGGTGGATATGTATGACGGCATATCTGCTACCTTAACCTCAATCGCGTTGTCATAGGGGACTAACGGAATAGCATACTGCTGGTTGTTTAGCTCGATAGTATGCTTCAGGCTATGTTCTGAAACTAGTTCTTCCACATATGCCTGGGATTTGAGCTCGATGATGACTCGCGATTTTGTTAGGCTTGGTTGGATGCAGTTTACCTTCGACATATCAATGTTGATTTTTTGGCTGATGAGCTCATGAATTTTTTCTAGTTTGGGGCGGGCTGGCATGGAACTGAAGTCCAGGTAGAGGGAGTCTTTTCGGTGATCGTTCGGGATAATATATCAATGGAATTTGTTTTCACTTAGCGTTTTGCTCACACACGTCTGAACAAAAGGGAAACCAAATGTCAACTTAACTAATCGACGGTAAATTCTTCTCGGATATAACCAATGTCCGCACATACCGCAGTGCGAATATAGATTCGGATCACTACTTAGTCGCTGTATGCATGCGCTCAAAACTTTCGACAGTTATCACCACGCGTCGAAGTCGAACGCGACTCAACATCGAGCAGCTGCGTAACGTAGAAGTGGCTCAAGACTACGCGCAGCAGTTAGCAGTGGCCCTACCAACGGAAGAGCAGCTTGGCGCAGCTACACTTGAAGATGGCTGGAGGGACATCCGATCCGCCATAGGTAGTACCTCGGCTACAGCACTAGGCTTCGCGACTCCGAATCACAGAAACGACTGGTACGACGGCGAATGTGAACAGTTGAAAAACGAGAAGAATGCAGCATGGGCGAGAATGCTGCAACACCGTACGAGAGCGAATGAGGCACGTTACAAACAGGCGCGGAACAGGCAGAACTCAGTCTTCCGGATGAAGAAGCGCCAGCAGGAAGAACGAGATCGCGAAGCGATGGAAGAGCTGTACCGCGCTAAGGACACACGAAAGCTCTACGAGAAGCTGAACCGCTCGCGCAGAGGCTTTGTGCCACAAGCCGACATGTGCCGAGATAATCACGGGAATATTCTCACGAGCGAGCGTGAGGTGGTCGAGAGGTGGCGGCAACATTACGATGAGCACCTCAATGGCGACGTTGCAAGTACCGAAGGTGGCGTGGTAACAGATCTAGGAGTATGTGCACAGGACGAAAGACTTCCGGCCCCTGACCTTCAAGAGATTGAGGAGGAGGTTGGCCGGTTGAAAAACAACAAAGCCGCTGGAGCAGATCAACTACCAAGCGAGCTTCTAAACTACGGTGGAGAAGCACTGGTGAGAGCACTACACTGGGTCATTACCAAGATTTGGGAGGAGGAAGTATTACCGGAGGAATGGATGGAAGGTATCGTGTGTCCCATCTACAAAAAGGGCGACAAGTTGGATTGCGGGAACTACCGCGCGATCACACTACTGAGCGCTGCCTACAAGATACTCTCTCAAATTTTATGCCGCCGTCTATCACCGATTGCAAGAGAGTTCGTGGGGCAATATCAGGCTGGATTTATGGGAGAACGCGCTACAACGGACCAGATGTTCGCCATCCGCCAGGTGTTGCAGAAATGCCGCGAATACAACGTGCCCACACATCACTTGTTCATCGATTTCAAAGCGGTGTATGATACAATCGATCGAGAACAGCTATGGCAGATTATGCACGAATACGGATTCCCGGATAAACTGATAAACTGATCGAGTGATGTGCGTAGTTCGAGTATCAGGGACACTCTCGAGTCCCTTCGAATCTCGCAGAGGGTTACGGCAAGGTGATGGTCTTTCGTGCTTGCTGTTCAACATTGCTTTGGAGGGTGTAATAAGAAGAGCGGGGATAAACACGAGTGGGACGATTTTCACGAAGTCCGTTCAGCTGCTTGGTTTCGCCGATGATATTGATATTATTGCTCGTAAATTTGAGACGATGGCGGAAACGTACATCCGACTAAAGAGTGAAGCCAGGCGAATCGGATTAGTCATTAATGTGTCGAAGACAAAGTACATGATGGCAAAGGGCTCCAGGGAGGAATCACCGCGCCCGCCACCCCGAATTCATATCGACGGTGATGAAATCGAGGCGGTTGAAGAATTCGTGTACTTGGGCTCACTGGTGACCGACGACAACGACACCAGCAGAGAAATTCAGAGGCGCATTGTGGCAGGAAATCGTGCCTACTTTGGACTCCGCAGAACTCTACGATCGAATAAAGTTCGCCGTAACACGAAGTTAACCATCTACAAAACGCTGATTAGACCGGTCGTCCTCTATGGGCACGAAACATGGACCCTACGTGCAGAGGACCAACGCGCCCTTGGAGTTTTCGAACGGAAGGTGTTGCGTACCATCTACGGCGGAGTGCAGATGGAAGACGGGACTTGGAGAAGGCGAATGAACCACGAGCTGCATCAGCTTCTGGGAGAACCAACCATCGTCCATACCGCGAAAATCGGGAGGCTACGGTGGGCGGGTCACGTCATCAGGATAGCAACCCGACTAAAATGGTTCTCGAGAGTCATCCGACCGGTACAAGAAGACGTAGAGCGCAGCGAGCTAGGTGGGTCGACCAAGTGGAGGACGATCTGCGGACCCTACGCAGAGTGCGGAACTGGAGACAAACAGCCATGGACCGAGTGGAATGGAGGCGGCTACTATGTACAGCAGAGGCCACTCCGGCCTTAGCCTGACCGGTAAGGTAAGTAATCTACAAAGGTATCACCAGGAGTTTTAAAGGGATTCCTTAAGCCATATCTCCAAGGACTTCTTCTAGGAGGGCTCCTGAAAAAAAAAATCCTGTAGGAATATCTGAAACAATTTCTGCAAGAATCTTTGAAGATATTTGTGACGGACCCGCAAGAGCAATTTTAATAAATAATTCTTGCAAGAATACCTGAAGGAGTTCTTAAAGAAACAATTGGAAAATTACCGAAAATTTTAGGAAAAAAACTAGAGAAATTTCTGAAAATCTTTATGGAAAAACTTTGAAGTAATGCTTTGATGATGTTCCCAAAAAAATCTATCAAATTCTAAACTGCCCATATTGGCATAGTTGACGTAAGCCGCACTGTAGTTTTCAACACACTATTTCAATTTTAACAATGAATAATGAAAAGTTTAAGATTTTTTTTTCCCGTTGATATCTAGCAAGAGATTAGATCTTGCGCTCTATTAAATGAAACTGGTCATAGTTATGCACATGATAGATATTAGCTTGTGAATGCTGACATTGTCAATGGTGGTTACGTCGACTGTGCGATCATGGGCAGTAAAGAAGTGGTATATTTATTAGCGTACAATCTCATATACTCAATCAAAACTGATTAATTTACTACTGTCCGACGATTCGCCAACTTTATTTTGCCTTTATCAATGGAAGAATTGTTGTCTGTTTTCTGGAGATATTTTTGAAAAAATCTTTGCAGGAATTTCAGAAGCACTACGATCAGGAATTTATTAAAAACCCCCGTAGAAATCTCAGGAAGTACTTTTCAATCAATCTCTAGGGGAATGTCTGAACAAATACCAGGAATATTCTTGGAGGAATCCCAGGAGGATACGAAAAATATAGAAAAAACGGAGATTTTCTTAAACCTAGTGTTACCGTTGGGCATAAATGTACTTATCTAAACTGCCGTGGCTAGATACATGTTCGAAAGAATATTTAAATTGACAGTTAAAGATATTTGTTGTCTGTTTTTAAATTCATGTTATTTATATTATACACCAATATTGCCCTGAAATTAGAAAGTTACCTAGTTTAAAAAAATATATGAAGCATGCACACTTAAATAAATATATAAATTAATTAAAAACCGATTGTTAGATAAAACCTAGAACAAAATTTGTAAAACACATTTCGAACACAACACAGAACACTATAAAAACTGCTGCAGGGGAACCTGTTCGAAAGATTGTCGCGAGTTGGAAAACGGACGGCAGAAAAGGAGCTAAAAAGGGAAAATCGCACGAAAAGGGTAGGCTACTGGGTACAATGAGAATCAGACTCGGGCTCTTTCCGATAGAAAACGCCAAAGTTAGTGGACGTGATTATTAGCTGAAAGTCGCCTAGCAAAGTTTGAGCAAACCTTTACGGTGCCCACAATTATACCGGATCAAGGAAAGAGTTTTGAGTACAGTGCGTACCCGATATATACAACGAATCAGGACCCAGTAGCGCTTGGCTCGCACGTTTTACATCCAAGCCAAGTTTCGCCATAGCGGACCAAGTCCCGCCAAGAAGTCCGGAAGCTGAGTCTGGGCGAACGATAGCCGACCGGGGCCCTACGGTCAAGGTATTCTGACCTCGAGTACGCCTTGAATCGAGGCCAGAGGTGTATCGACCCAACCGTCGGACGAAGGCAATTCCCGACGTGAAATCAGCCCTTGAGAACCCCCGCCGACCTTCGAAAGTGACGCCAATCCCGCTTTACCGAGGCCAAGCCAGGCCTTGTCAGCTCCAGCTGGTAACACCACCATCGAGGAGCGACCCGCAGTTCCCCAGCAGCATCAGTAACCGCCGGCCGGCCCACCGTACAGCGCACGCCACACCCACACACACAACTTAGTGAGTAATTCTAAAATAAAACCTGGTTAAGAGTAATTAACGCGTGTAGACTTTCATTGAGCCCTTGATTAGCCTCTCGAGAATAGCCGACCCTGTGATAAAGAGGCGGATGTAGCCCACCCCACACGACTTCCGAGGCCGTGACCAGAAGTTAGGGGCATAAGAATTAACACTAGAGAAGTGGAAGAAAAGTAATCTCTAGGTAAAAAATTCCAGGTTAAATCCTTCGAATGCTCCACTGGCCATTTATTTAATTTTTTTCTCGGAACTCCTCCAGAACTTCGCCAGCAACTTTTTGGAGAATTTATTTGACCAATTACAATAAAAAGTCTTTAGCTCTTGCCATAGAAATTCCTTCAAGAATTGCATAAGGAATGTCTTCAGCAATTTCTTGGATTATATCATCGACAAACTTTGTTTTTTTGCCTTTCTCGTACACCAAGGTGTACCGAAAGGCTATATGTTCACTCCAAAAACGAAAATTTGATAGAGCCCCTGGAGGGGTCAAGTGTTATATACCACTCGACTCAGCTCGACGAGTTGAGATGATGTCTGTGTGTATGTATGTGTGTGTGTATGTATGTGTGTGCGTGTGTATGTGTGTATGTGTACAAAAAGGTCACTTCATTTTTAGATAGTAAATATGAACCGATTTCAACGACTGATGGTTCATTCGACGGGGTACATTGTCCCATTGTTTCCTATTGAAAATGGTTCCGATCGGTCCAGCCGTTCCGGAGTTATGGCCATTTAGGTGTTCCGGTCCGGTACCTCAGGAAGGGGCCAGATATGAAAATGCAACATACCCATGCATGCGGCACATCAAACCACGGCATTTTCGATTATCTGATGAACGGGATGAAGGAAAATAGTCTCTGACTATATCTGAACCGGTAGTGTTTCGGAACCGGTTCCGGGTGTCCCGCCGGAAGTGGCCAAATAAGAAAGTGAACATAACTTATGCATGCGACACGTCAAATAGCGGATTTTTCGATAACCAGTTGAATGGTAAGCAGGAAAATAGTTTCAGACCATGTTTGAACCGGTAGTATTCCGGAACCGGTTCCGGATGTCCTGCCGGAAGTGGCCGATTAAAAAAGTGAACCAAACCCAGGCATGCGACACATCAAACAGCGGCTTTTTCGATTACCAGATGAACGGTAAGCAGGAAAATAGTTTCAAACCTCGTTTGAACCGGTAGTGTTCCGGAACCGGTTCCGGATGTCCTGCCGGAATTGGGCAATTAAAAAAGTGAACCAAACCCAGGCATGTGACACATCAAACAGCGGCTTTTTCGATAACCAAATGAACGGTAAGCAGGAAAATAGTTTCAGACCATGTTTGAACCGGTAGTATTCCGGAACCGGTTCCGGATGACCTGCCGGAAGTGGCCAAGTAAAAAAGTGATCCAAACCCAGGCATGCGACACATCAAAGAGCGGCTTTTTCGATAACCAGATGAACGGTAGGCAGAAACATAGTTTCAAACCTAGTTTGAACCGGTAGTGTTCCGGAACCGGTTCCGGATGTCCTGCCGGAATTGGCCAAATAAAAAAGTGAACCAAACCCAGGCATTCGACGCATCAAACAGCGGCTTTTTCGATAACCAGATGAATGGTAAGCAGGAAAATAGTTTCAGACCATGTTTGAACCAGTAGTATTCCAGAACCGGTTCCGGATGTCCTGCCGGAAGTGGCCAATTAAAAAAGTGAACCAAACCCAGGCATGTGACACATGGAAGAGCGGGGTTTTTCGATAACCAGATGAACGGTAAGCAAGAAAACAGTTTCATACCGTATCTAAACCGTATGTGTTCCGGAACCGGTTCCAGGTGTTTCGTCGGAAGTGACCAATTAAAAAACAAAACCAAACCCATGCATGCGTAACATCAAATCATCAAAAATGTTCGTTAACCAGTTACACGGGCAGCAAGAAAATAGTCTCTGACCACACTTAAGATTACCGGCAGTGTTGCAGAATCAGGGTTGGAGCCATTGCTGAAATTACGCAAGTGAACAAAATCGATGCAAGCGATTAATATGTGTAAAAGAACAAAATCTTGATAAAAATTTAAGCGATCTTGTCAAATTACATCATTTTAGATTCCTGAGGCGTCATTTTACAGTAGGATGGATCAACGTTGTATGGAAAAATTTAAATTTTATAGCACCAATCCCCTTCTGCGTCTAAAATTACTGCGAACAATTTTGATGCAACTGGTTGAGTCCTCGCGCTCTGTAACACGGTAGAAATTTGAATGGGCTTTAATAGGGGAAATTTCGCTTGCTTGCACTTTTTTTTGTCAAATTTTACTTGAATCTTATAGCTAATGATAATAAAATATAGGCTAAAGTGCGCAGAAAAAAAATTGCCGAAATGTCATGATAATGATCGGCATCCAGTGCTAGTGAAGGTGGTCAAGCAGTCAACTGAGAGATTTGATATTTTTCAGCTCGGCCTATACGTTTAACATAGCGTCGGAATATGAGCCATCAATAATTTTCCAAATTCAATTATTGCTTTGATAAAATTCTTGCTTTTCTGAATAAGGCTGACACAAATTTTGATATTCTCTTAAGTCCAGAGGGGTCCCCCCTTGGAAATTTTGGTCGGAATTCAACATCTTGAAGAAGTGTGCACAAGATAAATAAACCAATAGGTTTATCAATTTAAAAGTGAAATTTGTGATTTGTTCCATTCTAGAGTATTCTCAGGATTCAGGAACACTTCGGCTTATGGCCGGAAAAAAGGCACTATCACCACTAGGTGGATTAACCTGGGTTTTTTTGAAAATTCCTTTAGAATTTTATTCGACTTTTTTTTGGGTCATTCGAAACTTTATTCAAAAATGAACAATTGGCTGATTTAGCGGTGTTGTGATAATCCCATATTCTTAATCTACCCACCAGGCTGGGCCAAAATTCAAGTTTTCATAAATTTCGGTGTCCGAGGCCCCAATCAAAAATCAATTTAAAATTTTTATGGGAGGGATTTGATTTTGTACTGGGCGGAGCTGTTAAGCAGTTGCCCAGTTGTTAAAAGATGATATCAAAAAAGCTTTTTGAAATTGATTTTCTTAAAATGTTCTAAAAATCTGAAAAATACTCATAGTGGCTCACAAAAAGGGATCTTGGTGAAAATTTAAAAATTATTGTTTTCTCAAAATTCAAAACACAATATCTTCTGTAATTCCATAGCAAATTTCTTATGCAACTCTGATTTGTATGTCGTTTATTTTTTTAAGAAATTATCCGATTATTTTCAAGAATAATGGTCGAAAGAATTTGCTGAGAGATTGCCAAAGAAAGGGTTTGGATGAGAAATTTCTGGAACAAAAGAATAGCCTGAAAAAAAATCCAAATGTGTAAATGGCCGAGTTTCTAAAAAATAAATCCGAAAAAGTTTCCTATGAAATAGAACTACTGAAGTATTTTCCAAATGGAAAAGCCGAAGAATTCACAAAGAAATTGTCGAATTATTTCCCAAAGGAACTGCTAAAGAAAAATAAAACAAACACCGAAATAATTCTCAGTGGTATTATAAAGTAGTACCCTTTTTGCCTTTCTCGTACACTAAGTGTACTGGAAAGGCTATATGTTCACTCCAAAAACGACTTTTATGTGTGTGTGTATGTGTGTGTACAAATAAACTCACATCACTTTTTGGCAGTAAACCTCAACCGATTTTAATGACCGACGGTTCATTCGACGCGGAATCTGGTCCCATTGTTTCCTATTGAAAATGGTTCGGATCGGTCCAGCCGTTCCGGAGTTACGGCCATTTACGTGTTCCGGACCAGTACCCTTGGAAGGGGCCATACATAAAAATGTAACAAACACATACATGCAACACATCAAACTGCGGCATTTTGGATAACCTGATGAACAGTCAGCAAGAAAACAGTCTCAGACCATATCTGAACCGGTAGTGTTCCGGAACCGGTTCCGGGAGTCCCACCGGAAGTGGCCAAATACAAAAGTGAACCAAATCCTTGCATATGACACATTAAATTGCGTCATTTTGGATAACCTGATGAACAGTCAGCAAGAAAACAGTCTCAGACCATATCTGAACCGGTAGTGTTCCGGAACCGGTTCCGGGAGTCCCGCCGGAAGTGGCCAAATACAAAAGTGAACCAAATCCTTGCATATGACACATTAAATTGCGTCATTTTGGATAACCTGATGAACAGTCAGCAAGAAAACAGTCTCAGACCATATCTGAACCGGTAGTGTTCCGGAACCGGTTCCGGGAGTCCCGCCGGAAGTGGCCAAATATAGAAGTGAACCAAATCCATGCACGCGACACATCAAATTGCGGCATTTTGGATAACCTGATGAACAGTTAGCAAGAAAACAGTCTCAGACCATATATGAACCGGTAGTGTTCCGGAACCGGTTCCAGGAGTCCCGCAGGAAGTGGCCAAATATAAAAGTGAACCAAATCCATGCATGCGAAATATATCAAAGCGCGACTTTTTTGATAACCCAATGAAAGGTTGACATAAAAAAAGACTCAGACCATATCTGAACCGGCAGTGTATCGGAACCGGCTCCGGATGTCCCGCTGGAAGTGGTCATATATAAAAGTGATCCAAACCCATGCATGCGGCACATCAAACTACGGAATTTTCGATAACCTGATGAGCAGTTAGCAAGAAAACAGTCTCAGACCTTATATGAACCGGTAGTGTTTCAGAACCGGTTCCGGGTGTTCCGCCGGAAGTGGCCGTATATAAAAGTTGACAAAACTCTTGCAAGTGGCAAATCAAATCACGGCTTTTTCGACAACTTGATGACCGGTTATTGAGGAAGTAGGCTAAGACCACATTATGGACTGTCAGTAGTGCCGAAACTAGTTCCCTCCGAAAGCGGCTAAATATAAAATTGAACCAAACCCATGGCTTTTTTGATAACCTTATAAACTTTAGCAAGCAAATAGGCTCAGACTATTTAAGAGACTATCGGTAGTGTTTCGCAACCGGTTCCGGGCCGGAAGTGACACCAAACCCATGCATGCGATACCTCAAATCACGGCTTTTTAGGGAACATGATGAACAGTTGCAAGAAAATAGACGCAAGCCCTATCAGTGTGTTACGGAACTGATTACGGGTGTTCCGCCAGAAATGATCAAATGTAAAAGAGAACCAATACATGTGACATATCGATGACTTATTCAGTAACAAGATAAACGGTTAACCAACAAATAATCTCAGGCCATATTTGGGAGAACCGGTAGTGTTCCAGAACTGGTGACAAGACGAGTAACGCGTCGGAAGTGATAAAATATAGAAAGGAACTAAACCATAGCGGCGTTTTTGATAATCTGATGAACGGTCAACAAGAAAATAGTCTCACGCCACAGTAGTTCGGAATCGGTTGCGGGTGTGATTTGATAGAAGTGAACCAAAACCATGCATGCGATACATAAAATCGCGGCATTTTCAAAAAAAATGCCGAAAGGTTAGCAAGAAAATAGCCTCAAATCACATCAATTTCCGGCTTTTCAGGTCACGTGATGAACAGTTGACAAAACCATAGTCTAAGACCATATCTTAGACAACCGGAATCAGTTCCAGGTGTCCCGCCGGAAGTAGTCAAATGTAAAATTTAACCAAACCCATGCAAGCTGCACATCAAATAGTGGAATTATAAAGGTTAACAAAATAAATGAGCCATAAATCAAATTGTGGCTTTTTTGATAGCATGTAAACGTTGGGTAAGATTATAAATGAAGGAATGATCAAAGTCTTCATATATGCGAGAGAACGAAATCGTGACCAAAGCGATCTCTTCAAATCACACCATTTCAGATTCAGATAAAAATATAATTTAATCGCATCAACCTTATACAGTTTTTCAATCTCCAATCTCCTTATGCTTCGAAAATTAATGCTCACAATTTGGGTGCGGCTGGTTGAGCCCTCACTCTTTTCATTGCGATTGAAATTTGAATGGAAAATCTACATTTTCTGCATTTTCCTCGTAGGAAGGTCAAATTTTACATGAATCGTGTTACCAATGATAATAAAATATAGCCTAAAGTGTGCTTAAATAAACATTGGCGAAGATCACAAAGTGATCTGTGATTGTGAATAAAGTTAACCTTCTTCAAGCATAGCTGACGCTCACCCCGCTGCCGTAGTGGATGGAATGGGGTCACAATGACCCCAATACACGACTAGGGTTAAGGTGGTCAAGCAGTCAACTGAGAGGTCCGATCTTTTTCTGCTCTGTTTTGTTGTTGAACATAACATCGGAATATGTATCATCAATAAGTTTCGAAAATCGTTGATGGCTTTGTTAAAATTGTTGCTAGTGTAAAGTGTTTTCAGGATACAGGAACATTTTGGCTAACGTCGAAGCAAAGTTTATGAGTACATATTCGACGAGAAAGGCACTATCACCACTAGGTGGATTAATCTGGGTTTTTTATTTCAATACAAATAAAATAGGAGAACTTTCAATACAATCTCCAAATTAATTTACAAATGAAGTCTCAAAGATATTCTCGAAATAATTTAAAAGGAATTGCCGTAGGTGACTATGACATTTCCCTGAATTTCATTACTCCTACTATTTTGTTTTCTGAATTATAAATTTTCGATTTACCTAAATGAAGTAAAGTATTGTCGTTCAACTCGGAATGAAATAGCTTTGTTAAAAAATCATTCTGCCTTTAATATATGTAGAGCCGCAACACTTGTGGAAAATAAACAAAAGTTCATGCCTAAGCTTTTTGTTGTGGAGTATTCAAGTGTATCAAAGTATATCAGGGTCCCATTGTAAAAATCTCTGACCAGTATAACCAGAATAGCAGATGTGGATTGTATGAAAAGAAAAATTGAAAAAAAAAATTTAGCATATCGCATATCCAAAGTTCGCCATACAGACAACAGTGCTGTTCTGGTGAAATCGGAGATGGTTACCTACTCGAGTTTTTCAGATTTAAGTGCTTACTTTATTGGTACGCCCCAAGGAAATAACTTCATAATTGCACCTAATTTATTATTATTCTGGGGAAACCCAATATAAGTTAATCTTAAAATTTCTTGAAAACTCTCCTGGATTACCTTCAGGGCCTCTTCAAGAAATTCCTTTAGGAATTTTTGAGAATCTTTTGAAAAAAAATCTGGAAAACTTACAGACAGAAGATTCGCGTAGAATTTCTTGGAAGAATTTTAGCAAGATTTCCTCTAAAGACCCATTTCAGTACTCTTCAAAATGCATTCCTATGTATGGATTTTGAGGTTTTTCTCCAGGAATTCCTCCAAAGATTTCTTCGGGAATTACTCCTGACATTTTCACACTTCTTTAGGAGTTTCGTAAGGATTTCTCAAAAAAATAATCTTGCAACTGGTCCACGGGTTCCTTATAAATGTCTTCCGAAATCCCTCATGGGATTCCTTAACAGGCTCTGTAGGAAATTCATTCGAGGAATGCCACATAAATTCATGCTTGTTTTCCGTCGTGTATTTTTCATACTGTCACATTTTTCCAGGAATTTTTCCTTGGGATTTCTCCGAAAGTTCTTTTGAAACCTTCTCGAGAAATTCTTCTAGGGATTCCTCCAAATATTTCTTCAAAAGATACACTTCCCAAAGATTTTTTTTCACAAAGGTTCGGAGATTTTTCGGAAATTTCTTCAAGGTTTTTTTTTTTAAGAAATCCAGATTTTTTCGGGAACTTTTTCAGAAATTATTGCTTGAAATTCTTCAGAGGTTCTTCAAGGTATCTCTCTATTTATTCAGGGATTTTTCTCGGGTGTTTATTTGGAATTAGACAAACTTCAAGAGATTTTTCAGGGAGTACCTCCAGGGGTTTCTCCAACAGTTTGTTTATGTATTTCTCTAGGCATTGCTAAGGATTTTTTTGGACCATTCCCCAAGGATTCTTTCAGAATTCTTATCCAAAGATTCTCCCAACAATTTCTGCAGAAAACACTCCAGAATCTATTTCGAATGATTTTTCAAGGAGTTTTCAAGATTTTTCCTATGAATACCTAAAGAGAATATTCCAGTTCCTCCAGGTATTAATTCGAAGATTCCTTTAAAATATATTTTTTTTCTTTCCTTCGGTTGTTTACCCTTCAGAAAACGAATAAGAACGGCTTCTGAGAAATGCTTCGAAGGTATCTCTAGGTGTTCTTCCAAAAACTCCAGTAGTATCTTTGTCTGTGGTTTCTGCAGGATTTTTTTAAGTTACTGCTTTAGTAATTCCTGTTTGGATTTACCAGGAATCACTCTTGGTGCTTATCAAGCATTTTTTCTTGGAATTACTTGTAGAGTTTCTTCGTGAGTCTCCCATGGTTTTTTTTCCCAGAATTGAACTGGTATCTGAAGGTGTTTCTCCGGGTATTGTTCTAGATATAATCCAAGGCATTTATCCAGGAATTGCTCACCTTGGAAATTTCTTCAGACATTTTTGGCCAGAAATTCTTCCAAAAACTTTTTTAAGATTTTTGTCCAAGCGTTTCCAAAGACATTTTTAGCAGTTTTTGAAAGGATTTCGTGGGACAATCTTCCAGGGATTTCAAAAATTCTTCAAGGAATTTCCTAAGAATGTTTCAGAAGTGTAGAATTAGCTTTAGTTAAAACACACAGAAATAAAAACCAAAAAAAAATAAGAATGTTTCAATAATTTTGTGCAATTTCTGGAAGCACTTTCAAAAAAATCCCTGCAGGAATATCAGAAAAAAATCTGCAGGGATCTCTATAGACATCCTCGGAGATCTTTCTGGTGGAACCGTAACAGCAATTTCTTAAAATAAGCCTTGTGAGATTTTTTGTAAAAATCTCTGAAGCAATTTCTCAAAAAAATTTCGGAGAGACCTAGTTATGATTTTCCGAAGCAATTTCAGTTGAATCTGTAAATAGTTTTTTTTTTTTGTTTGGAAGCATTTTTGAGAAACTTCATGGAAGAACTTTTGAAGATCTCTAGCTGAAATTCCTGAAGAAGTCTCTGGAGATAAAAAATCTCCTCAAAGAAATTTGAGAAGGAAACCCAGTTGTAATTTCTGTTAGAAACCTTAAAAAAGTTTCTGAAGAAATCTGCAGTAGAATCCCTGTAGAAATCTCATGGAGTTCATTTGAATAAATCTCTGGAAAAATATCCGACGAAATCTCAGGAAAATGCTTGAAGGAATGTCAAATAAACATCTCGGAAAACCCTGAGTAAAATTTCTAGAGAACAAATTTTGAGAAGATTAAAAGAAAATTTCTGCAGAAACAATTTAACAAAATTTTTGGAGGATTTTTGGACGAATATGCGTGGAAATGTGTGGATGAATTTCTGAAAAAAACTTAATATCTGGAGAAACGCACAGATAAGTGCCTGCAAACATCCTTGAAACTAAATCAAATTTCAAACTTCGCGCAACTCTCTCTATGATCTCGAATGATTTTCCGAGGGAGTACTTAAAGAAAACCCCGTCTTAATTCTTTAAAGAAATTCCGAATCATCTGCTCATATTTCCAAAGGAACTCTTGAAGGAATAATGAAGGAGCTACCGGATGAATTTCTAAAAAAGTTTCTGACTAATTTTCTGAAAGAACTGTTGAAGAGAAATTTCCGAAGAATCTTCTGAAGGATTTTCCTTTGGAATTCCCAGACTTATTCCTTGAGTTGTTCTCAAAACAGTTCTCGTTGGAAATTTTTAGAAAAAGCCGACGGAAACCTGAAGCATTTTTTTTAATAAGTTTGGAGAAGTTTTTGTAGAAATTTCCAAATAAGCTTCTGGAGATTTTTCCGAATAAGGTGCTAGAGGAACTTCCTGGAACACCTATGTTTGCAGAATCATGGAAGAATATTTGCAGAATTTCTGGAGAGATCCTCAGATGAACTCCTTGAGAAATTCTCAAAGAAAATTCTAGAGAATAAGGCGAAGAAACTGGTAAGAATTATTTGAGTAATTTCAAAAAGTACACTGAAAGAAGGTCTAGAAGAATCCAAGGAAAAAATGATGGAGCAATTTACGAATTGACTTCTGGTAAAATTTTCCAACTAAACTTCCCAAGAAATGTTTTAAAAAGATTTCTGAAACTTATTTTGTACTGTTACCAGTTACCAGTAACGAACGGGTAATATGGATTTGGTTCAACGGTTTTAAAACAGCGACTTGGGCTGCACACAATGATTTGAAGGAGTAGAACAAACTGCTTGGTATTTCAAATACCTTATCTACATAGGTAATATGTATCGCACCAACTACATGTACTTGCAAGTGACTTCTAATGAGCGAGGCTTTTTTTGTCCCAAAATCTCTCCATTTATCATCCAACAGCATCACGAAAAATTCGCCCATTTTGTCATCCGTCGGGATTTCTGTCTGTGCTGGTTTTTACTCCAATTTACTTCCTCATTCCCCTCGCTATCCTCACCACGATCATCATCACCATAACCACACCACAGATAGAACACAGCCCGCGTATCAGGTGCCTACACCGCGCATCACCTCCAGAGACAAACAGGACCAAAGCATTTCAATTAAATTCATCCACCGAGCTATTTCCCAGACCATCCCCTCCTCCTGGGCATGCTGCAGTCGTTACTTATCTAGCGTCATTTCACACACACCGACCAAGACCGATGATGACGACCTATGAACAACCAACAGACAGCTCGCGGAGGACCGACCTAAGTGCAGGGATGATTAAATCTGCACGCCTCCCTCTCTCGCCGGCCAGGCCAGAGACTGTACTGTAGGAGGAACGTTTGCGGCACAAACCCCCTAATCACTCGCATCATTACGCCTCGCTGGCATTGTGGGTGATTTCCCACGTGCTTGACGTCCAAAATGCGTGTTTTTCTAAATCGAGGAAAAAAGAAGAACATCATTTTAAATTTCAATGATATTCCTTGAAAAGGGCCCATATAGCCGAGGCGGTAAACGCACGGGTATTCAACATGACCATGCTGAGGGTGACGGGTTCGATTCCCGGTCGGTCCAGGATCTTTTCGTAAAGGAAATTTCCTTGACTTCCTTGGGCATAGAGTATCTTCGTGCCTGCCACACGATATACACATGCAAAATGGTCATTGGCAGAGGAAGCTCTCAGTTAATAACTGTGGAAGTGCTCATAGAACACTAAGCTGAGAAGCAGGCTTTGTCCCGGTGAGGACGTTACGCCAAGAAGAAGAAGAAGATATTCCTTGAATATTTCCTTGAATTGAAAAAATAAACAAAACACACTTACCACCAAGTATTTTATTTATTTTTTTAATTTACAACTTGCAGAACAAAACAAAGAAGGCAGCTTTGGTTAAAGTATAGTAGAAATATTAAAAAAATAAAAAAATTGAAGTTTTAGAAGTACTCTTCAAATAAAAAATACAGAAAAACTTAAAATTTCAATAGTTTTTCAAGGGCTGTCATAATTTGCGAGAAACTTCAAGTATTAATTGATTGCAAGATTTGTCCAAAGATTCTTAACAGGAATGTATAACGAATCTAACCCAGATTTACTAGAATCATGTTTTGCCTTCAAAAATCACACAGTGCCCCGTCCCGGTAGTCGCCACCGACATCGCTTCCGCGTTGACGGTACGATAGACGAATGACAGTGGTAAGCTGGGTAGGTCTAGGTATGTTCGTTTGCACCGAAGGTCGACTTTTTGTTCGCACAATGTGTCACATTTTCTCGAATCGTAGATGAGACCCATACCGTTCTGCCGATACCAGGCAGCCCCTAGCACACGATGGTCGATGTAATGAGGGTTTTCTCTGAAACCGCCAAGCTCTTGTCACCGCGTTTTTTTTACATTTCACCACCATCCAGTTCACAAGGGCGTAATTGCTTTTGTTATGCACAACCTCACACATATCTGCTGGACCTGCCGCACAACAGAGATAGGACTCACCAATAGGACTGTCGCCCTTTTGGAATGTGGCCGACCGACCCCCCAGTTAGTGGTGGTGATGGCCTGGGCAGAAAGATGACGAGCAGCTGCCCCCATTAGGAAGAGCCTCTCGATGCTCATTTGCATTCATTGAGTTGTTTATGGATGATGGTCTGAGAGGTGGAGCGTCCTGATAAAAAAAAGTAGCGAGTCAGCAGTGCAGTAGGTCAAGAATCATCTGATTATGCCACAGCAGGGCGTTCAAAGTGCAAAGGATGTTTTTACGGGAAGCTTTTGAATATTGAGCATCATTACTGCGCTGGAAAATGTGGATTTTTTTTGCTGCAGATGAACACTTGCGGAGTCAGACAAATGTTCTTAATAGCAATAAACGGGTCAACTTTAATATTTTAAAGTGATATTGGAATTTTATTTTGAGTCTATTTCTAATGAATACCTTAACCTGGGATATGTTTTGCCGACAGAATGAAGTTAATCATGATAATTCGTAAACGCCAAAAATACACATAAACACTCGTCGGTTTCGTGAGATTTTCAGTAGCTTTTCTGAGTACACACTCAATCCTGAATTGCCTGTTCAGCAATTTTTTGACGAAAATAGAACAGCAGAACTATTTCGGTAATCGATTTTACTGAGGCTCAGTACACCAACTGTCAAAACCGGATGCAAAAGGTAAACAATGCATTATAGCTGAATTCAGCTGTTCCATTTTCGTCAAAAATTTACCGAACACGGTATTCTAAATTAAGTATGTACGACGAGGAGAGACCCACGAACGAATGAAACGAGTAGACAATAGGTATTCTGTATGGTAGTGCATTGTGGGCCGCGATCAGTGATGTCATAGGAGCAGCTGAATGGGATTAACTGGTGAGTTTATTCCCTGCTATTCCTTTTCTGTATTTTTTTATGTCTTCAAATTTGTGAATTTTAACTTGAAAACTAATTCTTCACAATTTCTTCATATGAATTAGGCTGGTTTTTTCAGGTGTCCTTTCGGAATGCATTCCTGTTAATTTTTTATTTGGTTCCAACTAGAATTCCTTTTTAAGCTCCTTGAAACAAGTCCGTGGGTTTCTTCAGAAATTCCCCTTCAAGGTTTGCTATAGAAGTTCGTGCATGTATTTTGTTCATGTTTTCTTCAAGCATTTCTGAATAAAAACATCCTCCAGGAATATTTTCAGATTTTCTCTTGGAGTATTCCTTCGGGATTACTCCAGAAACTCTTCTAGAAATTTCTCAAAAAAATCTTCTTGAAATTACTCCAGAGGGTTTTCCAGGAATTTCTTAAAAAGTTGCAATTCAAGCAATACACAGAGAATCGAAGAACCTCTCAGATATTTCTCTAGTTTACAAATTCGAAGAATTTTCTTTTACAGAACTCTTTCAGAAATTATTGTTGAAAATTCTCCAGCATTTATTTAGAAACTCTTCTAAACGACATTTAGAAGATTTATTTTGGAAGTTACACCAGTGCTTTCTCCAGAAGTTCCTACGGGTATTCCTACAGGGATTGCTCAGAAATTCAGAACTTCCTTTAGGGATTCTGCCTACAAAAAAAATCAGTAATGCTTCAGGAACTTCTCCTCAGAATATCTCAGTCCATCCTGTAGAAACTACTCCAGAATCTATTCCTTGGTGTTATGCAAGAAATATTCAAGAATCTCTTCTAAACAAACCTGCAAAGCGTTCTACAGTTCTACCAGATATTTTTGCAAAGATTCTTAAAAATATATGTTTTCCATTTCTTTTATTGATTTTCCAAATAATTCCCCCTGGATTTTTTTTTGTTTCTACAGATATTTCTCCAGAGATTTTTGTGTACTAATCCCTTCAAAAGTTGTACGAGTTGCGATGGGGATCGCGATCGGGTGGCACTGTTCGAAGGGAAAAGCGAAAAATGACGCGTATTTGGGACAGTTGCGATGGGTATCACGAACGGGTTACATTGTTAAAAAAAAAAAGACGCGGACACCGTCTTCAGCCAGAGGTTGTACAGACTGATAGGAAACTAAACACTAGACAAGGAACACGGAGCATGCACCAGTGGATACGGAGAAGAAACTATCCTCACGAAAAGTTTCATCGCCCGGAGCGGGAATCGAACCCTCACCACATAGCATGGTGCGATTAAAAGCTTGGTGTTCTCAACCGCACGGCTACGAGGCTCCACAAAATTGTTCGGCGGAAAAAACGAAAAATGGCGC